>NW_027181793.1:13203226-13803226 GCF_029961685.1 Aristolochia californica
TAATGGCTAGTTTGATTCTGGTAAATATCCCACCGCACGTTCATTGAGAATTTAATGAGTGTTTGTTATTCTCTTTAAAAGCTTTGGATCCATAGGTCATTTGCATCTTTAACATGTTTCAAGCTTGCATATCCATTTTTAAAACACGTGTGGAACAAATCTCTTTCTTGTAAAATTCCAAGCTATTAGGGTTGAACTAGTGGAATTTCCCAAACTTGGATAACAAAAGTTTTGTGTTAATTTTTGGTGTGTTAATAAATTTTCTTTACTTACATTTGTTATTGTTTTAAAATTTTACCATACATAAACTCAAAAATTTTCATTTTGCTGTGATCTATTTTCCTTTTTTGGTTTACGGGATGAAGGGAGAGCGAAAACTCAAAGTTTTGATTTAAGAAAAAATTTCACATCTAAAATGGAGATGCACAATGCCCAAATGTTGGGAGATATAATTCCAAAGAGTGTTTGTAATTTAGATCTTTTTAGTTTTTGTATCTCAGGATTTGCAATCGTCGGGAAAACGAGGAGGTGTGGTGTTTTTAACTGACTGTTGACTCCCATTCCGTATGTCATTTCTTACAAAAATATAGCCCGTTACTCACGATAAATCACATTACAATCATCTATGATTGTTAGGTCAGCTTTTTGAAAACGGACAAAATAATGGCTTGTTAGGTAAATATCCCGCCGCACGTTCACTTCTGAATTTAATGAGTGTTTGTTATTCTCATTAAAAGCTTTGGATCCATAGGTCATTTTCAACTTTAACATGTTTCAAGCATGCATATCCATTTTAAAACACGTCTAGAAGAGTTCTCTTTTTTGTTAAATTTCAAGCTATTAGGGTTGAACTAGTGGAATTTCCCAAACTTGGATAACAAAATTTTGTGTTCAGTTGTTGTGTGTGAATAAATTTTCATTACTTACATTTTTTCCCATACATAAACTCTAAAATTTACATTTTTTTTTGTGATCTATTTACCTTTTTTTTGTTTATGGCATGAAGGGAGAACGAAAAACTAGAAATTTTGATTTAATAAAAAAGTGTACATCTAAAATGGAGATGCACAATGCACAAATGTGGAGAGATATAATTCCAAAGAGTGTCTATGATTTTTCAGGATTGTGAGGTCTTTTCAGTTTTTAGTTCTCAGGTTTTGCAATCGTCGGGAAAAGGGGGAGGCGGGGGATTTTTAATTGAGTGTTGACTCCCAACCCGTAAGTCATTTCTTACAATAATACATCCCGTTACGAATGAAAAATCACTTTACAATCATCTATGATTGTTAGGTCAGCTTTTTGCAAACGGGCAAAATAATGGCTTGTTTGACTCTGGTAAATATCCCACCGCACGTTCACTAGATAATTTAATGAGCGTATGTTATTCTCTTTAAAAGCTTTGGATCCATAGGCCATTTGCATCTTTAACATGTTTCAAGCTTGCATATCCATTTTTAAAACACGTGTGGAACAAATCTCTTTCTTGTAAAATTCCGAGCTATTAGGGTTGAACAAGTGGAATTTCCCAAACTTGGATAACAAAAGTTTTGTGTTAATTTTTGGTGTGTGAATAAGTTTTCTTTACTTACATTTGTTATTGTTTCCATACATAAACTCAAAAATTTTCATTTTGCTGTGATATATTTGCCTTTTTTTGTTTACGGGATGAAGGGAGAGAGAAAACTCAAAGTTTTGATTTAAGAAAAAAGTGTACATCTAAAATGGAGATGGACGGTGCACAAATGTAGAGAGAGATAATTCCAATGAGTGTCTGTAATTTTTAGGGAATTTAAGCTTTTTTTAGTTTTTATATCTCAGGTTTTACAATCTTCGGGAAAATGGGGAGGCGGGGTGTTTTTAACTGAGTGTTGACTCCCAATCCGTAAGTCATTTCTTACAAAAATATAGCCCGTTACGGATGATAAATCACTTTACAATCATCTATGATTGTTCGGTAAGCTTTTTGTGAACTGGCAAAATAATGGCTAGTTTGATTCTGGTAAATATCCCACCGCACGTTCATTGATAATTTAATGAGTGTTTGTTATTCTCTTTAAAAGCTTTGGATCCATAGGTCATTTGCATCTTTAACATGTTTCAAGCTTGCGTATCCATTTTTAAAACACGTGTGGAACAAATCACTTTCTTGTAAAATTCCAAGCTATTAGGGTTGGACTAGTGGAATTTCCCAAACTTGGATAACAAAAGTTTTGTGTTAATTTTTGGTGTGTGAATAAATTTTCTTAACTTACGTTTGTTATTGTTTTAAAATTTTTCCATACATAAACTCAAAAATTTTCATTTTGCTGTGATCTATTTGCCTTTTTTTGTTTACGGGATCAAGGGAGAGTGAAAACTCAAAGTTTTGATTTAAGAAAAAAGTGTACATCTAAAATGGAGACGCACAGTGCACAAATGAAGAGAGAGATAATTCCAATGAGTGTCTGTAATTTTTAGGGAATTTAAGCTCTTTTTAGTTTTTATATCTCAGGTTTTACAATCTTCGGGAAAAGGGGGAGGCGGGGTGTTTTTAACTGAGTGTTGACTCCCAATCCGTAAGTCATTTCTTACAAAAATATAGCCCGTTACGGATGATAAATCACTTTACAATCATCTATGATTGTTAGGTAAGCTTTTTGTGAACGGGCAAAATAATGGCTAGTTTGATTCTGGTAAATATCCCACCGCACGTTCATTGAGAATTTAATGAGTGTTTGTTATTCTCTTTAAAAGCTTTGGATCCATAGGTCATTTGCATCTTTAACATGTTTCAAGCTTGCATATCCATTTTTAAAACACGTGTGGAACAAATCTCTTTCTTGTAAAATTCCAAGCTATTAGGGTTGAACTAGTGGAATTTCCCAAACTTGGATAACAAAAGTTTTGTGTTAATTTTTGGTGTGTTAATAAATTTTCTTTACTTACATTTGTTATTGTTTTAAAATTTTACCATACATAAACTCAAAAATTTTCATTTTGCTGTGATCTATTTTCCTTTTTTGGTTTACGGGATGAAGGGAGAGCGAAAACTCAAAGTTTTGATTTAAGAAAAAATTTCACATCTAAAATGGAGATGCACAATGCCCAAATGTTGGGAGATATAATTCCAAAGAGTGTTTGTAATTTAGATCTTTTTAGTTTTTGTATCTCAGGATTTGCAATCGTCGGGAAAACGAGGAGGTGTGGTGTTTTTAACTGACTGTTGACTCCCATTCCGTATGTCATTTCTTACAAAAATATAGCCCGTTACTCACGATAAATCACATTACAATCATCTATGATTGTTAGGTCAGCTTTTTGAAAACGGACAAAATAATGGCTTGTTAGGTAAATATCCCGCCGCACGTTCACTTCTGAATTTAATGAGTGTTTGTTATTCTCATTAAAAGCTTTGGATCCATAGGTCATTTTCAACTTTAACATGTTTCAAGCATGCATATCCATTTTAAAACACGTCTAGAAGAGTTCTCTTTTTTGTTAAATTTCAAGCTATTAGGGTTGAACTAGTGGAATTTCCCAAACTTGGATAACAAAATTTTGTGTTCAGTTGTGGTGTGTGAATAAATTTTCATTACTTACATTTTTTCCCATACATAAACTCTAAAATTTACATTTTTTTTTGTGATCTATTTACCTTTTTTTTGTTTATGGCATGAAGGGAGAACGAAAAACTAGAAATTTTGATTTAATAAAAAAGTGTACATCTAAAATGGAGATGCACAATGCACAAATGTGGAGAGATAAAATTCCAAAGAGTGTCTATGATTTTTCAGGATTGTGAGGTCTTTTCAGTTTTTAGTTCTCAGGTTTTGCAATCGTCGGGAAAAGGGGGAGGCGGGGGATTTTTAATTGAGTGTTGACTCCCAACCCGTAAGTCATTTCTTACAATAATACATCCCGTTACGAATGAAAAATCACTTTACAATCATCTATGATTGTTAGGTCAGCTTTTTGCAAACGGGCAAAATAATGGCTTGTTTGACTCTGGTAAATATCCCACCGCACGTTCACTAGATAATTTAATGAGCGTATGTTATTCTCTTTAAAAGCTTTGGATCCATAGGCCATTTGCATCTTTAACATGTTTCAAGCTTGCATATCCATTTTTAAAACACGTGTGGAACAAATCTCTTTCTTGTAAAATTCCGAGCTATTAGGGTTGAACAAGTGGACTTTCCCAAACTTGGATAACAAAAGTTTTGTGTTAATTTTTGGTGTGTGAATAAGTTTTCTTTACTTACATTTGTTATTGTTTCCATACATAAACTCAAAAATTTTCATTTTGCTGTGATATATTTGCCTTTTTTTGTTTACGGGATGAAGGGAGAGAGAAAACTCAAAGTTTTGATTTAAGAAAAAAGTGTACATCTAAAATGGAGATGGACGGTGCACAAATGTAGAGAGAGATAATTCCAATGAGTGTCTGTAATTTTTAGGGAATTTAAGCTTTTTTTAGTTTTTATATCTCAGGTTTTACAATCTTCGGGAAAATGGGGAGGCGGGGTGTTTTTAACTGAGTGTTGACTCCCAATCCGTAAGTCATTTCTTACAAAAATATAGCCCGTTACGGATGATAAATCACTTTACAATCATCTATGATTGTTCGGTAAGCTTTTTGTGAACTGGCAAAATAATGGCTAGTTTGATTCTGGTAAATATCCCACCGCACGTTCATTGATAATTTAATGAGTGTTTGTTATTCTCTTTAAAAGCTTTGGATCCATAGGTCATTTGCATCTTTAACATGTTTCAAGCTTGCGTATCCATTTTTAAAACACGTGTGGAACAAATCACTTTCTTGTAAAATTCCAAGCTATTAGGGTTGGACTAGTGGAATTTCCCAAACTTGGATAACAAAAGTTTTGTGTTAATTTTTGGTGTGTGAATAAATTTTCTTAACTTACGTTTGTTATTGTTTTAAAATTTTTCCATACATAAACTCAAAAATTTTCATTTTGCTGTGATCTATTTGCCTTTTTTTGTTTACGGGATCAAGGGAGAGTGAAAACTCAAAGTTTTGATTTAAGAAAAAAGTGTACATCTAAAATGGAGACGCACAGTGCACAAATGAAGAGAGAGATAATTCCAATGAGTGTCTGTAATTTTTAGGGAATTTAAGCTCTTTTTAGTTTTTATATCTCAGGTTTTACAATCTTCGGGAAAAGGGGGAGGCGGGGTGTTTTTAACTGAGTGTTGACTCCCAATCCGTAAGTCATTTCTTACAAAAATATAGCCCGTTACGGATGATAAATCACTTTACAATCATCTATGATTGTTAGGTAAGCTTTTTGTGAACGGGCAAAATAATGGCTAGTTTGATTCTGGTAAATATCCCACCGCACGTTCATTGAGAATTTAATGAGTGTTTGTTATTCTCTTTAAAAGCTTTGGATCCATAGGTCATTTGCATCTTTAACATGT
Organism: Aristolochia californica; assembly: GCF_029961685.1. Taxonomy (NCBI): domain Eukaryota; kingdom Viridiplantae; phylum Streptophyta; class Magnoliopsida; order Piperales; family Aristolochiaceae; genus Aristolochia; species Aristolochia californica. The sequence continues at coordinate 13,208,648 of NW_027181793.1, forward strand.
TTCAAGCTTGCATATCCATTTTTAAAACACGTGTGGAACAAATCTCTTTCTTGTAAAATTCCAAGCTATTAGGGTTGAACTAGTGGAATTTCCCAAACTTGGATAACAAAAGTTTTGTGTTAATTTTTGGTGTGTTAATAAATTTTCTTTACTTACATTTGTTATTGTTTTAAAATTTTACCATACATAAACTCAAAAATTTTCATTTTGCTGTGATCTATTTTCCTTTTTTGGTTTACGGGATGAAGGGAGAGCGAAAACTCAAAGTTTTGATTTAAGAAAAAATTTCACATCTAAAATGGAGATGCACAATGCCCAAATGTTGGGAGATATAATTCCAAAGAGTGTTTGTAATTTAGATCTTTTTAGTTTTTGTATCTCAGGATTTGCAATCGTCGGGAAAACGAGGAGGTGTGGTGTTTTTAACTGACTGTTGACTCCCATTCCGTATGTCATTTCTTACAAAAATATAGCCCGTTACTCACGATAAATCACATTACAATCATCTATGATTGTTAGGTCAGCTTTTTGAAAACGGACAAAATAATGGCTTGTTAGGTAAATATCCCGCCGCACGTTCACTTCTGAATTTAATGAGTGTTTGTTATTCTCATTAAAAGCTTTGGATCCATAGGTCATTTTCAACTTTAACATGTTTCAAGCATGCATATCCATTTTAAAACACGTCTAGAAGAGTTCTCTTTTTTGTTAAATTTCAAGCTATTAGGGTTGAACTAGTGGAATTTCCCAAACTTGGATAACAAAATTTTGTGTTCAGTTGTGGTGTGTGAATAAATTTTCATTACTTACATTTTTTCCCATACATAAACTCTAAAATTTACATTTTTTTTTGTGATCTATTTACCTTTTTTTTGTTTATGGCATGAAGGGAGAACGAAAAACTAGAAATTTTGATTTAATAAAAAAGTGTACATCTAAAATGGAGATGCACAATGCACAAATGTGGAGAGATATAATTCCAAAGAGTGTCTATGATTTTTCAGGATTGTGAGGTCTTTTCAGTTTTTAGTTCTCAGGTTTTGCAATCGTCGGGAAAAGGGGGAGGCGGGGGATTTTTAATTGAGTGTTGACTCCCAACCCGTAAGTCATTTCTTACAATAATACATCCCGTTACGAATGAAAAATCACTTTACAATCATCTATGATTGTTAGGTCAGCTTTTTGCAAACGGGCAAAATAATGGCTTGTTTGACTCTGGTAAATATCCCACCGCACGTTCACTAGATAATTTAATGAGCGTATGTTATTCTCTTTAAAAGCTTTGGATCCATAGGCCATTTGCATCTTTAACATGTTTCAAGCTTGCATATCCATTTTTAAAACACGTGTGGAACAAATCTCTTTCTTGTAAAATTCCGAGCTATTAGGGTTGAACAAGTGGAATTTCCCAAACTTGGATAACAAAAGTTTTGTGTTAATTTTTGGTGTGTGAATAAGTTTTCTTTACTTACATTTGTTATTGTTTCCATACATAAACTCAAAAATTTTCATTTTGCTGTGATATATTTGCCTTTTTTTGTTTACGGGATGAAGGGAGAGAGAAAACTCAAAGTTTTGATTTAAGAAAAAAGTGTACATCTAAAATGGAGATGGACGGTGCACAAATGTAGAGAGAGATAATTCCAATGAGTGTCTGTAATTTTTAGGGAATTTAAGCTTTTTTTAGTTTTTATATCTCAGGTTTTACAATCTTCGGGAAAATGGGGAGGCGGGGTGTTTTTAACTGAGTGTTGACTCCCAATCCGTAAGTCATTTCTTACAAAAATATAGCCCGTTACGGATGATAAATCACTTTACAATCATCTATGATTGTTCGGTAAGCTTTTTGTGAACTGGCAAAATAATGGCTAGTTTGATTCTGGTAAATATCCCACCGCACGTTCATTGATAATTTAATGAGTGTTTGTTATTCTCTTTAAAAGCTTTGGATCCATAGGTCATTTGCATCTTTAACATGTTTCAAGCTTGCGTATCCATTTTTAAAACACGTGTGGAACAAATCACTTTCTTGTAAAATTCCAAGCTATTAGGGTTGGACTAGTGGAATTTCCCAAACTTGGATAACAAAAGTTTTGTGTTAATTTTTGGTGTGTGAATAAATTTTCTTAACTTACATTTGTTATTGTTTTAAAATTTTTCCATACATAAACTCAAAAATTTTCATTTTGCTGTGATCTATTTGCCTTTTTTTGTTTACGGGATCAAGGGAGAGTGAAAACTCAAAGTTTTGATTTAAGAAAAAAGTGTACATCTAAAATGGAGACGCACAGTGCACAAATGAAGAGAGAGATAATTCCAATGAGTGTCTGTAATTTTTAGGGAATTTAAGCTCTTTTTAGTTTTTATATCTCAGGTTTTACAATCTTCGGGAAAAGGGGGAGGCGGGGTGTTTTTAACTGAGTGTTGACTCCCAATCCGTAAGTCATTTCTTACAAAAATATAGCCCGTTACGGATGATAAATCACTTTACAATCATCTATGATTGTTAGGTAAGCTTTTTGTGAACGGGCAAAATAATGGCTAGTTTGATTCTGGTAAATATCCCACCGCACGTTCATTGAGAATTTAATGAGTGTTTGTTATTCTCTTTAAAAGCTTTGGATCCATAGGTCATTTGCATCTTTAACATGTTTCAAGCTTGCATATCCATTTTTAAAACACGTGTGGAACAAATCTCTTTCTTGTAAAATTCCAAGCTATTAGGGTTGAACTAGTGGAATTTCCCAAACTTGGATAACAAAAGTTTTGTGTTAATTTTTGGTGTGTTAATAAATTTTCTTTACTTACATTTGTTATTGTTTTAAAATTTTACCTTACATAAACTCAAAAATTTTCATTTTGCTGTGATCTATTTTCCTTTTTTGGTTTACGGGATGAAGGGAGAGCGAAAACTCAAAGTTTTGATTTAAGAAAAAATTTCACATCTAAAATGGAGATGCACAATGCCCAAATGTTGGGAGATATAATTCCAAAGAGTGTTTGTAATTTAGATCTTTTTAGTTTTTGTATCTCAGGATTTGCAATCGTCGGGAAAACGAGGAGGTGTGGTGTTTTTAACTGACTGTTGACTCCCATTCCGTATGTCATTTCTTACAAAAATATAGCCCGTTACTCACGATAAATCACATTACAATCATCTATGATTGTTAGGTCAGCTTTTTGAAAACGGACAAAATAATGGCTTGTTAGGTAAATATCCCGCCGCACGTTCACTTCTGAATTTAATGAGTGTTTGTTATTCTCATTAAAAGCTTTGGATCCATAGGTCATTTTCAACTTTAACATGTTTCAAGCATGCATATCCATTTTAAAACACGTCTAGAAGAGTTCTCTTTTTTGTTAAATTTCAAGCTATTAGGGTTGAACTAGTGGAATTTCCCAAACTTGGATAACAAAATTTTGTGTTCAGTTGTGGTGTGTGAATAAATTTTCATTACTTACATTTTTTCCCATACATAAACTCTAAAATTTACATTTTTTTTTGTGATCTATTTACCTTTTTTTTGTTTATGGCATGAAGGGAGAACGAAAAACTAGAAATTTTGATTTAATAAAAAAGTGTACATCTAAAATGGAGATGCACAATGCACAAATGTGGAGAGATATAATTCCAAAGAGTGTCTATGATTTTTCAGGATTGTGAGGTCTTTTCAGTTTTTAGTTCTCAGGTTTTGCAATCGTCGGGAAAAGGGGGAGGCGGGGGATTTTTAATTGAGTGTTGACTCCCAACCCGTAAGTCATTTCTTACAATAATACATCCCGTTACGAATGAAAAATCACTTTACAATCATCTATGATTGTTAGGTCAGCTTTTTGCAAACGGGCAAAATAATGGCTTGTTTGACTCTGGTAAATATCCCACCGCACGTTCACTAGATAATTTAATGAGCGTATGTTATTCTCTTTAAAAGCTTAGGATCCATAGGCCATTTGCATCTTTAACATGTTTCAAGCTTGCATATCCATTTTTAAAACACGTGTGGAACAAATCTCTTTCTTGTAAAATTCCGAGCTATTAGGGTTGAACAAGTGGAATTTCCCAAACTTGGATAACAAAAGTTTTGTGTTAATTTTTGGTGTGTGAATAAGTTTTCTTTACTTACATTTGTTATTGTTTCCATACATAAACTCAAAAATTTTCATTTTGCTGTGATATATTTGCCTTTTTTTGTTTACGGGATGAAGGGAGAGAGAAAACTCAAAGTTTTGATTTAAGAAAAAAGTGTACATCTAAAATGGAGATGGACGGTGCACAAATGTAGAGAGAGATAATTCCAATGAGTGTCTGTAATTTTTAGGGAATTTAAGCTTTTTTTAGTTTTTATATCTCAGGTTTTACAATCTTCGGGAAAATGGGGAGGCGGGGTGTTTTTAACTGAGTGTTGACTCCCAATCCGTAAGTCATTTCTTACAAAAATATAGCCCGTTACGGATGATAAATCACTTTACAATCATCTATGATTGTTCGGTAAGCTTTTTGTGAACTGGCAAAATAATGGCTAGTTTGATTCTGGTAAATATCCCACCGCACGTTCATTGATAATTTAATGAGTGTTTGTTATTCTCTTTAAAAGCTTTGGATCCATAGGTCATTTGCATCTTTAACATGTTTCAAGCTTGCGTATCCATTTTTAAAACACGTGTGGAACAAATCACTTTCTTGTAAAATTCCAAGCTATTAGGGTTGGACTAGTGGAATTTCCCAAACTTGGATAACAAAAGTTTTGTGTTAATTTTTGGTGTGTGAATAAATTTTCTTAACTTACATTTGTTATTGTTTTAAAATTTTTCCATACATAAACTCAAAAATTTTCATTTTGCTGTGATCTATTTGCCTTTTTTTGTTTACGGGATCAAGGGAGAGTGAAAACTCAAAGTTTTGATTTAAGAAAAAAGTGTACATCTAAAATGGAGACGCACAGTGCACAAATGAAGAGAGAGATAATTCCAATGAGTGTCTGTAATTTTTAGGGAATTTAAGCTCTTTTTAGTTTTTATATCTCAGGTTTTACAATCTTCGGGAAAAGGGGGAGGCGGGGTGTTTTTAACTGAGTGTTGACTCCCAATCCGTAAGTCATTTCTTACAAAAATATAGCCCGTTACGGATGATAAATCACTTTACAATCATCTATGATTGTTAGGTAAGCTTTTTGTGAACGGGCAAAATAATGGCTAGTTTGATTCTGGTAAATATCCCACCGCACGTTCATTGAGAATTTAATGAGTGTTTGTTATTCTCTTTAAAAGCTTTGGATCCATAGGTCATTTGCATCTTTAACATGTTTCAAGCTTGCATATCCATTTTTAAAACACGTGTGGAACAAATCTCTTTCTTGTAAAATTCCAAGCTATTAGGGTTGAACTAGTGGAATTTCCCAAACTTGGATAACAAAAGTTTTGTGTTAATTTTTGGTGTGTTAATAAATTTTCTTTACTTACATTTGTTATTGTTTTAAAATTTTACCTTACATAAACTCAAAAATTTTCATTTTGCTGTGATCTATTTTCCTTTTTTGGTTTACGGGATGAAGGGAGAGCGAAAACTCAAAGTTTTGATTTAAGAAAAAATTTCACATCTAAAATGGAGATGCACAATGCCCAAATGTTGGGAGATATAATTCCAAAGAGTGTTTGTAATTTAGATCTTTTTAGTTTTTGTATCTCAGGATTTGCAATCGTCGGGAAAACGAGGAGGTGTGGTGTTTTTAACTGACTGTTGACTCCCATTCCGTATGTCATTTCTTACAAAAATATAGCCCGTTACTCACGATAAATCACATTACAATCATCTATGATTGTTAGGTCAGCTTTTTGAAAACGGACAAAATAATGGCTTGTTAGGTAAATATCCCGCCGCACGTTCACTTCTGAATTTAATGAGTGTTTGTTATTCTCATTAAAAGCTTTGGATCCATAGGTCATTTTCAACTTTAACATGTTTCAAGCATGCATATCCATTTTAAAACACGTCTAGAAGAGTTCTCTTTTTTGTTAAATTTCAAGCTATTAGGGTTGAACTAGTGGAATTTCCCAAACTTGGATAACAAAATTTTGTGTTCAGTTGTGGTGTGTGAATAAATTTTCATTACTTACATTTTTTCCCATACATAAACTCTAAAATTTACATTTTTTTTTGTGATCTATTTACCTTTTTTTTGTTTATGGCATGAAGGGAGAACGAAAAACTAGAAATTTTGATTTAATAAAAAAGTGTACATCTAAAATGGAGATGCACAATGCACAAATGTGGAGAGATATAATTCCAAAGAGTGTCTATGATTTTTCAGGATTGTGAGGTCTTTTCAGTTTTTAGTTCTCAGGTTTTGCAATCGTCGGGAAAAGGGGGAGGCGGGGGATTTTTAATTGAGTGTTGACTCCCAACCCGTAAGTCATTTCTTACAATAATACGTCCCGTTACGAATGAAAAATCACTTTACAATCATCTATGATTGTTAGGTCAGCTTTTTGCAAACGGGCAAAATAATGGCTTGTTTGACTCTGGTAAATATCCCACCGCACGTTCACTAGATAATTTAATGAGCGTATGTTATTCTCTTTAAAAGCTTTGGATCCATAGGCCATTTGCATCTTTAACATGTTTCAAGCTTGCATATCCATTTTTAAAACACGTATGGAACAAATCTCTTTCTTGTAAAATTCCGAGCTATTAGGGTTGAACAAGTGGAATTTCCCAAACTTGGATAACAAAAGTTTTGTGTTAATTTTTGGTGTGTGAATAAGTTTTCTTTACTTACATTTGTTATTGTTTCCATACATAAACTCAAAAATTTTCATTTTGCTGTGATATATTTGCCTTTTTTTGTTTACGGGATGAAGGGAGAGAGAAAACTCAAAGTTTTGATTTAAGAAAAAAGTGTACATCTAAAATGGAGATGGACGGTGCACAAATGTAGAGAGAGATAATTCCAATGAGTGTCTGTAATTTTTAGGGAATTTAAGCTTTTTTTAGTTTTTATATCTCAGGTTTTACAATCTTCGGGAAAATGGGGAGGCGGGGTGTTTTTAACTGAGTGTTGACTCCCAATCCGTAAGTCATTTCTTACAAAAATATAGCCCGTTACGGATGATAAATCACTTTACAATCATCTATGATTGTTCGGTAAGCTTTTTGTGAACTGGCAAAATAATGGCTAGTTTGATTCTGGTAAATATCCCACCGCACGTTCATTGATAATTTAATGAGTGTTTGTTATTCTCTTTAAAAGCTTTGGATCCATAGGTCATTTGCATCTTTAACATGTTTCAAGCTTGCGTATCCATTTTTAAAACACGTGTGGAACAAATCACTTTCTTGTAAAATTCCAAGCTATTAGGGTTGGACTAGTGGAATTTCCCAAACTTGGATAACAAAAGTTTTGTGTTAATTTTTGGTGTGTGAATAAATTTTCTTAACTTACATTTGTTATTGTTTTAAAATTTTTCCATACATAAACTCAAAAATTTTCATTTTGCTGTGATCTATTTGCCTTTTTTTGTTTACGGGATCAAGGGAGAGTGAAAACTCAAAGTTTTGATTTAAGAAAAAAGTGTACATCTAAAATGGAGACGCACAGTGCACAAATGAAGAGAGAGATAATTCCAATGAGTGTCTGTAATTTTTAGGGAATTTAAGCTCTTTTTAGTTTTTATATCTCAGGTTTTACAATCTTCGGGAAAAGGGGGAGGCGGGGTGTTTTTAACTGAGTGTTGACTCCCAATCCGTAAGTCATTTCTTACAAAAATATAGCCCGTTACGGATGATAAATCACTTTACAATCATCTATGATTGTTAGGTAAGCTTTTTGTGAACGGGCAAAATAATGGCTAGTTTGATTCTGGTAAATATCCCACCGCACGTTCATTGAGAATTTAATGAGTGTTTGTTATTCTCTTTAAAAGCTTTGGATCCATAGGTCATTTGCATCTTTAACATGTTTCAAGCTTGCATATCCATTTTTAAAACACGTGTGGAACAAATCTCTTTCTTGTAAAATTCCAAGCTATTAGGGTTGAACTAGTGGAATTTCCCAAACTTGGATAACAAAAGTTTTGTGTTAATTTTTGGTGTGTTAATAAATTTTCTTTACTTACATTTGTTATTGTTTTAAAATTTTACCTTACATAAACTCAAAAATTTTCATTTTGCTGTGATCTATTTTCCTTTTTTGGTTTACGGGATGAAGGGAGAGCGAAAACTCAAAGTTTTGATTTAAGAAAAAATTTCACATCTAAAATGGAGATGCACAATGCCCAAATGTTGGGAGATATAATTCCAAAGAGTGTTTGTAATTTAGATCTTTTTAGTTTTTGTATCTCAGGATTTGCAATCGTCGGGAAAACGAGGAGGTGTGGTGTTTTTAACTGACTGTTGACTCCCATTCCGTATGTCATTTCTTACAAAAATATAGCCCGTTACTCACGATAAATCACATTACAATCATCTATGATTGTTAGGTCAGCTTTTTGAAAACGGACAAAATAATGGCTTGTTAGGTAAATATCCCGCCGCACGTTCACTTCTGAATTTAATGAGTGTTTGTTATTCTCATTAAAAGCTTTGGATCCATAGGTCATTTTCAACTTTAACATGTTTCAAGCATGCATATCCATTTTAAAACACGTCTAGAAGAGTTCTCTTTTTTGTTAAATTTCAAGCTATTAGGGTTGAACTAGTGGAATTTCCCAAACTTGGATAACAAAATTTTGTGTTCAGTTGTGGTGTGTGAATAAATTTTCATTACTTACATTTTTTCCCATACATAAACTCTAAAATTTACATTTTTTTTTGTGATCTATTTACCTTTTTTTTGTTTATGGCATGAAGGGAGAACGAAAAACTAGAAATTTTGATTTAATAAAAAAGTGTACATCTAAAATGGAGATGCACAATGCACAAATGTGGAGAGATATAATTCCAAAGAGTGTCTATGATTTTTCAGGATTGTGAGGTCTTTTCAGTTTTTAGTTCTCAGGTTTTGCAATCGTCGGGAAAAGGGGGAGGCGGGGGATTTTTAATTGAGTGTTGACTCCCAACCCGTAAGTCATTTCTTACAATAATACGTCCCGTTACGAATGAAAAATCACTTTACAATCATCTATGATTGTTAGGTCAGCTTTTTGCAAACGGGCAAAATAATGGCTTGTTTGACTCTGGTAAATATCCCACCGCACGTTCACTAGATAATTTAATGAGCGTATGTTATTCTCTTTAAAAGCTTTGGATCCATAGGCCATTTGCATCTTTAACATGTTTCAAGCTTGCATATCCATTTTTAAAACACGTGTGGAACAAATCTCTTTCTTGTAAAATTCCGAGCTATTAGGGTTGAACAAGTGGAATTTCCCAAACTTGGATAACAAAAGTTTTGTGTTAATTTTTGGTGTGTGAATAAGTTTTCTTTACTTACATTTGTTATTGTTTCCATACATAAACTCAAAAATTTTCATTTTGCTGTGATATATTTGCCTTTTTTTGTTTACGGGATGAAGGGAGAGAGAAAACTCAAAGTTTTGATTTAAGAAAAAAGTGTACATCTAAAATGGAGATGGACGGTGCACAAATGTAGAGAGAGATAATTCCAATGAGTGTCTGTAATTTTTAGGGAATTTAAGCTTTTTTTAGTTTTTATATCTCAGGTTTTACAATCTTCGGGAAAATGGGGAGGCGGGGTGTTTTTAACTGAGTGTTGACTCCCAATCCGTAAGTCATTTCTTACAAAAATATAGCCCGTTACGGATGATAAATCACTTTACAATCATCTATGATTGTTCGGTAAGCTTTTTGTGAACTGGCAAAATAATGGCTAGTTTGATTCTGGTAAATATCCCACCGCACGTTCATTGATAATTTAATGAGTGTTTGTTATTCTCTTTAAAAGCTTTGGATCCATAGGTCATTTGCATCTTTAACATGTTTCAAGCTTGCGTATCCATTTTTAAAACACGTGTGGAACAAATCACTTTCTTGTAAAATTCCAAGCTATTAGGGTTGGACTAGTGGAATTTCCCAAACTTGGATAACAAAAGTTTTGTGTTAATTTTTGGTGTGTGAATAAATTTTCTTAACTTACATTTGTTATTGTTTTAAAATTTTTCCATACATAAACTCAAAAATTTTTATTTTGCTGTGATCTATTTGCCTTTTTTTGTTTACGGGATCAAGGGAGAGTGAAAACTCAAAGTTTTGATTTAAGAAAAAAGTGTACATCTAAAATGGAGACGCACAGTGCACAAATGAAGAGAGAGATAATTCCAATGAGTGTCTGTAATTTTTAGGGAATTTAAGCTCTTTTTAGTTTTTATATCTCAGGTTTTACAATCTTCGGGAAAAGGGGGAGGCGGGGTGTTTTTAACTGAGTGTTGACTCCCAATCCGTAAGTCATTTCTTACAAAAATATAGCCCGTTACGGATGATAAATCACTTTACAATCATCTATGATTGTTAGGTAAGCTTTTTGTGAACGGGCAAAATAATGGCTAGTTTGATTCTGGTAAATATCCCACCGCACGTTCATTGAGAATTTAATGAGTGTTTGTTATTCTCTTTAAAAGCTTTGGATCCATAGGTCATTTGCATCTTTAACATGTTTCAAGCTTGCATATCCATTTTTAAAACACGTGTGGAACAAATCTCTTTCTTGTAAAATTCCAAGCTATTAGGGTTGAACTAGTGGAATTTCCCAAACTTGGATAACAAAAGTTTTGTGTTAATTTTTGGTGTGTTAATAAATTTTCTTTACTTACATTTGTTATTGTTTTAAAATTTTACCATACATAAACTCAAAAATTTTCATTTTGCTGTGATCTATTTTCCTTTTTTGGTTTACGGGATGAAGGGAGAGCGAAAACTCAAAGTTTTGATTTAAGAAAAAATTTCACATCTAAAATGGAGATGCACAATGCCCAAATGTTGGGAGATATAATTCCAAAGAGTGTTTGTAATTTAGATCTTTTTAGTTTTTGTATCTCAGGATTTGCAATCGTCGGGAAAACGAGGAGGTGTGGTGTTTTTAACTGACTGTTGACTCCCATTCCGTATGTCATTTCTTACAAAAATATAGCCCGTTACTCACGATAAATCACATTACAATCATCTATGATTGTTAGGTCAGCTTTTTGAAAACGGACAAAATAATGGCTTGTTAGGTAAATATCCCGCCGCACGTTCACTTCTGAATTTAATGAGTGTTTGTTATTCTCATTAAAAGCTTTGGATCCATAGGTCATTTTCAACTTTAACATGTTTCAAGCATGCATATCCATTTTAAAACACGTCTAGAAGAGTTCTCTTTTTTGTTAAATTTCAAGCTATTAGGGTTGAACTAGTGGAATTTCCCAAACTTGGATAACAAAATTTTGTGTTCAGTTGTGGTGTGTGAATAAATTTTCATTACTTACATTTTTTCCCATACATAAACTCTAAAATTTACATTTTTTTTTGTGATCTATTTACCTTTTTTTTGTTTATGGCATGAAGGGAGAACGAAAAACTAGAAATTTTGATTTAATAAAAAAGTGTACATCTAAAATGGAGATGCACAATGCACAAATGTGGAGAGATATAATTCCAAAGAGTGTCTATGATTTTTCAGGATTGTGAGGTCTTTTCAGTTTTTAGTTCTCAGGTTTTGCAATCGTCGGGAAAAGGGGGAGGCGGGGGATTTTTAATTGAGTGTTGACTCCCAACCCGTAAGTCATTTCTTACAATAATACGTCCCGTTACGAATGAAAAATCACTTTACAATCATCTATGATTGTTAGGTCAGCTTTTTGCAAACGGGCAAAATAATGGCTTGTTTGACTCTGGTAAATATCCCACCGCACGTTCACTAGATAATTTAATGAGCGTATGTTATTCTCTTTAAAAGCTTTGGATCCATAGGCCATTTGCATCTTTAACATGTTTCAAGCTTGCATATCCATTTTTAAAACACGTGTGGAACAAATCTCTTTCTTGTAAAATTCCGAGCTATTAGGGTTGAACAAGTGGAATTTCCCAAACTTGGATAACAAAAGTTTTGTGTTAATTTTTGGTGTGTGAATAAGTTTTCTTTACTTACATTTGTTATTGTTTCCATACATAAACTCAAAAATTTTCATTTTGCTGTGATATATTTGCCTTTTTTTGTTTACGGGATGAAGGGAGAGAGAAAACTCAAAGTTTTGATTTAAGAAAAAAGTGTACATCTAAAATGGAGATGGACGGTGCACAAATGTAGAGAGAGATAATTCCAATGAGTGTCTGTAATTTTTAGGGAATTTAAGCTTTTTTTAGTTTTTATATCTCAGGTTTTACAATCTTCGGGAAAATGGGGAGGCGGGGTGTTTTTAACTGAGTGTTGACTCCCAATCCGTAAGTCATTTCTTACAAAAATATAGCCCGTTACGGATGATAAATCACTTTACAATCATCTATGATTGTTCGGTAAGCTTTTTGTGAACTGGCAAAATAATGGCTAGTTTGATTCTGGTAAATATCCCACCGCACGTTCATTGATAATTTAATGAGTGTTTGTTATTCTCTTTAAAAGCTTTGGATCCATAGGTCATTTGCATCTTTAACATGTTTCAAGCTTGCGTATCCATTTTTAAAACACGTGTGGAACAAATCACTTTCTTGTAAAATTCCAAGCTATTAGGGTTGGACTAGTGGAATTTCCCAAACTTGGATAACAAAAGTTTTGTGTTAATTTTTGGTGTGTGAATAAATTTTCTTAACTTACATTTGTTATTGTTTTAAAATTTTTCCATACATAAACTCAAAAATTTTCATTTTGCTGTGATCTATTTGCCTTTTTTTGTTTACGGGATCAAGGGAGAGTGAAAACTCAAAGTTTTGATTTAAGAAAAAAGTGTACATCTAAAATGGAGACGCACAGTGCACAAATGAAGAGAGAGATAATTCCAATGAGTGTCTGTAATTTTTAGGGAATTTAAGCTCTTTTTAGTTTTTATATCTCAGGTTTTACAATCTTCGGGAAAAGGGGGAGGCGGGGTGTTTTTAACTGAGTGTTGACTCCCAATCCGTAAGTCATTTCTTACAAAAATATAGCCCGTTACGGATGATAAATCACTTTACAATCATCTATGATTGTTAGGTAAGCTTTTTGTGAACGGGCAAAATAATGGCTAGTTTGATTCTGGTAAATATCCCACCGCACGTTCATTGAGAATTTAATGAGTGTTTGTTATTCTCTTTAAAAGCTTTGGATCCATAGGTCATTTGCATCTTTAACATGTTTCAAGCTTGCATATCCATTTTTAAAACACGTGTGGAACAAATCTCTTTCTTGTAAAATTCCAAGCTATTAGGGTTGAACTAGTGGAATTTCCCAAACTTGGATAACAAAAGTTTTGTGTTAATTTTTGGTGTGTTAATAAATTTTCTTTACTTACATTTGTTATTGTTTTAAAATTTTACCTTACATAAACTCAAAAATTTTCATTTTGCTGTGATCTATTTTCCTTTTTTGGTTTACGGGATGAAGGGAGAGCGAAAACTCAAAGTTTTGATTTAAGAAAAAATTTCACATCTAAAATGGAGATGCACAATGCCCAAATGTTGGGAGATATAATTCCAAAGAGTGTTTGTAATTTAGATCTTTTTAGTTTTTGTATCTCAGGATTTGCAATCGTCGGGAAAACGAGGAGGTGTGGTGTTTTTAACTGACTGTTGACTCCCATTCCGTATGTCATTTCTTACAAAAATATAGCCCGTTACTCACGATAAATCACATTACAATCATCTATGATTGTTAGGTCAGCTTTTTGAAAACGGACAAAATAATGGCTTGTTAGGTAAATATCCCGCCGCACGTTCACTTCTGAATTTAATGAGTGTTTGTTATTCTCATTAAAAGCTTTGGATCCATAGGTCATTTTCAACTTTAACATGTTTCAAGCATGCATATCCATTTTAAAACACGTCTAGAAGAGTTCTCTTTTTTGTTAAATTTCAAGCTATTAGGGTTGAACTAGTGGAATTTCCCAAACTTGGATAACAAAATTTTGTGTTCAGTTGTGGTGTGTGAATAAATTTTCATTACTTACATTTTTTCCCATACATAAACTCTAAAATTTACATTTTTTTTTGTGATCTATTTACCTTTTTTTTGTTTATGGCATGAAGGGAGAACGAAAAACTAGAAATTTTGATTTAATAAAAAAGTGTACATCTAAAATGGAGATGCACAATGCACAAATGTGGAGAGATATAATTCCAAAGAGTGTCTATGATTTTTCAGGATTGTGAGGTCTTTTCAGTTTTTAGTTCTCAGGTTTTGCAATCGTCGGGAAAAGGGGGAGGCGGGGGATTTTTAATTGAGTGTTGACTCCCAACCCGTAAGTCATTTCTTACAATAATACATCCCGTTACGAATGAAAAATCACTTTACAATCATCTATGATTGTTAGGTCAGCTTTTTGCAAACGGGCAAAATAATGGCTTGTTTGACTCTGGTAAATATCCCACCGCACGTTCACTAGATAATTTAATGAGCGTATGTTATTCTCTTTAAAAGCTTTGGATCCATAGGCCATTTGCATCTTTAACATGTTTCAAGCTTGCATATCCATTTTTAAAACACGTGTGGAACAAATCTCTTTCTTGTAAAATTCCGAGCTATTAGGGTTGAACAAGTGGAATTTCCCAAACTTGGATAACAAAAGTTTTGTGTTAATTTTTGGTGTGTGAATAAGTTTTCTTTACTTACATTTGTTATTGTTTCCATACATAAACTCAAAAATTTTCATTTTGCTGTGATATATTTGCCTTTTTTTGTTTACGGGATGAAGGGAGAGAGAAAACTCAAAGTTTTGATTTAAGAAAAAAGTGTACATCTAAAATGGAGATGGACGGTGCACAAATGTAGAGAGAGATAATTCCAATGAGTGTCTGTAATTTTTAGGGAATTTAAGCTTTTTTTAGTTTTTATATCTCAGGTTTTACAATCTTCGGGAAAATGGGGAGGCGGGGTGTTTTTAACTGAGTGTTGACTCCCAATCCGTAAGTCATTTCTTACAAAAATATAGCCCGTTACGGATGATAAATCACTTTACAATCATCTATGATTGTTCGGTAAGCTTTTTGTGAACTGGCAAAATAATGGCTAGTTTGATTCTGGTAAATATCCCACCGCACGTTCATTGATAATTTAATGAGTGTTTGTTATTCTCTTTAAAAGCTTTGGATCCATAGGTCATTTGCATCTTTAACATGTTTCAAGCTTGCGTATCCATTTTTAAAACACGTGTGGAACAAATCACTTTCTTGTAAAATTCCAAGCTATTAGGGTTGGACTAGTGGAATTTCCCAAACTTGGATAACAAAAGTTTTGTGTTAATTTTTGGTGTGTGAATAAATTTTCTTAACTTACATTTGTTATTGTTTTAAAATTTTTCCATACATAAACTCAAAAATTTTCATTTTGCTGTGATCTATTTGCCTTTTTTTGTTTACGGGATCAAGGGAGAGTGAAAACTCAAAGTTTTGATTTAAGAAAAAAGTGTACATCTAAAATGGAGACGCACAGTGCACAAATGAAGAGAGAGATAATTCCAATGAGTGTCTGTAATTTTTAGGGAATTTAAGCTCTTTTTAGTTTTTATATCTCAGGTTTTACAATCTTCGGGAAAATGGGGAGGCGGGGTGTTTTTAACTGAGTGTTGACTCCCAATCCGTAAGTCATTTCTTACAAAAATATAGCCCGTTACGGATGATAAATCACTTTACAATCATCTATGATTGTTAGGTAAGCTTTTTGTGAACGGGCAAAATAATGGCTAGTTTGATTCTGGTAAATATCCCACCGCACGTTCATTGAGAATTTAATGAGTGTTTGTTATTCTCTTTAAAAGCTTTGGATCCATAGGTCATTTGCATCTTTAACATGTTTCAAGCTTGCATATCCATTTTTAAAACACGTGTGGAACAAATCTCTTTCTTGTAAAATTCCAAGCTATTAGGGTTGAACTAGTGGAATTTCCCAAACTTGGATAACAAAAGTTTTGTGTTAATTTTTGGTGTGTTAATAAATTTTCTTTACTTACATTTGTTATTGTTTTAAAATTTTACCATACATAAACTCAAAAATTTTCATTTTGCTGTGATCTATTTTCCTTTTTTGGTTTACGGGATGAAGGGAGAGCGAAAACTCAAAGTTTTGATTTAAGAAAAAATTTCACATCTAAAATGGAGATGCACAATGCCCAAATGTTGGGAGATATAATTCCAAAGAGTGTTTGTAATTTAGATCTTTTTAGTTTTTGTATCTCAGGATTTGCAATCGTCGGGAAAACGAGGAGGTGTGGTGTTTTTAACTGACTGTTGACTCCCATTCCGTATGTCATTTCTTACAAAAATATAGCCCGTTACTCACGATAAATCACATTACAATCATCTATGATTGTTAGGTCAGCTTTTTGAAAACGGACAAAATAATGGCTTGTTAGGTAAATATCCCGCCGCACGTTCACTTCTGAATTTAATGAGTGTTTGTTATTCTCATTAAAAGCTTTGGATCCATAGGTCATTTTCAACTTTAACATGTTTCAAGCATGCATATCCATTTTAAAACACGTCTAGAAGAGTTCTCTTTTTTGTTAAATTTCAAGCTATTAGGGTTGAACTAGTGGAATTTCCCAAACTTGGATAACAAAATTTTGTGTTCAGTTGTGGTGTGTGAATAAATTTTCATTACTTACATTTTTTCCCATACATAAACTCTAAAATTTACATTTTTTTTTGTGATCTATTTACCTTTTTTTTGTTTATGGCATGAAGGGAGAACGAAAAACTAGAAATTTTGATTTAATAAAAAAGTGTACATCTAAAATGGAGATGCACAATGCACAAATGTGGAGAGATATAATTCCAAAGAGTGTCTATGATTTTTCAGGATTGTGAGGTCTTTTCAGTTTTTAGTTCTCAGGTTTTGCAATCGTCGGGAAAAGGGGGAGGCGGGGGATTTTTAATTGAGTGTTGACTCCCAACCCGTAAGTCATTTCTTACAATAATACATCCCGTTACGAATGAAAAATCACTTTACAATCATCTATGATTGTTAGGTCAGCTTTTTGCAAACGGGCAAAATAATGGCTTGTTTGACTCTGGTAAATATCCCACCGCACGTTCACTAGATAATTTAATGAGCGTATGTTATTCTCTTTAAAAGCTTTGGATCCATAGGCCATTTGCATCTTTAACATGTTTCAAGCTTGCATATCCATTTTTAAAACACGTGTGGAACAAATCTCTTTCTTGTAAAATTCCGAGCTATTAGGGTTGAACAAGTGGAATTTCCCAAACTTGGATAACAAAAGTTTTGTGTTAATTTTTGGTGTGTGAATAAGTTTTCTTTACTTACATTTGTTATTGTTTCCATACATAAACTCAAAAATTTTCATTTTGCTGTGATATATTTGCCTTTTTTTGTTTACGGGATGAAGGGAGAGAGAAAACTCAAAGTTTTGATTTAAGAAAAAAGTGTACATCTAAAATGGAGATGGACGGTGCACAAATGTAGAGAGAGATAATTCCAATGAGTGTCTGTAATTTTTAGGGAATTTAAGCTTTTTTTAGTTTTTATATCTCAGGTTTTACAATCTTCGGGAAAATGGGGAGGCGGGGTGTTTTTAACTGAGTGTTGACTCCCAATCCGTAAGTCATTTCTTACAAAAATATAGCCCGTTACGGATGATAAATCACTTTACAATCATCTATGATTGTTCGGTAAGCTTTTTGTGAACTGGCAAAATAATGGCTAGTTTGATTCTGGTAAATATCCCACCGCACGTTCATTGATAATTTAATGAGTGTTTGTTATTCTCTTTAAAAGCTTTGGATCCATAGGTCATTTGCATCTTTAACATGTTTCAAGCTTGCGTATCCATTTTTAAAACACGTGTGGAACAAATCACTTTCTTGTAAAATTCCAAGCTATTAGGGTTGGACTAGTGGAATTTCCCAAACTTGGATAACAAAAGTTTTGTGTTAATTTTTGGTGTGTGAATAAATTTTCTTAACTTACATTTGTTATTGTTTTAAAATTTTTCCATACATAAACTCAAAAATTTTCATTTTGCTGTGATCTATTTGCCTTTTTTTGTTTACGGGATCAAGGGAGAGTGAAAACTCAAAGTTTTGATTTAAGAAAAAAGTGTACATCTAAAATGGAGACGCACAGTGCACAAATGAAGAGAGAGATAATTCCAATGAGTGTCTGTAATTTTTAGGGAATTTAAGCTCTTTTTAGTTTTTATATCTCAGGTTTTACAATCTTCGGGAAAAGGGGGAGGCGGGGTGTTTTTAACTGAGTGTTGACTCCCAATCCGTAAGTCATTTCTTACAAAAATATAGCCCGTTACGGATGATAAATCACTTTACAATCATCTATGATTGTTAGGTAAGCTTTTTGTGAACGGGCAAAATAATGGCTAGTTTGATTCTGGTAAATATCCCACCGCACGTTCATTGAGAATTTAATGAGTGTTTGTTATTCTCTTTAAAAGCTTTGGATCCATAGGTCATTTGCATCTTTAACATGTTTCAAGCTTGCATATCCATTTTTAAAACACGTGTGGAACAAATCTCTTTCTTGTAAAATTCCAAGCTATTAGGGTTGAACTAGTGGAATTTCCCAAACTTGGATAACAAAAGTTTTGTGTTAATTTTTGGTGTGTTAATAAATTTTCTTTACTTACATTTGTTATTGTTTTAAAAGTTTACCATACATAAACTCAAAAATTTTCATTTTGCTGTGATCTATTTTCCTTTTTTGGTTTACGGGATGAAGGGAGAGCGAAAACTCAAAGTTTTGATTTAAGAAAAAATTTCACATCTAAAATGGAGATGCACAATGCCCAAATGTTGGGAGATATAATTCCAAAGAGTGTTTGTAATTTAGATCTTTTTAGTTTTTGTATCTCAGGATTTGCAATCGTCGGGAAAACGAGGAGGTGTGGTGTTTTTAACTGACTGTTGACTCCCATTCCGTATGTCATTTCTTACAAAAATATAGCCCGTTACTCACGATAAATCACATTACAATCATCTATGATTGTTAGGTCAGCTTTTTGAAAACGGACAAAATAATGGCTTGTTAGGTAAATATCCCGCCGCACGTTCACTTCTGAATTTAATGAGTGTTTGTTATTCTCATTAAAAGCTTTGGATCCATAGGTCATTTTCAACTTTAACATGTTTCAAGCATGCATATCCATTTTAAAACACGTCTAGAAGAGTTCTCTTTTTTGTTAAATTTCAAGCTATTAGGGTTGAACTAGTGGAATTTCCCAAACTTGGATCACAAAATTTTGTGTTCAGTTGTGGTGTGTGAATAAATTTTCATTACTTACATTTTTTCCCATACATAAACTCTAAAATTTACATTTTTTTTTGTGATCTATTTACCTTTTTTTTGTTTATGGCATGAAGGGAGAACGAAAAACTAGAAATTTTGATTTAATAAAAAAGTGTACATCTAAAATGGAGATGCACAATGCACAAATGTGGAGAGATATAATTCCAAAGAGTGTCTATGATTTTTCAGGATTGTGAGGTCTTTTCAGTTTTTAGTTCTCAGGTTTTGCAATCGTCGGGAAAAGGGGGAGGCAGGGGATTTTTAATTGAGTGTTGACTCCCAACCCGTAAGTCATTTCTTACAATAATACGTCCCGTTACGAATGAAAAATCACTTTACAATCATCTATGATTGTTAGGTCAGCTTTTTGCAAACGGGCAAAATAATGGCTTGTTTGACTCTGGTAAATATCCCACCGCACGTTCACTAGATAATTTAATGAGCGTATGTTATTCTCTTTAAAAGCTTTGGATCCATAGGCCATTTGCATCTTTAACATGTTTCAAGCTTGCATATCCATTTTTAAAACACGTGTGGAACAAATCTCTTTCTTGTAAAATTCCGAGCTATTAGGGTTGAACAAGTGGAATTTCCCAAACTTGGATAACAAAAGTTTTGTGTTAATTTTTGGTGTGTGAATAAGTTTTCTTTACTTACATTTGTTATTGTTTCCATACATAAACTCAAAAATTTTCATTTTGCTGTGATATATTTGCCTTTTTTTGTTTACGGGATGAAGGGAGAGAGAAAACTCAAAGTTTTGATTTAAGAAAAAAGTGTACATCTAAAATGGAGATGGACGGTGCACAAATGTAGAGAGAGATAATTCCAATGAGTGTCTGTAATTTTTAGGGAATTTAAGCTTTTTTTAGTTTTTATATCTCAGGTTTTACAATCTTCGGGAAAATGGGGAGGCGGGGTGTTTTTAACTGAGTGTTGACTCCCAATCCGTAAGTCATTTCTTACAAAAATATAGCCCGTTACGGATGATAAATCACTTTACAATCATCTATGATTGTTCGGTAAGCTTTTTGTGAACTGGCAAAATAATGGCTAGTTTGATTCTGGTAAATATCCCACCGCACGTTCATTGATAATTTAATGAGTGTTTGTTATTCTCTTTAAAAGCTTTGGATCCATAGGTCATTTGCATCTTTAACATGTTTCAAGCTTGCGTATCCATTTTTAAAACACGTGTGGAACAAATCACTTTCTTGTAAAATTCCAAGCTATTAGGGTTGGACTAGTGGAATTTCCCAAACTTGGATAACAAAAGTTTTGTGTTAATTTTTGGTGTGTGAATAAATTTTCTTAACTTACATTTGTTATTGTTTTAAAATTTTTCCATACATAAACTCAAAAATTTTCATTTTGCTGTGATCTATTTGCCTTTTTTTGTTTACGGGATCAAGGGAGAGTGAAAACTCAAAGTTTTGATTTAAGAAAAAAGTGTACATCTAAAATGGAGACGCACAGTGCACAAATGAAGAGAGAGATAATTCCAATGAGTGTCTGTAATTTTTAGGGAATTTAAGCTCTTTTTAGTTTTTATATCTCAGGTTTTACAATCTTCGGGAAAAGGGGGAGGCGGGGTGTTTTTAACTGAGTGTTGACTCCCAATCCGTAAGTCATTTCTTACAAAAATATAGCCCGTTACGGATGATAAATCACTTTACAATCATCTATGATTGTTAGGTAAGCTTTTTGTGAACGGGCAAAATAATGGCTAGTTTGATTCTGGTAAATATCCCACCGCACGTTCATTGAGAATTTAATGAGTGTTTGTTATTCTCTTTAAAAGCTTTGGATCCATAGGTCATTTGCATCTTTAACATGTTTCAAGCTTGCATATCCATTTTTAAAACACGTGTGGAACAAATCTCTTTCTTGTAAAATTCCAAGCTATTAGGGTTGAACTAGTGGAATTTCCCAAACTTGGATAACAAAAGTTTTGTGTTAATTTTTGGTGTGTTAATAAATTTTCTTTACTTACATTTGTTATTGTTTTAAAAGTTTACCATACATAAACTCAAAAATTTTCATTTTGCTGTGATCTATTTTCCTTTTTTGGTTTACGGGATGAAGGGAGAGCGAAAACTCAAAGTTTTGATTTAAGAAAAAATTTCACATCTAAAATGGAGATGCACAATGCCCAAATGTTGGGAGATATAATTCCAAAGAGTGTTTGTAATTTAGATCTTTTTAGTTTTTGTATCTCAGGATTTGCAATCGTCGGGAAAACGAGGAGGTGTGGTGTTTTTAACTGACTGTTGACTCCCATTCCGTATGTCATTTCTTACAAAAATATAGCCCGTTACTCACGATAAATCACATTACAATCATCTATGATTGTTAGGTCAGCTTTTTGAAAACGGACAAAATAATGGCTTGTTAGGTAAATATCCCGCCGCACGTTCACTTCTGAATTTAATGAGTGTTTGTTATTCTCATTAAAAGCTTTGGATCCATAGGTCATTTTCAACTTTAACATGTTTCAAGCATGCATATCCATTTTAAAACACGTCTAGAAGAGTTCTCTTTTTTGTTAAATTTCAAGCTATTAGGGTTGAACTAGTGGAATTTCCCAAACTTGGATAACAAAATTTTGTGTTCAGTTGTGGTGTGTGAATAAATTTTCATTACTTACATTTTTTCCCATACATAAACTCTAAAATTTACATTTTTTTTTGTGATCTATTTACCTTTTTTTTGTTTATGGCATGAAGGGAGAACGAAAAACTAGAAATTTTGATTTAATAAAAAAGTGTACATCTAAAATGGAGATGCACAATGCACAAATGTGGAGAGATATAATTCCAAAGAGTGTCTATGATTTTTCAGGATTGTGAGGTCTTTTCAGTTTTTAGTTCTCAGGTTTTGCAATCGTCGGGAAAAGGGGGAGGCGGGGGATTTTTAATTGAGTGTTGACTCCCAACCCGTAAGTCATTTCTTACAATAATACATCCCGTTACGAATGAAAAATCACTTTACAATCATCTATGATTGTTAGGTCAGCTTTTTGCAAACGGGCAAAATAATGGCTTGTTTGACTCTGGTAAATATCCCACCGCACGTTCACTAGATAATTTAATGAGCGTATGTTATTCTCTTTAAAAGCTTTGGATCCATAGGCCATTTGCATCTTTAACATGTTTCAAGCTTGCATATCCATTTTTAAAACACGTGTGGAACAAATCTCTTTCTTGTAAAATTCCGAGCTATTAGGGTTGAACAAGTGGAATTTCCCAAACTTGGATAACAAAAGTTTTGTGTTAATTTTTGGTGTGTGAATAAGTTTTCTTTACTTACATTTGTTATTGTTTCCATACATAAACTCAAAAATTTTCATTTTGCTGTGATATATTTGCCTTTTTTTGTTTACGGGATGAAGGGAGAGAGAAAACTCAAAGTTTTGATTTAAGAAAAAAGTGTACATCTAAAATGGAGATGGACGGTGCACAAATGTAGAGAGAGATAATTCCAATGAGTGTCTGTAATTTTTAGGGAATTTAAGCTTTTTTTAGTTTTTATATCTCAGGTTTTACAATCTTCGGGAAAATGGGGAGGCGGGGTGTTTTTAACTGAGTGTTGACTCCCAATCCGTAAGTCATTTCTTACAAAAATATAGCCCGTTACGGATGATAAATCACTTTACAATCATCTATGATTGTTCGGTAAGCTTTTTGTGAACTGGCAAAATAATGGCTAGTTTGATTCTGGTAAATATCCCACCGCACGTTCATTGATAATTTAATGAGTGTTTGTTATTCTCTTTAAAAGCTTTGGATCCATAGGTCATTTGCATCTTTAACATGTTTCAAGCTTGCGTATCCATTTTTAAAACACGTGTGGAACAAATCACTTTCTTGTAAAATTCCAAGCTATTAGGGTTGGACTAGTGGAATTTCCCAAACTTGGATAACAAAAGTTTTGTGTTAATTTTTGGTGTGTGAATAAATTTTCTTAACTTACATTTGTTATTGTTTTAAAATTTTTCCATACATAAACTCAAAAATTTTCATTTTGCTGTGATCTATTTGCCTTTTTTTGTTTACGGGATCAAGGGAGAGTGAAAACTCAAAGTTTTGATTTAAGAAAAAAGTGTACATCTAAAATGGAGACGCACAGTGCACAAATGAAGAGAGAGATAATTCCAATGAGTGTCTATAATTTTTAGGGAATTTAAGCTCTTTTTAGTTTTTATATCTCAGGTTTTACAATCTTCGGGAAAAGGGGGAGGCGGGGTGTTTTTAACTGAGTGTTGACTCCCAATCCGTAAGTCATTTCTTACAAAAATATAGCCCGTTACGGATGATAAATCACTTTACAATCATCTATGATTGTTAGGTAAGCTTTTTGTGAACGGGCAAAATAATGGCTAGTTTGATTCTGGTAAATATCCCACCGCACGTTCATTGAGAATTTAATGAGTGTTTGTTATTCTCTTTAAAAGCTTTGGATCCATAGGTCATTTGCATCTTTAACATGTTTCAAGCTTGCATATCCATTTTTAAAACACGTGTGGAACAAATCTCTTTCTTGTAAAATTCCAAGCTATTAGGGTTGAACTAGTGGAATTTCCCAAACTTGGATAACAAAAGTTTTGTGTTAATTTTTGGTGTGTTAATAAATTTTCTTTACTTACATTTGTTATTGTTTTAAAAGTTTACCATACATAAACTCAAAAATTTTCATTTTGCTGTGATCTATTTTCCTTTTTTGGTTTACGGGATGAAGGGAGAGCGAAAACTCAAAGTTTTGATTTAAGAAAAAATTTCATATCTAAAATGGAGATGCACAATGCCCAAATGTTGGGAGATATAATTCCAAAGAGTGTTTGTAATTTAGATCTTTTTAGTTTTTGTATCTCAGGATTTGCAATCGTCGGGAAAACGAGGAGGTGTGGTGTTTTTAACTGACTGTTGACTCCCATTCCGTATGTCATTTCTTACAAAAATATAGCCCGTTACTCACGATAAATCACATTACAATCATCTATGATTGTTAGGTCAGCTTTTTGAAAACGGACAAAATAATGGCTTGTTAGGTAAATATCCCGCCGCACGTTCACTTCTGAATTTAATGAGTGTTTGTTATTCTCATTAAAAGCTTTGGATCCATAGGTCATTTTCAACTTTAACATGTTTCAAGCATGCATATCCATTTTAAAACACGTCTAGAAGAGTTCTCTTTTTTGTTAAATTTCAAGCTATTAGGGTTGAACTAGTGGAATTTCCCAAACTTGGATCACAAAATTTTGTGTTCAGTTGTGGTGTGTGAATAAATTTTCATTACTTACATTTTTTCCCATACATAAACTCTAAAATTTACATTTTTTTTTGTGATCTATTTACCTTTTTTTTGTTTATGGCATGAAGGGAGAACGAAAAACTAGAAATTTTGATTTAATAAAAAAGTGTATATCTAAAATGGAGATGCACAATGCACAAATGTGGAGAGATATAATTCCAAAGAGTGTCTATGATTTTTCAGGATTGTGAGGTCTTTTCAGTTTTTAGTTCTCAGGTTTTGCAATCGTCGGGAAAAGGGGGAGGCAGGGGATTTTTAATTGAGTGTTGACTCCCAACCCGTAAGTCATTTCTTACAATAATACGTCCCGTTACGAATGAAAAATCACTTTACAATCATCTATGATTGTTAGGTCAGCTTTTTGCAAACGGGCAAAATAATGGCTTGTTTGACTCTGGTAAATATCCCACCGCACGTTCACTAGATAATTTAATGAGCGTATGTTATTCTCTTTAAAAGCTTTGGATCCATAGGCCATTTGCATCTTTAACATGTTTCAAGCTTGCATATCCATTTTTAAAACACGTGTGGAACAAATCTCTTTCTTGTAAAATTCCGAGCTATTAGGGTTGAACAAGTGGAATTTCCCAAACTTGGATAACAAAAGTTTTGTGTTAATTTTTGGTGTGTGAATAAGTTTTCTTTACTTACATTTGTTATTGTTTCCATACATAAACTCAAAAATTTTCATTTTGCTGTGATATATTTGCCTTTTTTTGTTTACGGGATGAAGGGAGAGAGAAAACTCAAAGTTTTGATTTAAGAAAAAAGTGTACATCTAAAATGGAGATGGACGGTGCACAAATGTAGAGAGAGATAATTCCAATGAGTGTCTGTAATTTTTAGGGAATTTAAGCTTTTTTTAGTTTTTATATCTCAGGTTTTACAATCTTCGGGAAAATGGGGAGGCGGGGTGTTTTTAACTGAGTGTTGACTCCCAATCCGTAAGTCATTTCTTACAAAAATATAGCCCGTTACGGATGATAAATCACTTTACAATCATCTATGATTGTTCGGTAAGCTTTTTGTGAACTGGCAAAATAATGGCTAGTTTGATTCTGGTAAATATCCCACCGCACGTTCATTGATAATTTAATGAGTGTTTGTTATTCTCTTTAAAAGCTTTGGATCCATAGGTCATTTGCATCTTTAACATGTTTCAAGCTTGCGTATCCATTTTTAAAACACGTGTGGAACAAATCACTTTCTTGTAAAATTCCAAGCTATTAGGGTTGGACTAGTGGAATTTCCCAAACTTGGATAACAAAAGTTTTGTGTTAATTTTTGGTGTGTGAATAAATTTTCTTAACTTACATTTGTTATTGTTTTAAAATTTTTCCATACATAAACTCAAAAATTTTCATTTTGCTGTGATCTATTTGCCTTTTTTTGTTTACGGGATCAAGGGAGAGTGAAAACTCAAAGTTTTGATTTAAGAAAAAAGTGTACATCTAAAATGGAGACGCACAGTGCACAAATGAAGAGAGAGATAATTCCAATGAGTGTCTGTAATTTTTAGGGAATTTAAGCTCTTTTTAGTTTTTATATCTCAGGTTTTACAATCTTCGGGAAAAGGGGGAGGCGGGGTGTTTTTAACTGAGTGTTGACTCCCAATCCGTAAGTCATTTCTTACAAAAATATAGCCCGTTACGGATGATAAATCACTTTACAATCATCTATGATTGTTAGGTAAGCTTTTTGTGAACGGGCAAAATAATGGCTAGTTTGATTCTGGTAAATATCCCACCGCACGTTCATTGAGAATTTAATGAGTGTTTGTTATTCTCTTTAAAAGCTTTGGATCCATAGGTCATTTGCTTCTTTAACATGTTTCAAGCTTGCATATCCATTTTTAAAACACGTGTGGAACAAATCTCTTTCTTGTAAAATTCCAAGCTATTAGGGTTGAACTAGTGGAATTTCCCAAACTTGGATAACAAAAGTTTTGTGTTAATTTTTGGTGTGTTAATAAATTTTCTTTACTTACATTTGTTATTGTTTTAAAAGTTTACCATACATAAACTCAAAAATTTTCATTTTGCTGTGATCTATTTTCCTTTTTTGGTTTACGGGATGAAGGGAGAGCGAAAACTCAAAGTTTTGATTTAAGAAAAAATTTCACATCTAAAATGGAGATGCACAATGCCCAAATGTTGGGAGATATAATTCCAAAGAGTGTTTGTAATTTAGATCTTTTTAGTTTTTGTATCTCAGGATTTGCAATCGTCGGGAAAACGAGGAGGTGTGGTGTTTTTAACTGACTGTTGACTCCCATTCCGTATGTCATTTCTTACAAAAATATAGCCCGTTACTCACGATAAATCACATTACAATCATCTATGATTGTTAGGTCAGCTTTTTGAAAACGGACAAAATAATGGCTTGTTAGGTAAATATCCCGCCGCACGTTCACTTCTGAATTTAATGAGTGTTTGTTATTCTCATTAAAAGCTTTGGATCCATAGGTCATTTTCAACTTTAACATGTTTCAAGCATGCATATCCATTTTAAAACACGTCTAGAAGAGTTCTCTTTTTTGTTAAATTTCAAGCTATTAGGGTTGAACTAGTGGAATTTCCCAAACTTGGATCACAAAATTTTGTGTTCAGTTGTGGTGTGTGAATAAATTTTCATTACTTACATTTTTTCCCATACATAAACTCTAAAATTTACATTTTTTTTTGTGATCTATTTACCTTTTTTTTGTTTATGGCATGAAGGGAGAACGAAAAACTAGAAATTTTGATTTAATAAAAAAGTGTACATCTAAAATGGAGATGCACAATGCACAAATGTGGAGAGATATAATTCCAAAGAGTGTCTATGATTTTTCAGGATTGTGAGGTCTTTTCAGTTTTTAGTTCTCAGGTTTTGCAATCGTCGGGAAAAGGGGGAGGCAGGGGATTTTTAATTGAGTGTTGACTCCCAACCCGTAAGTCATTTCTTACAATAATACGTCCCGTTACGAATGAAAAATCACTTTACAATCATCTATGATTGTTAGGTCAGCTTTTTGCAAACGGGCAAAATAATGGCTTGTTTGACTCTGGTAAATATCCCACCGCACGTTCACTAGATAATTTAATGAGCGTATGTTATTCTCTTTAAAAGCTTTGGATCCATAGGCCATTTGCATCTTTAACATGTTTCAAGCTTGCATATCCATTTTTAAAACACGTGTGGAACAAATCTCTTTCTTGTAAAATTCCGAGCTATTAGGGTTGAACAAGTGGAATTTCCCAAACTTGGATAACAAAAGTTTTGTGTTAATTTTTGGTGTGTGAATAAGTTTTCTTTACTTACATTTGTTATTGTTTCCATACATAAACTCAAAAATTTTCATTTTGCTGTGATATATTTGCCTTTTTTTGTTTACGGGATGAAGGGAGAGAGAAAACTCAAAGTTTTGATTTAAGAAAAAAGTGTACATCTAAAATGGAGATGGACGGTGCACAAATGTAGAGAGAGATAATTCCAATGAGTGTCTGTAATTTTTAGGGAATTTAAGCTTTTTTTAGTTTTTATATCTCAGGTTTTACAATCTTCGGGAAAATGGGGAGGCGGGGTGTTTTTAACTGAGTGTTGACTCCCAATCCGTAAGTCATTTCTTACAAAAATATAGCCCGTTACGGATGATAAATCACTTTACAATCATCTATGATTGTTCGGTAAGCTTTTTGTGAACTGGCAAAATAATGGCTAGTTTGATTCTGGTAAATATCCCACCGCACGTTCATTGATAATTTAATGAGTGTTTGTTATTCTCTTTAAAAGCTTTGGATCCATAGGTCATTTGCATCTTTAACATGTTTCAAGCTTGCGTATCCATTTTTAAAACACGTGTGGAACAAATCACTTTCTTGTAAAATTCCAAGCTATTAGGGTTGGACTAGTGGAATTTCCCAAACTTGGATAACAAAAGTTTTGTGTTAATTTTTAGTGTGTGAATAAATTTTCTTAACTTACATTTGTTATTGTTTTAAAATTTTTCCATACATAAACTCAAAAATTTTCATTTTGCTGTGATCTATTTGCCTTTTTTTGTTTACGGGATCAAGGGAGAGTGAAAACTCAAAGTTTTGATTTAAGAAAAAAGTGTACATCTAAAATGGAGACGCACAGTGCACAAATGAAGAGAGAGATAATTCCAATGAGTGTCTGTAATTTTTAGGGAATTTAAGCTCTTTTTAGTTTTTATATCTCAGGTTTTACAATCTTCGGGAAAAGGGGGAGGCGGGGTGTTTTTAACTGAGTGTTGACTCCCAATCCGTAAGTCATTTCTTACAAAAATATAGCCCGTTACGGATGATAAATCACTTTACAATCATCTATGATTGTTAGGTAAGTTTTTTGTGAACGGGCAAAATAATGGCTAGTTTGATTCTGGTAAATATCCCACCGCACGTTCATTGAGAATTTAATGAGTGTTTGTTATTCTCTTTAAAAGCTTTGGATCCATAGGTCATTTGCATCTTTAACATGTTTCAAGCTTGCATATCCATTTTTAAAACACGTGTGGAACAAATCTCTTTCTTGTAAAATTCCAAGCTATTAGGGTTGAACTAGTGGAATTTCCCAAACTTGGATAACAAAAGTTTTGTGTTAATTTTTGGTGTGTTAATAAATTTTCTTTACTTACATTTGTTATTGTTTTAAAAGTTTACCATACATAAACTCAAAAATTTTCATTTTGCTGTGATCTATTTTCCTTTTTTGGTTTACGGGATGAAGGGAGAGCGAAAACTCAAAGTTTTGATTTAAGAAAAAATTTCACATCTAAAATGGAGATGCACAATGCCCAAATGTTGGGAGATATAATTCCAAAGAGTGTTTGTAATTTAGATCTTTTTAGTTTTTGTATCTCAGGATTTGCAATCGTCGGGAAAACGAGGAGGTGTGGTGTTTTTAACTGACTGTTGACTCCCATTCCGTATGTCATTTCTTACAAAAATATAGCCCGTTACTCACGATAAATCACATTACAATCATCTATGATTGTTAGGTCAGCTTTTTGAAAACGAACAAAATAATGGCTTGTTAGGTAAATATCCCGCCGCACGTTCACTTCTGAATTTAATGAGTGTTTGTTATTCTCATTAAAAGCTTTGGATCCATAGGTCATTTTCAACTTTAACATGTTTCAAGCATGCATATCCATTTTAAAACACGTCTAGAAGAGTTCTCTTTTTTGTTAAATTTCAAGCTATTAGGGTTGAACTAGTGGAATTTCCCAAACTTGGATAACAAAATTTTGTGTTCAGTTGTGGTGTGTGAATAAATTTTCATTACTTACATTTTTTCCCATACATAAACTCTAAAATTTACATTTTTTTTTGTGATCTATTTACCTTTTTTTTGTTTATGGCATGAAGGGAGAACGAAAAACTAGAAATTTTGATTTAATAAAAAAGTGTACATCTAAAATGGAGATGCACAATGCACAAATGTGGAGAGATATAATTCCAAAGAGTGTCTATGATTTTTCAGGATTGTGAGGTCTTTTCAGTTTTTAGTTCTCAGGTTTTGCAATCGTCGGGAAAAGGGGGAGGCGGGGGATTTTTAATTGAGTGTTGACTCCCAACCCGTAAGTCATTTCTTACAATAATACATCCCGTTACGAATGAAAAATCACTTTACAATCATCTATGATTGTTAGGTCAGCTTTTTGCAAACGGGCAAAATAATGGCTTGTTTGACTCTGGTAAATATCCCACCGCACGTTCACTAGATAATTTAATGAGCGTATGTTATTCTCTTTAAAAGCTTTGGATCCATAGGCCATTTGCATCTTTAACATGTTTCAAGCTTGCATATCCATTTTTAAAACACGTGTGGAACAAATCTCTTTCTTGTAAAATTCCGAGCTATTAGGGTTGAACAAGTGGAATTTCCCAAACTTGGATAACAAAAGTTTTGTGTTAATTTTTGGTGTGTGAATAAGTTTTCTTTACTTACATTTGTTATTGTTTCCATACATAAACTCAAAAATTTTCATTTTGCTGTGATATATTTGCCTTTTTTTGTTTACGGGATGAAGGGAGAGAGAAAACTCAAAGTTTTGATTTAAGAAAAAAGTGTACATCTAAAATGGAGATGGACGGTGCACAAATGTAGAGAGAGATAATTCCAATGAGTGTCTGTAATTTTTAGGGAATTTAAGCTTTTTTTAGTTTTTATATCTCAGGTTTTACAATCTTCGGGAAAATGGGGAGGCGGGGTGTTTTTAACTGAGTGTTGACTCCCAATCCGTAAGTCATTTCTTACAAAAATATAGCCCGTTACGGATGATAAATCACTTTACAATCATCTATGATTGTTCGGTAAGCTTTTTGTGAACTGGCAAAATAATGGCTAGTTTGATTCTGGTAAATATCCCACCGCACGTTCATTGATAATTTAATGAGTGTTTGTTATTCTCTTTAAAAGCTTTGGATCCATAGGTCATTTGCATCTTTAACATGTTTCAAGCTTGCGTATCCATTTTTAAAACACGTGTGGAACAAATCACTTTCTTGTAAAATTCCAAGCTATTAGGGTTGGACTAGTGGAATTTCCCAAACTTGGATAACAAAAGTTTTGTGTTAATTTTTGGTGTGTGAATAAATTTTCTTAACTTACATTTGTTATTGTTTTAAAATTTTTCCATACATAAACTCAAAAATTTTCATTTTGCTGTGATCTATTTGCCTTTTTTTGTTTACGGGATCAAGGGAGAGTGAAAACTCAAAGTTTTGATTTAAGAAAAAAGTGTACATCTAAAATGGAGACGCACAGTGCACAAATGAAGAGAGAGATAATTCCAATGAGTGTCTGTAATTTTTAGGGAATTTAAGCTCTTTTTAGTTTTTATATCTCAGGTTTTACAATCTTCGGGAAAAGGGGGAGGCGGGGTGTTTTTAACTGAGTGTTGACTCCCAATCCGTAAGTCATTTCTTACAAAAATATAGCCCGTTACGGATGATAAATCACTTTACAATCATCTATGATTGTTAGGTAAGCTTTTTGTGAACGGGCAAAATAATGGCTAGTTTGATTCTGGTAAATATCCCACCGCACGTTCATTGAGAATTTAATGAGTGTTTGTTATTCTCTTTAAAAGCTTTGGATCCATAGGTCATTTGCATCTTTAACATGTTTCAAGCTTGCATATCCATTTTTAAAACACGTGTGGAACAAATCTCTTTCTTGTAAAATTCCAAGCTATTAGGGTTGAACTAGTGGAATTTCCCAAACTTGGATAACAAAAGTTTTGTGTTAATTTTTGGTGTGTTAATAAATTTTCTTTACTTACATTTGTTATTGTTTTAAAAGTTTACCATACATAAACTCAAAAATTTTCATTTTGCTGTGATCTATTTTCCTTTTTTGGTTTACGGGATGAAGGGAGAGCGAAAACTCAAAGTTTTGATTTAAGAAAAAATTTCACATCTAAAATGGAGATGCACAATGCCCAAATGTTGGGAGATATAATTCCAAAGAGTGTTTGTAATTTAGATCTTTTTAGTTTTTGTATCTCAGGATTTGCAATCGTCGGGAAAACGAGGAGGTGTGGTGTTTTTAACTGACTGTTGACTCCCATTCCGTATGTCATTTCTTACAAAAATATAGCCCGTTACTCACGATAAATCACATTACAATCATCTATGATTGTTAGGTCAGCTTTTTGAAAACGAACAAAATAATGGCTTGTTAGGTAAATATCCCGCCGCACGTTCACTTCTGAATTTAATGAGTGTTTGTTATTCTCATTAAAAGCTTTGGATCCATAGGTCATTTTCAACTTTAACATGTTTCAAGCATGCATATCCATTTTAAAACACGTCTAGAAGAGTTCTCTTTTTTGTTAAATTTCAAGCTATTAGGGTTGAACTAGTGGAATTTCCCAAACTTGGATAACAAAATTTTGTGTTCAGTTGTGGTGTGTGAATAAATTTTCATTACTTACATTTTTTCCCATACATAAACTCTAAAATTTACATTTTTTTTTGTGATCTATTTACCTTTTTTTTGTTTATGGCATGAAGGGAGAACGAAAAACTAGAAATTTTGATTTAATAAAAAAGTGTACATCTAAAATGGAGATGCACAATGCACAAATGTGGAGAGATATAATTCCAAAGAGTGTCTATGATTTTTCAGGATTGTGAGGTCTTTTCAGTTTTTAGTTCTCAGGTTTTGCAATCGTCGGGAAAAGGGGGAGGCGGGGGATTTTTAATTGAGTGTTGACTCCCAACCCGTAAGTCATTTCTTACAATAATACATCCCGTTACGAATGAAAAATCACTTTACAATCATCTATGATTGTTAGGTCAGCTTTTTGCAAACGGGCAAAATAATGGCTTGTTTGACTCTGGTAAATATCCCACCGCACGTTCACTAGATAATTTAATGAGCGTATGTTATTCTCTTTAAAAGCTTTGGATCCATAGGCCATTTGCATCTTTAACATGTTTCAAGCTTGCATATCCATTTTTAAAACACGTGTGGAACAAATCTCTTTCTTGTAAAATTCCGAGCTATTAGGGTTGAACAAGTGGAATTTCCCAAACTTGGATAACAAAAGTTTTGTGTTAATTTTTGGTGTGTGAATAAGTTTTCTTTACTTACATTTGTTATTGTTTCCATACATAAACTCAAAAATTTTCATTTTGCTGTGATATATTTGCCTTTTTTTGTTTACGGGATGAAGGGAGAGAGAAAACTCAAAGTTTTGATTTAAGAAAAAAGTGTACATCTAAAATGGAGATGGACGGTGCACAAATGTAGAGAGAGATAATTCCAATGAGTGTCTGTAATTTTTAGGGAATTTAAGCTTTTTTTAGTTTTTATATCTCAGGTTTTACAATCTTCGGGAAAATGGGGAGGCGGGGTGTTTTTAACTGAGTGTTGACTCCCAATCCGTAAGTCATTTCTTACAAAAATATAGCCCGTTACGGATGATAAATCACTTTACAATCATCTATGATTGTTCGGTAAGCTTTTTGTGAACTGGCAAAATAATGGCTAGTTTGATTCTGGTAAATATCCCACCGCACGTTCATTGATAATTTAATGAGTGTTTGTTATTCTCTTTAAAAGCTTTGGATCCATAGGTCATTTGCATCTTTAACATGTTTCAAGCTTGCGTATCCATTTTTAAAACACGTGTGGAACAAATCACTTTCTTGTAAAATTCCAAGCTATTAGGGTTGGACTAGTGGAATTTCCCAAACTTGGATAACAAAAGTTTTGTGTTAATTTTTAGTGTGTGAATAAATTTTCTTAACTTACATTTGTTATTGTTTTAAAATTTTTCCATACATAAACTCAAAAATTTTCATTTTGCTGTGATCTATTTGCCTTTTTTTGTTTACGGGATCAAGGGAGAGTGAAAACTCAAAGTTTTGATTTAAGAAAAAAGTGTACATCTAAAATGGAGACGCACAGTGCACAAATGAAGAGAGAGATAATTCCAATGAGTGTCTGTAATTTTTAGGGAATTTAAGCTCTTTTTAGTTTTTATATCTCAGGTTTTACAATCTTCGGGAAAAGGGGGAGGCGGGGTGTTTTTAACTGAGTGTTGACTCCCAATCCGTAAGTCATTTCTTACAAAAATATAGCCCGTTACGGATGATAAATCACTTTACAATCATCTATGATTGTTAGGTAAGCTTTTTGTGAACGGGCAAAATAATGGCTAGTTTGATTCTGGTAAATATCCCACCGCACGTTCATTGAGAATTTAATGAGTGTTTGTTATTCTCTTTAAAAGCTTTGGATCCATAGGTCATTTGCATCTTTAACATGTTTCAAGCTTGCATATCCATTTTTAAAACACGTGTGGAACAAATCTCTTTCTTGTAAAATTCCAAGCTATTAGGGTTGAACTAGTGGAATTTCCCAAACTTGGATAACAAAAGTTTTGTGTTAATTTTTGGTGTGTTAATAAATTTTCTTTACTTACATTTGTTATTGTTTTAAAAGTTTACCATACATAAACTCAAAAATTTTCATTTTGCTGTGATCTATTTTCCTTTTTTGGTTTACGGGATGAAGGGAGAGCGAAAACTCAAAGTTTTGATTTAAGAAAAAATTTCACATCTAAAATGGAGATGCACAATGCCCAAATGTTGGGAGATATAATTCCAAAGAGTGTTTGTAATTTAGATCTTTTTAGTTTTTGTATCTCAGGATTTGCAATCGTCGGGAAAACGAGGAGGTGTGGTGTTTTTAACTGACTGTTGACTCCCATTCCGTATGTCATTTCTTACAAAAATATAGCCCGTTACTCACGATAAATCACATTACAATCATCTATGATTGTTAGGTCAGCTTTTTGAAAACGGACAAAATAATGGCTTGTTAGGTAAATATCCCGCCGCACGTTCACTTCTGAATTTAATGAGTGTTTGTTATTCTCATTAAAAGCTTTGGATCCATAGGTCATTTTCAACTTTAACATGTTTCAAGCATGCATATCCATTTTAAAACACGTCTAGAAGAGTTCTCTTTTTTGTTAAATTTCAAGCTATTAGGGTTGAACTAGTGGAATTTCCCAAACTTGGATCACAAAATTTTGTGTTCAGTTGTGGTGTGTGAATAAATTTTCATTACTTACATTTTTTCCCATACATAAACTCTAAAATTTACATTTTTTTTTGTGATCTATTTACCTTTTTTTTGTTTATGGCATGAAGGGAGAACGAAAAACTAGAAATTTTGATTTAATAAAAAAGTGTACATCTAAAATGGAGATGCACAATGCACAAATGTGGAGAGATATAATTCCAAAGAGTGTCTATGATTTTTCAGGATTGTGAGGTCTTTTCAGTTTTTAGTTCTCAGGTTTTGCAATCGTCGGGAAAAGGGGGAGGCAGGGGATTTTTAATTGAGTGTTGACTCCCAACCCGTAAGTCATTTCTTACAATAATACGTCCCGTTACGAATGAAAAATCACTTTACAATCATCTATGATTGTTAGGTCAGCTTTTTGCAAACGGGCAAAATAATGGCTTGTTTGACTCTGGTAAATATCCCACCGCACGTTCACTAGATAATTTAATGAGCGTATGTTATTCTCTTTAAAAGCTTTGGATCCATAGGCCATTTGCATCTTTAACATGTTTCAAGCTTGCATATCCATTTTTAAAACACGTGTGGAACAAATCTCTTTCTTGTAAAATTCCGAGCTATTAGGGTTGAACAAGTGGAATTTCCCAAACTTGGATAACAAAAGTTTTGTGTTAATTTTTGGTGTGTGAATAAGTTTTCTTTACTTACATTTGTTATTGTTTCCATACATAAACTCAAAAATTTTCATTTTGCTGTGATATATTTGCCTTTTTTTGTTTACGGGATGAAGGGAGAGAGAAAACTCAAAGTTTTGATTTAAGAAAAAAGTGTACATCTAAAATGGAGATGGACGGTGCACAAATGTAGAGAGAGATAATTCCAATGAGTGTCTGTAATTTTTAGGGAATTTAAGCTTTTTTTAGTTTTTATATCTCAGGTTTTACAATCTTCGGGAAAATGGGGAGGCGGGGTGTTTTTAACTGAGTGTTGACTCCCAATCCGTAAGTCATTTCTTACAAAAATATAGCCCGTTACGGATGATAAATCACTTTACAATCATCTATGATTGTTCGGTAAGCTTTTTGTGAACTGGCAAAATAATGGCTAGTTTGATTCTGGTAAATATCCCACCGCACGTTCATTGATAATTTAATGAGTGTTTGTTATTCTCTTTAAAAGCTTTGGATCCATAGGTCATTTGCATCTTTAACATGTTTCAAGCTTGCGTATCCATTTTTAAAACACGTGTGGAACAAATCACTTTCTTGTAAAATTCCAAGCTATTAGGGTTGGACTAGTGGAATTTCCCAAACTTGGATAACAAAAGTTTTGTGTTAATTTTTGGTGTGTGAATAAATTTTCTTAACTTACATTTGTTATTGTTTTAAAATTTTTCCATACATAAACTCAAAAATTTTCATTTTGCTGTGATCTATTTGCCTTTTTTTGTTTACGGGATCAAGGGAGAGTGAAAACTCAAAGTTT
Source organism: Aristolochia californica (assembly GCF_029961685.1). Classification (NCBI taxonomy): domain Eukaryota; kingdom Viridiplantae; phylum Streptophyta; class Magnoliopsida; order Piperales; family Aristolochiaceae; genus Aristolochia; species Aristolochia californica. The sequence continues at coordinate 13,245,373 of NW_027181793.1, forward strand.
TGATTTAAGAAAAAAGTGTACATCTAAAATGGAGACGCACAGTGCACAAATGAAGAGAGAGATAATTCCAATGAGTGTCTGTAATTTTTAGGGAATTTAAGCTCTTTTTAGTTTTTATATCTCAGGTTTTACAATCTTCGGGAAAAGGGGGAGGCGGGGTGTTTTTAACTGAGTGTTGACTCCCAATCCGTAAGTCATTTCTTACAAAAATATAGCCCGTTACGGATGATAAATCACTTTACAATCATCTATGATTGTTAGGTAAGCTTTTTGTGAACGGGCAAAATAATGGCTAGTTTGATTCTGGTAAATATCCCACCGCACGTTCATTGAGAATTTAATGAGTGTTTGTTATTCTCTTTAAAAGCTTTGGATCCATAGGTCATTTGCATCTTTAACATGTTTCAAGCTTGCATATCCATTTTTAAAACACGTGTGGAACAAATCTCTTTCTTGTAAAATTCCAAGCTATTAGGGTTGAACTAGTGGAATTTCCCAAACTTGGATAACAAAAGTTTTGTGTTAATTTTTGGTGTGTTAATAAATTTTCTTTACTTACATTTGTTATTGTTTTAAAAGTTTACCATACATAAACTCAAAAATTTTCATTTTGCTGTGATCTATTTTCCTTTTTTGGTTTACGGGATGAAGGGAGAGCGAAAACTCAAAGTTTTGATTTAAGAAAAAATTTCACATCTAAAATGGAGATGCACAATGCCCAAATGTTGGGAGATATAATTCCAAAGAGTGTTTGTAATTTAGATCTTTTTAGTTTTTGTATCTCAGGATTTGCAATCGTCGGGAAAACGAGGAGGTGTGGTGTTTTTAACTGACTGTTGACTCCCATTCCGTATGTCATTTCTTACAAAAATATAGCCCGTTACTCACGATAAATCACATTACAATCATCTATGATTGTTAGGTCAGCTTTTTGAAAACGGACAAAATAATGGCTTGTTAGGTAAATATCCCGCCGCACGTTCACTTCTGAATTTAATGAGTGTTTGTTATTCTCATTAAAAGCTTTGGATCCATAGGTCATTTTCAACTTTAACATGTTTCAAGCATGCATATCCATTTTAAAACACGTCTAGAAGAGTTCTCTTTTTTGTTAAATTTCAAGCTATTAGGGTTGAACTAGTGGAATTTCCCAAACTTGGATCACAAAATTTTGTGTTCAGTTGTGGTGTGTGAATAAATTTTCATTACTTACATTTTTTCCCATACATAAACTCTAAAATTTACATTTTTTTTTGTGATCTATTTACCTTTTTTTTGTTTATGGCATGAAGGGAGAACGAAAAACTAGAAATTTTGATTTAATAAAAAAGTGTACATCTAAAATGGAGATGCACAATGCACAAATGTGGAGAGATATAATTCCAAAGAGTGTCTATGATTTTTCAGGATTGTGAGGTCTTTTCAGTTTTTAGTTCTCAGGTTTTGCAATCGTCGGGAAAAGGGGGAGGCGGGGGATTTTTAATTGAGTGTTGACTCCCAACCCGTAAGTCATTTCTTACAATAATACATCCCGTTACGAATGAAAAATCACTTTACAATCATCTATGATTGTTAGGTCAGCTTTTTGCAAACGGGCAAAATAATGGCTTGTTTGACTCTGGTAAATATCCCACCGCACGTTCACTAGATAATTTAATGAGCGTATGTTATTCTCTTTAAAAGCTTTGGATCCATAGGCCATTTGCATCTTTAACATGTTTCAAGCTTGCATATCCATTTTTAAAACACGTGTGGAACAAATCTCTTTCTTGTAAAATTCCGAGCTATTAGGGTTGAACAAGTGGAATTTCCCAAACTTGGATAACAAAAATTTTGTGTTAATTTTTGGTGTGTGAATAAGTTTTCTTTACTTACATTTGTTATTGTTTCCATACATAAACTCAAAAATTTTCATTTTGCTGTGATATATTTGCCTTTTTTTGTTTACGGGATGAAGGGAGAGAGAAAACTCAAAGTTTTGATTTAAGAAAAAAGTGTACATCTAAAATGGAGATGGACGGTGCACAAATGTAGAGAGAGATAATTCCAATGAGTGTCTGTAATTTTTAGGGAATTTAAGCTTTTTTTAGTTTTTATATCTCAGGTTTTACAATCTTCGGGAAAATGGGGAGGCGGGGTGTTTTTAACTGAGTGTTGACTCCCAATCCGTAAGTCATTTCTTACAAAAATATAGCCCGTTACGGATGATAAATCACTTTACAATCATCTATGATTGTTCGGTAAGCTTTTTGTGAACTGGCAAAATAATGGCTAGTTTGATTCTGGTAAATATCCCACCGCACGTTCATTGATAATTTAATGAGTGTTTGTTATTCTCTTTAAAAGCTTTGGATCCATAGGTCATTTGCATCTTTAACATGTTTCAAGCTTGCGTATCCATTTTTAAAACACGTGTGGAACAAATCACTTTCTTGTAAAATTCCAAGCTATTAGGGTTGGACTAGTGGAATTTCCCAAACTTGGATAACAAAAGTTTTGTGTTAATTTTTGGTGTGTGAATAAATTTTCTTAACTTACATTTGTTATTGTTTTAAAATTTTTCCATACATAAACTCAAAAATTTTCATTTTGCTGTGATCTATTTGCCTTTTTTTGTTTACGGGATCAAGGGAGAGTGAAAACTCAAAGTTTTGATTTAAGAAAAAAGTGTACATCTAAAATGGAGACGCACAGTGCACAAATGAAGAGAGAGATAATTCCAATGAGTGTCTGTAATTTTTAGGGAATTTAAGCTCTTTTTAGTTTTTATATCTCAGGTTTTACAATCTTCGGGAAAAGGGGGAGGCGGGGTGTTTTTAACTGAGTGTTGACTCCCAATCCGTAAGTCATTTCTTACAAAAATATAGCCCGTTACGGATGATAAATCACTTTACAATCATCTATGATTGTTAGGTAAGCTTTTTGTGAACGGGCAAAATAATGGCTAGTTTGATTCTGGTAAATATCCCACCGCACGTTCATTGAGAATTTAATGAGTGTTTGTTATTCTCTTTAAAAGCTTTGGATCCATAGGTCATTTGCATCTTTAACATGTTTCAAGCTTGCATATCCATTTTTAAAACACGTGTGGAACAAATCTCTTTCTTGTAAAATTCCAAGCTATTAGGGTTGAACTAGTGGAATTTCCCAAACTTGGATAACAAAAGTTTTGTGTTAATTTTTGGTGTGTTAATAAATTTTCTTTACTTACATTTGTTATTGTTTTAAAAGTTTACCATACATAAACTCAAAAATTTTCATTTTGCTGTGATCTATTTTCCTTTTTTGGTTTACGGGATGAAGGGAGAGCGAAAACTCAAAGTTTTGATTTAAGAAAAAATTTCACATCTAAAATGGAGATGCACAATGCCCAAATGTTGGGAGATATAATTCCAAAGAGTGTTTGTAATTTAGATCTTTTTAGTTTTTGTATCTCAGGATTTGCAATCGTCGGGAAAACGAGGAGGTGTGGTGTTTTTAACTGACTGTTGACTCCCATTCCGTATGTCATTTCTTACAAAAATATAGCCCGTTACTCACGATAAATCACATTACAATCATCTATGATTGTTAGGTCAGCTTTTTGAAAACGGACAAAATAATGGCTTGTTAGGTAAATATCCCGCCGCACGTTCACTTCTGAATTTAATGAGTGTTTGTTATTCTCATTAAAAGCTTTGGATCCATAGGTCATTTTCAACTTTAACATGTTTCAAGCATGCATATCCATTTTAAAACACGTCTAGAAGAGTTCTCTTTTTTGTTAAATTTCAAGCTATTAGGGTTGAACTAGTGGAATTTCCCAAACTTGGATCACAAAATTTTGTGTTCAGTTGTGGTGTGTGAATAAATTTTCATTACTTACATTTTTTCCCATACATAAACTCTAAAATTTACATTTTTTTTTGTGATCTATTTACCTTTTTTTTGTTTATGGCATGAAGGGAGAACGAAAAACTAGAAATTTTGATTTAATAAAAAAGTGTATATCTAAAATGGAGATGCACAATGCACAAATGTGGAGAGATATAATTCCAAAGAGTGTCTATGATTTTTCAGGATTGTGAGGTCTTTTCAGTTTTTAGTTCTCAGGTTTTGCAATCGTCGGGAAAAGGGGGAGGCAGGGGATTTTTAATTGAGTGTTGACTCCCAACCCGTAAGTCATTTCTTACAATAATACGTCCCGTTACGAATGAAAAATCACTTTACAATCATCTATGATTGTTAGGTCAGCTTTTTGCAAACGGGCAAAATAGTGGCTTGTTTGACTCTGGTAAATATCCCACCGCACGTTCACTAGATAATTTAATGAGCGTATGTTATTCTCTTTAAAAGCTTTGGATCCATAGGCCATTTGCATCTTTAACATGTTTCAAGCTTGCATATCCATTTTTAAAACACGTGTGGAACAAATCTCTTTCTTGTAAAATTCCGAGCTATTAGGGTTGAACAAGTGGAATTTCCCAAACTTGGATAACAAAAGTTTTGTGTTAATTTTTGGTGTGTGAATAAGTTTTCTTTACTTACATTTGTTATTGTTTCCATACATAAACTCAAAAATTTTCATTTTGCTGTGATATATTTGCCTTTTTTTGTTTACGGGATGAAGGGAGAGAGAAAACTCAAAGTTTTGATTTAAGAAAAAAGTGTACATCTAAAATGGAGATGGACGGTGCACAAATGTAGAGAGAGATAATTCCAATGAGTGTCTGTAATTTTTAGGGAATTTAAGCTTTTTTTAGTTTTTATATCTCAGGTTTTACAATCTTCGGGAAAATGGGGAGGCGGGGTGTTTTTAACTGAGTGTTGACTCCCAATCCGTAAGTCATTTCTTACAAAAATATAGCCCGTTACGGATGATAAATCACTTTACAATCATCTATGATTGTTCGGTAAGCTTTTTGTGAACTGGCAAAATAATGGCTAGTTTGATTCTGGTAAATATCCCACCGCACGTTCATTGATAATTTAATGAGTGTTTGTTATTCTCTTTAAAAGCTTTGGATCCATAGGTCATTTGCATCTTTAACATGTTTCAAGCTTGCGTATCCATTTTTAAAACACGTGTGGAACAAATCACTTTCTTGTAAAATTCCAAGCTATTAGGGTTGGACTAGTGGAATTTCCCAAACTTGGATAACAAAAGTTTTGTGTTAATTTTTGGTGTGTGAATAAATTTTCTTAACTTACATTTGTTATTGTTTTAAAATTTTTCCATACATAAACTCAAAAATTTTCATTTTGCTGTGATCTATTTGCCTTTTTTTGTTTACGGGATCAAGGGAGAGTGAAAACTCAAAGTTTTGATTTAAGAAAAAAGTGTACATCTAAAATGGAGACGCACAGTGCACAAATGAAGAGAGAGATAATTCCAATGAGTGTCTGTAATTTTTAGGGAATTTAAGCTCTTTTTAGTTTTTATATCTCAGGTTTTACAATCTTCGGGAAAAGGGGGAGGCGGGGTGTTTTTAACTGAGTGTTGACTCCCAATCCGTAAGTCATTTCTTACAAAAATATAGCCCGTTACGGATGATAAATCACTTTACAATCATCTATGATTGTTAGGTAAGCTTTTTGTGAACGGGCAAAATAATGGCTAGTTTGATTCTGGTAAATATCCCACCGCACGTTCATTGAGAATTTAATGAGTGTTTGTTATTCTCTTTAAAAGCTTTGGATCCATAGGTCATTTGCATCTTTAACATGTTTCAAGCTTGCATATCCATTTTTAAAACACGTGTGGAACAAATCTCTTTCTTGTAAAATTCCAAGCTATTAGGGTTGAACTAGTGGAATTTCCCAAACTTGGATAACAAAAGTTTTGTGTTAATTTTTGGTGTGTTAATAAATTTTCTTTACTTACATTTGTTATTGTTTTAAAAGTTTACCATACATAAACTCAAAAATTTTCATTTTGCTGTGATCTATTTTCCTTTTTTGGTTTACGGGATGAAGGGAGAGCGAAAACTCAAAGTTTTGATTTAAGAAAAAATTTCACATCTAAAATGGAGATGCACAATGCCCAAATGTTGGGAGATATAATTCCAAAGAGTGTTTGTAATTTAGATCTTTTTAGTTTTTGTATCTCAGGATTTGCAATCGTCGGGAAAACGAGGAGGTGTGGTGTTTTTAACTGACTGTTGACTCCCATTCCGTATGTCATTTCTTACAAAAATATAGCCCGTTACTCACGATAAATCACATTACAATCATCTATGATTGTTAGGTCAGCTTTTTGAAAACGGACAAAATAATGGCTTGTTAGGTAAATATCCCGCCGCACGTTCACTTCTGAATTTAATGAGTGTTTGTTATTCTCATTAAAAGCTTTGGATCCATAGGTCATTTTCAACTTTAACATGTTTCAAGCATGCATATCCATTTTAAAACACGACTAGAAGAGTTCTCTTTTTTGTTAAATTTCAAGCTATTAGGGTTGAACTAGTGGAATTTCCCAAACTTGGATAACAAAATTTTGTGTTCAGTTGTGGTGTGTGAATAAATTTTCATTACTTACATTTTTTCCCATACATAAACTCTAAAATTTACATTTTTTTTTGTGATCTATTTACCTTTTTTTTGTTTATGGCATGAAGGGAGAACGAAAAACTAGAAATTTTGATTTAATAAAAAAGTGTACATCTAAAATGGAGATGCACAATGCACAAATGTGGAGAGATATAATTCCAAAGAGTGTCTATGATTTTTCAGGATTGTGAGGTCTTTTCAGTTTTTAGTTCTCAGGTTTTGCAATCGTCGGGAAAAGGGGGAGGCGGGGGATTTTTAATTGAGTGTTGACTCCCAACCCGTAAGTCATTTCTTACAATAATACGTCCCGTTACGAATGAAAAATCACTTTACAATCATCTATGATTGTTAGGTCAGCTTTTTGCAAACGGGCAAAATAATGGCTTGTTTGACTCTGGTAAATATCCCACCGCACGTTCACTAGATAATTTAATGAGCGTATGTTATTCTCTTTGAAAGCTTTGGATCCATAGGCCATTTGCATCTTTAACATGTTTCAAGCTTGCATATCCATTTTTAAAACACGTGTGGAACAAATCTCTTTCTTGTAAAATTCCGAGCTATTAGGGTTGAACAAGTGGAATTTCCCAAACTTGGATAACAAAAGTTTTGTGTTAATTTTTGGTGTGTGAATAAGTTTTCTTTACTTACATTTGTTATTGTTTCCATACATAAACTCAAAAATTTTCATTTTGCTGTGATATATTTGCCTTTTTTTGTTTACGGGATGAAGGGAGAGAGAAAACTCAAAGTTTTGATTTAAGAAAAAAGTGTACATCTAAAATGGAGATGGACGGTGCACAAATGTAGAGAGAGATAATTCCAATGAGTGTCTGTAATTTTTAGGGAATTTAAGCTTTTTTTAGTTTTTATATCTCAGGTTTTACAATCTTCGGGAAAATGGGGAGGCGGGGTGTTTTTAACTGAGTGTTGACTCCCAATCCGTAAGTCATTTCTTACAAAAATATAGCCCGTTACGGATGATAAATCACTTTACAATCATCTATGATTGTTCGGTAAGCTTTTTGTGAACTGGCAAAATAATGGCTAGTTTGATTCTGGTAAATATCCCACCGCACGTTCATTGATAATTTAATGAGTGTTTGTTATTCTCTTTAAAAGCTTTGGATCCATAGGTCATTTGCATCTTTAACATGTTTCAAGCTTGCGTATCCATTTTTAAAATACGTGTGGAACAAATCACTTTCTTGTAAAATTCCAAGCTATTAGGGTTGGACTAGTGGAATTTCCCAAACTTGGATAACAAAAGTTTTGTGTTAATTTTTGGTGTGTGAATAAATTTTCTTAACTTACATTTGTTATTGTTTTAAAATTTTTCCATACATAAACTCAAAAATTTTCATTTTGCTGTGATCTATTTGCCTTTTTTTGTTTACGGGATCAAGGGAGAGTGAAAACTCAAAGTTTTGATTTAAGAAAAAAGTGTACATCTAAAATGGAGACGCACAGTGCACAAATGAAGAGAGAGATAATTCCAATTAGTGTCTGTAATTTTTAGGGAATTTAAGCTCTTTTTAGTTTTTATATCTCAGGTTTTACAATCTTCGGGAAAAGGGGGAGGCGGGGTGTTTTTAACTGAGTGTTGACTCCCAATCCGTAAGTCATTTCTTACAAAAATATAGCCCGTTACGGATGATAAATCACTTTACAATCATCTATGATTGTTAGGTAAGCTTTTTGTGAACGGGCAAAATAATGGCTAGTTTGATTCTGGTAAATATCCCACCGCACGTTCATTGAGAATTTAATGAGTGTTTGTTATTCTCTTTAAAAGCTTTGGATCCATAGGTCATTTGCATCTTTAACATGTTTCAAGCTTGCATATCCATTTTTAAAACACGTGTGGAACAAATCTCTTTCTTGTAAAATTCCAAGCTATTAGGGTTGAACTAGTGGAATTTCCCAAACTTGGATAACAAAAGTTTTGTGTTAATTTTTGGTGTGTTAATAAATTTTCTTTACTTACATTTGTTATTGTTTTAAAAGTTTACCATACATAAACTCAAAAATTTTCATTTTGCTGTGATCTATTTTCCTTTTTTGGTTTACGGGATGAAGGGAGAGCGAAAACTCAAAGTTTTGATTTAAGAAAAAATTTCACATCTAAAATGGAGATGCACAATGCCCAAATGTTGGGAGATATAATTCCAAAGAGTGTTTGTAATTTAGATCTTTTTAGTTTTTGTATCTCAGGATTTGCAATCGTCGGGAAAACGAGGAGGTGTGGTGTTTTTAACTGACTGTTGACTCCCATTCCGTATGTCATTTCTTACAAAAATATAGCCCGTTACTCACGATAAATCACATTACAATCATCGATGATTGTTAGGTCAGCTTTTTGAAAACGGACAAAATAATGGCTTGTTAGGTAAATATCCCGCCGCACGTTCACTTCTGAATTTAATGAGTGTTTGTTATTCTCATTAAAAGCTTTGGATCCATAGGTCATTTTCAACTTTAACATGTTTCAAGCATGCATATCCATTTTAAAACACGTCTAGAAGAGTTCTCTTTTTTGTTAAATTTCAAGCTATTAGGGTTGAACTAGTGGAATTTCCCAAACTTGGATAACAAAATTTTGTGTTCAGTTGTGGTGTGTGAATAAATTTTCATTACTTACATTTTTTCCCATACATAAACTCTAAAATTTACATTTTTTTTTGTGATCTATTTACCTTTTTTTTGTTTATGGCATGAAGGGAGAACGAAAAACTAGAAATTTTGATTTAATAAAAAAGTGTACATCTAAAATGGAGATGCACAATGCACAAATGTGGAGAGATATAATTCCAAAGAGTGTCTATGATTTTTCAGGATTGTGAGGTCTTTTCAGTTTTTAGTTCTCAGGTTTTGCAATCGTCGGGAAAAGGGGGAGGCGGGGGATTTTTAATTGAGTGTTGACTCCCAACCCGTAAGTCATTTCTTACAATAATACATCCCGTTACGAATGAAAAATCACTTTACAATCATCTATGATTGTTAGGTCAGCTTTTTGCAAACGGGCAAAATAATGGCTTGTTTGACTCTGGTAAATATCCCACCGCACGTTCACTAGATAATTTAATGAGCGTATGTTATTCTCTTTAAAAGCTTTGGATCCATAGGCCATTTGCATCTTTAACATGTTTCAAGCTTGCATATCCATTTTTAAAACACGTGTGGAACAAATCTCTTTCTTGTAAAATTCCGAGCTATTAGGGTTGAACAAGTGGAATTTCCCAAACTTGGATAACAAAAGTTTTGTGTTAATTTTTGGTGTGTGAATAAGTTTTCTTTACTTACATTTGTTATTGTTTCCATACATAAACTCAAAAATTTTCATTTTGCTGTGATATATTTGCCTTTTTTTGTTTACGGGATGAAGGGAGAGAGAAAACTCAAAGTTTTGATTTAAGAAAAAAGTGTACATCTAAAATGGAGATGGACGGTGCACAAATGTAGAGAGAGATAATTCCAATGAGTGTCTGTAATTTTTAGGGAATTTAAGCTTTTTTTAGTTTTTATATCTCAGGTTTTACAATCTTCGGGAAAATGGGGAGGCGGGGTGTTTTTAACTGAGTGTTGACTCCCAATCCGTAAGTCATTTCTTACAAAAATATAGCCCGTTACGGATGATAAATCACTTTACAATCATCTATGATTGTTCGGTAAGCTTTTTGTGAACTGGCAAAATAATGGCTAGTTTGATTCTGGTAAATATCCCACCGCACGTTCATTGATAATTTAATGAGTGTTTGTTATTCTCTTTAAAAGCTTTGGATCCATAGGTCATTTGCATCTTTAACATGTTTCAAGCTTGCGTATCCATTTTTAAAACACGTGTGGAACAAATCACTTTCTTGTAAAATTCCAAGCTATTAGGGTTGGACTAGTGGAATTTCCCAAACTTGGATAACAAAAGTTTTGTGTTAATTTTTGGTGTGTGAATAAATTTTCTTAACTTACATTTGTTATTGTTTTAAAATTTTTCCATACATAAACTCAAAAATTTTCATTTTGCTGTGATCTATTTGCCTTTTTTTGTTTACGGGATCAAGGGAGAGTGAAAACTCAAAGTTTTGATTTAAGAAAAAAGTGTACATCTAAAATGGAGACGCACAGTGCACAAATGAAGAGAGAGATAATTCCAATGAGTGTCTGTAATTTTTAGGGAATTTAAGCTCTTTTTAGTTTTTATATCTCAGGTTTTACAATCTTCGGGAAAAGGGGGAGGCGGGGTGTTTTTAACTGAGTGTTGACTCCCAATCCGTAAGTCATTTCTTACAAAAATATAGCCCGTTACGGATGATAAATCACTTTACAATCATCTATGATTGTTAGGTAAGCTTTTTGTGAACGGGCAAAATAATGGCTAGTTTGATTCTGGTAAATATCCCACCGCACGTTCATTGAGAATTTAATGAGTGTTTGTTATTCTCTTTAAAAGCTTTGGATCCATAGGTCATTTGCATCTTTAACATGTTTCAAGCTTGCATATCCATTTTTAAAACACGTGTGGAACAAATCTCTTTCTTGTAAAATTCCAAGCTATTAGGGTTGAACTAGTGGAATTTCCCAAACTTGGATAACAAAAGTTTTGTGTTAATTTTTGGTGTGTTAATAAATTTTCTTTACTTACATTTGTTATTGTTTTAAAAGTTTACCATACATAAACTCAAAAATTTTCATTTTGCTGTGATCTATTTTCCTTTTTTGGTTTACGGGATGAAGGGAGAGCGAAAACTCAAAGTTTTGATTTAAGAAAAAATTTCACATCTAAAATGGAGATGCACAATGCCCAAATGTTGGGAGATATAATTCCAAAGAGTGTTTGTAATTTAGATCTTTTTAGTTTTTGTATCTCAGGATTTGCAATCGTCGGGAAAACGAGGAGGTGTGGTGTTTTTAACTGACTGTTGACTCCCATTCCGTATGTCATTTCTTACAAAAATATAGCCCGTTACTCACGATAAATCACATTACAATCATCTATGATTGTTAGGTCAGCTTTTTGAAAACGGACAAAATAATGGCTTGTTAGGTAAATATCCCGCCGCACGTTCACTTCTGAATTTAATGAGTGTTTGTTATTCTCATTAAAAGCTTTGGATCCATAGGTCATTTTCAACTTTAACATGTTTCAAGCATGCATATCCATTTTAAAACACGTCTAGAAGAGTTCTCTTTTTTGTTAAATTTCAAGCTATTAGGGTTGAACTAGTGGAATTTCCCAAACTTGGATAACAAAATTTTGTGTTCAGTTGTGGTGTGTGAATAAATTTTCATTACTTACATTTTTTCCCATACATAAACTCTAAAATTTACATTTTTTTTTGTGATCTATTTACCTTTTTTTTGTTTATGGCATGAAGGGAGAACGAAAAACTAGAAATTTTGATTTAATAAAAAAGTGTACATCTAAAATGGAGATGCACAATGCACAAATGTGGAGAGATATAATTCCAAAGAGTGTCTATGATTTTTCAGGATTGTGAGGTCTTTTCAGTTTTTAGTTCTCAGGTTTTGCAATCGTCGGGAAAAGGGGGAGGCGGGGGATTTTTAATTGAGTGTTGACTCCCAACCCGTAAGTCATTTCTTACAATAATACATCCCGTTACGAATGAAAAATCACTTTACAATCATCTATGATTGTTAGGTCAGCTTTTTGCAAACGGGCAAAATAATGGCTTGTTTGACTCTGGTAAATATCCCACCGCACGTTCACTAGATAATTTAATGAGCGTATGTTATTCTCTTTAAAAGCTTTGGATCCATAGGCCATTTGCATCTTTAACATGTTTCAAGCTTGCATATCCATTTTTAAAACACGTGTGGAACAAATCTCTTTCTTGTAAAATTCCGAGCTATTAGGGTTGAACAAGTGGAATTTCCCAAACTTGGATAACAAAAGTTTTGTGTTAATTTTTGGTGTGTGAATAAGTTTTCTTTACTTACATTTGTTATTGTTTCCATACATAAACTCAAAAATTTTCATTTTGCTGTGATATATTTGCCTTTTTTTGTTTACGGGATGAAGGGAGAGAGAAAACTCAAAGTTTTGATTTAAGAAAAAAGTGTACATCTAAAATGGAGATGGACGGTGCACAAATGTAGAGAGAGATAATTCCAATGAGTGTCTGTAATTTTTAGGGAATTTAAGCTTTTTTTAGTTTTTATATCTCAGGTTTTACAATCTTCGGGAAAATGGGGAGGCGGGGTGTTTTTAACTGAGTGTTGACTCCCAATCCGTAAGTCATTTCTTACAAAAATATAGCCCGTTACGGATGATAAATCACTTTACAATCATCTATGATTGTTCGGTAAGCTTTTTGTGAACTGGCAAAATAATGGCTAGTTTGATTCTGGTAAATATCCCACCGCACGTTCATTGATAATTTAATGAGTGTTTGTTATTCTCTTTAAAAGCTTTGGATCCATAGGTCATTTGCATCTTTAACATGTTTCAAGCTTGCGTATCCATTTTTAAAACACGTGTGGAACAAATCACTTTCTTGTAAAATTCCAAGCTATTAGGGTTGGACTAGTGGAATTTCCCAAACTTGGATAACAAAAGTTTTGTGTTAATTTTTGGTGTGTGAATAAATTTTCTTAACTTACATTTGTTATTGTTTTAAAATTTTTCCATACATAAACTCAAAAATTTTCATTTTGCTGTGATCTATTTGCCTTTTTTTGTTTACGGGATCAAGGGAGAGTGAAAACTCAAAGTTTTGATTTAAGAAAAAAGTGTACATCTAAAATGGAGACGCACAGTGCACAAATGAAGAGAGAGATAATTCCAATGAGTGTCTGTAATTTTTAGGGAATTTAAGCTCTTTTTAGTTTTTATATCTCAGGTTTTACAATCTTCGGGAAAAGGGGGAGGCGGGGTGTTTTTAACTGAGTGTTGACTCCCAATCCGTAAGTCATTTCTTACAAAAATATAGCCCGTTACGGATGATAAATCACTTTACAATCATCTATGATTGTTAGGTAAGCTTTTTGTGAACGGGCAAAATAATGGCTAGTTTGATTCTGGTAAATATCCCACCGCACGTTCATTGAGAATTTAATGAGTGTTTGTTATTCTCTTTAAAAGCTTTGGATCCATAGGTCATTTGCATCTTTAACATGTTTCAAGCTTGCATATCCATTTTTAAAACACGTGTGGAACAAATCTCTTTCTTGTAAAATTCCAAGCTATTAGGGTTGAACTAGTGGAATTTCCCAAACTTGGATAACAAAAGTTTTGTGTTAATTTTTGGTGTGTTAATAAATTTTCTTTACTTACATTTGTTATTGTTTTAAAAGTTTACCATACATAAACTCAAAAATTTTCATTTTGCTGTGATCTATTTTCCTTTTTTGGTTTACGGGATGAAGGGAGAGCGAAAACTCAAAGTTTTGATTTAAGAAAAAATTTCACATCTAAAATGGAGATGCACAATGCCCAAATGTTGGGAGATATAATTCCAAAGAGTGTTTGTAATTTAGATCTTTTTAGTTTTTGTATCTCAGGATTTGCAATCGTCGGGAAAACGAGGAGGTGTGGTGTTTTTAACTGACTGTTGACTCCCATTCCGTATGTCATTTCTTACAAAAATATAGCCCGTTACTCACGATAAATCACATTACAATCATCTATGATTGTTAGGTCAGCTTTTTGAAAACGGACAAAATAATGGCTTGTTAGGTAAATATCCCGCCGCACGTTCACTTCTGAATTTAATGAGTGTTTGTTATTCTCATTAAAAGCTTTGGATCCATAGGTCATTTTCAACTTTAACATGTTTCAAGCATGCATATCCATTTTAAAACACGTCTAGAAGAGTTCTCTTTTTTGTTAAATTTCAAGCTATTAGGGTTGAACTAGTGGAATTTCCCAAACTTGGATAACAAAATTTTGTGTTCAGTTGTGGTGTGTGAATAAATTTTCATTACTTACATTTTTTCCCATACATAAACTCTAAAATTTACATTTTTTTTTGTGATCTATTTACCTTTTTTTTGTTTATGGCATGAAGGGAGAACGAAAAACTAGAAATTTTGATTTAATAAAAAAGTGTACATCTAAAATGGAGATGCACAATGCACAAATGTGGAGAGATATAATTCCAAAGAGTGTCTATGATTTTTCAGGATTGTGAGGTCTTTTCAGTTTTTAGTTCTCAGGTTTTGCAATCGTCGGGAAAAGGGGGAGGCGGGGGATTTTTAATTGAGTGTTGACTCCCAACCCGTAAGTCATTTCTTACAATAATACATCCCGTTACGAATGAAAAATCACTTTACAATCATCTATGATTGTTAGGTCAGCTTTTTGCAAACGGGCAAAATAATGGCTTGTTTGACTCTGGTAAATATCCCACCGCACGTTCACTAGATAATTTAATGAGCGTATGTTATTCTCTTTAAAAGCTTTGGATCCATAGGCCATTTGCATCTTTAACATGTTTCAAGCTTGCATATCCATTTTTAAAACACGTGTGGAACAAATCTCTTTCTTGTAAAATTCCGAGCTATTAGGGTTGAACAAGTGGAATTTCCCAAACTTGGATAACAAAAGTTTTGTGTTAATTTTTGGTGTGTGAATAAGTTTTCTTTACTTACATTTGTTATTGTTTCCATACATAAACTCAAAAATTTTCATTTTGCTGTGATATATTTGCCTTTTTTTGTTTACGGGATGAAGGGAGAGAGAAAACTCAAAGTTTTGATTTAAGAAAAAAGTGTACATCTAAAATGGAGATGGACGGTGCACAAATGTAGAGAGAGATAATTCCAATGAGTGTCTGTAATTTTTAGGGAATTTAAGCTTTTTTTAGTTTTTATATCTCAGGTTTTACAATCTTCGGGAAAATGGGGAGGCGGGGTGTTTTTAACTGAGTGTTGACTCCCAATCCGTAAGTCATTTCTTACAAAAATATAGCCCGTTACGGATGATAAATCACTTTACAATCATCTATGATTGTTCGGTAAGCTTTTTGTGAACTGGCAAAATAATGGCTAGTTTGATTCTGGTAAATATCCCACCGCACGTTCATTGATAATTTAATGAGTGTTTGTTATTCTCTTTAAAAGCTTTGGATCCATAGGTCATTTGCATCTTTAACATGTTTCAAGCTTGCGTATCCATTTTTAAAACACGTGTGGAACAAATCACTTTCTTGTAAAATTCCAAGCTATTAGGGTTGGACTAGTGGAATTTCCCAAACTTGGATAACAAAAGTTTTGTGTTAATTTTTGGTGTGTGAATAAATTTTCTTAACTTACATTTGTTATTGTTTTAAAATTTTTCCATACATAAACTCAAAAATTTTCATTTTGCTGTGATCTATTTGCCTTTTTTTGTTTACGGGATCAAGGGAGAGTGAAAACTCAAAGTTTTGATTTAAGAAAAAAGTGTACATCTAAAATGGAGACGCACAGTGCACAAATGAAGAGAGAGATAATTCCAATGAGTGTCTGTAATTTTTAGGGAATTTAAGCTCTTTTTAGTTTTTATATCTCAGGTTTTACAATCTTCGGGAAAAGGGGGAGGCGGGGTGTTTTTAACTGAGTGTTGACTCCCAATCCGTAAGTCATTTCTTACAAAAATATAGCCCGTTACGGATGATAAATCACTTTACAATCATCTATGATTGTTAGGTAAGCTTTTTGTGAACGGGCAAAATAATGGCTAGTTTGATTCTGGTAAATATCCCACCGCACGTTCATTGAGAATTTAATGAGTGTTTGTTATTCTCTTTAAAAGCTTTGGATCCATAGGTCATTTGCATCTTTAACATGTTTCAAGCTTGCATATCCATTTTTAAAACACGTGTGGAACAAATCTCTTTCTTGTAAAATTCCAAGCTATTAGGGTTGAACTAGTGGAATTTCCCAAACTTGGATAACAAAAGTTTTGTGTTAATTTTTGGTGTGTTAATAAATTTTCTTTACTTACATTTGTTATTGTTTTAAAAGTTTACCATACATAAACTCAAAAATTTTCATTTTGCTGTGATCTATTTTCCTTTTTTGGTTTACGGGATGAAGGGAGAGCGAAAACTCAAAGTTTTGATTTAAGAAAAAATTTCACATCTAAAATGGAGATGCACAATGCCCAAATGTTGGGAGATATAATTCCAAAGAGTGTTTGTAATTTAGATCTTTTTAGTTTTTGTATCTCAGGATTTGCAATCGTCGGGAAAACGAGGAGGTGTGGTGTTTTTAACTGACTGTTGACTCCCATTCCGTATGTCATTTCTTACAAAAATATAGCCCGTTACTCACGATAAATCACATTACAATCATCTATGATTGTTAGGTCAGCTTTTTGAAAACGGACAAAATAATGGCTTGTTAGGTAAATATCCCGCCGCACGTTCACTTCTGAATTTAATGAGTGTTTGTTATTCTCATTAAAAGCTTTGGATCCATAGGTCATTTTCAACTTTAACATGTTTCAAGCATGCATATCCATTTTAAAACACGTCTAGAAGAGTTCTCTTTTTTGTTAAATTTCAAGCTATTAGGGTTGAACTAGTGGAATTTCCCAAACTTGGATAACAAAATTTTGTGTTCAGTTGTGGTGTGTGAATAAATTTTCATTACTTACATTTTTTCCCATACATAAACTCTAAAATTTACATTTTTTTTTGTGATCTATTTACCTTTTTTTTGTTTATGGCATGAAGGGAGAACGAAAAACTAGAAATTTTGATTTAATAAAAAAGTGTACATCTAAAATGGAGATGCACAATGCACAAATGTGGAGAGATATAATTCCAAAGAGTGTCTATGATTTTTCAGGATTGTGAGGTCTTTTCAGTTTTTAGTTCTCAGGTTTTGCAATCGTCGGGAAAAGGGGGAGGCGGGGGATTTTTAATTGAGTGTTGACTCCCAACCCGTAAGTCATTTCTTACAATAATACATCCCGTTACGAATGAAAAATCACTTTACAATCATCTATGATTGTTAGGTCAGCTTTTTGCAAACGGGCAAAATAATGGCTTGTTTGACTCTGGTAAATATCCCACCGCACGTTCACTAGATAATTTAATGAGCGTATGTTATTCTCTTTAAAAGCTTTGGATCCATAGGCCATTTGCATCTTTAACATGTTTCAAGCTTGCATATCCATTTTTAAAACACGTGTGGAACAAATCTCTTTCTTGTAAAATTCCGAGCTATTAGGGTTGAACAAGTGGAATTTCCCAAACTTGGATAACAAAAGTTTTGTGTTAATTTTTGGTGTGTGAATAAGTTTTCTTTACTTACATTTGTTATTGTTTCCATACATAAACTCAAAAATTTTCATTTTGCTGTGATATATTTGCCTTTTTTTGTTTACGGGATGAAGGGAGAGAGAAAACTCAAAGTTTTGATTTAAGAAAAAAGTGTACATCTAAAATGGAGATGGACGGTGCACAAATGTAGAGAGAGATAATTCCAATGAGTGTCTGTAATTTTTAGGGAATTTAAGCTTTTTTTAGTTTTTATATCTCAGGTTTTACAATCTTCGGGAAAATGGGGAGGCGGGGTGTTTTTAACTGAGTGTTGACTCCCAATCCGTAAGTCATTTCTTACAAAAATATAGCCCGTTACGGATGATAAATCACTTTACAATCATCTATGATTGTTCGGTAAGCTTTTTGTGAACTGGCAAAATAATGGCTAGTTTGATTCTGGTAAATATCCCACCGCACGTTCATTGATAATTTAATGAGTGTTTGTTATTCTCTTTAAAAGCTTTGGATCCATAGGTCATTTGCATCTTTAACATGTTTCAAGCTTGCGTATCCATTTTTAAAACACGTGTGGAACAAATCACTTTCTTGTAAAATTCCAAGCTATTAGGGTTGGACTAGTGGAATTTCCCAAACTTGGATAACAAAAGTTTTGTGTTAATTTTTGGTGTGTGAATAAATTTTCTTAACTTACATTTGTTATTGTTTTAAAATTTTTCCATACATAAACTCAAAAATTTTCATTTTGCTGTGATCTATTTGCCTTTTTTTGTTTACGGGATCAAGGGAGAGTGAAAACTCAAAGTTTTGATTTAAGAAAAAAGTGTACATCTAAAATGGAGACGCACAGTGCACAAATGAAGAGAGAGATAATTCCAATGAGTGTCTGTAATTTTTAGGGAATTTAAGCTCTTTTTAGTTTTTATATCTCAGGTTTTACAATCTTCGGGAAAAGGGGGAGGCGGGGTGTTTTTAACTGAGTGTTGACTCCCAATCCGTAAGTCATTTCTTACAAAAATATAGCCCGTTACGGATGATAAATCACTTTACAATCATCTATGATTGTTAGGTAAGCTTTTTGTGAACGGGCAAAATAATGGCTAGTTTGATTCTGGTAAATATCCCACCGCACGTTCATTGAGAATTTAATGAGTGTTTGTTATTCTCTTTAAAAGCTTTGGATCCATAGGTCATTTGCATCTTTAACATGTTTCAAGCTTGCATATCCATTTTTAAAACACGTGTGGAACAAATCTCTTTCTTGTAAAATTCCAAGCTATTAGGGTTGAACTAGTGGAATTTCCCAAACTTGGATAACAAAAGTTTTGTGTTAATTTTTGGTGTGTTAATAAATTTTCTTTACTTACATTTGTTATTGTTTTAAAAGTTTACCATACATAAACTCAAAAATTTTCATTTTGCTGTGATCTATTTTCCTTTTTTGGTTTACGGGATGAAGGGAGAGCGAAAACTCAAAGTTTTGATTTAAGAAAAAATTTCACATCTAAAATGGAGATGCACAATGCCCAAATGTTGGGAGATATAATTCCAAAGAGTGTTTGTAATTTAGATCTTTTTAGTTTTTGTATCTCAGGATTTGCAATCGTCGGGAAAACGAGGAGGTGTGGTGTTTTTAACTGACTGTTGACTCCCATTCCGTATGTCATTTCTTACAAAAATATAGCCCGTTACTCACGATAAATCACATTACAATCATCTATGATTGTTAGGTCAGCTTTTTGAAAACGGACAAAATAATGGCTTGTTAGGTAAATATCCCGCCGCACGTTCACTTCTGAATTTAATGAGTGTTTGTTATTCTCATTAAAAGCTTTGGATCCATAGGTCATTTTCAACTTTAACATGTTTCAAGCATGCATATCCATTTTAAAACACGTCTAGAAGAGTTCTCTTTTTTGTTAAATTTCAAGCTATTAGGGTTGAACTAGTGGAATTTCCCAAACTTGGATAACAAAATTTTGTGTTCAGTTGTGGTGTGTGAATAAATTTTCATTACTTACATTTTTTCCCATACATAAACTCTAAAATTTACATTTTTTTTTGTGATCTATTTACCTTTTTTTTGTTTATGGCATGAAGGGAGAACGAAAAACTAGAAATTTTGATTTAATAAAAAAGTGTACATCTAAAATGGAGATGCACAATGCACAAATGTGGAGAGATATAATTCCAAAGAGTGTCTATGATTTTTCAGGATTGTGAGGTCTTTTCAGTTTTTAGTTCTCAGGTTTTGCAATCGTCGGGAAAAGGGGGAGGCGGGGGATTTTTAATTGAGTGTTGACTCCCAACCCGTAAGTCATTTCTTACAATAATACATCCCGTTACGAATGAAAAATCACTTTACAATCATCTATGATTGTTAGGTCAGCTTTTTGCAAACGGGCAAAATAATGGCTTGTTTGACTCTGGTAAATATCCCACCGCACGTTCACTAGATAATTTAATGAGCGTATGTTATTCTCTTTAAAAGCTTTGGATCCATAGGCCATTTGCATCTTTAACATGTTTCAAGCTTGCATATCCATTTTTAAAACACGTGTGGAACAAATCTCTTTCTTGTAAAATTCCGAGCTATTAGGGTTGAACAAGTGGAATTTCCCAAACTTGGATAACAAAAGTTTTGTGTTAATTTTTGGTGTGTGAATAAGTTTTCTTTACTTACATTTGTTATTGTTTCCATACATAAACTCAAAAATTTTCATTTTGCTGTGATATATTTGCCTTTTTTTGTTTACGGGATGAAGGGAGAGAGAAAACTCAAAGTTTTGATTTAAGAAAAAAGTGTACATCTAAAATGGAGATGGACGGTGCACAAATGTAGAGAGAGATAATTCCAATGAGTGTCTGTAATTTTTAGGGAATTTAAGCTTTTTTTAGTTTTTATATCTCAGGTTTTACAATCTTCGGGAAAATGGGGAGGCGGGGTGTTTTTAACTGAGTGTTGACTCCCAATCCGTAAGTCATTTCTTACAAAAATATAGCCCGTTACGGATGATAAATCACTTTACAATCATCTATGATTGTTCGGTAAGCTTTTTGTGAACTGGCAAAATAATGGCTAGTTTGATTCTGGTAAATATCCCACCGCACGTTCATTGATAATTTAATGAGTGTTTGTTATTCTCTTTAAAAGCTTTGGATCCATAGGTCATTTGCATCTTTAACATGTTTCAAGCTTGCGTATCCATTTTTAAAACACGTGTGGAACAAATCACTTTCTTGTAAAATTCCAAGCTATTAGGGTTGGACTAGTGGAATTTCCCAAACTTGGATAACAAAAGTTTTGTGTTAATTTTTGGTGTGTGAATAAATTTTCTTAACTTACATTTGTTATTGTTTTAAAATTTTTCCATACATAAACTCAAAAATTTTCATTTTGCTGTGATCTATTTGCCTTTTTTTGTTTACGGGATCAAGGGAGAGTGAAAACTCAAAGTTTTGATTTAAGAAAAAAGTGTACATCTAAAATGGAGACGCACAGTGCACAAATGAAGAGAGAGATAATTCCAATGAGTGTCTGTAATTTTTAGGGAATTTAAGCTCTTTTTAGTTTTTATATCTCAGGTTTTACAATCTTCGGGAAAAGGGGGAGGCGGGGTGTTTTTAACTGAGTGTTGACTCCCAATCCGTAAGTCATTTCTTACAAAAATATAGCCCGTTACGGATGATAAATCACTTTACAATCATCTATGATTGTTAGGTAAGCTTTTTGTGAACGGGCAAAATAATGGCTAGTTTGATTCTGGTAAATATCCCACCGCACGTTCATTGAGAATTTAATGAGTGTTTGTTATTCTCTTTAAAAGCTTTGGATCCATAGGTCATTTGCATCTTTAACATGTTTCAAGCTTGCATATCCATTTTTAAAACACGTGTGGAACAAATCTCTTTCTTGTAAAATTCCAAGCTATTAGGGTTGAACTAGTGGAATTTCCCAAACTTGGATAACAAAAGTTTTGTGTTAATTTTTGGTGTGTTAATAAATTTTCTTTACTTACATTTGTTATTGTTTTAAAAGTTTACCATACATAAACTCAAAAATTTTCATTTTGCTGTGATCTATTTTCCTTTTTTGGTTTACGGGATGAAGGGAGAGCGAAAACTCAAAGTTTTGATTTAAGAAAAAATTTCACATCTAAAATGGAGATGCACAATGCCCAAATGTTGGGAGATATAATTCCAAAGAGTGTTTGTAATTTAGATCTTTTTAGTTTTTGTATCTCAGGATTTGCAATCGTCGGGAAAACGAGGAGGTGTGGTGTTTTTAACTGACTGTTGACTCCCATTCCGTATGTCATTTCTTACAAAAATATAGCCCGTTACTCACGATAAATCACATTACAATCATCTATGATTGTTAGGTCAGCTTTTTGAAAACGGACAAAATAATGGCTTGTTAGGTAAATATCCCGCCGCACGTTCACTTCTGAATTTAATGAGTGTTTGTTATTCTCATTAAAAGCTTTGGATCCATAGGTCATTTTCAACTTTAACATGTTTCAAGCATGCATATCCATTTTAAAACACGTCTAGAAGAGTTCTCTTTTTTGTTAAATTTCAAGCTATTAGGGTTGAACTAGTGGAATTTCCCAAACTTGGATAACAAAATTTTGTGTTCAGTTGTGGTGTGTGAATAAATTTTCATTACTTACATTTTTTCCCATACATAAACTCTAAAATTTACATTTTTTTTTGTGATCTATTTACCTTTTTTTTGTTTATGGCATGAAGGGAGAACGAAAAACTAGAAATTTTGATTTAATAAAAAAGTGTACATCTAAAATGGAGATGCACAATGCACAAATGTGGAGAGATATAATTCCAAAGAGTGTCTATGATTTTTCAGGATTGTGAGGTCTTTTCAGTTTTTAGTTCTCAGGTTTTGCAATCGTCGGGAAAAGGGGGAGGCGGGGGATTTTTAATTGAGTGTTGACTCCCAACCCGTAAGTCATTTCTTACAATAATACATCCCGTTACGAATGAAAAATCACTTTACAATCATCTATGATTGTTAGGTCAGCTTTTTGCAAACGGGCAAAATAATGGCTTGTTTGACTCTGGTAAATATCCCACCGCACGTTCACTAGATAATTTAATGAGCGTATGTTATTCTCTTTAAAAGCTTTGGATCCATAGGCCATTTGCATCTTTAACATGTTTCAAGCTTGCATATCCATTTTTAAAACACGTGTGGAACAAATCTCTTTCTTGTAAAATTCCGAGCTATTAGGGTTGAACAAGTGGAATTTCCCAAACTTGGATAACAAAAGTTTTGTGTTAATTTTTGGTGTGTGAATAAGTTTTCTTTACTTACATTTGTTATTGTTTCCATACATAAACTCAAAAATTTTCATTTTGCTGTGATATATTTGCCTTTTTTTGTTTACGGGATGAAGGGAGAGAGAAAACTCAAAGTTTTGATTTAAGAAAAAAGTGTACATCTAAAATGGAGATGGACGGTGCACAAATGTAGAGAGAGATAATTCCAATGAGTGTCTGTAATTTTTAGGGAATTTAAGCTTTTTTTAGTTTTTATATCTCAGGTTTTACAATCTTCGGGAAAATGGGGAGGCGGGGTGTTTTTAACTGAGTGTTGACTCCCAATCCGTAAGTCATTTCTTACAAAAATATAGCCCGTTACGGATGATAAATCACTTTACAATCATCTATGATTGTTCGGTAAGCTTTTTGTGAACTGGCAAAATAATGGCTAGTTTGATTCTGGTAAATATCCCACCGCACGTTCATTGATAATTTAATGAGTGTTTGTTATTCTCTTTAAAAGCTTTGGATCCATAGGTCATTTGCATCTTTAACATGTTTCAAGCTTGCGTATCCATTTTTAAAACACGTGTGGAACAAATCACTTTCTTGTAAAATTCCAAGCTATTAGGGTTGGACTAGTGGAATTTCCCAAACTTGGATAACAAAAGTTTTGTGTTAATTTTTGGTGTGTGAATAAATTTTCTTAACTTACATTTGTTATTGTTTTAAAATTTTTCCATACATAAACTCAAAAATTTTCATTTTGCTGTGATCTATTTGCCTTTTTTTGTTTACGGGATCAAGGGAGAGTGAAAACTCAAAGTTTTGATTTAAGAAAAAAGTGTACATCTAAAATGGAGACGCACAGTGCACAAATGAAGAGAGAGATAATTCCAATGAGTGTCTGTAATTTTTAGGGAATTTAAGCTCTTTTTAGTTTTTATATCTCAGGTTTTACAATCTTCGGGAAAAGGGGGAGGCGGGGTGTTTTTAACTGAGTGTTGACTCCCAATCCGTAAGTCATTTCTTACAAAAATATAGCCCGTTACGGATGATAAATCACTTTACAATCATCTATGATTGTTAGGTAAGCTTTTTGTGAACGGGCAAAATAATGGCTAGTTTGATTCTGGTAAATATCCCACCGCACGTTCATTGAGAATTTAATGAGTGTTTGTTATTCTCTTTAAAAGCTTTGGATCCATAGGTCATTTGCATCTTTAACATGTTTCAAGCTTGCATATCCATTTTTAAAACACGTGTGGAACAAATCTCTTTCTTGTAAAATTCCAAGCTATTAGGGTTGAACTAGTGGAATTTCCCAAACTTGGATAACAAAAGTTTTGTGTTAATTTTTGGTGTGTTAATAAATTTTCTTTACTTACATTTGTTATTGTTTTAAAAGTTTACCATACATAAACTCAAAAATTTTCATTTTGCTGTGATCTATTTTCCTTTTTTGGTTTACGGGATGAAGGGAGAGCGAAAACTCAAAGTTTTGATTTAAGAAAAAATTTCACATCTAAAATGGAGATGCACAATGCCCAAATGTTGGGAGATATAATTCCAAAGAGTGTTTGTAATTTAGATCTTTTTAGTTTTTGTATCTCAGGATTTGCAATCGTCGGGAAAACGAGGAGGTGTGGTGTTTTTAACTGACTGTTGACTCCCATTCCGTATGTCATTTCTTACAAAAATATAGCCCGTTACTCACGATAAATCACATTACAATCATCTATGATTGTTAGGTCAGCTTTTTGAAAACGGACAAAATAATGGCTTGTTAGGTAAATATCCCGCCGCACGTTCACTTCTGAATTTAATGAGTGTTTGTTATTCTCATTAAAAGCTTTGGATCCATAGGTCATTTTCAACTTTAACATGTTTCAAGCATGCATATCCATTTTAAAACACGTCTAGAAGAGTTCTCTTTTTTGTTAAATTTCAAGCTATTAGGGTTGAACTAGTGGAATTTCCCAAACTTGGATAACAAAATTTTGTGTTCAGTTGTGGTGTGTGAATAAATTTTCATTACTTACATTTTTTCCCATACATAAACTCTAAAATTTACATTTTTTTTTGTGATCTATTTACCTTTTTTTTGTTTATGGCATGAAGGGAGAACGAAAAACTAGAAATTTTGATTTAATAAAAAAGTGTACATCTAAAATGGAGATGCACAATGCACAAATGTGGAGAGATATAATTCCAAAGAGTGTCTATGATTTTTCAGGATTGTGAGGTCTTTTCAGTTTTTAGTTCTCAGGTTTTGCAATCGTCGGGAAAAGGGGGAGGCGGGGGATTTTTAATTGAGTGTTGACTCCCAACCCGTAAGTCATTTCTTACAATAATACATCCCGTTACGAATGAAAAATCACTTTACAATCATCTATGATTGTTAGGTCAGCTTTTTGCAAACGGGCAAAATAATGGCTTGTTTGATTCTGGTAAATATCCCACCGCACGTTCACTAGATAATTTAATGAGCGTATGTTATTCTCTTTAAAAGCTTTGGATCCATAGGCCATTTGCATCTTTAACATGTTTCAAGCTTGCATATCCATTTTTAAAACACGTGTGGAACAAATCTCTTTCTTGTAAAATTCCGAGCTATTAGGGTTGAACAAGTGGAATTTCCCAAACTTGGATAACAAAAGTTTTGTGTTAATTTTTGGTGTGTGAATAAGTTTTCTTTACTTACATTTGTTATTGTTTCCATACATAAACTCAAAAATTTTCATTTTGCTGTGATATATTTGCCTTTTTTTGTTTACGGGATGAAGGGAGAGAGAAAACTCAAAGTTTTGATTTAAGAAAAAAGTGTACATCTAAAATGGAGATGGACGGTGCACAAATGTAGAGAGAGATAATTCCAATGAGTGTCTGTAATTTTTAGGGAATTTAAGCTTTTTTTAGTTTTTATATCTCAGGTTTTACAATCTTCGGGAAAATGGGGAGGCGGGGTGTTTTTAACTGAGTGTTGACTCCCAATCCGTAAGTCATTTCTTACAAAAATATAGCCCGTTACGGATGATAAATCACTTTACAATCATCTATGATTGTTCGGTAAGCTTTTTGTGAACTGGCAAAATAATGGCTAGTTTGATTCTGGTAAATATCCCACCGCACGTTCATTGATAATTTAATGAGTGTTTGTTATTCTCTTTAAAAGCTTTGGATCCATAGGTCATTTGCATCTTTAACATGTTTCAAGCTTGCGTATCCATTTTTAAAACACGTGTGGAACAAATCACTTTCTTGTAAAATTCCAAGCTATTAGGGTTGGACTAGTGGAATTTCCCAAACTTGGATAACAAAAGTTTTGTGTTAATTTTTGGTGTGTGAATAAATTTTCTTAACTTACATTTGTTATTGTTTTAAAATTTTTCCATACATAAACTCAAAAATTTTCATTTTGCTGTGATCTATTTGCCTTTTTTTGTTTACGGGATCAAGGGAGAGTGAAAACTCAAAGTTTTGATTTAAGAAAAAAGTGTACATCTAAAATGGAGACGCACAGTGCACAAATGAAGAGAGAGATAATTCCAATGAGTGTCTGTAATTTTTAGGGAATTTAAGCTCTTTTTAGTTTTTATATCTCAGGTTTTACAATCTTCGGGAAAAGGGGGAGGCGGGGTGTTTTTAACTGAGTGTTGACTCCCAATCCGTAAGTCATTTCTTACAAAAATATAGCCCGTTACGGATGATAAATCACTTTACAATCATCTATGATTGTTAGGTAAGCTTTTTGTGAACGGGCAAAATAATGGCTAGTTTGATTCTGGTAAATATCCCACCGCACGTTCATTGAGAATTTAATGAGTGTTTGTTATTCTCTTTAAAAGCTTTGGATCCATAGGTCATTTGCATCTTTAACATGTTTCAAGCTTGCATATCCATTTTTAAAACACGTGTGGAACAAATCTCTTTCTTGTAAAATTCCAAGCTATTAGGGTTGAACTAGTGGAATTTCCCAAACTTGGATAACAAAAGTTTTGTGTTAATTTTTGGTGTGTTAATAAATTTTCTTTACTTACATTTGTTATTGTTTTAAAAGTTTACCATACATAAACTCAAAAATTTTCATTTTGCTGTGATCTATTTTCCTTTTTTGGTTTACGGGATGAAGGGAGAGCGAAAACTCAAAGTTTTGATTTAAGAAAAAATTTCACATCTAAAATGGAGATGCACAATGCCCAAATGTTGGGAGATATAATTCCAAAGAGTGTTTGTAATTTAGATCTTTTTAGTTTTTGTATCTCAGGATTTGCAATCGTCGGGAAAACGAGGAGGTGTGGTGTTTTTAACTGACTGTTGACTCCCATTCCGTATGTCATTTCTTACAAAAATATAGCCCGTTACTCACGATAAATCACATTACAATCATCTATGATTGTTAGGTCAGCTTTTTGAAAACGGACAAAATAATGGCTTGTTAGGTAAATATCCCGCCGCACGTTCACTTCTGAATTTAATGAGTGTTTGTTATTCTCATTAAAAGCTTTGGATCCATAGGTCATTTTCAACTTTAACATGTTTCAAGCATGCATATCCATTTTAAAACACGTCTAGAAGAGTTCTCTTTTTTGTTAAATTTCAAGCTATTAGGGTTGAACTAGTGGAATTTCCCAAACTTGGATAACAAAATTTTGTGTTCAGTTGTGGTGTGTGAATAAATTTTCATTACTTACATTTTTTCCCATACATAAACTCTAAAATTTACATTTTTTTTTGTGATCTATTTACCTTTTTTTTGTTTATGGCATGAAGGGAGAACGAAAAACTAGAAATTTTGATTTAATAAAAAAGTGTACATCTAAAATGGAGATGCACAATGCACAAATGTGGAGAGATATAATTCCAAAGAGTGTCTATGATTTTTCAGGATTGTGAGGTCTTTTCAGTTTTTAGTTCTCAGGTTTTGCAATCGTCGGGAAAAGGGGGAGGCGGGGGATTTTTAATTGAGTGTTGACTCCCAACCCGTAAGTCATTTCTTACAATAATACATCCCGTTACGAATGAAAAATCACTTTACAATCATCTATGATTGTTAGGTCAGCTTTTTGCAAACGGGCAAAATAATGGCTTGTTTGACTCTGGTAAATATCCCACCGCACGTTCACTAGATAATTTAATGAGCGTATGTTATTCTCTTTAAAAGCTTTGGATCCATAGGCCATTTGCATCTTTAACATGTTTCAAGCTTGCATATCCATTTTTAAAACACGTGTGGAACAAATCTCTTTCTTGTAAAATTCCGAGCTATTAGGGTTGAACAAGTGGAATTTCCCAAACTTGGATAACAAAAGTTTTGTGTTAATTTTTGGTGTGTGAATAAGTTTTCTTTACTTACATTTGTTATTGTTTCCATACATAAACTCAAAAATTTTCATTTTGCTGTGATATATTTGCCTTTTTTTGTTTACGGGATGAAGGGAGAGAGAAAACTCAAAGTTTTGATTTAAGAAAAAAGTGTACATCTAAAATGGAGATGGACGGTGCACAAATGTAGAGAGAGATAATTCCAATGAGTGTCTGTAATTTTTAGGGAATTTAAGCTTTTTTTAGTTTTTATATCTCAGGTTTTACAATCTTCGGGAAAATGGGGAGGCGGGGTGTTTTTAACTGAGTGTTGACTCCCAATCCGTAAGTCATTTCTTACAAAAATATAGCCCGTTACGGATGATAAATCACTTTACAATCATCTATGATTGTTCGGTAAGCTTTTTGTGAACTGGCAAAATAATGGCTAGTTTGATTCTGGTAAATATCCCACCGCACGTTCATTGATAATTTAATGAGTGTTTGTTATTCTCTTTAAAAGCTTTGGATCCATAGGTCATTTGCATCTTTAACATGTTTCAAGCTTGCGTATCCATTTTTAAAACACGTGTGGAACAAATCACTTTCTTGTAAAATTCCAAGCTATTAGGGTTGGACTAGTGGAATTTCCCAAACTTGGATAACAAAAGTTTTGTGTTAATTTTTGGTGTGTGAATAAATTTTCTTAACTTACATTTGTTATTGTTTTAAAATTTTTCCATACATAAACTCAAAAATTTTCATTTTGCTGTGATCTATTTGCCTTTTTTTGTTTACGGGATCAAGGGAGAGTGAAAACTCAAAGTTTTGATTTAAGAAAAAAGTGTACATCTAAAATGGAGACGCACAGTGCACAAATGAAGAGAGAGATAATTCCAATGAGTGTCTGTAATTTTTAGGGAATTTAAGCTCTTTTTAGTTTTTATATCTCAGGTTTTACAATCTTCGGGAAAAGGGGGAGGCGGGGTGTTTTTAACTGAGTGTTGACTCCCAATCCGTAAGTCATTTCTTACAAAAATATAGCCCGTTACGGATGATAAATCACTTTACAATCATCTATGATTGTTAGGTAAGCTTTTTGTGAACGGGCAAAATAATGGCTAGTTTGATTCTGGTAAATATCCCACCGCACGTTCATTGAGAATTTAATGAGTGTTTGTTATTCTCTTTAAAAGCTTTGGATCCATAGGTCATTTGCATCTTTAACATGTTTCAAGCTTGCATATCCATTTTTAAAACACGTGTGGAACAAATCTCTTTCTTGTAAAATTCCAAGCTATTAGGGTTGAACTAGTGGAATTTCCCAAACTTGGATAACAAAAGTTTTGTGTTAATTTTTGGTGTGTTAATAAATTTTCTTTACTTACATTTGTTATTGTTTTAAAAGTTTACCATACATAAACTCAAAAATTTTCATTTTGCTGTGATCTATTTTCCTTTTTTGGTTTACGGGATGAAGGGAGAGCGAAAACTCAAAGTTTTGATTTAAGAAAAAATTTCACATCTAAAATGGAGATGCACAATGCCCAAATGTTGGGAGATATAATTCCAAAGAGTGTTTGTAATTTAGATCTTTTTAGTTTTTGTATCTCAGGATTTGCAATCGTCGGGAAAACGAGGAGGTGTGGTGTTTTTAACTGACTGTTGACTCCCATTCCGTATGTCATTTCTTACAAAAATATAGCCCGTTACTCACGATAAATCACATTACAATCATCTATGATTGTTAGGTCAGCTTTTTGAAAACGGACAAAATAATGGCTTGTTAGGTAAATATCCCGCCGCACGTTCACTTCTGAATTTAATGAGTGTTTGTTATTCTCATTAAAAGCTTTGGATCCATAGGTCATTTTCAACTTTAACATGTTTCAAGCATGCATATCCATTTTAAAACACGTCTAGAAGAGTTCTCTTTTTTGTTAAATTTCAAGCTATTAGGGTTGAACTAGTGGAATTTCCCAAACTTGGATAACAAAATTTTGTGTTCAGTTGTGGTGTGTGAATAAATTTTCATTACTTACATTTTTTCCCATACATAAACTCTAAAATTTACATTTTTTTTTGTGATCTATTTACCTTTTTTTTGTTTATGGCATGAAGGGAGAACGAAAAACTAGAAATTTTGATTTAATAAAAAAGTGTACATCTAAAATGGAGATGCACAATGCACAAATGTGGAGAGATATAATTCCAAAGAGTGTCTATGATTTTTCAGGATTGTGAGGTCTTTTCAGTTTTTAGTTCTCAGGTTTTGCAATCGTCGGGAAAAGGGGGAGGCGGGGGATTTTTAATTGAGTGTTGACTCCCAACCCGTAAGTCATTTCTTACAATAATACATCCCGTTACGAATGAAAAATCACTTTACAATCATCTATGATTGTTAGGTCAGCTTTTTGCAAACGGGCAAAATAATGGCTTGTTTGATTCTGGTAAATATCCCACCGCACGTTCACTAGATAATTTAATGAGCGTATGTTATTCTCTTTAAAAGCTTTGGATCCATAGGCCATTTGCATCTTTAACATGTTTCAAGCTTGCATATCCATTTTTAAAACACGTGTGGAACAAATCTCTTTCTTGTAAAATTCCGAGCTATTAGGGTTGAACAAGTGGAATTTCCCAAACTTGGATAACAAAAGTTTTGTGTTAATTTTTGGTGTGTGAATAAGTTTTCTTTACTTACATTTGTTATTGTTTCCATACATAAACTCAAAAATTTTCATTTTGCTGTGATATATTTGCCTTTTTTTGTTTACGGGATGAAGGGAGAGAGAAAACTCAAAGTTTTGATTTAAGAAAAAAGTGTACATCTAAAATGGAGATGGACGGTGCACAAATGTAGAGAGAGATAATTCCAATGAGTGTCTGTAATTTTTAGGGAATTTAAGCTTTTTTTAGTTTTTATATCTCAGGTTTTACAATCTTCGGGAAAATGGGGAGGCGGGGTGTTTTTAACTGAGTGTTGACTCCCAATCCGTAAGTCATTTCTTACAAAAATATAGCCCGTTACGGATGATAAATCACTTTACAATCATCTATGATTGTTCGGTAAGCTTTTTGTGAACTGGCAAAATAATGGCTAGTTTGATTCTGGTAAATATCCCACCGCACGTTCATTGATAATTTAATGAGTGTTTGTTATTCTCTTTAAAAGCTTTGGATCCATAGGTCATTTGCATCTTTAACATGTTTCAAGCTTGCGTATCCATTTTTAAAACACGTGTGGAACAAATCACTTTCTTGTAAAATTCCAAGCTATTAGGGTTGGACTAGTGGAATTTCCCAAACTTGGATAACAAAAGTTTTGTGTTAATTTTTGGTGTGTGAATAAATTTTCTTAACTTACATTTGTTATTGTTTTAAAATTTTTCCATACATAAACTCAAAAATTTTCATTTTGCTGTGATCTATTTGCCTTTTTTTGTTTACGGGATCAAGGGAGAGTGAAAACTCAAAGTTTTGATTTAAGAAAAAAGTGTACATCTAAAATGGAGACGCACAGTGCACAAATGAAGAGAGAGATAATTCCAATGAGTGTCTGTAATTTTTAGGGAATTTAAGCTCTTTTTAGTTTTTATATCTCAGGTTTTACAATCTTCGGGAAAAGGGGGAGGCGGGGTGTTTTTAACTGAGTGTTGACTCCCAATCCGTAAGTCATTTCTTACAAAAATATAGCCCGTTACGGATGATAAATCACTTTACAATCATCTATGATTGTTAGGTAAGCTTTTTGTGAACGGGCAAAATAATGGCTAGTTTGATTCTGGTAAATATCCCACCGCACGTTCATTGAGAATTTAATGAGTGTTTGTTATTCTCTTTAAAAGCTTTGGATCCATAGGTCATTTGCATCTTTAACATGTTTCAAGCTTGCATATCCATTTTTAAAACACGTGTGGAACAAATCTCTTTCTTGTAAAATTCCAAGCTATTAGGGTTGAACTAGTGGAATTTCCCAAACTTGGATAACAAAAGTTTTGTGTTAATTTTTGGTGTGTTAATAAATTTTCTTTACTTACATTTGTTATTGTTTTAAAAGTTTACCATACATAAACTCAAAAATTTTCATTTTGCTGTGATCTATTTTCCTTTTTTGGTTTACGGGATGAAGGGAGAGCGAAAACTCAAAGTTTTGATTTAAGAAAAAATTTCACATCTAAAATGGAGATGCACAATGCCCAAATGTTGGGAGATATAATTCCAAAGAGTGTTTGTAATTTAGATCTTTTTAGTTTTTGTATCTCAGGATTTGCAATCGTCGGGAAAACGAGGAGGTGTGGTGTTTTTAACTGACTGTTGACTCCCATTCCGTATGTCATTTCTTACAAAAATATAGCCCGTTACTCACGATAAATCACATTACAATCATCTATGATTGTTAGGTCAGCTTTTTGAAAACGGACAAAATAATGGCTTGTTAGGTAAATATCCCGCCGCACGTTCACTTCTGAATTTAATGAGTGTTTGTTATTCTCATTAAAAGCTTTGGATCCATAGGTCATTTTCAACTTTAACATGTTTCAAGCATGCATATCCATTTTAAAACACGTCTAGAAGAGTTCTCTTTTTTGTTAAATTTCAAGCTATTAGGGTTGAACTAGTGGAATTTCCCAAACTTGGATAACAAAATTTTGTGTTCAGTTGTGGTGTGTGAATAAATTTTCATTACTTACATTTTTTCCCATACATAAACTCTAAAATTTACATTTTTTTTTGTGATCTATTTACCTTTTTTTTGTTTATGGCATGAAGGGAGAACGAAAAACTAGAAATTTTGATTTAATAAAAAAGTGTACATCTAAAATGGAGATGCACAATGCACAAATGTGGAGAGATATAATTCCAAAGAGTGTCTATGATTTTTCAGGATTGTGAGGTCTTTTCAGTTTTTAGTTCTCAGGTTTTGCAATCGTCGGGAAAAGGGGGAGGCGGGGGATTTTTAATTGAGTGTTGACTCCCAACCCGTAAGTCATTTCTTACAATAATACATCCCGTTACGAATGAAAAATCACTTTACAATCATCTATGATTGTTAGGTCAGCTTTTTGCAAACGGGCAAAATAATGGCTTGTTTGACTCTGGTAAATATCCCACCGCACGTTCACTAGATAATTTAATGAGCGTATGTTATTCTCTTTAAAAGCTTTGGATCCATAGGCCATTTGCATCTTTAACATGTTTCAAGCTTGCATATCCATTTTTAAAACACGTGTGGAACAAATCTCTTTCTTGTAAAATTCCGAGCTATTAGGGTTGAACAAGTGGAATTTCCCAAACTTGGATAACAAAAGTTTTGTGTTAATTTTTGGTGTGTGAATAAGTTTTCTTTACTTACATTTGTTATTGTTTCCATACATAAACTCAAAAATTTTCATTTTGCTGTGATATATTTGCCTTTTTTTGTTTACGGGATGAAGGGAGAGAGAAAACTCAAAGTTTTGATTTAAGAAAAAAGTGTACATCTAAAATGGAGATGGACGGTGCACAAATGTAGAGAGAGATAATTCCAATGAGTGTCTGTAATTTTTAGGGAATTTAAGCTTTTTTTAGTTTTTATATCTCAGGTTTTACAATCTTCGGGAAAATGGGGAGGCGGGGTGTTTTTAACTGAGTGTTGACTCCCAATCCGTAAGTCATTTCTTACAAAAATATAGCCCGTTACGGATGATAAATCACTTTACAATCATCTATGATTGTTCGGTAAGCTTTTTGTGAACTGGCAAAATAATGGCTAGTTTGATTCTGGTAAATATCCCACCGCACGTTCATTGATAATTTAATGAGTGTTTGTTATTCTCTTTAAAAGCTTTGGATCCATAGGTCATTTGCATCTTTAACATGTTTCAAGCTTGCGTATCCATTTTTAAAACACGTGTGGAACAAATCACTTTCTTGTAAAATTCCAAGCTATTAGGGTTGGACTAGTGGAATTTCCCAAACTTGGATAACAAAAGTTTTGTGTTAATTTTTGGTGTGTGAATAAATTTTCTTAACTTACATTTGTTATTGTTTTAAAATTTTTCCATACATAAACTCAAAAATTTTCATTTTGCTGTGATCTATTTGCCTTTTTTTGTTTACGGGATCAAGGGAGAGTGAAAACTCAAAGTTTTGATTTAAGAAAAAAGTGTACATCTAAAATGGAGACGCACAGTGCACAAATGAAGAGAGAGATAATTCCAATGAGTGTCTGTAATTTTTAGGGAATTTAAGCTCTTTTTAGTTTTTATATCTCAGGTTTTACAATCTTCGGGAAAAGGGGGAGGCGGGGTGTTTTTAACTGAGTGTTGACTCCCAATCCGTAAGTCATTTCTTACAAAAATATAGCCCGTTACGGATGATAAATCACTTTACAATCATCTATGATTGTTAGGTAAGCTTTTTGTGAACGGGCAAAATAATGGCTAGTTTGATTCTGGTAAATATCCCACCGCACGTTCATTGAGAATTTAATGAGTGTTTGTTATTCTCTTTAAAAGCTTTGGATCCATAGGTCATTTGCATCTTTAACATGTTTCAAGCTTGCATATCCATTTTTAAAACACGTGTGGAACAAATCTCTTTCTTGTAAAATTCCAAGCTATTAGGGTTGAACTAGTGGAATTTCCCAAACTTGGATAACAAAAGTTTTGTGTTAATTTTTGGTGTGTTAATAAATTTTCTTTACTTACATTTGTTATTGTTTTAAAAGTTTACCATACATAAACTCAAAAATTTTCATTTTGCTGTGATCTATTTTCCTTTTTTGGTTTACGGGATGAAGGGAGAGCGAAAACTCAAAGTTTTGATTTAAGAAAAAATTTCACATCTAAAATGGAGATGCACAATGCCCAAATGTTGGGAGATATAATTCCAAAGAGTGTTTGTAATTTAGATCTTTTTAGTTTTTGTATCTCAGGATTTGCAATCGTCGGGAAAACGAGGAGGTGTGGTGTTTTTAACTGACTGTTGACTCCCATTCCGTATGTCATTTCTTACAAAAATATAGCCCGTTACTCACGATAAATCACATTACAATCATCTATGATTGTTAGGTTAGCTTTTTGAAAACGGACAAAATAATGGCTTGTTAGGTAAATATCCCGCCGCACGTTCACTTCTGAATTTAATGAGTGTTTGTTATTCTCATTAAAAGCTTTGGATCCATAGGTCATTTTCAACTTTAACATGTTTCAAGCATGCATATCCATTTTAAAACACGTCTAGAAGAGTTCTCTTTTTTGTTAAATTTCAAGCTATTAGGGTTGAACTAGTGGAATTTCCCAAACTTGGATAACAAAATTTTGTGTTCAGTTGTGGTGTGTGAATAAATTTTCATTACTTACATTTTTTCCCATACATAAACTCTAAAATTTACATTTTTTTTTGTGATCTATTTACCTTTTTTTTGTTTATGGCATGAAGGGAGAACGAAAAACTAGAAATTTTGATTTAATAAAAAAGTGTACATCTAAAATGGAGATGCACAATGCACAAATGTGGAGAGATATAATTCCAAAGAGTGTCTATGATTTTTCAGGATTGTGAGGTCTTTTCAGTTTTTAGTTCTCAGGTTTTGCAATCGTCGGGAAAAGGGGGAGGCGGGGGATTTTTAATTGAGTGTTGACTCCCAACCCGTAAGTCATTTCTTACAATAATACATCCCGTTACGAATGAAAAATCACTTTACAATCATCTATGATTGTTAGGTCAGCTTTTTGCAAACGGGCAAAATAATGGCTTGTTTGACTCTGGTAAATATCCCACCGCACGTTCACTAGATAATTTAATGAGCGTATGTTATTCTCTTTAAAAGCTTTGGATCCATAGGCCATTTGCATCTTTAACATGTTTCAAGCTTGCATATCCATTTTTAAAACACGTGTGGAACAAATCTCTTTCTTGTAAAATTCCGAGCTATTAGGGTTGAACAAGTGGAATTTCCCAAACTTGGATAACAAAAGTTTTGTGTTAATTTTTGGTGTGTGAATAAGTTTTCTTTACTTACATTTGTTATTGTTTCCATACATAAACTCAAAAATTTTCATTTTGCTGTGATATATTTGCCTTTTTTTGTTTACGGGATGAAGGGAGAGAGAAAACTCAAAGTTTTGATTTAAGAAAAAAGTGTACATCTAAAATGGAGATGGACGGTGCACAAATGTAGAGAGAGATAATTCCAATGAGTGTCTGTAATTTTTAGGGAATTTAAGCTTTTTTTAGTTTTTATATCTCAGGTTTTACAATCTTCGGGAAAATGGGGAGGCGGGGTGTTTTTAACTGAGTGTTGACTCCCAATCCGTAAGTCATTTCTTACAAAAATATAGCCCGTTACGGATGATAAATCACTTTACAATCATCTATGATTGTTCGGTAAGCTTTTTGTGAACTGGCAAAATAATGGCTAGTTTGATTCTGGTAAATATCCCACCGCACGTTCATTGATAATTTAATGAGTGTTTGTTATTCTCTTTAAAAGCTTTGGATCCATAGGTCATTTGCATCTTTAACATGTTTCAAGCTTGCGTATCCATTTTTAAAACACGTGTGGAACAAATCACTTTCTTGTAAAATTCCAAGCTATTAGGGTTGGACTAGTGGAATTTCCCAAACTTGGATAACAAAAGTTTTGTGTTAATTTTTGGTGTGTGAATAAATTTTCTTAACTTACATTTGTTATTGTTTTAAAATTTTTCCATACATAAACTCAAAAATTTTCATTTTGCTGTGATCTATTTGCCTTTTTTTGTTTACGGGATCAAGGGAGAGTGAAAACTCAAAGTTTTGATTTAAGAAAAAAGTGTACATCTAAAATGGAGACGCACAGTGCACAAATGAAGAGAGAGATAATTCCAATGAGTGTCTGTAATTTTTAGGGAATTTAAGCTCTTTTTAGTTTTTATATCTCAGGTTTTACAATCTTCGGGAAAAGGGGGAGGCGGGGTGTTTTTAACTGAGTGTTGACTCCCAATCCGTAAGTCATTTCTTACAAAAATATAGCCCGTTACGGATGATAAATCACTTTACAATCATCTATGATTGTTAGGTAAGCTTTTTGTGAACGGGCAAAATAATGGCTAGTTTGATTCTGGTAAATATCCCACCGCACGTTCATTGAGAATTTAATGAGTGTTTGTTATTCTCTTTAAAAGCTTTGGATCCATAGGTCATTTGCATCTTTAACATGTTTCAAGCTTGCATATCCATTTTTAAAACACGTGTGGAACAAATCTCTTTCTTGTAAAATTCCAAGCTATTAGGGTTGAACTAGTGGAATTTCCCAAACTTGGATAACAAAAGTTTT
Source organism: Aristolochia californica (assembly GCF_029961685.1). Classification (NCBI taxonomy): domain Eukaryota; kingdom Viridiplantae; phylum Streptophyta; class Magnoliopsida; order Piperales; family Aristolochiaceae; genus Aristolochia; species Aristolochia californica. The sequence continues at coordinate 13,283,020 of NW_027181793.1, forward strand.
GTGTTAATTTTTGGTGTGTTAATAAATTTTCTTTACTTACATTTGTTATTGTTTTAAAATTTTACCATACATAAACTCAAAAATTTTCATTTTGCTGTGATCTATTTTCCTTTTTTGGTTTATGGGATGAAGGGAGAGCGAAAACTCAAAGTTTTGATTTAAGAAAAAATTTCACATCTAAAATGGAGATGCACAATGCCCAAATGTTGGGAGATATAATTCCAAAGAGTGTTTGTAATTTAGATCTTTTTAGTTTTTGTATCTCAGGATTTGCAATCGTCGGGAAAACGAGGAGGTGTGGTGTTTTTAACTGACTGTTGACTCCCATTCCGTATGTCATTTCTTACAAAAATATAGCCCGTTACTCATGATAAATCACATTACAATCATCTATGATTGTTAGGTCAGCTTTTTGAAAACGGACAAAATAATGGCTTGTTAGGTAAATATCCCGCCGCACGTTCACTTCTGAATTTAATGAGTGTTTGTTATTCTCATTAAAAGCTTTGGATCCATAGGTCATTTTCAACTTTAACATGTTTCAAGCATGCATATCCATTTTAAAACACGTCTAGAAGAGTTCTCTTTTTTGTTAAATTTCAAGCAATTAGGGTTGAACTAGTGGAATTTCCCAAACTTGGATAACAAAATTTTGTGTTCAGTTGTGGTGTGTGAATAAATTTTCATTACTTACATTTTTTCCCATACATAAACTCTAAAATTTACATTTTTTTTTTTGATCTATTTACCTTTTTTTTTGTTTATGGCATGAAGGGAGAACGAAAAACTAGAAATTTTGATTTAATAAAAAAGTGTACATCTAAAATGGAGATGCACAATGCACAAATGTGGAGAGATATAATTCCAAAGAGTGTCTATGATTTTTCAGGATTGTGAGGTCTTTTCAGTTTTTAGTTCTCAGGTTTTGCAATCGTCGGGAAAAGGGGGAGGCGGGGGATTTTTAATTGAGTGTTGACTCCCAACCCGTAAGTCATTTCTTACAATAATACATCCCGTTACGAATGAAAAATCACTTTACAATCATCTATGATTGTTAGGTCAGCTTTTTGCAAACGGGCAAAATAATGGCTTGTTTGACTCTGGTAAATATCCCACCGCACGTTCACTAGATAATTTAATGAGCGTATGTTATTCTCTTTAAAAGCTTTGGATCCATAGGCCATTTGCATCTTTAACATGTTTCAAGCTTGCATATCCATTTTTAAAACACGTGTGGAACAAATCTCTTTCTTGTAAAATTCCGAGCTATTAGGGTTGAACAAGTGGAATTTCCCAAACTTGGATAACAAAAGTTTTGTGTTAATTTTTGGTGTGTGAATAAGTTTTCTTTACTTACATTTGTTATTGTTTCCATACATAAACTCAAAAATTTTCATTTTGCTGTGATATATTTGCCTTTTTTTGTTTACGGGATGAAGGGAGAGAGAAAACTCAAAGTTTTGATTTAAGAAAAAAGTGTACATCTAAAATGGAGATGGACGGTGCACAAATGTAGAGAGAGATAATTCCAATGAGTGTCTGTAATTTTTAGGGAATTTAAGCTTTTTTTAGTTTTTATATCTCAGGTTCTATGATTGTTCGGTAAGCTTTTTGTGAACTGGCAAAATAATGGCTAGTTTGATTCTGGTAAATATCCCACCGCACGTTCATTGATAATTTAATGAGTGTTTGTTATTCTCTTTAAAAGCTTTGGATCCATAGGTCATTTGCATCTTTAACATGTTTCAAGCTTGCGTATCCATTTTTAAAACACGTGTGGAACAAATCACTTTCTTGTAAAATTCCAAGCTATTAGGGTTGGACTAGTGGAATTTCCCAAACTTGGATAACAAAAGTTTTGTGTTAATTTTTGGTGTGTGAATAAATTTTCTTAACTTACATTTGTTATTGTTTTAAAATTTTTCCATACATAAACTCAAAAATTTTCATTTTGCTGTGATCTATTTGCCTTTTTTTGTTTACGGGATCAAGGGAGAGTGAAAACTCAAAGTTTTGATTTAAGAAAAAAGTGTACATCTAAAATGGAGACGCACAGTGCACAAATGAAGAGAGAGATAATTCCAATGAGTGTCTGTAATTTTTAGGGAATTTAAGCTCTTTTTAGTTTTTATATCTTAGGTTTTACAATCTTCGGGAAAAGGGGGAGGCGGGGTGTTTTTAACTGAGTGTTGACTCCCAATCCGTAAGTCATTTCTTACAAAAATATAGCCCGTTACGGATGATAAATCACTTTACAATCATCTATGATTGTTAGGTAAGCTTTTTGTGAACGGGCAAAATAATGGCTAGTTTGATTCTGGTAAATATCCCACCGCACGTTCATTGAGAATTTAATGAGTGTTTGTTATTCTCTTTAAAAGCTTTGGATCCATAGGTCATTTGCATCTTTAACATGTTTCAAGCTTGCATATCCATTTTTAAAACACGTGTGGAACAAATCTCTTTCTTGTAAAATTCCAAGCTATTAGGGTTGAACTAGTGGAATTTCCCAAAATTGGATAACAAAAGTTTTGTGTTAATTTTTGGTGTGTTAATAAATTTTCTTTACTTATATTTGTTATTGTTTTAAAATTTTACCATACATAAACTCAAAAATTTTCATTTTGCTGTGATCTATTTTCCTTTTTTGGTTTACGGGATGAAGGGAGAGCGAAAACTCAAAGTTTTGATTTAAGAAAAAATTTCACATCTAAAATGGAGATGCACAATGCCCAAATGTTGGGAGATATAATTCCAAAGAGTGTTTGTAATTTAGATCTTTTTAGTTTTTGTATCTCAGGATTTGCAATCGTCGGGAAAACGAGGAGGTGTGGTGTTTTTAACTGACTGTTGACTCCCATTCCGTATGTCATTTCTTACAAAAATATAGCCCGTTACTCATGATAAATCACATTACAATCATCTATGATTGTTAGGTCAGCTTTTTGAAAACGGACAAAATAATGGCTTGTTAGGTAAATATCCCGCCGCACGTTCACTTCTGAATTTAATGAGTGTTTGTTATTCTCATTAAAAGCTTTGGATCCATAGGTCATTTTCAACTTTAACATGTTTCAAGCATGCATATCCATTTTAAAACACGTCTAGAAGAGTTCTCTTTTTTGTTAAATTTCAAGCTATTAGGGTTGAACTAGTGGAATTTCCCAAACTTGGATAACAAAATTTTGTGTTCAGTTGTGGTGTGTGAATAAATTTTCATTACTTACATTTTTTCCCATACATAAACTCTAAAATTTACATTTGTTTTTGTGATCTATTTACCTTTTTTTTGTTTATGGCATGAAGGGAGAACGAAAAACTAGAAATTTTGATTTAATAAAAAAGTGTACATCTAAAATGGAGATGCACAATGCACAAATGTGGAGAGATATAATTCCAAAGAGTGTCTATGATTTTTCAGGATTGTGAGGTCTTTTCAGTTTTTAGTTCTCAGGTTTTGCAATCGTCGGGAAAAGGGGGAGGCGGGGGATTTTTAATTGAGTGTTGACTCCCAACCCGTAAGTCATTTCTTACAATAATACATCCCGTTACGAATGAAAAATCACTTTAGAATCATCTATGATTGTTAGGTCAGCTTTTTAAAAACGGGCAAAATAATGGCTTGTTTGACTCTGGTAAATATCCCACCGCACGTTCACTAGATAATTTAATGAGCGTATGTTATTCTCTTTAAAAGCTTTGGATCCATAGGCCATTTGCATCTTTAACATGTTTCAAGCTTGCATATCCATTTTTAAAACACGTGTGGAACAAATCTCTTTCTTGTAAAATTCCGAGCTATTAGGGTTGAACAAGTGGAATTTCCCAAACTTGGATAACAAAAGTTTTGTGTTAATTTTTGGTGTGTGAATAAGTTTTCTTTACTTACATTTGTTATTGTTTCCATACATAAACTCAAAAATTTTCATTTTGCTGTGATATATTTGCCTTTTTTTGTTTACGGGATGAAGGGAGAGAGAAAACTCAAAGTTTTGATTTAAGGAAAAAGTGTACATCTAAAATGGAGATGGACGGTGCACAAATGTAGAGAGAGATAATTCCAATAAGTGTCTGTAATTTTTAGGGAATTTAAGCTTTTTTTAGTTTTTATATCTCAGGTTTTACAATCTTCGGGAAAATGGGGAGGCGGGGTGTTTTTAACTGAGTGTTGACTCCCAATCCGTAAGTCATTTCTTACAAAAATATAGCCCGTTACGGATGATAAATCACTTTACAATCATCTATGATTGTTCGGTAAGCTTTTTGTGAACTGGCAAAATAATGGCTAGTTTGATTCTGGTAAATATCCCACCGCACGTTCATTGATAATTTAATGAGTGTTTGTTATTCTCTTTAAAAGCTTTGGATCCATAGGTCATTTGCATCTTTAACATGTTTCAAGCTTGCGTATCCATTTTTAAAACACGTGTGGAACAAATCACTTTCTTGTAAAATTCCAAGCTATTAGGGTTGGACTAGTGGAATTTCCCAAACTTGGATAACAAAAGTTTTGTGTTAATTTTTGGTGTGTGAATAAATTTTCTTAACTTACATTTGTTATTGTTTTAAAATTTATCCATACATAAACTCAAAAATTTTCATTTTGCTGTGATCTATTTGCCTTTTTTTGTTTACGGGATCAAGGGAGAGTGAAAACTCAAAGTTTTGATTTAAGAAAAAAGTGTACATCTAAAATGGAGACGCACAGTGCACAAATGAAGAGAGAGATAATTCCAATGAGTGTCTGTAATTTTTAGGGAATTTAAGCTCTTTTTAGTTTTTATATCTCAGGTTTTACAATCTTCGGGAAAAGGGGGAGGCGGGGTGTTTTTAACTGAGTGTTGACTCCCAATCCGTAAGTCATTTCTTACAAAAATATAGCCCGTTACGGATGATAAATCACTTTACAATCATCTATGATTGTTAGGTAAGCTTTTTGTGAACGGGCAAAATAATGGCTAGTTTGATTCTGGTAAATATCCCACCGCACGTTCATTGAGAATTTAATGAGTGTTTGTTATTCTCTTTAAAAGCTTTGGATCCATAGGTCATTTGCATCTTTAACATGTTTCAAGCTTGCATATCCATTTTTAAAACACGTGTGGAACAAATCTCTTTCTTGTAAAATTCCAAGCTATTAGGGTTGAACTAGTGGAATTTCCCAAACTTGGATAACAAAAGTTTTGTGTTAATTTTTGGTGTGTTAATAAATTTTCTTTACTTACATTTGTTATTGTTTTAAAATTTTACCATACATAAACTCAAAAATTTTCATTTTGCTGTGATCTATTTTCCTTTTTTGGTTTACGGGATGAAGGGAGAGCGAAAACTCAAAGTTTTGATTTAAGAAAAAATTTCACATCTAAAATGGAGATGCACAATGCCCAAATGTTGGGAGATATAATTCCAAAGAGTGTTTGTAATTTAGATCTTTTTAGTTTTTGTATCTCAGGATTTGCAATCGTCGGGAAAACGAGGAGGTGTGGTGTTTTTAACTGACTGTTGACTCCCATTCCGTATGTCATTTCTTACAAAAATATAGCCCGTTACTCATGATAAATCACATTACAATCATCTATGATTGTTAGGTCAGCTTTTTGAAAACGGACAAAATAATGGCTTGTTAGGTAAATATCCCGCCGCACGTTCACTTCTGAATTTAATGAGTGTTTGTTATTCTCATTAAAAGCTTTGGATCCATAGGTCATTTTCAACTTTAACATGTTTCAAGCATGCATATCCATTTTAAAACACGTCTAGAAGAGTTCTCTTTTTTGTTAAATTTCAAGCTATTAGGGTTGAACTAGTGGAATTTCCCAAACTTGGATAACAAAATTTTGTGTTCAGTTGTGGTGTGTGAATAAATTTTCATTACTTACATTTTTTCCCATACATAAACTCTAAAATTTACATTTTTTTTTGTGATCTATTTACCTTTTTTTTGTTTATGGCATGAAGGGAGAACGAAAAACTAGAAATTTTGATTTAATAAAAAAGTGTACATCTAAAATGGAGATGCACAATGCACAAATGTGGAGAGATATAATTCCAAAGAGTGTCTATGATTTTTCAGGATTGTGAGGTCTTTTCAGTTTTTAGTTCTCAGGTTTTGCAATCGTTGGGAAAAGGGGGAGGCGGGGGATTTTTAATTGAGTGTTGACTCCCAACCCGTAAGTCATTTCTTACAATAATACATCCCGTTACGAATGAAAAATCACTTTACAATCATCTATGATTGTTAGGTCAGCTTTTTGCAAACGGGCAAAATAATGGCTTGTTTGACTCTGGTAAATATCCCACCGCACGTTCACTAGATAATTTAATGAGCGTATGTTATTCTCTTTAAAAGCTTTGGATCCATAGGCCATTTGCATCTTTAACATGTTTCGACCTTGCATATCCATTTTCAAAACACGTGTGGAACAAATCTCTTTCTTGTAAAATTCCGAGCTATTAGGGTTGAACAAGTGGAATTTCCCAAACTTGGATAACAAAAGTTTTGTGTTAATTTTTGGTGTGTGATTAAGTTTTCTTTACTTACATTTGTTATTGTTTCCATACATAAACTCAAAAATTTTCATTTTGCTGTGATATATTTGCCTTTTTTTGTTTACGGGATGAAGGGAGAGAGAAAACTCAAAGTTTTGATTTAAGAAAAAAGTGTACATCTAAAATGGAGAGGGACGGTGCACAAATGTAGAGAGAGATAATTCCAATGAGTGTCTGTAATTTTTAGGGAATTTAAGCTTTTTTTAGTTTTTATATATCAGGTTTTACAATCTTCGGGAAAATGGGGAGGCGGGGTGTTTTTAACTGAGTGTTGACTCCCAATCCGTAAGTCATTTCTTACAAAAATATAGCCCGTTACGGATGATAAATCACTTTACAATCATCTATGATTGTTCGGTAAGCTTTTTGTGAACTGGCAAAATAATGGCTAGTTTGATTCTGGTAAATATCCCACCGCACGTTCATTGATAATTTAATGAGTGTTTGTTATTCTCTTTAAAAGCTTTGGATCCATAGGTCATTTGCATCTTTAACATGTTTCAAGCTTGCGTATCCATTTTTAAAACACGTGTGGAACAAATCACTTTCTTGTAAAATTCCAAGCTATTAGGGTTGGACTAGTGGAATTTCCCAAACTTGGATAACAAAAGTTTTGTGTTAATTTTTGGTGTGTGAATAAATTTTCTTAACTTACATTTGTTATTGTTTTAAAATTTTTCCATACATAAACTCAAAAATTTTCATTTTGCTGTGATCTATTTGCCTTTTTTTGTTTACGGGATCAAGGGAGAGTGAAAACTCAAAGTTTTGATTTAAGAAAAAAGTGTACATCTAAAATGGAGACGCACAGTGCACAAATGAAGAGAGAGATAATTCCAATGAGTGTCTGTAATTTTTAGGGAATTTAAGCTCTTTTTAGTTTTTATATCTCAGGTTTTACAATCTTCGGGAAAAGGGGGAGGCGGGGTGTTTTTAACTGAGTGTTGACTCCCAATCCGTAAGTCATTTCTTACAAAAATATAGCCCGTTACGGATGATAAATCACTTTACAATCATCTATGATTGTTAGGTAAGCTTTTTGTGAACGGGCAAAATAATGGCTAGTTTGATTCTGGTAAATATCCCACCGCACGTTCATTGAGAATTTAATGAGTGTTTGTTATTCTTTTTAAAAGCTTTGGATCCATAGGTCATTTGCATCTTTAACATGTTTCAAGCTTGCATATCCATTTTTAAAACACGTGTGGAACAAATCTCTTTCTTGTAAAATTCCAAGCTATTAGGGTTGAACTAGTGGAATTTCCCAAACTTGGATAACAAAAGTTTTGTGTTAATTTTTGGTGTGTTAATAAATTTTCTTTACTTACATTTGTTATTGTTTTAAAATTTTACCATACATAAACTCAAAAATTTTCATTTTGCTGTGATCTATTTTCCTTTTTTGGTTTACGGGATGAAGGGAGAGCGAAAAGTCAAAGTTTTGATTTAAGAAAAAATTTCACATCTAAAATGGAGATGCACAATGCCCAAATGTTGGGAGATATAATTCCAAAGAGTGTTTGTAATTTAGATCTTTTTAGTTTTTGTATCTCAGGATTTGCAATCGTCGGGAAAACGAGGAGGTGTGGTGTTTTTAACTGACTGTTGACTCCCATTCCGTATGTCATTTCTTACAAAAATATAGCCCGTTACTCATGATAAATCACATTACAATCATCTATGATTGTTCGGTAAGCTTTTTGTGAACTGGCAAAATAATGGCTAGTTTGATTCTGGTAAATATCCCACCGCACGTTCATTGATAATTTAATGAGTGTTTGTTATTCTCTTTAAAAGCTTTGGATCCATAGGTCATTTGCATCTTTAACATGTTTCAAGCTTGCGTATCCATTTTTAAAACACGTGTGGAACAAATCACTTTCTTGTAAAATTCCAAGCTATTAGGGTTGGACTAGTGGAATTTCCCAAACTTGGATAACAAAAGTTTTGTGTTAATTTTTGGTGTGTGAATAAATTTTCTTAACTTACATTTGTTATTGTTTTAAAATTTTTCCATACATAAACTCAAAAATTTTCATTTTGCTGTGATCTATTTGCCTTTTTTTGTTTACGGGATCAAGGGAGAGTGAAAACTCAAAGTTTTGATTTAAGAAAAAAGTGTACATCTAAAATGGAGACGCACAGTGCACAAATGAAGAGAGAGATAATTCCAATGAGTGTCTGTAATTTTTAGGGAATTTAAGCTCTTTTTAGTTTTTATATCTTAGGTTTTACAATCTTCGGGAAAAGGGGGAGGCGGGGTGTTTTTAACTGAGTGTTGACTCCCAATCCGTAAGTCATTTCTTACAAAAATATAGCCCGTTACGGATGATAAATCACTTTACAATCATCTATGATTGTTAGGTAAGCTTTTTGTGAACGGGCAAAATAATGGCTAGTTTGATTCTGGTAAATATCCCACCGCACGTTCATTGAGAATTTAATGAGTGTTTGTTATTCTCTTTAAAAGCTTTGGATCCATAGGTCATTTGCATCTTTAACATGTTTCAAGCTTGCATATCCATTTTTAAAACACGTGTGGAACAAATCTCTTTCTTGTAAAATTCCAAGCTATTAGGGTTGAACTAGTGGAATTTCCCAAAATTGGATAACAAAAGTTTTGTGTTAATTTTTGGTGTGTTAATAAATTTTCTTTACTTATATTTGTTATTGTTTTAAAATTTTACCATACATAAACTCAAAAATTTTCATTTTGCTGTGATCTATTTTCCTTTTTTGGTTTACGGGATGAAGGGAGAGCGAAAACTCAAAGTTTTGATTTAAGAAAAAATTTCACATCTAAAATGGAGATGCACAATGCCCAAATGTTGGGAGATATAATTCCAAAGAGTGTTTGTAATTTAGATCTTTTTAGTTTTTGTATCTCAGGATTTGCAATCGTCGGGAAAACGAGGAGGTGTGGTGTTTTTAACTGACTGTTGACTCCCATTCCGTATGTCATTTCTTACAAAAATATAGCCCGTTACTCATGATAAATCACATTACAATCATCTATGATTGTTAGGTCAGCTTTTTGAAAACGGACAAAATAATGGCTTGTTAGGTAAATATCCCGCCGCACGTTCACTTCTGAATTTAATGAGTGTTTGTTATTCTCATTAAAAGCTTTGGATCCATAGGTCATTTTCAACTTTAACATGTTTCAAGCATGCATATCCATTTTAAAACATGTCTAGAAGAGTTCTCTTTTTTGTTAAATTTCAAGCTATTAGGGTTGAACTAGTGGAATTTCCCAAACTTGGATAACAAAATTTTGTGTTCAGTTGTGGTGTGTGAATAAATTTTCATTACTTACATTTTTTCCCATACATAAACTCTAAAATTTACATTTGTTTTTGTGATCTATTTACCTTTTTTTTGTTTATGGCATGAAGGGAGAACGAAAAACTAGAAATTTTGATTTAATAAAAAAGTGTACATCTAAAATGGAGATGCACAATGCACAAATGTGGAGAGATATAATTCCAAAGAGTGTCTATGATTTTTCAGGATTGTGAGGTCTTTTCAGTTTTTAGTTCTCAGGTTTTGCAATCGTCGGGAAAAGGGGGAGGCGGGGGATTTTTAATTGAGTGTTGACTCCCAACCCGTAAGTCATTTCTTACAATAATACATCCCGTTACGAATGAAAAATCACTTTAGAATCATCTATGATTGTTAGGTCAGCTTTTTAAAAACGGGCAAAATAATGGCTTGTTTGACTCTGGTAAATATCCCACCGCACGTTCACTAGATAATTTAATGAGCGTATGTTATTCTCTTTAAAAGCTTTGGATCCATAGGCCATTTGCATCTTTAACATGTTTCAAGCTTGCATATCCATTTTTAAAACACGTGTGGAACAAATCTCTTTCTTGTAAAATTCCGAGCTATTAGGGTTGAACAAGTGGAATTTCCCAAACTTGGATAACAAAAGTTTTGTGTTAATTTTTGGTGTGTGAATAAGTTTTCTTTACTTACATTTGTTATTGTTTCCATACATAAACTCAAAAATTTTCATTTTGCTGTGATATATTTGCCTTTTTTTGTTTACGGGATGAAGGGAGAGAGAAAACTCAAAGTTTTGATTTAAGGAAAAAGTGTACATCTAAAATGGAGATGGACGGTGCACAAATGTAGAGAGAGATAATTCCAATAAGTGTCTGTAATTTTTAGGGAATTTAAGCTTTTTTTAGTTTTTATATCTCAGGTTTTACAATCTTCGGGAAAATGGGGAGGCGGGGTGTTTTTAACTGAGTGTTGACTCCCAATCCGTAAGTCATTTCTTACAAAAATATAGCCCGTTACGGATGATAAATCACTTTACAATCATCTATGATTGTTCGGTAAGCTTTTTGTGAACTGGCAAAATAATGGCTAGTTTGATTCTGGTAAATATCCCACCGCACGTTCATTGATAATTTAATGAGTGTTTGTTATTCTCTTTAAAAGCTTTGGATCCATAGGTCATTTGCATCTTTAACATGTTTCAAGCTTGCGTATCCATTTTTAAAACACGTGTGGAACAAATCACTTTCTTGTAAAATTCCAAGCTATTAGGGTTGGACTAGTGGAATTTCCCAAACTTGGATAACAAAAGTTTTGTGTTAATTTTTGGTGTGTGAATAAATTTTCTTAACTTACATTTGTTATTGTTTTAAAATTTATCCATACATAAACTCAAAAATTTTCATTTTGCTGTGATCTATTTGCCTTTTTTTGTTTACGGGATCAAGGGAGAGTGAAAACTCAAAGTTTTGATTTAAGAAAAAAGTGTACATCTAAAATGGAGACGCACAGTGCACAAATGAAGAGAGAGATAATTCCAATGAGTGTCTGTAATTTTTAGGGAATTTAAGCTCTTTTTAGTTTTTATATCTCAGGTTTTACAATCTTCGGGAAAAGGGGGAGGCGGGGTGTTTTTAACTGAGTGTTGACTCCCAATCCGTAAGTCATTTCTTACAAAAATATAGCCCGTTACGGATGATAAATCACTTTACAATCATCTATGATTGTTAGGTAAGCTTTTTGTGAACGGGCAAAATAATGGCTAGTTTGATTCTGGTAAATATCCCACCGCACGTTCATTGAGAATTTAATGAGTGTTTGTTATTCTCTTTAAAAGCTTTGGATCCATAGGTCATTTGCATCTTTAACATGTTTCAAGCTTGCATATCCATTTTTAAAACACGTGTGGAACAAATCTCTTTCTTGTAAAATTCCAAGCTATTAGGGTTGAACTAGTGGAATTTCCCAAACTTGGATAACAAAAGTTTTGTGTTAATTTTTGGTGTGTTAATAAATTTTCTTTACTTACATTTGTTATTGTTTTAAAATTTTACCATACATAAACTCAAAAATTTTCATTTTGCTGTGATCTATTTTCCTTTTTTGGTTTACGGGATGAAGGGAGAGCGAAAACTCAAAGTTTTGATTTAAGAAAAAATTTCACATCTAAAATGGAGATGCACAATGCCCAAATGTTGGGAGATATAATTCCAAAGAGTGTTTGTAATTTAGATCTTTTTAGTTTTTGTATCTCAGGATTTGCAATCGTCGGGAAAACGAGGAGGTGTGGTGTTTTTAACTGACTGTTGACTCCCATTCCGTATGTCATTTCTTACAAAAATATAGCCCGTTACTCATGATAAATCACATTACAATCATCTATGATTGTTAGGTCAGCTTTTTGAAAACGGACAAAATAATGGCTTGTTAGGTAAATATCCCGCCGCACGTTCACTTCTGAATTTAATGAGTGTTTGTTATTCTCATTAAAAGCTTTGGATCCATAGGTCATTTTCAACTTTAACATGTTTCAAGCATGCATATCCATTTTAAAACACGTCTAGAAGAGTTCTCTTTTTTGTTAAATTTCAAGCTATTAGGGTTGAACTAGTGGAATTTCCCAAACTTGGATAACAAAATTTTGTGTTCAGTTGTGGTGTGTGAATAAATTTTCATTACTTACATTTTTTCCCATACATAAACTCTAAAATTTACATTTTTTTTTGTGATCTATTTACCTTTTTTTTGTTTATGGCATGAAGGGAGAACGAAAAACTAGAAATTTTGATTTAATAAAAAAGTGTACATCTAAAATGGAGATGCACAATGCACAAATGTGGAGAGATATAATTCCAAAGAGTGTCTATGATTTTTCAGGATTGTGAGGTCTTTTCAGTTTTTAGTTCTCAGGTTTTGCAATCGTTGGGAAAAGGGGGAGGCGGGGGATTTTTAATTGAGTGTTGACTCCCAACCCGTAAGTCATTTCTTACAATAATACATCCCGTTACGAATGAAAAATCACTTTACAATCATCTATGATTGTTAGGTCAGCTTTTTGCAAACGGGCAAAATAATGGCTTGTTTGACTCTGGTAAATATCCCACCGCACGTTCACTAGATAATTTAATGAGCGTATGTTATTCTCTTTAAAAGCTTTGGATCCATAGGCCATTTGCATCTTTAACATGTTTCGACCTTGCATATCCATTTTCAAAACACGTGTGGAACAAATCTCTTTCTTGTAAAATTCCGAGCTATTAGGGTTGAACAAGTGGAATTTCCCAAACTTGGATAACAAAAGTTTTGTGTTAATTTTTGGTGTGTGATTAAGTTTTCTTTACTTACATTTGTTATTGTTTCCATACATAAACTCAAAAATTTTCATTTTGCTGTGATATATTTGCCTTTTTTTGTTTACGGGATGAAGGGAGAGAGAAAACTCAAAGTTTTGATTTAAGAAAAAAGTGTACATCTAAAATGGAGAGGGACGGTGCACAAATGTAGAGAGAGATAATTCCAATGAGTGTCTGTAATTTTTAGGGAATTTAAGCTTTTTTTAGTTTTTATATATCAGGTTTTACAATCTTCGGGAAAATGGGGAGGCGGGGTGTTTTTAACTGAGTGTTGACTCCCAATCCGTAAGTCATTTCTTACAAAAATATAGCCCGTTACGGATGATAAATCACTTTACAATCATCTATGATTGTTCGGTAAGCTTTTTGTGAACTGGCAAAATAATGGCTAGTTTGATTCTGGTAAATATCCCACCGCACGTTCATTGATAATTTAATGAGTGTTTGTTATTCTCTTTAAAAGCTTTGGATCCATAGGTCATTTGCATCTTTAACATGTTTCAAGCTTGCGTATCCATTTTTAAAACACGTGTGGAACAAATCACTTTCTTGTAAAATTCCAAGCTATTAGGGTTGGACTAGTGGAATTTCCCAAACTTGGATAACAAAAGTTTTGTGTTAATTTTTGGTGTGTGAATAAATTTTCTTAACTTACATTTGTTATTGTTTTAAAATTTTTCCATACATAAACTCAAAAATTTTCATTTTGCTGTGATCTATTTGCCTTTTTTTGTTTACGGGATCAAGGGAGAGTGAAAACTCAAAGTTTTGATTTAAGAAAAAAGTGTACATCTAAAATGGAGACGCACAGTGCACAAATGAAGAGAGAGATAATTCCAATGAGTGTCTGTAATTTTTAGGGAATTTAAGCTCTTTTTAGTTTTTATATCTCAGGTTTTACAATCTTCGGGAAAAGGGGGAGGCGGGGTGTTTTTAACTGAGTGTTGACTCCCAATCCGTAAGTCATTTCTTACAAAAATATAGCCCGTTACGGATGATAAATCACTTTACAATCATCTATGATTGTTAGGTAAGCTTTTTGTGAACGGGCAAAATAATGGCTAGTTTGATTCTGGTAAATATCCCACCGCACGTTCATTGAGAATTTAATGAGTGTTTGTTATTCTTTTTAAAAGCTTTGGATCCATAGGTCATTTGCATCTTTAACATGTTTCAAGCTTGCATATCCATTTTTAAAACACGTGTGGAACAAATCTCTTTCTTGTAAAATTCCAAGCTATTAGGGTTGAACTAGTGGAATTTCCCAAACTTGGATAACAAAAGTTTTGTGTTAATTTTTGGTGTGTTAATAAATTTTCTTTACTTACATTTGTTATTGTTTTAAAATTTTACCATACATAAACTCAAAAATTTTCATTTTGCTGTGATCTATTTTCCTTTTTTGGTTTACGGGATGAAGGGAGAGCGAAAACTCAAAGTTTTGATTTAAGAAAAAATTTCACATCTAAAATGGAGATGCACAATGCCCAAATGTTGGGAGATATAATTCCAAAGAGTGTTTGTAATTTAGATCTTTTTAGTTTTTGTATCTCAGGATTTGCAATCGTCGGGAAAACGAGGAGGTGTGGTGTTTTTAACTGACTGTTGACTCCCATTCCGTATGTCATTTCTTACAAAAATATAGCCCGTTACTCATGATAAATCACATTACAATCATCTATGATTGTTCGGTAAGCTTTTTGTGAACTGGCAAAATAATGGCTAGTTTGATTCTGGTAAATATCCCACCGCACGTTCATTGATAATTTAATGAGTGTTTGTTATTCTCTTTAAAAGCTTTGGATCCATAGGTCATTTGCATCTTTAACATGTTTCAAGCTTGCGTATCCATTTTTAAAACACGTGTGGAACAAATCACTTTCTTGTAAAATTCCAAGCTATTAGGGTTGGACTAGTGGAATTTCCCAAACTTGGATAACAAAAGTTTTGTGTTAATTTTTGGTGTGTGAATAAATTTTCTTAACTTACATTTGTTATTGTTTTAAAATTTTTCCATACATAAACTCAAAAATTTTCATTTTGCTGTGATCTATTTGCCTTTTTTTGTTTACGGGATCAAGGGAGAGTGAAAACTCAAAGTTTTGATTTAAGAAAAAAGTGTACATCTAAAATGGAGACGCACAGTGCACAAATGAAGAGAGAGATAATTCCAATGAGTGTCTGTAATTTTTAGGGAATTTAAGCTCTTTTTAGTTTTTATATCTCAGGTTTTACAATCTTCGGGAAAAGGGGGAGGCAGGGTGTTTTTAACTGAGTGTTGACTCCCAATCCGTAAGTCATTTCTTACAAAAATATAGCCCGTTACGGATGATAAATCACTTTACAATCATCTATGATTGTTAGGTAAGCTTTTTGTGAACGGGCAAAATAATGGCTAGTTTGATTCTGGTAAATATCCCACCGCACGTTCATTGAGAATTTAATGAGTGTTTGTTATTCTCTTTAAAAGCTTTGGATCCATAGGTCATTTGCATCTTTAACATGTTTCAAGCTTGCATATCCATTTTTAAAACACGTGTGGAACAAATCTCTTTCTTGTAAAATTCCAAGCTATTAGGGTTGAACTAGTGGAATTTCCCAAACTTGGATAACAAAAGTTTTGTGTTAATTTTTGGTGTGTTAATAAATTTTCTTTACGTACATTTGTTATTGTTTTAAAATTTTACCATACATAAACTCAAAAATTTTCATTTTGCTGTGATCTATTTTCCTTTTTTTGTTTACGGGATGAAGGGAGAGCGAAAACTCAAAGTTTTGATTTAAGAAAAAATTTCACATCTAAAATGGAGATGCACAATGCCCAAATGTTGGGAGATATAATTCCAAAGAGTGTTTGTAATTTAGATCTTTTTAGTTTTTGTATCTCAGGATTTGCAATCGTCGGGAAAACGAGGAGGTGTGGTGTTTTTAACTGACTGTTGACTCCCATTCCGTATGTCATTTCTTACAAAAATATAGCCCGTTACTCATGATAAATCACATTACAATCATCTATGATTGTTCGGTAAGCTTTTTGTGAACTGGCAAAATAATGGCTAGTTTGATTCTGGTAAATATCCCACCGCACGTTCATTGATAATTTAATGAGTGTTTGTTATTCTCTTTAAAAGCTTTGGATCCATAGGTCATTTGCATCTTTAACATGTTTCAAGCTTGCGTATCCATTTTTAAAACACGTGTGGAACAAATCACTTTCTTGTAAAATTCCAAGCTATTAGGGTTGGACTAGTGGAATTTCCCAAACTTGGATAACAAAAGTTTTGTGTTAATTTTTGGTGTGTGAATAAATTTTCTTAACTTACATTTGTTATTGTTTTAAAATTTTTCCATACATAAACTCAAAAATTTTCATTTTGCTGTGATCTATTTGCCTTTTTTTGTTTACGGGATCAAGGGAGAGTGAAAACTCAAAGTTTTGATTTAAGAAAAAAGTGTACATCTAAAATGGAGACGCACAGTGCACAAATGAAGAGAGAGATAATTCCAATGAGTGTCTGTAATTTTTAGGGAATTTAAGCTCTTTTTAGTTTTTATATCTCAGGTTTTACAATCTTCGGGAAAAGGGGGAGGCGGGGTGTTTTTAATTGAGTGTTGACTCCCAATCCGTAAGTCATTTCTTACAAAAATATAGCCCGTTACGGATGATAAATCACTTTACAATCATCTATGATTGTTAGGTAAGCTTTTTGTGAACGGGCAAAATAATGGCTAGTTTGATTCTGGTAAATATCCCACCGCACGTTCATTGAGAATTTAATGAGTGTTTGTTATTCTCTTTAAAAGCTTTGGATCCATAGGTCATTTGCATCTTTAACATGTTTCAAGCTTGCATATCCATTTTTAAAACACGTGTGGAACAAATCTCTTTCTTGTAAAATTCCAAGCTATTAGGGTTGAACTAGTGGAATTTCCCAAAATTGGATAACAAAAGTTTTGTGTTAATTTTTGGTGTGTTAATAAATTTTCTTTACTTATATTTGTTATTGTTTTAAAATTTTACCATACATAAACTCAAAAATTTTCATTTTGCTGTGATCTATTTTCCTTTTTTGTTTTACGGGATGAAGGGAGAGCGAAAACTCAAAGTTTTGATTTAAGAAAAAATTTCACATCTAAAATGGAGATGCACAATGCCCAAATGTTGGGAGATATAATTCCAAAGAGTGTTTGTAATTTAGATCTTTTTAGTTTTTGTATCTCAGGATTTGCAATCGTCGGGAAAACGAGGAGGTGTGGTGTTTTTAACTGACTGTTGACTCCCATTCCGTATGTCATTTCTTACAAAAATATAGCCCGTTACTCATGATAAATCACATTACAATCATCTATGATTGTTAGGTCAGCTTTTTGAAAACGGACAAAATAATGGCTTGTTAGGTAAATATCCCGCCGCACGTTCACTTCTGAATTTAATGAGTGTTTGTTATTCTCATTAAAAGCTTTGGATCCATAGGTCATTTTCAACTTTAACATGTTTCAAGCATGCATATCCATTTTAAAACACGTCTAGAAGAGTTCTCTTTTTTGTTAAATTTCAAGCTATTAGGGTTGAACTAGTGGAATTTCCCAAACTTGGATAACAAAATTTTGTGTTCAGTTGTGGTGTGTGAATAAATTTTCATTACTTACATTTTTTCCCATACATAAACTCTAAAATTTACATTTGTTTTTGTGATCTATTTACCTTTTTTTTGTTTATGGCATGAAGGGAGAACGAAAAACTAGAAATTTTGATTTAATAAAAAAGTGTACATCTAAAATGGAGATGCACAATGCACAAATGTGGAGAGATATAATTCCAAAGAGTGTCTATGATTTTTCAGGATTGTGAGGTCTTTTCAGTTTTTAGTTCTCAGGTTTTGCAATCGTCGGGAAAAGGGGGAGGCGGGGGATTTTTAATTGAGTGTTGACTCCCAACCCGTAAGTCATTTCTTACAATAATACATCCCGTTACGAATGAAAAATCACTTTAGAATCATCTATGATTGTTAGGTCAGCTTTTTAAAAAGGGGCAAAATAATGGCTTGTTTGACTCTGGTAAATATCCCACCGCACGTTCACTAGATAATTTAATGAGCGTATGTTATTCTCTTTAAAAGCTTTGGATCCATAGGCCATTTGCATCTTTAACATGTTTCAAGCTTGCATATCCATTTTTAAAACACGTGTGGAACAAATCTCTTTCTTGTAAAATTCCGAGCTATTAGGGTTGAACAAGTGGAATTTCCCAAACTTGGATAACAAAAGTTTTGTGTTAATTTTTGGTGTGTGAATAAGTTTTCTTTACTTACATTTGTTATTGTTTCCATACATAAACTCAAAAATTTTCATTTTGCTGTGATATATTTGCCTTTTTTTGTTTACGGGATGAAGGGAGAGAGAAAACTCAAAGTTTTGATTTAAGGAAAAAGTGTACATCTAAAATGGAGATGGACGGTGCACAAATGTAGAGAGAGATAATTCCAATAAGTGTCTGTAATTTTTAGGGAATTTAAGCTTTTTTTAGTTTTTATATCTCAGGTTTTACAATCTTCGGGAAAATGGGGAGGCGGGGTGTTTTTAACTGAGTGTTGACTCCCAATCCGTAAGTCATTTCTTACAAAAATATAGCCCGTTACGGATGATAAATCACTTTACAATCATCTATGATTGTTCGGTAAGCTTTTTGTGAACTGGCAAAATAATGGCTAGTTTGATTCTGGTAAATATCCCACCGCACGTTCATTGATAATTTAATGAGTGTTTGTTATTCTCTTTAAAAGCTTTGGATCCATAGGTCATTTGCATCTTTAACATGTTTCAAGCTTGCGTATCCATTTTTAAAACACGTGTGGAACAAATCACTTTCTTGTAAAATTCCAAGCTATTAGGGTTGGACTAGTGGAATTTCCCAAACTTGGATAACAAAAGTTTTGTGTTAATTTTTGGTGTGTGAATAAATTTTCTTAACTTACATTTGTTATTGTTTTAAAATATTTCCATACATAAACTCAAAAATTTTCATTTTGCTGTGATCTATTTGCCTTTTTTTGTTTACGGGATCAAGGGAGAGTGAAAACTCAAAGTTTTGATTTAAGAAAAAAGTGTGCATCTAAAATGGAGACGCACAGTGCACAAATGAAGAGAGAGATAATTCCAATGAGTGTCTGTAATTTTTAGGGAATTTAAGCTCTTTTTAGTTTTTATATCTCAGGTTTTACAATCTTCGGGAAAAGGGGGAGGCGGGGTGTTTTTAACTGAGTGTTGACTCCCAATCCGTAAGTCATTTCTTACAAAAATATAGCCCGTTACGGATGATAAATCACTTTACAATCATCTATGATTGTTAGGTAAGCTTTTTGTGAACGGGCAAAATAATGGCTAGTTTGATTCTGGTAAATATCCCACCGCACGTTCATTGAGAATTTAATGAGTGTTTGTTATTCTCTTTAAAAGCTTTGGATCCATAGGTCATTTGCATCTTTAACATGTTTCAAGCTTGCATATCCATTTTTAAAACACGTGTGGAACAAATCTCTTTCTTGTAAAATTCCAAGCTATTAGGGTTGAACTAGTGGAATTTCCCAAACTTGGATAACAAAAGTTTTGTGTTAATTTTTGGTGTGTTAATAAATTTTCTTTACTTACATTTGTTATTGTTTTAAAATTTTACCATACATAAACTCAAAAATTTTCATTTTGCTGTGATCTATTTTCCTTTTTTGGTTTACGGGATGAAGGGAGAGCGAAAACTCAAAGTTTTGATTTAAGAAAAAATTTCACATCTAAAATGGAGATGCACAATGCCCAAATGTTGGGAGATATAATTCCAAAGAGTGTTTGTAATTTAGATCTTTTTAGTTTTTGTATCTCAGGATTTGCAATCGTCGGGAAAACGAGGAGGTGTGGTGTTTTTAACTGACTGTTGACTCCCATTCCGTATGTCATTTCTTACAAAAATATAGCCCGTTACTCATGATAAATCACATTACAATCATCTATGATTGTTAGGTCAGCTTTTTGAAAACGGACAAAATAATGGCTTGTTAGGTAAATATCCCGCCGCACGTTCACTTCTGAATTTAATGAGTGTTTGTTATTCTCATTAAAAGCTTTGGATCCATAGGTCATTTTCAACTTTAACATGTTTCAAGCATGCATATCCATTTTAAAACACGTCTAGAAGAGTTCTCTTTTTTGTTAAATTTCAAGCTATTAGGGTTGAACTAGTGGAATTTCCCAAACTTGGATAACAAAATTTTGTGTTCAGTTGTGGTGTGTGAATAAATTTTCATTACTTACATTTTTTCCCATACATAAACTCTAAAATTTACATTTTTTTTTGTGATCTATTTACCTTTTTTTTGTTTATGGCATGAAGGGAGAACGAAAAACTAGAAATTTTGATTTAATAAAAAAGTGTACATCTAAAATGGAGATGCACAATGCACAAATGTGGAGAGATATAATTCCAAAGAGTGTCTATGATTTTTCAGGATTGTGAGGTCTTTTCAGTTTTTAGTTCTCAGGTTTTGCAATCGTTGGGAAAAGGGGGAGGCGGGGGATTTTTAATTGAGTGTTGACTCCCAACCCGTAAGTCATTTCTTACAATAATACATCCCGTTACGAATGAAAAATCACTTTACAATCATCTATGATTGTTAGGTCAGCTTTTTGCAAACGGGCAAAATAATGGCTTGTTTGACTCTGGTAAATATCCCACCGCACGTTCACTAGATAATTTAATGAGCGTATGTTATTCTCTTTAAAAGCTTTGGATCCATAGGCCATTTGCATCTTTAACATGTTTCGACCTTGCATATCCATTTTTAAAACACGTGTGGAACAAATCTCTTTCTTGTAAAATTCCGAGCTATTAGGGTTGAACAAGTGGAATTTCCCAAACTTGGATAACAAAAGTTTTGTGTTAATTTTTGGTGTGTGATTAAGTTTTCTTTACTTACATTTGTTATTGTTTCCATACATAAACTCAAAAATTTTCATTTTGCTGTGATATATTTGCCTTTTTTTGTTTACGGGATGAAGGGAGAGAGAAAACTCAAAGTTTTGATTTAAGAAAAAAGTGTACATCTAAAATGGAGAGGGACGGTGCACAAATGTAGAGAGAGATAATTCCAATGAGTGTCTGTAATTTTTAGGGAATTTAAGCTTTTTTTAGTTTTTATATATCAGGTTTTACAATCTTCGGGAAAATGGGGAGGCGGGGTGTTTTTAACTGAGTGTTGACTCCCAATCCGTAAGTCATTTCTTACAAAAATATAGCCCGTTACGGATGATAAATCACTTTACAATCATCTATGATTGTTCGGTAAGCTTTTTGTGAACTGGCAAAATAATGGCTAGTTTGATTCTGGTAAATATCCCACCGCACGTTCATTGATAATTTAATGAGTGTTTGTTATTCTCTTTAAAAGCTTTGGATCCATAGGTCATTTGCATCTTTAACATGTTTCAAGCTTGCGTATCCATTTTTAAAACACGTGTGGAACAAATCACTTTCTTGTAAAATTCCAAGCTATTAGGGTTGGACTAGTGGAATTTCCCAAACTTGGATAACAAAAGTTTTGTGTTAATTTTTGGTGTGTGAATAAATTTTCTTAACTTACATTTGTTATTGTTTTAAAATTTTTCCATACATAAACTCAAAAATTTTCATTTTGCTGTGATCTATTTGCCTTTTTTTGTTTACGGGATCAAGGGAGAGTGAAAACTCAAAGTTTTGATTTAAGAAAAAAGTGTACATCTAAAATGGAGACGCACAGTGCACAAATGAAGAGAGAGATAATTCCAATGAGTGTCTGTAATTTTTAGGGAATTTAAGCTCTTTTTAGTTTTTATATCTCAGGTTTTACAATCTTCGGGAAAAGGGGGAGGCGGGGTGTTTTTAACTGAGTGTTGACTCCCAATCCGTAAGTCATTTCTTACAAAAATATAGCCCGTTACGGATGATAAATCACTTTACAATCATCTATGATTGTTAGGTAAGCTTTTTGTGAACGGGCAAAATAATGGCTAGTTTGATTCTGGTAAATATCCCACCGCACGTTCATTGAGAATTTAATGAGTGTTTGTTATTCTCTTTAAAAGCTTTGGATCCATAGGTCATTTGCATCTTTAACATGTTTCAAGCTTGCATATCCATTTTTAAAACACGTGTGGAACAAATCTCTTTCTTGTAAAATTCCAAGCTATTAGGGTTGAACTAGTGGAATTTCCCAAACTTGGATAACAAAAGTTTTGTGTTAATTTTTGGTGTGTTAATAAATTTTCTTTACTTACATTTGTTATTGTTTTAAAATTTTACCATACATAAACTCAAAAATTTTCTTTTTGCTGTGATCTATTTTCCTTTTTTGGTTTACGGGATGAAGGGAGAGCGAAAACTCAAAGTTTTGATTTAAGAAAAAAGTGTACATCTAAAATGGAGATGGACGGTGCACAAATGTAGAGAGAGATAATTCCAATGAGTGTCTGTAATTTTTAGGGAATTTAAGCTTTTTTTAGTTTTTATATCTCAGGTTTTACAATCTTCGGGAAAATGGGGAGGCGGGGTGTTTTTAACTGAGTGTTGACTCCCAATCCGTAAGTCATTTCTTACAAAAATATAGCCCGTTACGGATGATAAATCACTTTACAATCATCTATGATTGTTCGGTAAGCTTTTTGTGAACTGGCAAAATAATGGCTAGTTTGATTCTGGTAAATATCCCACCGCACGTTCATTGATAATTTAATGATTGTTTGTTATTCTCTTTAAAAGCTTTGGATCCATAGGTCATTTGCATCTTTAACATGTTTCAAGCTTGCGTATCCATTTTTAAAACACGTGTGGAACAAATCACTTTCTTGTAAAATTCCAAGCTATTAGGGGTTGACTAGTGGAATTTCCCAAACTTGGATAACAAAAGTTTTGTGTTAATTTTTGGTGTGTGAATAAATTTTCTTAACTTACATTTGTTATTGTTTTAAAATTTTTCCATACATAAACTCAAAAATTTTCATTTTGCTGTGATCTATTTGCCTTTTTTTGTTTACGGGATCAAGGGAGAGTGAAAACTCAAAGTTTTGATTTAAGAAAAAAGTGTACATCTAAAATGGAGACGCACAGTGCACAAATGAAGAGAGAGATAATTCCAATGAGTGTCTGTAATTTTTAGGGAATTTAAGCTCTTTTTAGTTTTTATATCTCAGGTTTTACAATCTTCGGGAAAAGGGGGAGGCGGGGTGTTTTTAACTGAGTGTTGACTCCCAATCCGTAAGTCATTTCTTACAAAAATATAGCCCGTTACGGATGATAAATCACTTTACAATCATCTATGATTGTTAGGTAAGCTTTTTGTGAACGGGCAAAATAATGGCTAGTTTGATTCTGGTAAATATCCCACCGCACGTTCATTGAGAATTTAATGAGTGTTTGTTATTCTCTTTAAAAGCTTTGGATCCATAGGTCATTTGCATCTTTAACATGTTTCAAGCTTGCATATCCATTTTTAAAACACGTGTGGAACAAATCTCTTTCTTGTAAAATTCCAAGCTATTAGGGTTGAACTAGTGGAATTTCCCAAACTTGGATAACAAAAGTTTTGTGTTAATTTTTGGTGTGTTAATAAATTTTCTTTACTTACATTTGTTATTGTTTTAAAATTTTACCATACATAAACTCAAAAATTTTCATTTTGCTGTGATCTATTTTCCTTTTTTGGTTTACGGGATGAAGGGAGAGCGAAAACTCAAAGTTTTGATTTAAGAAAAAATTTCACATCTAAAATGGAGATGCACAATGCCCAAATGTTGGGAGATATAATTCCAAAGAGTGTTTGTAATTTAGATCTTTTTAGTTTTTGTATCTCAGGATTTGCAATCGTCGGGAAAACGAGGAGGTGTGGTGTTTTTAACTGACTGTTGACTCCCATTCCGTATGTCATTTCTTACAAAAATATAGCCCGTTACTCATGATAAATCACATTACAATCATCTATGATTGTTAGGTCAGCTTTTTGAAAACGGACAAAATAATGGCTTGTTAGGTAAATATCCCGCCGCACGTTCACTTCTGAATTTAATGAGTGTTTGTTATTCTCATTAAAAGCTTTGGATCCATAGGTCATTTTCAACTTTAACATGTTTCAAGCATGCATATCCATTTTAAAACACGTCTAGAAGAGTTCTCTTTTTTGTTAAATTTCAAGCTATTAGGGTTGAACTAGTGGAATTTCCCAAACTTGGATAACAAAATTTTGTGTTCAGTTGTGGTGTGTGAATAAATTTTCATTACTTACATTTTTTCCCATACATAAACTCTAAAATTTACATTTTTTTTTGTGATCTATTTACCTTTTTTTTGTTTATGGCATGAAGGGAGAACGAAAAACTAGAAATTTTGATTTAATAAAAAAGTGTACATCTAAAATGGAGATGCACAATGCACAAATGTGGAGAGATATAATTCCAAAGAGTGTCTATGATTTTTCAGGATTGTGAGGTCTTTTCAGTTTTTAGTTCTCAGGTTTTGCAATCGTCGGGAAAAGGGGGAGGCGGGGGATTTTTAATTGAGTGTTGACTCCCAACCCGTAAGTCATTTCTTACAATAATACATCCCGTTACGAATGAAAAATCACTTTACAATCATCTATGATTGTTAGGTCAGCTTTTTGCAAACGGGCAAAATAATGGCTTGTTTGACTCTGGTAAATATCCCACCGCACGTTCACTAGATAATTTAATGAGCGTATGTTATTCTCTTTAAAAGCTTTGGATCCATAGGCCATTTGCATCTTTAACATGTTTCGACCTTGCATATCCATTTTTAAAACACGTGTGGAACAAATCTCTTTCTTGTAAAATTCCGAGCTATTAGGGTTGAACAAGTGGAATTTCCCAAACTTGGATAACAAAAGTTTTGTGTTAATTTTTGGTGTGTGAATAAGTTTTCTTTACTTACATTTGTTATTGTTTCCATACATAAACTCAAAAATTTTCATTTTGCTGTGATATATTTGCCTTTTTTTGTTTACGGGATGAAGGGAGAGAGAAAACTCAAAGTTTTGATTTAAGAAAAAAGTGTACATCTAAAATGGAGAGGGACGGTGCACAAATGTAGAGAGAGATAATTCCAATGAGTGTCTGTAATTTTTAGGGAATTTAAGCTCTTTTTAGTTTTTATATATCAGGTTTTACAATCTTCGGGAAAATGGGGAGGCGGGGTGTTTTTAACTGAGTGTTGACTCCCAATCCGTAAGTCATTTCTTACAAAAATATAGCCCGTTACGGATGATAAATCACTTTACAATCATCTATGATTGTTAGGTAAGCTTTTTGTGAACGGGCAAAATAATGGCTAGTTTGATTCTGGTAAATATCCCACCGCACGTTCATTGAGAATTTAATGAGTGTTTGTTATTCTCTTTAAAAGCTTTGGATCCATAGGTCATTTGCATCTTTAACATGTTTCAAGCTTGCATATCCATTTTTAAAACACGTGTGGAACAAATCTCTTTCTTGTAAAATTCCAAGCTATTAGGGTTGAACTAGTGGAATTTCCCAAACTTGGATAACAAAAGTTTTGTGTTAATTTTTGGTGTGTTAATAAATTTTCTTTACTTACATTTGTTATTGTTTTAAAATTTTACCATACATAAACTCAAAAATTTTCATTTTGCTGTGATCTATTTTCCTTTTTTGGTTTACGGGATGAAGGGAGAGCGAAAACTCAAAGTTTTGATTTAAGAAAAAATTTCACATCTAAAATGGAGATGCACAATGCCCAAATGTTGGGAGATATAATTCCAAAGAGTGTTTGTAATTTAGATCTTTTTAGTTTTTGTATCTCAGGATTTGCAATCGTCGGGAAAACGAGGAGGTGTGGTGTTTTTAACTGACTGTTGACTCCCATTCCGTATGTCATTTCTTACAAAAATATAGCCCGTTACTCATGATAAATCACATTACAATCATCTATGATTGTTAGGTCAGCTTTTTGAAAACGGACAAAATAATGGCTTGTTAGGTAAATATCCCGCCGCACGTTCACTTCTGAATTTAATGAGTGTTTGTTATTCTCATTAAAAGCTTTGGATCCATAGGTCATTTTCAACTTTAACATGTTTCAAGCATGCATATCCATTTTAAAACACGTCTAGAAGAGTTCTCTTTTTTGTTAAATTTCAAGCTATTAGGGTTGAACTAGTGGAATTTCCCAAACTTGGATAACAAAATTTTGTGTTCAGTTGTGGTGTGTGAATAAATTTTCATTACTTACATTTTTTCCCATACATAAACTCTAAAATTTACATTTTTTTTTGTGATCTATTTACCTTTTTTTTGTTTATGGCATGAAGGGAGAACGAAAAACTAGAAATTTTGATTTAATAAAAAAGTGTACATCTAAAATGGAGATGCACAATGCACAAATGTGGAGAGATATAATTCCAAAGAGTGTCTATGATTTTTCAGGATTGTGAGGTCTTTTCAGTTTTTAGTTCTCAGGTTTTGCAATCGTCGGGAAAAAGGGGAGGCGGGGGATTTTTAATTGAGTGTTGACTCCCAACCCGTAAGTCATTTCTTACAATAATACATCCCGTTACGAATGAAAAATCACTTTACAATCATCTATGATTGTTAGGTCAGCTTTTTGCAAACGGGCAAAATAATGGCTTGTTTGACTCTGGTAAATATCCCACCGCACGTTCACTAGATAATTTAATGAGCGTATGTTATTCTCTTTAAAAGCTTTGGATCCATAGGCCATTTGCATCTTTAACATGTTTCGACCTTGCATATCCATTTTTAAAACACGTGTGGAACAAATCTCTTTCTTGTAAAATTCCGAGCTATTAGGGTTGAACAAGTGGAATTTCCCAAACTTGGATAACAAAAGTTTTGTGTTAATTTTTGGTGTGTGAATAAGTTTTCTTTACTTACATTTGTTATTGTTTCCATACATAAACTCAAAAATTTTCATTTTGCTGTGATATATTTGCCTTTTTTTGTTTACGGGATGAAGGGAGAGAGAAAACTCAAAGTTTTGATTTAAGAAAAAAGTGTACATCTAAAATGGAGAGGGACGGTGCACAAATGTAGAGAGAGATAATTCCAATGAGTGTCTGTAATTTTTAGGGAATTTAAGCTTTTTTTAGTTTTTATATATCAGGTTTTACAATCTTCGGGAAAATGGGGAGGCGGGGTGTTTTTAACTGAGTGTTGACTCCCAATCCGTAAGTCATTTCTTACAAAAATATAGCCCGTTACGGATGATAAATCACTTTACAATCATCTATGATTGTTCGGTAAGCTTTTTGTGAACTGGCAAAATAATGGCTAGTTTGATTCTGGTAAATATCCCACCGCACGTTCATTGATAATTTAATGAGTGTTTGTTATTCTCTTTAAAAGCTTTGGATCCATAGGTCATTTGCATCTTTAACATGTTTCAAGCTTGCGTATCCATTTTTAAAACACGTGTGGAACAAATCTCTTTCTTGTAAAATTCCAAGCTATTAGGGTTGAACTAGTGGAATATCCCAAACTTGGATAACAAAAGTTTTGTGTTAATTTTTGGTGTGTTAATAAATTTTCTTTACTTACATTTGTTATTGTTTTAAAATTTTACCATACATAAACTCAAAAATTTTCATTTTGCTGTGATCTATTTTCCTTTTTTGGTTTACGGGATGAAGGGAGAGCGAAAACTCAAAGTTTTGATTTAAGAAAAAAGTGTACATCTGAAATGGAGATGGACGGTGCACAAATGTAGAGAGAGATAATTCCAATGAGTGTCTGTAATTTTTAGGGAATTTAAGCTTTTTTTAGTTTTTATATCTCAGGTTTTACAATCTTCGGGAAAATGGGGAGGCGGGGTGTTTTTAACTGAGTGTTGACTCCCAATCCGTAAGTCATTTCTTACAAAAATATAGCCCGTTACGGATGATAAATCACTTTACAATCATCTATGATTGTTCGGTAAGCTTTTTGTGAACTGGCAAAATAATGGCTAGTTTGATTCTGGTAAATATCCCACCGCACGTTCATTGATAATTTAATGATTGTTTGTTATTCTCTTTAAAAGCTTTGGATCCATAGGTCATTTGCATCTTTAACATGTTTCAAGCTTGCGTATCCATTTTTAAAACACGTGTGGAACAAATCACTTTCTTGTAAAATTCCAAGCTATTAGGGTTGGACTAGTGGAATTTCCCAAACTTGGATAACAAAAGTTTTGTGTTAATTTTTGGTGTGTGAATAAATTTTCTTAACTTACATTTGTTATTGTTTTAAAATTTTTCCATACATAAACTCAAAAATTTTCATGTTGCTGTGATCTATTTGCCTTTTTTTGTTTACGGGATCAAGGGAGAGTGAAAACTCAAAGTTTTGATTTAAGAAAAAAGTGTACATCTAAAATGGAGACGCACAGTGCACAAATGAAGAGAGAGATAATTCCAATGAGTGTCTGTAATTTTTAGGGAATTTAAGCTCTTTTTAGTTTTTATATCTCAGGTTTTACAATCTTCGGGAAAAGGGGGAGGCGGGGTGTTTTTAACTGAGTGTTGACTCCCAATCCGTAAGTCATTTCTTACAAAAATATAGCCCGTTACGGATGATAAATCACTTTACAATCATCTATGATTGTTAGGTAAGCTTTTTGTGAACGGGCAAAATAATGGCTAGTTTGATTCTGGAAAATATCCCACCGCACGTTCATTGAGAATTTAATGAGTGTTTGTTATTCTCTTTAAAAGCTTTGGATCCATAGGTCATTTGCATCTTTAACATGTTTCAAGCTTGCATATCCATTTTTAAAACACGTGTGGAACAAATCTCTTTCTTGTAAAATTCCAAGCTATTCGGGTTGAACTAGTGGAATTTCCCAAACTTGGATAACAAAAGTTTTTTGTTAATTTTTGGTGTGTTAATAAATTTTCTTTACTTACATTTGTTACTGTTTTAAAATTTTACCATACATAAACTCAAAAATTTTCATTTTGCTGTGATCTATTTTCCTTTTTTGGTTTACGGGATGAAGGGAGAGCGAAAACCCAAAGTTTTGATTTAAGAAAAAATTTCACATCTAAAATGGAGATGCACAATGCCCAAATGTTGGGAGATATAATTCCAAAAGAGTGTTTGTAATTTAGATCTTTTTAGTTTTTGTATCTCAGGATTTGCAATCGTCGGGAAAACGAGGAGGTGTGGTGTTTTTAACTGACTGTTGACTCCCATTCCGTATGTCATTTCTTACAAAAATATAGCCCGTTACTCATGATAAATCACATTACAATCATCTATGATTGTTAGGTCAGCTTTTTGAAAACGGACAAAATAATGGCTTGTTAGGTAAATATCCCGCCGCACGTTCACTTCTGAATTTAATGAGTGTTTGTTATTCTCATTAAAAGCTTTGGATCCATAGGTCATTTTCAACTTTAACATGTTTCAAGCATGCATATCCATTTTAAAACACGTCTAGAAGAGTTCTCTTTTTTGTTAAATTTCAAGCTATTAGGGTTGAACTAGTGGAATTTCCCAAACTTGGATAACAAAATTTTGTGTTCAGTTGTGGTGTGTGAATAAATTTTCATTACTTACATTTTTTAATGTTTTAATTTTTTCCCATACATAAACTCTAAAATTTACATTTTTTTTGTGATCTATTTACCTTTTTTTTGTTTATGGCATGAAGGGAGAACGAAAAACTAGAAATTTTGATTTAATAAAAAAGTGTACATCTAAAATGGAGATGCACAATGCACAAATGTGGAGAGATATAATTCCAAAGAGGGTCTATGATTTTTCAGGATTGTGAGGTCTTTTCAGTTTTTAGTTCTCAGGTTTTGCAAAGGGGGAGGCGGGGGATTTTTAATTGAGTGTTGACTCCCAATCCGTTAGTCATTTCTTACAATAATACATCCCGTTACGAATGAAAAATCACTTTACAATCATCTCTGATTGTCAGGTCAGCTTTTTGCAAACGGGCAAAATAATGGCTTGTTTGACTCTGGTAATTATCCCACCGCACGTTCACTAGAGAATTTAATGAGCGTATGTTATTCTCTTTAAAAGCTTTGGATCCATAGGTCATTTGCATCTTTAACATGTTTCAAGCTTGCATATCCATGTTTAAAACACGTGTGGAACAAATCTCTTTCTTGTAAAATTCCAAGTTGTTAGGGTTAAACTAGTGGAATTTCCCAAACTTGGATAACAAAAGTTTTGTGTTAATTTATGGTGTGTGAATAAATTTTCTTAACTTATATTTGTTATTGTTCTAAAATTTTTCCATACATAAACTCGAAAATTTTCATTTTGCTGTGATCTATTTGCCTTTTTTTGTTTACGGGATCAAGGGAGAGTGAAAACTCAAAGTTTTGATTTAAGAAAAAAGTGTACATCTAAAATGGAGACGCACAGTGCACAAATGTAGAGAGAGATAATTCCAATGAGTGTCTGTAATTTTTAGGGAATTTAAGCTCTTTTTAGTTTTTATATCTCAGGTTTTACAATCTTCGGGAAAAGGGGGAGGCGGGGTGTTTTTAACTGAGTGTTGACTCCCAATCCGTAAGTCATTTCTTACAAAAATATAGCCCGTTACGGATGATAAATCACTTTACAATCATCTATGATTGTTCGGTAAGCTTTTTGTGAACTAGCAAAATAATGGCTAGTTTGATTCTGGTAAATATCCCACCGCACGTTCATTGATAATTTAATGAGTGTTTGTTATTCTCTTTAAAAGCTTTGGATCCATAGGTCATTTGCATCTTTAACATGTTTCAAGCTTGCATATCCATTTTTAAAACACGTGTGGAACAAATCACTTTCTTGTAAAATTCCAAGCTATTAGGGTTGGACTAGTGGAATTTCCCAAACTTGGATAACAAAAGTTTTGTGTTAATTTTTGGTGTGTGAATA
Source organism: Aristolochia californica (assembly GCF_029961685.1). Taxonomy (NCBI): domain Eukaryota; kingdom Viridiplantae; phylum Streptophyta; class Magnoliopsida; order Piperales; family Aristolochiaceae; genus Aristolochia; species Aristolochia californica. Next base: position 13,314,135 of record NW_027181793.1, read on the forward strand.
AATTTTGTTAACTTACATTTGTTATTGTTTTAAAATTTTTCCATACATAAACTCAAAAATTTTCATGTTGCTGTGATCTATTTGCGTTTTTTTGTTTACGGGATCAAGGGAGAGTGAAAACTCAAAGTTTTGATTTAAGAAAAAAGTGTACATCTAAAATGGAGACGCACAGTGCGCAAATGAAGAGAGAGATAATTCCAATGAGTGTCTGTAATTTTTCGGGAATTTAAGCTCTTTTTAGTTTTTATATCTCAGATTTTACAATCTTCGGGAAAAGGGGGAGGCGGGGTGTTTTTAACTGAGTGTTGACTCCCAATCCGTAAGTCATTTCTTACAAAAATATAGCCCGTTACGGATGATAAATCACTTTACAATCATCTATGATGGTTAGGTAAGCTTTTTGTGAACGGGCAAAATAATGGCTAGTTTGATTCTGGTAAATATCCCACCGCACGTTCATTGAGAATTTAATGAGTGTTTGTTATTCTCTTTAAAAGCTTTGGATCCATAGGTCATTTGCATCTTTAACATGTTTCAAGCTTGCATATCCATTTTTAAAACACGTGTAGAACAAATCTCTTTCTTGTAAAATTCCAAGCTATTAGGGTTAAACTAGTGGAATTTCCCAAACTTGGATAACAAAAGTTTTGTGTTAATTTTTGGTGTGTTAATAAATTTTCTTTACTTACATTTGTTATTGTTTTAAAATTTTACCATACATAAACTCAAAAATTTTCATTTTGCTGTGATCTATTTTCCTTTTTTGGTTTACGGGATGAAGGGAGAGCGAAAACTCAAAGTTTTGATTTAAGAAAAAATTTCACATCTAAAATGGAGATGCACAATGCCCAAATGTTGGGAGATATAATTCCAAAGAGTGTTTGTAATTTAGATCTTTTTAGTTTTTGTATCTCAGGATTTGCAATCGTCGGGAAAACGAGGAGGTGTGGTGTTTTTAACTGACTGTTGACTCCCATTCCGTATGTCATTTCTTACAAAAATATAGCCCGTTACTCATGATAAATCACATTACAATCATCTATGATTGTTAGGTCAGCTTTTTGAAAACGGACAAAATAATGGCTTGTTAGGTAAATATCCCGCCGCACGTTCACTTCTGAATTTAATGAGTGTTTGTTATTCTCATTAAAAGCTTTGGATCCATAGGTCATTTTCAACTTTAACATGTTTCAAGCATGCATATCCATTTTAAAACACGTCTAGAAGAGTTCTCTTTTTTGTTAAATTTCAAGCTATTAGGGTTGAACTAGTGGAATTTCCCAAACTTGGATAACAAAATTTTGTGTTCAGTTGTGGTGTGTGAATAAATTTTCATTACTTACATTTTTTCCCATACATAAACTCTAAAATTTACATTTTTTTTTGTGATCTATTTACCTTTTTTTTGTTTATGGCATGAAGGGAGAACGAAAAACTAGAAATTTTGATTTAATAAAAAAGTGTACATCTAAAATGGAGATGCACAATGCACAAATGTGGAGAGATATAATTCCAAAGAGTGTCTATGATTTTTCAGGATTGTGAGGTCTTTTTAGTTTTTATATCTCAGATTTTACAATCTTCGGGAAAAGGGGGAGGCGGGGTGTTTTTAACTGAGTGTTGACTCCCAATCCGTAAGTCATTTCTTACAAAAATATAGCCCGTTACGGATGATAAATCACTTTACAATCATCTATGATTGTTAGGTAAGCTTTTTGTGAACGGGCAAAATAATGGCTAGTTTGATTCTGGTAAATATCCCACCGCACGTTCATTGAGAATTTAATGAGTGTTTGTTATTCTCTTTAAAAGCTTTGGATCCATAGGTCATTTGCATCTTTAACATGTTTCAAGCTTGCATATCCATTTTTAAAACACGTGTGGAACAAATCTCTTTCTTGTAAAATTCCGAGCTATTAGGGTTGAACAAGTGGAATTTCCCAAACTTGGATAACAAAAGTTTTGTGTTAATTTTTGGTGTGTGAATAAGTTTTCTTTACTTACATTTGTTATTGTTTCCATACATAAACTCAAAAATTTTCATTTTGCTGTGATATATTTGCCTTTTTTTGTTTACGGGATGAAGGGAGAGAGAAAACTCAAAGTTTTGATTTAAGAAAAAAGTGTACATCTAAAATGGAGATGGACGGTGCACAAATGTAGAGAGAGATAATTCCAATGAGTGTCTGTAATTTTTAGGGAATTTAAGCTTTTTTTAGTTTTTATATCTCAGGTTTTACAATCTTCGGGAAAATGGGGAGGCGGGGTGTTTTTAACTGAGTGTTGACTCCCAATCCGTAAGTCATTTCTTACAAAAATATAGCCCGTTACGGATGATAAATCACTTTACAATCATCTATGATTGTTCGGTAAGCTTTTTGTGAACTGGCAAAATAATGGCTAGTTTGATTCTGGTAAATATCCCACCGCACGTTCATTGATAATTTAATGAGTGTTTGTTATTCTCTTTAAAAGCTTTGGATCCATAGGTCATTTGCATCTTTAACATGTTTCAAGCTTGCGTATCCATTTTTAAAACACGTGTGGAACAAATCACTTTCTTGTAAAATTCCAAGCTATTAGGGTTGGACTAGTGGAATTTCCCAAACTTGGATAACAAAAGTTTTGTGTTAATTTTTGGTGTGTGAATAAATTTTCTTAACTTACATTTGTTATTGTTTTAAAATTTTTCCATACATAAACTCAAAAATTTTCATTTTGCTGTGATCTATTTGCCTTTTTTTGTTTACGGGATCAAGGGAGAGTGAAAACTCAAAGTTTTGATTTAAGAAAAAAGTGTACATCTAAAATGGAGACGCACAGTGCACAAATGAAGAGAGAGATAATTCCAATGAGTGTCTGTAATTTTTAGGGAATTTAAGCTCTTTTTAGTTTTTATATCTCAGGTTTTACAATCTTCGGGAAAAGGGGGAGGCGGGGTGTTTTTAACTGAGTGTTGACTCCCAATCCGTAAGTCATTTCTTACAAAAATATAGCCCGTTACGGATGATAAATCACTTTACAATCATCTATGATTGTTAGGTAAGCTTTTTGTGAACGGGCAAAATAATGGCTAGTTTGATTCTGGTAAATATCCCACCGCACGTTCATTGAGAATTTAATGAGTGTTTGTTATTCTCTTTAAAAGCTTCGGATCCATAGGTCATTTGCATCTTTAACATGTTTCAAGCTTGCATATCCATTTTTAAAACACGTGTGGAACAAATCTCTTTCTTGTAAAATTCCAAGCTATTAGGGTTGAACTAGTGGAATTTCCCAAACTTGGATAACAAAAGTTTTGTGTTAATTTTTGGTGTGTTAATAAATTTTCTTTACTTACATTTGTTATTGTTTTAAAATTTTACCATACATAAACTCAAAAATTTTCATTTTGCTGTGATCTATTTTCCTTTTTTGGTTTACGGGATGAAGGGAGAGCGAAAACTCAAAGTTTTGATTTAAGAAAAAAGTGTACATCTAAAATGGAGATGGACGGTGCACAAATGTAGAGAGAGATAATTCCAATGAGTGTCTGTAATTTTTAGGGAATTTAAGCTTTTTTTAGTTTTTATATCTCAGGTTTTACAATCTTCGGGAAAATGGGGAGGCGGGGTGTTTTTAACTGAGTGTTGACTCCCAATCCGTAAGTCATTTCTTACAAAAATATAGCCCGTTACGGATGATAAATCACTTTACAATCATCTATGATTGTTCGGTAAGCTTTTTGTGAACTGGCAAAATAATGGCTAGTTTGATTCTGGTAAATATCCCACCGCACGTTCATTGATAATTTAATGAGTGTTTGTTATTCTCTTTAAAAGCTTTGGATCCATAGGTCATTTGCATCTTTAACATGTTTCAAGCTTGCGTATCCATTTTTAAAACACGTGTGGAACAAATCACTTTCTTGTAAAATTCCAAGCTATTAGGGTTGGACTAGTGGAATTTCCCAAACTTGGGTAACAAAAGTTTTGTGTTAATTTTTGGTGTGTGAATAAATTTTCTTAACTTACATTTGTTATTGTTTTAAAATTTTTCCATACATAAACTCAAAAATTTTCATTTTGCTGTGATCTATTTGCCTTTTTTTGTTTACGGGATCAAGGGAGAGTGAAAACTCAAAGTTTTGATTTAAGAAAAAAGTGTACATCTAAAATGGAGACGCACAGTGCACAAATGAAGAGAGAGATAATTCCAATGAGTGTCTGTAATTTTTAGGGAATTTAAGCTCTTTTTAGTTTTTATATCTCAGGTTTTACAATCTTCGGGAAAAGGGGGAGGCGGGGTGTTTTTAACTGAGTGTTGACTCCCAATCCGTAAGTCATTTCTTACAAAAATATAGCCCGTTACGGATGATAAATCACTTTACAATCATCTATGATTGTTAGGTAAGCTTTTTGTGATCTATTTACCTTTTTTTTGTGATCTATTTACCTTTTTTTTTGTTTATGGCATGAAGGGAGAACGAAAAACTAGAAATTTTGATTTAATAAAAAAGTGTACATCTAAAATGGAGATGCACAATGCACAAATGTGGAGAGATATAATTCCAAAGAGGGTCTATGATTTTTCAGGATTGTGAGGTCTTTTCAGTTTTTAGTTCTCAGGTTTTGCAAAGGGGGAGGCGGGGGATTTTTAATTGAGTGTTGACTCCCAATCCGTTAGTCATTTCTTACAATAATACATCCCGTTACGAATGAAAAATCACTTTACAATCATCTATGATTGTCAGGTCAGCTTTTTGCAAACGGGCAAAATAATGGCTTGTTTGACTCTGGTAATTATCCCACCGCACGTTCACTAGAGAATTTAATGAGCGTATGTTATTCTCTTTAAAAGCTTTGGATCCATAGGTCATTTGCATCTTTAACATGTTTCAAGCTTGCATATCCATGTTTAAAACACGTGTGGAACAAATCTCTTTCTTGTAAAATTCCAAGTTGTTAGGGTTAAACTAGTGGAATTTCCCAAAATTTGATAACAAAAGTTTTGTGTTAATTTTTTGTGTGAGAATAAATTTTCTTTACTTATATTTGTTATTGTTTTAAAATTTTTCCATACATAAACTCAAAAATTTTCATTTTGCTGTGATCTATTTGCCTTTTTTTGTTTTCAAGATGAAGGGAGAGAGAAAACTCAAAGTTTTGATTTAAGAAAAAAGTGTACATCTAAAATGGAGACGCACAGTGCACAAATGAAGAGAGAGATAATTCCAATGAGTGTCTGTAATTTTTAGGGAATTTAAGCTCTTTTAAGTTTTTATATCTCAGGTTTTACAATCTTCGGGAAAATGGGGAGGCGGGGTGTTTTTAACTGAGTGTTGACTCCCAATCCGTAAGTCATTTCTTACAAAAATATAGCCCGTTACGGATGATAAATCACTTTACAATCATCTATGATTGTTAGGTAAGCTTTTTGTGAACTGGCAAAATAATGGCTAGTTTGATTCTGGTAAATAGCCCACCGCACGTTCATTGATAATTTAATGAGTGTTTGTTATTCTCTTTAAAAACTTTGGATCCATAGGTCATTTGCATCTTTAACATGTTTCAAGCTTGCATATCCATTTTTAAAACACGTGTGGAACAAATCTCTTTCTTGTAAAATTCCAAGCTATTAGGGTTGAACTAGTGGAATTTCCCAAACTTGGATAACAAAAGTTTTGTGTTAATTTTTGGTGTGTTAATAAATTTTCTTTACTTACATTTGTTATTGTTTTAAAATTTTACCATACATAAACTCAAAAATTTTCATTTTGCTGTGATCTATTTTCCTTTTTTGGTTTACGGGATGAAGGGAGAGCGAAAACTCAAAGTTTTGATTTAAGAAAAAATTTCACATCTAAAATGGAGATGCACAATGCCCAAATGTTGGGAGATATAATTCCAAAGAGTGTTTGTAATTTAGATCTTTCTAGTTTTTGTATCTCAGGATTTGCAATCGTCGGGAAAACGAGGAGGTGTGGTGTTTTTAACTGACTGTTGACTCCCATTCCGTATGTCATTTCTTACAAAAATATAGCCCGTTACTCATGATAAATCACATTACAATCACCTATGATTGTTAGGTCAGCTTTTTGAAAACGGACAAAATAATGGCTTGTTAGGTAAATATCCCGCCGCACGTTCACTTCTGAATTTAATGAGTGTTTGTTATTCTCATTAAAAGCTTTGGATCCATAGGTCATTTTCAACTTTAACATGTTTCAAGCATGCATATCCATTTTAAAACACGTCTAGAAGAGTTCTCTTTTTTGTTAAATTTCAAGCTATTAGGGTTGAACTAGTGGAATTTCCCAAACTTGGATAACAAAATTTTGTGTTCAGTTGTGGTGTGTGAATAAATTTTCATTACTTACATTTTTTCCCATACATAAACTCTAAAATTTACATTTTTTTTGTGATCTATTTACCTTTTTTTTGTTTATGGCATGAAGGGAGAACGAAAAACAAGAAATTTTGATTTAATAAAAAAGTGTACATCTAAAATGGAGATGCACAATGCACAAATGTGGAGAGATATAATTCCAAAGAGTGTCTATGATTTTTCAGGATTGTGAGGTCTTTTCAGTTTTTAGTTCTCAGGTTTTGCAATCGTCGGGAAAAGGGGGAGGCGGGGGATTTTTAATTAAGTGTTGACTCCCAATCCGTAAGTCATTTCTTACAATAATACATCCCGTTACGAATGAAAAATCACTTTACAATCATCTATGATTGTTAGGTCAGCTTTTTGCAAACGGGCAAAATAATGGCTTGTTTGACTCTGGTAAATATCCCACCGCACGTTCACTAGATAATTTAATGAGCGTATGTTATTCTCTTTAAAAGCTTTGGATCCATAGGCCATTTGCATCTTTAACATGTTTCAAGCTTGCATATCCATTTTTAAAACACGTGTGGAACAAATCTCTTTCTTGTAAAATTCCGAGCTATTAGGGTTGGACTAGTGGAATTTCCCAAACTTGGATAACAAAAGTTTTGTGTTAATTTTTGGTGTGTGAATAAATTTTCTTAACTTACATTTGTTATTGTTCTAAAATTTTTCCATACATAAACTCAAAAATTTTCATTTTGTTGTGATCTATTTGCCTTTTTTTGTTTACGGGATCAAGGGAGAGTGAAAACTCAAAGTTTTGATTTAAGAAAAAAGTGTACATCTAAAATGGAGACGCATAGTGCACAAATGTAGAGAGAGATAATTCCAATGAGTGTCTGTAATTTTTAGGGAATTTAAGCTCTTTTTAGTTTTTATATCTCAGGTTTTACAATCTTCGGGAAAAGGGGGAGGCGGGGTGTTTTTAACTGAGTGTTGACTCCCAATCCGTAAGTCATTTCTTACAAAAATATAGCCCGTTACGGATGATAAATCACTTTACAATCATCTATGATTATTCGGTAAGCTTTTTGTGAACTAGCAAAATAATGGCTAGTTTGATTCTGGTAAATATCCCACCGCACGTTCATTGATAATTTAATGAGTGTTTGTTATTCTCTTTAAAAGCTTTGGATCCATAGGTCATTTGCATCTTTAACATGTTTCAAGCTTGCATATCCATTTTTAAAACACGTGTGGAACAAATCACTTTCTTGTAAAATTCCAAGCTATTAGGGTTGGACTAGTGGAATTTCCCAAACTTGGATAACAAAAGTTTTGTGTTAATTTTTGGTGTGTGAATAAATTTTCTTAACTTACATTTGTTATTGTTTTAAAATTTTTCCATACATAAACTCAAAAATTTTCATGTTGCTGTGATCTATTTGCGTTTTTTTGTTTACGGGATCAAGGGAGAGTGAAAACTCAAAGTTTTGATTTAAGAAAAAAGTGTACATCTAAAATGGAGACGCACAGTGCACAAATGATGAGAGAGATAATTCCAATGAGTGTCTGTAATTTTTAGGGAATTTAATCTCTTTTTAGTTTTTATATCTCAGCTTTTACAATCTTCGGGAAAAGGGGGAGGCGGGTGTTTTTAACTGAGTGTTGACTCCCAATCCGTAAGTCATTTCTTACAAAAATATAGCCCGTTACGGATGATAAATCACTTTACAATCATCTATGATTGTTAGGTAAGCTTTTTGTGAACGGGCAAAATAATGGCTAGTTTGATTCTGGTAAATATCCCACCGCACGTTCATTGAGAATTTAATGAGTGTTTGTTATTCTCTTTAAAAGCTTTGGATCCATAGGTCATTTGCATCTTTAACATGTTTCAAGCTTGCATATCCATTTTTAAAACACGTGTGGAACAAATCTCTTTCTTGTAAAATTCCAAGCTATTAGGGTTGAACTAGTGGAATTTCCCAAACTTGGATAACAAAAGTTTTGTGTTAATTTTTGGTGTGTTAATAAATTTTCTTTACTTACATTTGTTATTGTTTTAAAATTTTACCATACATAAACTCAAAAATTTTCATTTTGCTGTGATCTATTTTCCTTTTTTGGTTTACGGGATGAAGGGAGAGCGAAAACTCAAAGTTTTGATTTAAGAAAAAATTTCACATCTAAAATGGAGATGCACAATGCCCAAATGTTGGGAGATATAATTCCAAAGAGTGTTTGTAATTTAGATCTTTTTAGTTTTTGTATCTCTGAATTTGCAATCGTCGGGAAAACGAGGAGGTGTGGTGTTTTTAACTGACTGTTGACTCCCATTCCGTATGTCATTTCTTACAAAAATATAGCCCGTTACTCATGATAAATCACATTACAATCATCTATGATTGTTAGGTCAGCTTTTTGAAAACGGACAAAATAATGGCTTGTTAGGTAAATATCCCGCCGCACGTTCACTTCTGAATTTAATGAGTGTTTGTTATTCTCATTAAAAGCTTTGGATCCATAGGTCATTTTCAACTTTAACATGTTTCAAGCATGCATATCCATTTTAAAACACGTCTAGAAGAGTTCTCTTTTTTGTTAAATTTCAAGCTATTAGGGTTGAACTAGTGGAATTTCCCAAACTTGGATAACAAAATTTTGTGTTCAGTTGTGGTGTGTGAATAAATTTTCATTACTTACATTTTTTCCCATACATAAACTCTAAAATTTACATTTTTTTTTGTGATCTATTTACCTTTTTTTTGTTTATGGCATGAAGGGAGAACGAAAAACTAGAAATTTTGATTTAATAAAAAAGTGTACATCTAAAATGGAGATGCACAATGCACAAATGTGGAGAGATATAATTCCAAAGAGTGTCTATGATTTTTCAGGATTGTGAGGTCTTTTAAGTTTTTAGTTCTCAGGTTTTGCAATCGTCGGGAAAAGGGGGAGGCGGGGGATTTTTAATTGAGTGTTGACTCCCAACCCGTAAGTCATTTCTTACAATAATACATCCCGTTACGAATGAAAAATCACTTTACAATCATCTATGATTGTTAGGTCAGCTTTTTGCAAACGGGCAAAATAATGGCTTGTTTGACTCTGGTAAATATCCCACCGCACGTTCACTAGATAATTTAATGAGCGTATGTTATTCTCTTTAAAAGCTTTGGATCCATAGGTCATTTGCATCTTTAACATGTTTCAAGCTTGCATATCCATGTTTAAAACACGTGTGGAACAAATCTCTTTCTTGTAAAATTCCAAGTTGTTAGGGTTAAACTAGTGGAATTTCCCAAAATTTGATAACAAAAGTTTTGTGTTAATTTTTTGTGTGAGAATAAATTTTCTTTACTTATATTTGTTATTGTTTTAAAATTTTTCCATACATAAACTCAAAAATTTTCATTTTGCTGTGATCTATTTGCCTTTTTTTGTTTTCAAGATGAAGGGAGAGAGAAAACTCAAAGTTTTGATTTAAGAAAAAAGTGTACATCTAAAATGGAGACGCACAGTGCACAAATGAAGAGAGAGATAATTCCAATGAGTGTCTGTAATTTTTAGGGAATTTAAGCTCTTTTTAGTTTTTATATCTCAGGTTTTACTATCTTCAGGAAAATGGGGAGGCGGGGGGTTTTTAACTGAGTGTTGACTCCCAATCCGTAAGTCATTTCTTACAAAAATATAGCCCGTTACGGATGATAAATCACTTTACAATCATCTATGATTGTTAGGTAAGCTTTTTGTGAACTGGCAAAATAATGGCTAGTTTGATTCTGGTAAATATCCCACCGCACGTTCATTGAGAATTTAATGAGTGTTTGTTATTCTCTTTAAAAGCTTTGGATCCATAGGTCATTTGCATCTTTAACATGTTTCAAACTTGCATATCCATTTTTAAAACACGTGTGGAACAAATCTCTTTCTTGTAAAATTCCAAGCTATTAGGGTTGAACTAGTGGAATTTCCCAAACTTGGATAACAAAAGTTTTGTGTTAATTTTTGGTGTGTTAATAAATTTTCTTTACTTACATTTGTTATTGTTTTAAAATTTTACCATACATAAACTCAAAAATTTTCATTTTGCTGTGATCTATTTTCCTTTTTTGGTTTACGGGATGAAGGGAGAGCGAAAACTCAAAGTTTTGATTTAAGAAAAAATTTCACATCTAAAATGGAGATGCACAATGCCCAAATGTTGGGAGATATAATTCCAAAGAGTGTTTGTAATTTAGATCTTTCTAGTTTTTGTATCTCAGGATTTGCAATCGTCGGGAAAACGAGGAGGTGTGGTGTTTTTAACTGACTGTTGACTCCCATTCCGTATGTCATTTCTTACAAAAATATAGCCCGTTACTCATGATAAATCACATTACAATCATCTATGATTGTTAGGTCAGCTTTTTGAAAACGGACAAAATAATGGCTAGTTAGGTAAATATCCCGCCGCACGTTCACTTCTGAATTTAATGAGTGTTTGTTATTCTCATTAAAAGCTTTGGATCCATAGGTCATTTTCAACTTTAACATGTTTCAAGCATGCATATCCATTTTAAAACACGTCTAGAAGAGTTCTCTTTTTTGTTAAATTTCAAGCTATTAGGGTTGAACTAGTGGAATTTCCCAAACTTGGATAACAAAATTTTGTGTTCAGTTGTGGTGTGTGAATAAATTTTCATTACTTACATTTTTTCCCATACATAAACTCTAAAATTTACATTTTTTTTGTGATCTATTTACCTTTTTTTTGTTTATGGCATGAAGGGAGAACGAAAAACTAGAAATTTTGATTTAATAAAAAAGTGTACATCTAAAATGGAGATGCACAATGCACAAATGTGGAGAGATATAATTCCAAAGAGTGTCTACGATTTTTCAGGATTGTGAGGTCTTTTCAGTTTTTAGTTCTCAGGTTTTGCAATCGTCGGGAAAAGGGGGAGGCGGGGGATTTTTAATTGAGTGTTGACTCCCAATCCGTAAGTCATTTCTTACAATAATACATCCCGTTACGAATGAAAAATCACTTTACAATCATCTATGATTGTTAGGTCAGCTTTTTGCAAACGGGCAAAATAATGGCTTGTTTGACTCTGGTAAATATCCCACCGCACGTTCACTAGATAATTTAATGAGCGTATGTTATTCTCTTTAAAAGCTTTGGATCCATAGGCCATTTGCATCTTTAACATGTTTCAAGCTTGCACATCCATTTTTAAAACACGTGTGGAACAAATCTCTTTCTTGTAAAATTCCGAGCTATTAGGGTTGGACTAGTGGAATTTCCCAAACTTGGATAACAAAAGTTTTGTGTTAATTTTTGGTGTGTGAATAAATTTTCTTAACTTACATTTGTTATTGTTCTAAAATTTTTCCATACATAAACTCAAAAATTTTCATTTTGCTGTGATCTATTTGCCTTTTTTTGTTTACGGGATCAAGGGAGAGTGAAAACTCAAAGTTCAGACTTAAGAAAAAAGTGTACATCTAAAATGGAGACGCACAATGCACAAATGTAGAGAGAGATAATTCCAATGAGTGTCTGTAATTTTTAGGGAATTTAAGCTCTTTTTAGTTTTTATATCTCAGGTTTTACAATCTTCGGGAAAAGGGGGAGGCGGGGTGTTTTTAACTGAGTGTTGACTCCCAATCCGTAAGTCATTTCTTACAAAAATATAGCCCGTTACGGATGATAAATCACTTTACAATCATCTATGATTGTTCGGTAAGCTTTTTGTGAACTAGCAAAATAATGGCTAGTTTGATTCTGGTAAATATCCCACCGCACGTTCATTGATAATTTAATGAGTGTTTGTTATTCTCTTTAAAAGCTTTGGATCCATAGGTCATTTGCATCTTTAACATGTTTCAAGCTTGCATATCCATTTTTAAAACACGTGTGGAACAAATCACTTTCTTGTAAAAATCCAAGCTATTAGGGTTGGACTAGTGGAATTTCCCAAACTTGGATAACAAAAGTTTTGTGTTAATTTTTGGTGTGTGAATAAATTTTCTTAACTTACATTTGTTATTGTTTTAAAATTTTTCCATACATAAACTCAAAAATTTTCATGTTGCTGTGATCTATTTGCGTTTTTTTGTTTACGGGATCAAGGGAGAGTGAAAACTCAAAGTTTTGATTTAAGAAAAAAGTGTACATCTAAAATGGAGACGCACAGTGCACAAATGATGAGAGAGATAATTCCAATGAGTGTCTGTAATTTTTAGGGAATTTAAGCTCTTTTTAGTTTTTATATCTCAGATTTTACAATCTTCGGGAAAAGGGGGAGGCGGGGTGTTTTTAACTGAGTGTTGACTCCCAATCCGTAAGTCATTTCTTACAAAAATATAGCCCGTTACGGATGATAAATCACTTTACAATCATCTATGATTGTTAGGTAAGCTTTTTGTGAACGGGCAAAATAATGGCTAGTTTGATTCTGGTAAATATCCCACCGCACGTTCATTGAGAATTTAATGAGTGTTTGTTATTCTCTTTAAAAGCTTTGGATCCATAGGTCATTTGCATCTTTAACATGTTTCAAGCTTGCATATCCATTTTTAAAACACGTGTGGAACAAATCTCTTTCTTGTAAAATTCCAAGCTATTAGGGTTGAACTAGTGGAATTTCCCAAACTTGGATAACAAAAGTTTTGTGTTAATTTTTGGTGTGTTAATAAATTTTCTTTACTTACATTTGTTATTGTTTTAAAATTTTACCATACATAAACTCAAAAATTTTCATTTTGCTGTGATCTATTTTCCTTTTTTGGTTTACGGGATGAAGGGAGAGCGAAAACTCAAAGTTTTGATTTAAGAAAAAATTTCACATCTAAAATGGAGATGCACAATGCCCAAATGTTGGGAGATATAATTCCAAAGAGTGTTTGTAATTTAGATCTTTCTAGTTTTTGTATCTCAGGATTTGCAATCGTCGGGAAAACGAGGAGGTGTGGTGTTTTTAACTGACTGTTGACTCCCATTCCGTATGTCATTTCTTACAAAAATATAGCCCGTTACTCATGATAAATCACATTACAATCATCTATGATTGTTAGGTCAGCTTTTTGAAAACGGACAAAATAATGGCTTGTTAGGTAAATATCCCGCCGCACGTTCACTTCTGAATTTAATGAGTGTTTGTTATTCTCATTAAAAGCTTTGGATCCATAGGTCATTTTCAACTTTAACATGTTTCAAGCATGCATATCCATTTTAAAACACGTCTAGAAGAGTTCTCTTTTTTGTTAAATTTCAAGCTATTAGGGTTGAACTAGTGGAATTTCCCAAACTTGGATAACAAAATTTTGTGTTCAGTTGTGGTGTGTGAATAAATTTTCATTACTTACATTTTTTCCCATACATAAACTCTAAAATTTACATTTTTTTTGTGATCTATTTACCTTTTTTTTGTTTATGGCATGAAGGGAGAACGAAAAACTAGAAATTTTGATTTAATAAAAAAGTGTACATCTAAAATGGAGATGCACAATGCACAAATGTGGAGAGATATAATTCCAAAGAGTGTCTATGATTTTTCAGGATTGTGAGGTCTTTTCAGTTTTTAGTTCTCAGGTTTTGCAATCGTCGGGAAAAGGGGGAGGCGGGGGATTTTTAATTGAGTGTTGACTCCCAATCCGTAAGTCATTTCTTACAATAATACATCCCGTTACGAATGAAAAATCACTTTACAATCATCTATGATTGTTAGGTCAGCTTTTTGCAAACGGGCAAAATAATGGCTTGTTTGACTCTGGTAAATATCCCACCGCACGTTCACTAGATAATTTAATGAGCGTATGTTATTCTCTTTAAAAGCTTTGGATCCATAGGCCATTTGCATCTTTAACATGTTTCAAGCTTGCATATCCATTTTTAAAACACGTGTGGAACAAATCTCTTTCTTGTAAAATTCCGAGCTATTAGGGTTGGACTAGTGGAATTTCCCAAACTTGGATAACAAAAGTTTTGTGTTAATTTTTGGTGTGTGAATAAGTTTTCTTTACTTACATTTGTTATTGTTCTAAATTTTTTCCATACATAAACTCAAAAATTTTCATTTTGCTGTGATATATTTGCCTTTTTTTGTTTACGGGATGAAGGGAGAGAGAAAACTCAAAGTTTTGATTTAAGAAAAAAGTGTACATCTAAAATGGAGATGGACGGTGCACAATTGTAGAGAGAGATAATTCCAATGAGTGTCTGTAATTTTTAGGGAATTTAAGCCTTTTTTAGTTTTTATATCTCAGGTTTTACAATCTTCGGGAAAATGGGGAGGCGGGGTGTTTTTAACTGAGTGTTGACTCCCAATCCGTAAGTCATTTCTTACAAAAATATAGCCCGTTACGGATGATAAATCACTTTACAATCATCTATGATTGTTCGGTAAGCTTTTTGTGAACTGGCAAAATAATGGCTAGTTTGATTCTGGTAAATATCCCACCGCACGTTCATTGATAATTTAATGATTGTTTGTTATTCTCTTTAAAAGCTTTGGATCCATAGGTCATTTGCATCTTTAACATGTTTTAAGCTTGCATATTCATTTTTAAAACACGTGTGGAACAAATCACTTTCTTGTAAAATTCCAAGCTATTAGGGTTGGACTAGTGGAATTTCCCAAACTTGGATAACAAAAGTTTTGTGTTAATTTTTGGTGTCTGAATAAATTTTCTTAACTTACATTTGTTATTGTTTTAAAAATTTTCCATACATAAACTCAAAAATTTTCATTTTGCTGTGATCTATTTGCCTTTTTTTGTTTACGGGATCAAGGGAGAGTGAAATCTCAAAGTTTTGATTTAAGAAAAAAGTGTACATCTAAAATGGAGACGCACAGTGCACAAATGAAGAGAGAGATAATTCCAATGAGTGTCTGTAATTTTTAGGGAATTTAAGCTCTTTTTAGTTTTTATATCTCAGGTTTTACAATCTTCGGGAAAAGGGGGAGGCGGGGTGTTTTTAACTGTGTGTTGACTCCCAATCCGTAAGTCATTTCTTACAAAAATATAGCCCGTTACGGATGATAAATCACTTTACAATCATCTATGATTGTTAGGTAAGCTTTTTGTGAACGGGCAAAATAATGGCTAGTTTGATTCTGGTAAATATCCCACCGCACGTTCATTGAGAATTTAATGAGTGTTTGTTATTCTCTTTAAAAGCTTTGGATCCATAGGTCATTTGCATCTTTAACATGTTTCAAGCTTGCATATCCATTTTTAAAACACGTGTGGAACAAATCTCTTTCTTGTAAAATTCCAAGCTATTAGGGTTGAACTAGTGGAATTTCCCAAACTTGGATAACAAAAGTTTTGTGTTAATTTTTGGTGTGTTAATAAATTTTCTTTACTTACATTTGTTATTGTTTTAAAATTTTACCATACATAAACTCAAAAATTTTCATTTTGCTGTGATCTATTTTCCTTTTTTGGTTTACGGGATGAAGGGAAAGCGAAAACTCAAAGTTTTGATTTAAGAAAAAATTTCACATCTAAAATGGAGATGCACAATGCCCAAATGTTGGGAGATATAATTCCAAAGAGTGTTTGTAATTTAGATCTTTCTAGTTTTTGTATCTCAGGATTTGCAATCGTCGGGAAAACGAGGAGGTGTGGTGTTTTTAACTGACTGTTGACTCCCATTCCGTATGTCATTTCTTACAAAAATATAGCCCGTTACTCATGATAAATCACATTACAATCATCTATGATTGTTAGGTCAGCTTTTTGAAAACGGACAAAATAATGGCTTGTTAGGTAAATATCCCGCCGCACGTTCACTTCTGAATTTAATGAGTGTTTGTTATTCTCATTAAAAGCTTTGGATCCATAGGTCATTTTCAACTTTAACATGTTTCAAGCATGCATATCCATTTTAAAACACGTCTAGAAGAGTTCTCTTTTTTGTTAAATTTCAAGCTATTAGGGTTGAACTAGTGGAATTTCCCAAACTTGGATAACAAAATTTTGTGTTCAGTTGTGGTGTGTGAATAAATTTTCATTACTTACATTTTTTCCCATACATAAACTCTAAAATTTACATTTTTTTTGTGATCTATTTACCTTTTTTTTGTTTATGGCATGAAGGGAGAACGAAAAACTAGAAATTTTGATTTAATAAAAAAGTGTACATCTAAAATGGAGATGCACAATGCACAAATGTGGAGAGATATAATTCCAAAGAGTGTCTATGATTTTTCAGGATTGTGAGGTCTTTTCAGTTTTTAGTTCTCAGGTTTTGCAATCGTCGGGAAAAGGGGGAGGCGGGGGATTTTTAATTGAGTGTTGACTCCCAATCCGTAAGTCATTTCTTACAATAATACATCCCGTTACGAATGAAAAATCACTTTACAATCATCTATGATTGTTAGGTCAGCTTTTTGCAAACGGGCAAAATAATGGCTTGTTTGACTCTGGTAAATATCCCACCGCACGTTCACTAGATAATTTAATGAGCGTATGTTATTCTCTTTAAAAGCTTTGGATCCATAGGCCATTTGCATCTTTAACATGTTTCAAGCTTGCATATCCATTTTTAAAACACGTGTGGAACAAATCTCTTTCTTGTAAAATTCCGAGCTATTAGGGTTGGACTAGTGGAATTTCCCAAACTTGGATAACAAAAGTTTTGTGTTAATTTTTGGTGTGAGAATAAGTTTTCTTTACTTACATTTGTTATTGTTCTAAATTTTTTCCATACATCAACTCAAAAATTTTCATTTTGCTGTGATATATTTGCCTTTTTTTGTTTACGGGATGAAGGGAGAGAGAAAACTCAAAGTTTTGATTTAAGAAAAAAGTGTACATCTAAAATGGAGATGGACGGTGCACAATTGTAGAGAGAGATAATTCCAATGAGTGTCTGTAATTTTTAGGGAATTTAAGCTTTTTTTAGTTTTTATATCTCAGGTTTTACAATCTTCGGGAAAATGGGGAGGCGGGGTGTTTTTAACTGAGTGTTGACTCCCAATCCGTAAGTCATTTCTTACAAAAATATAGCCCGTTACGGATGATAAATCACTTTACAATCATCTATGATTGTTCGGTAAGCTTTTTGTGAACTGGCAAAATAATGGCTAGTTTGATTCTGGTAAATATCCCACCGCACGTTCATTGATAATTTAATGATTGTTTGTTATTCTCTTTAAAAGCTTTGGATCCATAGGTCATTTGCATCTTTAACATGTTTTAAGCTTGCATATCCATTTTTAAAACACGTGCGGAACAAATCACTTTCTTGTAAAATTCCAAGCTATTAGGGTTGGACTAGTGGAATTTCCCAAACTTGGATAACAAAAGTTTTGTGTTAATTTTTGGTGTGTGAATAAATTTTCTTAACTTACATTTGTTATTGTTTTAAAAATTTTTCATACATAAACTCAAAAATTTTCATTTTGCTGTGATCTATTTGCCTTTTTTTGTTTACGGGATCAAGGGAGAGTGAAAACTCAAAGTTTTGATTTAAGAAAAAAGTGTACATCTAAAATGGAGACGCACAGTGCACAAATGAAGAGAGAGATAATTCCAATGAGTGTCTGTAATTTTTAGGGAATTTAAGCTCTTTTTAGTTTTTATATCTCAGATTTTACAATCTTCGGGAAAAGGGGGAGGCGGGGTGTTTTTAACTGTGTGTTGACTCCCAATCCGTAAGTCATTTCTTACAAAAATATAGCCCGTTACGGATGATAAATCACTTTACAATCATCTATGATTGTTAGGTAAGCTTTTTGTGAACGGGCAAAATAATGGCTAGTTTGATTCTGGTAAATATCCCACCGCACGTTCATTGAGAATTTAATGAGTGTTTGTTATTCTCTTTAAAAGCTTTGGATCCATAGGTCATTTGCATCTTTAACATGTTTCAAGCTTGCATATCCATTTTTAAAACACGTGTGGAACAAATCTCTTTCTTGTAAAATTCCAAGCTATTAGGGTTGAACTAGTGGAATTTCCCAAACTTGGATAACAAAAGTTTTGTGTTAATTTTTGGTGTGTTAATAAATTTTCTTTACTTACATTTGTTATTGTTTTAAAATTTTACCATACATAAACTCAAAAATTTTCATTTTGCTGTGATCTA
Source organism: Aristolochia californica (assembly GCF_029961685.1). NCBI lineage: Eukaryota > Viridiplantae > Streptophyta > Magnoliopsida > Piperales > Aristolochiaceae > Aristolochia > Aristolochia californica. The sequence continues at coordinate 13,332,535 of NW_027181793.1, forward strand.
TTTTCCTTTTTTGGTTTACGGGATGAAGGGAGAGCGAAAACTCAAAGTTTTTATTTAAGAAAAAATTTCACATCTAAAATGGAGATGCACAATGCCCAAATGTTGGGAGATATAATTCCAAAGAGTGTTTGTAATTTAGATCTTTCTAGTTTTTGTATCTCAGGATTTGCAATCGTCGGGAAAACGAGGAGGTGTGGTGTTTTTAACTGACTGTTGACTCCCATTCCGTATGTCATTTCTTACAAAAATATAGCCCGTTACTCATGATAAATCACATTACAATCATCTATGATTGTTAGGTCAGCTTTTTGAAAACGGACAAAATAATGGCTTATTAGGTAAATATCCCGCCGCACGTTCACTTCTGAATTTAATGAGTGTTTGTTATTCTCATTAAAAGCTTTGGATCCATAGGTCATTTTCAACTTTAACATGTTTCAAGCATGCATATCCATTTTAAAACACGTCTAGAAGAGTTCTCTTTTTTGTTAAATTTCAAGCTATTAGGGTTGAACTAGTGGAATTTCCCAAACTTGGATAACAAAATTTTGTGTTCAGTTGTGGTGTGTGAATAAATTTTCATTACTTACATTTTTTCCCATACATAAACTCTAAAATTTACATTTTTTTTGTGATCTATTTACCTTTTTTTTGTTTATGGCATGAAGGGAGAACGAAAAACTAGAAATTTTGATTTAATAAAAAAGTGTACATCTAAAATGGAGATGCACAATGCACAAATGTGGAGAGATATAATTCCAAAGAGTGTCTATGATTTTTCAGGATTGTGAGGTCTTTTCAGTTTTTAGTTCTCAGGTTTTGCAATCGTCGGGAAAAGGGGGAGGCGGGGGATTTTTAATTGAGTGTTGACTCCCAATCCGTAAGTCATTTCTTACAATAATACATCCCGTTACGAATGAAAAATCACTTTACAATCATCTATGATTGTTAGGTCAGCTTTTTGCAAACGGGCAAAATAATGGCTTGTTTGACTCTGGTAAATATCCCACCGCACGTTCACTAGATAATTTAATGAGCGTATGTTATTCTCTTTAAAAGCTTTGGATCCATAGGCCATTTGCATCTTTAACATGTTTCAAGCTTGCATATCCATTTTTAAAACACGTGTGGAACAAATCTCTTTCTTGTAAAATTCCGAGCTATTAGGGTTGGACTAGTGGAATTTCCCAAACTTGGATAACAAAAGTTTTGTGTTAATTTTTGGTGTGTGAATAATTTTTCTTTACTTACATTTGTTATTGTTCTAAATTTTTTCCATACATAAACTCAAAAATTTTCATTTTGCTGTGATCTATTTGCCTTTTTTTGTTTACGGGATGAAGGGAGAGAGAAAACTCAAAGTTTTGATTTAAGAAAAAAGTGTACATCTAAAATGGAGACGCACAGTGCACAAATGAAGAGAGAGATAATTCCAATGAGTGTCTGTAATTTTTAGGGAATTTAAGCTCTTTTTAGTTTTTATATCTCAGGTTTTACAATCTTCGGGAAAATGGGGAGGCGGGGTGTTTTTAACTGTGTGTTGACTCCCAATCCGTAAGTCATTTCTTACAAAAATATAGCCCGTTACGGATGATAAATCACTTTACAATCATCTATGATTGTTCGGTAAGCTTTTTGTGAACGGGCAAAATAATGGCTAGTTTGATTCTGGTAAATATCCCACCGCACGTTCATTGAGAATTTAATGATTGTTTGTTATTCTCTTTAAAAGCTTTGGATCCATAGGTCATTTGCATCTTTAACATGTTTCAAGCTTGCATATCCATTTTTAAAACACGTGTGGAACAAATCTCTTTCTTGTAAAATTCCAAGCTATTAGGGTTGAACTAGTGGAATTTCCCAAACTTGGATAACAAAAGTTTTGTGTTAATTTTTGGTGTGTTAATAAATTTTCTTTACTTACATTTGTTATTGTTTTAAAATTTTACCATACATAAACTCAAAAATTTTCATTTTGCTGTGATCTATTTTCCTTTTTTGGTTTACGGGATGAAGGGAGAGCGAAAACTCAAAGTTTTGATTTAAGAAAAAATTTCACATCTAAAATGGAGATGCACAATGCCCAAATTTTGGGAGATATAATTCCAAAGAGTGTTTGTAATTTAGATCTTTCTAGTTTTTGTATCTCAGGATTTGCAATCGTCGGGAAAACGAGGAGGTGTGGTGTTTTTAACTGACTGTTGACTCCCATTCCGTATGTCATTTCTTACAAAAATATAGCCCGTTACTCATGATAAATCACATTACAATCATCTATGATTGTTAGGTCAGCTTTTTGAAAACGGACAAAATAATGGCTTGTTAGGTAAATATCCCGCCGCACGTTCACTTCTGAATTTAATGAGTGTTTGTTATTCTCATTAAAAGCTTTGGATCCATAGGTCATTTTCAACTTTAACACGTTTCAAGCATGCATATCCATTTTAAAACACGTCTAGAAGAGTTCTCTTTTTTGTTAAATTTCAAGCTATTAGGGTTGAACTAGTGGAATTTCCCAAACTTGGATAACAAAATTTTGTGTTCAGTTGTGGTGTGTGAATAAATTTTCATTACTTACATTTTTTAATGTTTTAATTTTGATTTAATAAAAAAGTGTACATCTAAAATGGAGATGCACAATGCACAAATGTGGAGAGATATAATTCCAAAGAGGGTCTATGATTTTTCAGGTTTGTGAGGTCTTTTCAGTTTTTAGTTCTCAGGTTTTGCAAAGGGGGAGGCGGGGGATTTTTAATTGAGTGTTGACTCCCAATCCGTTAGTCATTTCTTACAATAATACATCCCGTTACGAATAAAAAATCACTTTACAATCATCGATGATTGTCAGGTCAGCTTTTTGCAAACAGGCAAAATAATGGCTTGTTTGACTCTGGTAATTATCCCACCGCACGTTCACTAGAGAATTTAATGAGCGTATGTTATTCTCTTTAAAAGCTTTGGATCCATAGGTCATTTGCATCTTTTACATGTTTCAAGCTTGCATATCCATGTTTAAAACACGTGTGGAACAAATCTCTTTCTTGTAAAATTCCAAGTTGTTAGGGTTAAACTAGTGGAATTTCCCAAAATTTGATAACAAAAGTTTTGTGTTAATTTTTTGTGTGAGAATAAATTTTCTTTACTTATATTTGTTATTGTTTTAAAATTTTTCCATACATAAACTCAAAAATTTTCATTTTGCTGTGATCTATTTGCCTTTTTTTGTTTTCAAGATGAAGGGAGAGAGAAAACTCAAAGTTTTGATTTAAGAAAAAAGTGTACATCTAAAATGGAGACGCACAGTGCACAAATGAAGAGAGAGATAATTCCAATGAGTGTCTGTAATTTTTAGGGAATTTAAGCTCTTTTTAGTTTTTATATCTCAGGTTTTACAATCTTCGGGAAAATGGGGAGGCGGGGTGTTTTTAACTGAGTGTTGACTCCCAATCCGTAAGTCATTTCTTACAAAAATATAGCCCGTTACGGATGATAAATCACTTTACAATCATCTATGATTGTTCGGTAAGCTTTTTGTGAACGGGCAAAATAATGGCTAGTTTGATTCTGGTAAATATCCCACCGCACGTTCATTGAGAATTTAATGAGTGTTTGTTATTCTCTTTAAAAGCTTTGGATCCATAGGTCATTTGCATCTTTAACATGTTTCAAGCTTGCATATCCATTTTTAAAACACGTGTGGAACAAATCTCTTTCTTGTAAAATTCCAAGCTATTAGGGTTGAACTAGTGGAATTTCCCAAACTTGGATAACAAAAGTTTTGTGTTAATTTTTGGTGTGTTAATAAATTTTCTTTACTTACATTTGTTATTGTTTTAAAATTTTACCATACATAAACTCAAAAATTTTCATTTTGCTGTGATCTATTTTCCTTTTTTGGTTTACGGGATGAAGGGAGAGCGAAAACTCAAAGTTTTGATTTAAGAAAAAATTTCACATCTAAAATGGAGATGCACAATGCCCAAATTTTGGGAGATATAATTCCAAAGAGTGTTTGTAATTTAGATCTTTCTAGTTTTTGTATCTCAGGATTTGCAATCGTCGGGAAAACGAGGAGGTGTGGTGTTTTTAACTGACTGTTGACTCCCATTCCGTATGTCATTTCTTACAAAAATATAGCCCGTTACTCATGATAAATCACATTACAATCATCTATGATTGTTAGGTCAGCTTTTTGAAAACGGACAAAATAATGGCTTGTTAGGTAAATATCCCGCCGCACGTTCACTTCTGAATTTAATGAGTGTTTGTTATTCTCATTAAAAGCTTTGGATCCATAGGTCATTTTCAACTTTAACATGTTTCAAGCATGCATATCCATTTTAAAACACGTCTAGAAGAGTTCTCTTTTTTGTTAAATTTCAAGCTATTAGGGTTGAACTAGTGGAATTTCCCAAACTTGGATAACAAAATTTTGTGTTCAGTTGTGGTGTGTGAATAAATTTTCATTACTTACATTTTTTCCCATACATAAACTCTAAAATTTACATTTTTTTTGTGATCTATTTACCTTTTTTTTGTTTATGGCATGAAGGGAGAACGAAAAACTAGAAATTTTGATTTAATAAAAAAGTGTACATCGAAAATGGAGATGCACAATGCACAAATGTGGAGAGATATAATTCCAAAGAGGGTCTATGATTTTTCAGGATTGTGAGGTCTTTTCAGTTTTTAGTTCTCAGGTTTTGCAAAGGGGGAGGCGGGGGATTTTTAATTGAGTGTTGACTCCCAATCCGTTAGTCATTTCTTACAATAATACATCCCGTTACGAATGAAAAATCACTTTACAATCATCTATGATTGTCAGGTCAGCTTTTTGCAAACGGGCAAAATAATGGCTTGTTTGACTCTGGTAATTATCCCACCGCACGTTCACTAGAGAATTTAATGAGCGTATGTTATTCTGTTTAAAAGCTTTGGATCCATAGGTCATTTGCATCTTTAACATGTTTCAAGCTTGCATATCCATGTTTAAAACACGTGTGGAACAAATCTCTTTCTTGTAAAATTCCAAGTTGTTAGGGTTAAACTAGTGGAATTTCCCAAAATTTGATAACAAAAGTTTTGTGTTAATTTTTTGTGTGAGAATAAATTTTCTTTACTTATATTTGTTATTGTTTTAAAATTTTTCCATACATAAACTCAAAAATTTTCATTTTGCTGTGATCTATTTGCCTTTTTTTGTTTTCAAGATGAAGGGAGAGAGAAAACTCAAAGTTTTGATTTAAGAAAAAAGTGTACATCTAAAATGGAGACGCACAGTGCACAAATGAAGAGAGAGATAATTCCAATGAGTGTCTGTAATTTTTAGGGAATTTAAGCTCTTTTTAGTTTTTATATCTCAGGTTTTACAATCTTCGGGAAAATGGGGAGGCGGGGTGTTTTTAACTGAGTGTTGACTCCCAATCCGTAAGTCATTTCTTACAAAAATATAGCCCGTTACGGATGATAAATCACTTTACAATCATCTATGATTGTTAGGTAAGCTTTTTGTGAACTGGCAAAATAATGGCTAGTTTGATTCTGGTAAATATCCCACCGCACGTTCATTGAGAATTTAATGAGTGTTTGTTATTCTCTTTAAAAGCTTTGGATCCATAGGTCATTTGCATCTTTAACATGTTTCAAGCTTGCATATCCATTTTTAAAACACGTGTGGAACAAATCTCTTTCTTGTAAAATTCCAAGCTATTAGGGTTGAACTAGTGGAATTTCCCAAACTTGGATAACAAAAGTTTTGTGTTAATTTTTGGTGTGTTAATAAATTTTCTTTACTTACATTTGTTATTGTTTTAAAATTTTACCATACATAAACTCAAAAATTTTCATTTTGCTGTGATCTATTTTCCTTTTTTGGTTTACGGGATGAAGGGAGAGCGAAAACTCAAAGTTTTGATTTAAGAAAAAATTTCACATCTAAAATGGAGATGCACAATGCCCAAATGTTGGGAGATATAATTCCAAAGAGTGTTTGTAATTTAGATCTTTCTAGTTTTTGTATCTCAGGATTTGCAATCTTCGGGAAAACGAGGAGGTGTGGTGTTTTTAACTGACTGTTGACTCCCATTCCGTATGTTATTTCTTACAAAAATATAGCCCGTTACTCATGATAAATCACATTACAATCATCTATGATTGTTAGGTCAGCTTTTTGAAAACGGATAAAATAATGGCTTGTTAGGTAAATATCCCGCCGCACGTTCACTTCTGAATTTAATGAGTGTTTGTTATTCTCATTAAAAGCTTTGGATCCATAGGTCATTTTCAACTTTAACATGTTTCAAGCATGCATATCCATTTTAAAACACGTCTAGAAGAGTTCTCTTTTTTGTTAAATTTCAAGCTATTAGGGTTGAACTAGTGGAATTTCCCAAACTTGGATAACAAAATTTTGTGTTCAGTTGTGGTGTGTGAATAAATTTTCATTACTTACATTTTTTCCCATACATAAACTCTAAAATTTACATTTTTTTTGTGATCTATTTACCTTTTTTTTGTTTATGGCATGAAGGGAGAACGAAAAACTAGAAATTTTGATTTAATAAAAAAGTGTACATCTAAAATGGAGATGCACAATGCACAAATGTGGAGAGATATAATTCCAAAGAGGGTCTATGATTTTTCAGGATTGTGAGGTCTTTTCAGGTTTTAGTTCTCAGGTTTTGCAATCGTCGGGAAAAGGGGGAGGCGGGGGATTTTTAATTGAGTGTTGACTCCCAACCCGTAAGTCATTTCTTACAATAATACATCCCGTTACGAATGAAAAATCAGTTTACAATCATCTATGATTGTTAGGTCAGCTTTTTACAAACGGGCAAAATAATGGCTTGTTTGACTCTGGTAAATATCCCACCGCACGTTCACTAGATAATTTAATGAGCGTATGTTATTCTCTTTAAAAGCTTTGGATCCATAGGCCATTTGCATCTTTAAAATGTTTCAAGCTTGCATATCCATTTTTAAAACACGTGTGGAACAAATCTCTTTCTTGTAAAATTCCGAGCTATTAGGGTTGAACAAGTGGAATTTCCCAAACTTGGATAACAAAAGTTTTGTGTTAATTTTTGGTGTCTGAATAAATTTTCTTAACTTACATTTGTTATTGTTTTAAAATTTTTCCATACATAAACTCAAAAATTTTCATGTTGCTGTGATCTATTTGCGTTTTTTTGTTTACGGGATCAAGGGAGAGTGAAAACTCAAAGTTTTGATTTAAGAAAAAAGTGTACATCTAAAATGGAGACGCACAGTGCACAAATGAAGAGAGAGATAATTCCAATGAGTGTCTGTAATTTTTAGGGAATATAAGCTCTTTTTACTTTTTATATCTCAGGTTTTACAATCTTCGGGAAAAGGGGGAGGCGGGGTGTTTTTAACTGAGTGTTGACTCCCAATCCGTAAGTCATTTCTTACAAAAATATAGCCCGTTACGGATGATAAATCACTTTACAATCATCTTTGATTGTTAGGTAAGCTTTTTGTGAACGGGCAAAATAATGGCTAGTTTGATTCTGGTAAATATCCCACCGCACGTTCATTGAGAATTTAATGAGTGTTTGTTATTCTCTTTAAAAGCTTTGGATCCATAGGTCATTTGCATCTTTAACATGTTTCAAGCTTGCATATCCATTTTTAAAACACGTGTGGAACAAATCTCTTTCTTGTAAAATTCCAAGCTATTAGGGTTGAACTAGTGGAATTTCCCAAACTTGGATAACAAAAGTTTTGTGTTAATTTTTGGTGTGTTAATAAATTTTCTTTACTTACATTTGTTATTGTTTTAAAATTTTACCATACATAAACTCAAAAATTTTCATTTTGCTGTGATCTATTTTCCTTTTTTGGTTTACGGGATGAAGGGAGAGCGAAAACTCAAAGTTTTGATTTAAGAAAAAATTTCACATCTAAAATGGAGATGCACAATGCCCAAATGTTGGGTGATATAATTCCAAAGAGTGTTTGTAATTTAGATCTTTTTAGTTTTTGTATCTCAGGATTTGCAATCGTCGGGAAAACAAGGAGGTGTGGTGTTTTTAACTGACTGTTGACTCCCATTCCGTATGTCTTTTCTTACAAAAATATAGCCCGTTACTCATGATAAATCACATTACAATCATCTATGATTGTTAGGTCAGCTTTTTGAAAACGGACAAAATAATGGCTTGTTAGGTAAATATCCCGCCGCACGTTCACTTCTGAATTTAATGAGTGTTTGTTATTCTCATTAAAAGCTTTGGATCCATAGGTCATTTTCAACTTTAACATGTTTCAAGCATGCATATCCATTTTAAAACACGTCTAGAAGAGTTCTCTTTTTTGTTAAATTTCAAGCTATTAGGGTTGAACTAGTGGAATTTCCCAAACTTGGATAACAAAATTTTGTGTTCAGTTGTGGTGTGTGAATAAATTTTCATTACTTACATTTTTTCCCATACATAAACTCTAAAATTTACATTTTTTTTGTGATCTATTTACCTTTTTTTTGTTTATGGCATGAAGGGAGAACGAAAAACTAGAAATTTTGATTTAATAAAAAAGTGTACATCTAAAATGGAGATGCACAATGCACAAATGTGGAGAGATATAATTCCAAAGAGTGTCTATGATTTTTCAGGATTGTGAGGTCTTTTCAGTTTTTAGTTCTCAGGTTTTGCAATCGTCGGGAAAAGGGGGAGGCGGGGGATTTTTAATTGAGTGTTGACTCCCAACCCGTAAGTCATTTCTTACAATAATACATCCCGTTACGAATGAAAAATCACTTTACAATCATCTATGATTGTTAGGTCAGCTTTTTGCAAACGGGCAAAATAATGGCTTGTTTGACTCTGGTAAATATCCCACCGCACGTTCACTAGATAATTTAATGAGCGTATGTTATTCTCTTTAAAAGCTTTGGATCCATAGGCCATTTGCATCTTTAACATGTTTCAAGCTTGCATATCCATTTTTAAAACACGTGTGGAACAAATCTCTTTCTTGTAAAATTCCGAGCTATTAGGGTTGAACAAGTGGAATTTCCCAAACTTGGATAACAAAAGTTTTGTGTTAATTTTTGGTGTGCGAATAAGTTTTCTTTACTTACATTTGTTATTGTTTCCATACATAAACTCAAAAATTTTCATTTTGCTGTGATATATTTGCCTTTTTTTGTTTACGGGATGAAGGGAGAGAGAAAACTCAAAGTTTTGATTTAAGAAAAAAGTGTACATCTAAAATGGAGATGGACGGTGCACAAATGTAGAGAGAGATAATTCCAATGAGTGTCTGTAATTTTTAGGGAATTTAAGCTTTTTTTAGTTTTTATATCTCAGGTTTTACAATCTTCGGGAAAATGGGGAGGCGGGGTGTTTTTAACTGAGTGTTGACTCCCAATCCGTAAGTCATTTCTTACAAAAATATAGCCCGTTACGGATGATAAATCACTTTACAATCATCTATGATTGTTCGGTAAGCTTTTTGTGAACTGGCAAAAAATAATGGCTAGTTTGATTCTGGTAAATATCCCACCGCACGTTCATTGATAATTTAATGAGTGTTTGTTATTCTCTATAAAAGCTTTGGATCCATAGGTCATTTGCATCTTTAACATGTTTCAAGCTTGCATATCCATTTTTAAAACACGTGTGGAACAAATCACTTTCTTGTAAAATTCCAAACTATTAGGGTTGGACTAGTGGAATTTCCCAAACTTGGATAACAAAAGTTTTGTGTTAATTTTTGGTGTGTGAATAAATTTTCTTAACTTACATTTGTTATTGTTTTAAAATTTTTCCATACATAAACTCAAAAATTTTCATTTTGCTGTGATCTATTTTGCCTTTTTTTTGTTTACGGGATCAAGGGAGAGTGAAAAATCAAAGTTTTGATTTAAGAAAAAAGTGTACATCTAAAATGGAGACGCACAGTGCACAAATGTAGAGAGAGATAATTCCAATGAGTGTCTGTAATTTTTAGGGAATTTAAGCTCTTTTTAGTTTTTATATCTCAGGTTTTACAATCTTCGGGAAAAGGGGGAGGCGGGGTGTTTTTAACTGAGTGTTGACTCCCAATCCGTAAGTCATTTCTTACAAAAATATAGCCCGTTACGGATGATAAATCACTTTACAATCATCTATGATTGTTCGGTAAGCTTTTTGTGAACTAGCAAAATAATGGCTAGTTTGATTCTGGTAAATATCCCACCGCACGTTCATTGATAATTTAATGAGTGTTTGTTATTCTCTTTAAAAGCTTTGGATCCATAGGTCATTTGCATCTTTAACATGTTTCAAGCTTGCATATCCATTTTTAAAACACGTGTGGAACAAATCACTTTCTTGTAAAATTCCAAGCTATTAGGGTTGGACTAGTGGAATTTCCCAAACTTGGATAACAAAAGTTTTGTGTTAATTTTTGGTGTCTGAATAAATTTTCTTAACTTACATTTGTTATTGTTTTAAAATTTTTCCATACATAAACTCAAAAATTTTCATGTTGCTGTGATCTATTTGCGTTTTTTTGTTTACGGGATCAAGGGAGAGTGAAAACTCAAAGTTTTGATTTAAGAAAAAAGTGTACATCTAAAATGGAGACGCACAGTGCACAAATGAAGAGAGAGATAATTCCAATGAGTGTCTGTAATTTTTAGGGAATATAAGCTCTTTTTACTTTTTATATCTCAGGTTTTACAATCTTCGGGAAAAGGGGGAGGCGGGGTGTTTTTAACTGAGTGTTGACTCCCAATCCGTAAGTCATTTCTTACAAAAATATAGCCCGTTACGGATGATAAATCACTTTACAATCATCTATGATTGTTAGGTAAGCTTTTTGTGAACGGGCAAAATAATGGCTAGTTTGATTCTGGTAAATATCCCACCGCACGTTCATTGAGAATTTAATGAGTGTTTGTTATTCTCTTTAAAAGCTTTGGATCCATAGGTCATTTGCATCTTTAACATGTTTCAAGCTTGCATATCCATTTTTAAAACACGTGTGGAACAAATCTCTTTCTTGTAAAATTCCAAGCTATTAGGGTTGAACTAGTGGAATTTCCCAAACTTGGATAACAAAAGTTTTGTGTTAATTTTTGGTGTGTTAATAAATTTTCTTTACTTACATTTGTTATTGTTTTAAAATTTTACCATACATAAACTCAAAAATTTTCATTTTGCTGTGATCTATTTTCCTTTTTTGGTTTACGGGATGAAGGGAGAGCGAAAACTCAAAGTTTTGATTTAAGAAAAAATTTCACATCTAAAATGGAGATGCACAATGCCCAAATGTTGGGAGATATAATTCCAAAGAGTGTTTGTAATTTAGATCTTTTTAGTTTTTGTATCTCAGGATTTGCAATCGTCGGGAAAACAAGGAGGTGTGGTGTTTTTAACTGACTGTTGACTCCCATTCCGTATGTCTTTTCTTACAAAAATATAGCCCGTTACTCATGATAAATCACATTACAATCATCTATGATTGTTAGGTAAGCTTTTTGAAAACGGACAAAATAATGGCTTGTTAGGTAAATATCCCGCCGCACGTTCACTTCTGAATTTAATGAGTGTTTGTTATTCTCATTAAAAGCTTTGGATCCATAGGTCATTTTCAACTTTAACATGTTTCAAGCATGCATATCCATTTTAAAACACGTCTAGAAGAGTTCTCTTTTTTGTTAAATTTCAAGCTATTAGGGTTGAACTAGTGGAATTTCCCAAACTTGGATAACAAAATTTTGTGTTCAGTTGTGGTGTGTGAATAAATTTTCATTACTTACATTTTTTCCCATACATAAACTCTAAAATTTACATTTTTTTTGTGATCTATTTACCTTTTTTTTGTTTATGGCATGAAGGGAGAACGAAAAACTAGAAATTTTGATTTAATAAAAAAGTGTACATCTAAAATGGAGATGCACAATGCACAAATGTGGAGAGATATAATTCCAAAGAGTGTCTATGATTTTTCAGGATTGTGAGGTCTTTTCAGTTTTTAGTTCTCAGGTTTTGCAATCGTCGGGAAAAGGGGGAGGCGGGGGATTTTTAATTGAGTGTTGACTCCCAACCCGTAAGTCATTTCTTACAATAATACATCCCGTTACGAATGAAAAATCACTTTACAATCATCTATGATTGTTAGGTCAGCTTTTTGCAAACGGGCAAAATAATGGCTTGTTTGACTCTGGTAAATATCCCACCGCACGTTCACTAGATAATTTAATGAGCGTATGTTATTCTCTTTAAAAGCTTTGGATCCATAGGCCATTTGCATCTTTAACATGTTTCAAGCTTGCATATCCATTTTTAAAACACGTGTGGAACAAATCTCTTTCTTGTAAAATTCCGAGCTATTAGGGTTGAACAAGTGGAATTTCCCAAACTTGGATAACAAAAGTTTTGTGTTAATTTTTGGTGTGCGAATAAGTTTTCTTTACTTACATTTGTTATTGTTTCCATACATAAACTCAAAAATTTTCATTTTGCTGTGATATATTTGCCTTTTTTTGTTTACGGGATGAAGGGAGAGAGAAAACTCAAAGTTTTGATTTAAGAAAAAAGTGTACATCTAAAATGGAGATGGACGGTGCACAAATGTAGAGAGAGATAATTCCAATGAGTGTCTGTAATTTTTAGGGAATTTAAGCTTTTTTTAGTTTTTATATCTCAGGTTTTACAATCTTCGGGAAAATGGGGAGCGGGGTGTTTTTAACTGAGTGTTGACTCCCAATCCGTAAGTCATTTCTTACAAAAATATAGCCCGTTACGGATGATAAATCACTTTACAATCATCTATGATTGTTCGGTAAGCTTTTTGTGAACTGGCAAAAAATAATGGCTAGTTTGATTCTGGTAAATATCCCACCGCACGTTCATTGATAATTTAATGAGTGTTTGTTATTCTCTATAAAAGCTTTGGATCCATAGGTCATTTGCATCTTTAACATGTTTCAAGCTTGCATATCCATTTTTAAAACACGTGTGGAACAAATCACTTTCTTGTAAAATTCCAAACTATTAGGGTTGGACTAGTGGAATTTCCCAAACTTGGATAACAAAAGTTTTGTGTTAATTTTTGGTGTGTGAATAAATTTTCTTAACTTACATTTGTTATTGTTTTAAAATTTTTCCATACATAAACTCAAAAATTTTCATTTTGCTGTGATCTATTTGCCTTTTTTTGTTTACGGGATCAAGGGAGAGTGAAAACTCAAAGTTTTGATTTAAGAAAAAAGTGTACATCTAAAATGGAGACGCACAGTGCACAAATGAAGAGAGAGATAATTCCAATGAGTGTCTGTAATTTTTAGGGAATTTAAGCTCTTTTTAGTTTTTATATCTCAGGTTTTACAATCTTCGGGAAAAGGGGGAGGCGGGGTGTTTTTAACTGAGTGTTGACTCCCAATCCGTAAGTCATTTCTTACAAAAATATAGCCCGTTACGGATGATAAATCACTTTACAATCATCTATGATTGTTAGGTAAGCTTTTTGTGAACGGGCAAAATAATGGCTAGTTTGATTCTGGTAAATATCCCACCGCACGTTCATTGATAATTTAATGAGTGTTTGTTATTCTCTTTAAAAGCTTTGGATCCATAGGTCATTTGCATCTTTAACATGTTTCAAGCTTGCATATCCATTTTTAAAACACGTGTGGAACAAATCACTTTCTTGTAAAATTCCAAACTATTAGGGTTGGACTAGTGGAATTTCCCAAACTTGGATAACAAAAGTTTTGTGTTAATTTTTGGTGTGTGAATAAGTTTTCTTTACTTACATTTGTTATTGTTCTAAATTTTTTCCATACATAAACTCAAAAATTTTCATTTTGCTGTGATGTATTTGCCTTTTTTTGTTTACGGGATGAAGGGAGAGAGAAAACTCAAAGTTTTGATTTAAGAAAAAAGTGTACATCTAAAACGGAGATGGACGGTGCACAAATGTAGAGAGAGATAATTCCAATGAGTGTCTGTAATTTTTAGGGAATTTAAGCTTTTTTTAGTTTTTATATCTCAGGTTTTACAATCTTCGGGAAAAGGGGGAGGCGGGGTGTTTTTAACTGAGTGTTGACTCCCAATCCGTAAGTCATTTCTTACAAAAATATAGCCCGTTACGGATGATAAATCACTTTACAATCATCTATGATTGTTCGGTAAGCTTTTTGTGAACTGGCAAAATAATGGCTAGTTTGATTCTGGTAAATATCCCACCGCACGTTCATTGATAATTTAATGAGTGTTTGTTATTCTCATTAAAAGCTTTGGATCCATAGGTCATTTGCATCTTTAACATGTTTCAAGCTTGCATATCCATTTTTAAAACACGTGTGGAACAAATCTCTTTCTTGTAAAATTCCAAGCTATTAGGGTTGAACTAGTGGAATTTCCCAAACTTGGATAACAAAAGTTTTGTGTTAATTTTTGGTGTGTTAATAAATTTTCTTTACTTACATTTGTTATTGTTTTAAAATTTTACCATACATAAACTCAAAAATTTTCATTTTGCTGTGATCTATTTTCCTTTTTTGGTTTACGGGATGAAGGGAGAGCGAAAACTCAAAGTTTTGATTTAAGAAAAAATTTCACATCTAAAATGGAGATGCACAATGCCCAAATGTTGGGAGATATAATTCCAAAGAGTGTTTGTAATTTAGATCATTTTAGTTTTTGTATCTCAGGATTTGCAATCGTCGGGAAAACGAGGAGGTGTGGTGTTTTTAACTGACTGTTGACTCCCATTCCGTATGTCATTTCTTACAAAAATAAGGCCCGTTACTCATGATAAATCACATTACAATCATCTATGATTGTTAGGTCAGCTTTTTGAAAACGGACAAAATAATGGCTTGTTAGGTAAATATCCCGCCGCACGTTCACTTCTGAATTTAATGAGTGTTTGTTATTCTCATTAAAAGCTTTGGATCCATAGGTCATTTTCAACTTTAACATGTTTCAAGCATGCATATCCATTTTAAAACACGTCTAGAAGAGTTCTCTTTTTTGTTAAATTTCAAGCTATTAGGGTTGAACTAGTGGAATTTCCCAAACTTGGATAACAAAATTTTGTGTTCAGTTGTGGTGTGTGAATAAATTTTCATTACTTACATTTTTTCCCATACATAAACTCTAAAATTTACATTTTTTTTGTTATCTATTTACCTTTTTTTTGTTTATGGCATGAAGGGAGAACGAAAAACTAGAAATTTTGATTTAATAAAAAAGTGTACATCTAAAATGGAGATGCACAACGCACAAATGTGGAGAGATATAATTCCAAAGAGTGTCTATGATTTTTCAGGATTGTGAGGTCTTTTCAGTTTTTAGTTCTCAGGTTTTGCAATCGTCGGGAAAAGGGGGAGGCGGGGGATTTTTAATTGAGTGTTGACTCCCAACCCGTCAGTCATTTCTTACAATAATACATCCCGTTACGAATGAAAAATCACTTTACAATCATCTATGATTGTTAGGTCAGCGTTTTGCAAATGGGCAAAATAATGGCTTGTTTGACTCTGGTAAATATCCCACCGCACGTTCACTAGATAATTTAATGAGCGTATGTTATTCTCTTTAAAAGCTTTGGATCCATAGGCCATTTGCATCTTTAACATGTTTCAAGCTTGCATATCCATTTTTAAAACACGTGTGGAACAAATCTCTTTCTTGTAAAATTCCGAGCTATTAGGGTTGAACAAGTGGAATTGCCCAAACTTGGATAACAAAAGTTTTGTGTTAATTTTTGGTGTGTGAATAAGTTTTCTTTACTTACATTTGTTATTGTTTCCATACATAAACTCAAAAATTTTCATTTTGCTGTGATATATTTGCCTTTTTTTGTTTACGGGATGAAGGGAGAGAGAAAACTCAAAGTTTTGATTTAAGAAAAAAGTGTACATCTAAAATGGAGATGGACGGTGCACAAATGTAGAGAGAGCTAATTCCAATGAGTGTCTGTAATTTTTAGGGAATTTAAGCTTTTTTTAGTTTTTATATCTCAGGTTTTACAATCTTCGGGAAAATGGGGAGGCGGGGTGTTTTTAACTGAGTGTTGACTCCCAATCCGTAAGTCATTTCTTACAAAAATATAGCCCGTTACGGATGATAAATCACTTTACAATCATCTATGATTGTTCGGTAAGCTTTTTGTGAACTGGCAAAAAATAATGGCTAGTTTGATTCTGGTAAATATCCCACCGCACGTTCATTGATAATTTAATGAGTGTTTGTTATTCTCTATAAAAGCTTTGGATCCATAGGTCATTTGCATCTTTAACATGTTTCAAGCTTGCATATCCATTTTTAAAACACGTGTGGAACAAATCACTTTCTTGTAAAATTCCAAACTATTAGGGTTGGACTAGTGGAATTTCCCAAACTTGGATAACAAAAGTTTTGTGTTAATTTTTGGTGTGTGAATAAATTTTCTTAACTTACATTTGTTATTGTTTTAAAATTTATCCATACATAAACTCAAAAATTTTCATTTTGCCGTGATCTATTTGCCTTTTTTTGTTTACGGGATCAAGGGAGAGTGAAAACTCAAAGTTTTGATTTAAGAAAAAAGTGTACATCTAAAATGGAGACGCACAGTGCACAAATGAAGAGAGAGATAATTCCAATGAGTGTCTGTAATTTTTAGGGAATTTAAGCTCTTTTTAGTTTTTATATCTCAGGTTTTACAATCTTCGGGAAAAGGGGGAGGCGGGGTGTTTTTAACTGAGTGTTGATTCCCAATCCGTAAGTCATTTCTTACAAAAATATAGCCCGTTACGGATGATAAATCACTTTACAATCATCTATGATTGTTAGGTAAGCTTTTTGTGAACGGGCAAAATAATGGCTAGTTTGATTCTGGTAAATATCCCACCGCACGTTCATTGATAATTTAATGAGTGTTTGTTATTCTCTTTAAAAGCTTTGGATCCATAGGTCATTTGCATCTTTAACATGTTTCAAGCTTGCATATCCATTTTTAAAACACGTGTGGAACAAATCACTTTCTTGTAAAATTCCAAACTATTAGGGTTGGACTAGTGGAATTTCCCAAACTTGGATAACAAAAGTTTTGTGTTAATTTTTGGTGTGTGAATAAGTTTTCTTTACTTACATTTGTTATAGTTCTAAATTTTTTCCATACATAAACTCAAAAATTTTCATTTTGCTGTGATGTATTTGCCTTTTTTTGTTTACGGGATGAAGGGAGAGAGAAAACTCAAAGTTTTGATTTAAGAAAAAAGTGTACATCTAAAACGGAGATGGACGGTGCACAAATGTAGAGAGAGATAATTCCAATGAGTGTCTGTAATTTTTAGGGAATTTAAGCTTTTTTTAGTTTTTATATCTCAGGTTTTACAATCTTCGGGAAAATGGGGAGGCGGGGTGTTTTTAACTGAGTGTTGACTCCCAATCCGTAAGTCATTTCTTACAAAAATATAGCCCGTTACGGATGATAAATCACTTTACAATCATCTATGATTGTTCGGTAAGCTTTTTGTGAACTGGCAAAATAATGGCTAGTTTGATTCTGGTAAATATCCCACCGCACGTTCATTGATAATTTAATGAGTGTTTGTTATTCTCATTAAAAGCTTTGGATCCATAGGTCATTTGCATCTTTAACATGTTTCAAGCTTGCATATCCATTTTTAAAACACGTGTGGAACAAATCTCTTTCTTGTAAAATTCCAAGCTATTAGGGTTGAACTAGTGGAATTTCCCAAACTTGGATAACAAAAGTTTTGTGTTAATTTTTGGTGTGTTAATAAATTTTCTTTACTTACATTTGTTATTGTTTTAAAATTTTACCATACATAAACTCAAAAATTTTCATTTTGCTGTGATCTATTTTCCTTTTTTGGTTTACGGGATGAAGGGAGAGCGAAAACTCAAAGTTTTGATTTAAGAAAAAATTTCACATCTAAAATGGAGATGCACAATGCCCAAATGTTGGGAGATATAATTCCAAAGAGTGTTTGTAATTTAGATCATTTTAGTTTTTGTATCTCAGGATTTGCAATCGTCGGGAAAACGAGGAGGTGTGGTGTTTTTAACTGACTGTTGACTCCCATTCCGTATGTCATTTCTTACAAAAATATTGCCCGTTACTCATGATAAATCACATTACAATCATCTATGATTGTTAGGTCAGCTTTTTGTGAACGGGCAAAATAATGGCTTGTTAGGTAAATATCCCGCCGCACGTTCACTTCTGAATTTAATGAGTGTTTGTTATTCTCATTAAAAGCTTTGGATCCATAGGTCATTTTCAACTTTAACATGTTTCAAGCATGCATATCCATTTTAAAACACGTCTAGAAGAGTTCTCTTTTTTGTTAAATTTCAAGCTATTAGGGTTGAACTAGTGGAATTTCCCAAACTTGGATAACAAAATTTTGTGTTCAGTTGTGGTGTGTGAATAAATTTTCATTACTTACATTTTTTCCCATACATAAACTCTCAAATTTACATTTTTTTATTGATCTATTTACCTTTTTTTTGTTTATGGCATGAAGGGAGAACGAAAAACTAGAAATTTTGATTTAATAAAAAAGTGTACATCTAAAATGGAGATGCACAACGCACAAATGTGGAGAGATATAATTCCAAAGAGTGTCTATGATTTTTCAGGATTGTGAGGTCTTTTCAGTTTTTAGTTCTCAGGTTTTGCAATCGTCGGGAAAAGGGGGAGGCGGGGGATTTTTAATTGAGTGTTGACTCCCAATCCGTAAGTCATTTCTTACAATAATACATCCCGTTACGAATGAAAAATCACTTTACAATCATCTATGATTGTTAGGTCAGCTTTTTGCAAACGGGCAAAATAATGGCTTGTTTGACTCTGGTAAATATCCCACCGCACGTTCACTAGATAATTTAATGAGCGTATGTTATTCTCTTTAAAAGCTTTGGATCCATAGGCCATTTGCATCTTTAACATGTTTCAAGCTTGCATATCCATTTTTAAAACACGTGTGGAACAAATCTCTTTCTTGTAAAATTCCGAGCTATTAGGGTTGAACAAGTGGAATTTCCCAAACATGGATAACAAAAGTTTTGTGTTAATTTTTGGTGTGTGAATAAGTTTTCTTTACTTACATTTGTTATTGTTCTAAATTTTTTCCATACATAAACTCAAAAATTTTCATTTTGCTGTGATATATTTGCCTTTTTTTGTTTACGGGATGAAGGGAGAGAGAAAACTCAAAGTTTTGATTTAAGAAAAAAGTGTACATCTAAAATGGAGATGGACGGTGCACAAATGTAGAGAGAGATAATTCCAATGAGTGTCTGTAATTTTTAGGGAATTTAAGCTTTTTTTAGTTTTTGTATCTCAGGTTTTACAATCTTCGGGAAAATGGGGAGGCGGGGTGTTTTTAACTGAGTGTTGACTCCCAATCCGTAAGTCATTTCTTACAAAAATATAGCCCGTTACGGATGATAAATCACTTTACAATCATCTATGATTGTTCGGTAAGCTTTTTGTGAACTGGCAAAATAATGGCTAGTTTGATTCTGGTAAATATCCCACCGCACGTTCATTGATAATTTAATGAGTGTTTGTTATTCTCTTTAAAAGCTTTGGATCCATAGGTCATTTGCATCTTTAACATGTTTCAAGCTTGCATATCCATTTTTAAAACACGTGTGGAACAAATCACTTTCTTGTAAAATTCCAAGCTATTAGGGTTGGACTAGTGGAATTTCCTAAACTTGGATAACAAAAGTTTTGTGTTAATTTTTGGTGTGTGAATAAATTTTCTTAACTTACATTTGTTATTGTTTTAAAATTTTTCCATACATAAACTCAAAAATTTTCATTTTGCTGTGATCTATTTGCCTTTTTTTGTTTACGGGATCAAGGGAGAGTGAAAACTCAAAGTTTTGATTTAAGAAAAAAGTGTACATCTAAAATGGAGACGCACAGTGCACAAATGTAGAGAGAGATAATTCCAATGAGTGTCTGTAATTTTTAGGGAATTTAAGCTCTTTTTAGTTTTTATATCTCAGGTTTTACAATCTTCGGGAAAAGGGGGAGGCGGGGTGTTTTTAACTGAGTGTTGACTCCCAATCCGTAAGTCATTTCTTACAAAAATATAGCCCGTTACGGATGATAAATCACTTTACAATCATCTATGATTGTTCGGTAAGCTTTTTGTGAACTGGCAAAATAATGGCTAGTTTGATTCTGGTAAATATCCCACCGCACGTTCATTGATAATTTAATGAGTGTTTGTTATTCTCTTTAAAAGCTTTGGATCCATAGGTCATTTGCATCTTTAACATGTTTCAAGCTTGCATATCCATTTTTAAAACACGTGTGGAACAAATCACTTTCTTGTAAAATTCCAAGCTATTAGGGTTGGACCAGTGGAATTTCCCAAACTTGGATAACAAAAGTTTTGTGTTAATTTTTGGTGTGTGAATAAATTTTCTTAACTTACATTTGTTATTGTTTTAAAATTTTTCCATACATAAACTCAGAAATTTTGATGTTGCTGTGATCTATTTGCGTTTTTTTGTTTACGGGATCAAGGGAGAGTGAAAACTCAAAGTTTTGATTTAAGAAAAAAGTGTACATCTAAAATGGAGACGCACAGTGCACAAATGAAGAGAGAGATAATTCCAATGAGTGTCTGTAATTTTTAGGGAATTTAAGCTTTTTTTAGTTTTTATATCTCAGGTTTTACAATCTTCGGGAAAAGGGGGAGCGGGGGTGTTTTTAACTGAGTGTTGACTCCCAATCCGTAAGTCATTTCTTACAAAAATATAGCCCGTTACGGATGCTAAATCACTTTACAATCATCTATGATCGTTAGGTAAGCATTTTGTGAACGGGCAAAATAATGGCTAGTTTGATTCTGGTAAATATCCCACCGCACGTTCATTGAGAATTTAATGAGTGTTTGTTATTCTCTTTAAAAGCTTTGGATCCATAGGTCATTTGCATCTGTAACATGTTTCAAGCTTGCATATCCATTTTTAAAACACGTGTGGAACAAATCTCTTTCTTGTAAAATTCCAAGCTATTAGGGTTGAACTAGTGGAATTTCCCAAACTTGGATAACAAAAGTTTTGTGTTAATTTTTGGTGTGTTAATAAATTTTCTTTACTTACATTTGTTATTGTTTTAAAATTTTACCATACATAAACTCAAAAATTTTCATTTTGCTGTGATCTATTTTCCTTTTTTGGTTTACGGGATGAAGGGAGAGCGAAAACTCAAAGTTTTGATTTAAGAAAAAATTTCACATCTAAAATGGAGATGCACAATGCGCAAATGTTGGGAGATATAATTCCAAAGAGTGTTTGTAATTTAGATCTTTTTAGTTTTTGTATCTCAGGATTTGCAATCGTCGGGAAAACGAGGAGGTGTGGTGTTTTTAACTGACTGTTGACTCCCATTCCGTATGTCATTTGTTACAAAAATATAGCCCATTACTCATGATAAATCACATTACAATCATCTATGATTGTTAGGTCAGCTTTTTGAAAACAGACAAAATAATGGCTTGTTAGGTAAATATCCCGCCGCACGTTCACTTCTGAATTTAATGAGTGTTTGTTATTCTCATTAAAAGCTTTGGATCCATAGGTCATTTTCAACTTTAACATGTTTCAAGCATGCATATCCATTTTAAAACACGTCTAGAAGAGTTCTCTTTTTTGTTAAATTTCAAGCTATTAGGGTTGAACTAGTGGAATTTCCCAAACTTGGATAACAAAATTTTGTGTTCAGTTGTGGTGTGTGAATAAATTTTCATTACTTACATTTTTTCCCATACATAAACTCTAAAATTTACATTTTTTTTGTGATCTATTTACCTTTTTTTTGTTTATGGCATGAAGGGAGAACGAAAAACTAGAAATTTTGATTTAATAAAAAAGTGTACATCTAAAATGGAGATGCACAATGCACAAATGTGGAGAGATATAATTCCAAAGAGTGTCTATGATTTTTCAGGATTGTGAGGTCTTTTCAGTTTTTAGTTCTCAGGTTTTGCAATCGTCGGGAAAAGGGGGAGGCAGGGGATTTTTAATTGAGTGTTGACTCCCAATCCGTAAGTCATTTCTTACAATAATACATCCCCTTACGAATGAAAAATCACTTTACAGTCATCGATGATTGTTAGGTCAGCTTTTTGCAAACGGGCAAAATAATGGCTTGTTTGACTCTGGTAAATATCCCGCCGCACGTTCACTAGATAATTTAATGAGCGTATGTTATTCTCTTTAAAAGCTTTGGATCCATAGGCCATTTGCATCTTTAACATGTTTCAAGCTTGCATATCCATTTTTAAAACACGTGTGGAACAAATCTCTTTCTTGTAAAATTCCGAGGTATTAGGGTTGAACAAGTGGAATTTCCCAAACTTGGATAACAAAAGTTTTGTGTTAATTTTTGGTGTGTGAATAAGTTTTCTTTACTTACATTTGTTATTGTTCTAAATTTTTTCCATACATAAACTCAAAAATTTTCATTTTGCTGTGATATATTTGCCTTTTTTTGTTTACGGGATGAAGGGAGAGAGAAAACTCAAAGTTTTGATTTAAGAAAAAAGTGTACATCTAAAATGGAAATGGACGGTGCACAAATGTAGAGAGAGATAATTCCAATGAGTGTCTGTAATTTTTAGGGAATTTAAGCTTTTTTTAGTTTTTATATCTCAGGTTTTACAATCTTCGGGAAAATGGGGAGGCGGGGTGTTTTTAACTGAGTGTTGACTCCCAATCCGTAAGTCATTTCTTACAAAAATATAGCCCATTACGGATGATAAATCACTTTACAATCATCTATGATTGTTCGGTAAGCTTTTTGTGAACTGGCAAAATAATGGCTAGTTTGATTCTGGTAAATATCCCACCGCACGTTCATTGATAATTTAATGAGTGTTTGTTATTCTCTTTAAAAGCTTTGGATCCATAGGCCATTTGCATCTTTAACATGTTTCAAGCTTGCATATCCATTTTTAAAACACGTGTGGAACAAATCTCTTTCTTGTAAAATTCCGAGCTATTAGGGTTGAACAAGTGGAATTTCCCAAACTTGGATAACAAAAGTTTTGTGTTAATTTTTGGTGTGTGAATAAATTTTCTTAACTTACATTTGTTATTGTTTTAAAATTTTTCCATACATAAACTCAAAAATTTTCATTTTGCTGTGATCTATTTGCCTTTTTTTGTTTACGGGATCAAGGGAGAGTGAAAACTCAAAGTTTTGATTTAAGAAAAAAGTGTACATCTAAAATGGAGACGCACAGTGCACAAATGAAGAGAGAGATAATTCCAATGAGTGTCTGTAATTTAGATCTTTTTAGTTTTTGTATCTCAGGATTTGCAATCGTCGGGAAAACGGGGAGGTGTGGTGTTTTTAACTGACTGTTGACTCCCATTCCGTATGTCATTTCTTACAAAAATATAGCCCGTTACTCATGATAAATCACATTACAATCATCTATGATTGTTAGGTCAGCTTTTTGAGAACGGACAAAATAATGGCTTGTTAGGTAAATATCCCGCCGCACGTTCACTTCTGAATTTTATGAGTGTTTGTTATTATTCTCTTTAAAAGCTTTGGATCCATAGGTCATTTTCAACTTTAACATGTTTCAAGCATGCATATCCATTTTTAAAACACGTCTAGAAGAGTTCTCTTTTTTGTTAAATTTCAAGCTATTAGGGTTGAACTAGTGGAATTTCCCAAACTTGGATAACAAAATTTTGTGTTCAGTTGTGGTGTGTGAATAAATTTTCATTACTTACATTTTTTCCCATACATAAACTCTAAAATTTACATTTTTTTTGTGATCTATTTACCTTTTTTTTGTTTATGGCATGAAGGGTGAACGAAAAACTAGAAATTTTGATTTAATAAAAAAGTGTACATCTAAAATGGAGATGCACAATGCACAAATGTGGAGAGATATAATTCCAAAGAGTGTCTATGATTTTTCAGGATTGTGAGGTCTTTTCAGTTTTTAGTTCTCAGGTTTTGCAATCGTCGGGAAAAGGGGGAGGCGGGGGATTTTTAATTGAGTGTTGACTCCCAATCCGTAAGTCATTTCTTACAATAATACATCCTGTTACGAATGAAAAATCACTTTACAATCATCTATGATTGTTAGGTCAGCTTTTTGCAAACGGGCAAAATAATGGCTTGTTTGACTCTGGTAAATATCCCACCGCACGTTCACTAGATAATTTAATGAGCGTATGTTATTCTCTTTAAAAGCTTTGGACCCATAGGCCATTTGCATCTTTAACATGTTTCAAGCTTGCATATCCATTTTTAAAACACGTGTGGAACAAATCTCTTTCTTGTAAAATTCCGAGCTATTAGGGTTGAACAAGTGGAATTTCCCAAACTTGGATAACAAAAGTTTTGTGTTAATTTTTGGTGTGTGAATAAGTTTTCTTTACTTACATTTGTTATTGTTCTAAATTTTTTCCATACATAAACTCAAAAATTTTCATTTTGCTGTGATATATTTGCCTTTTTTTGTTTACGGGATGAAGGGAGAGAGAAAACTCAAAGTTTTGATTGAAGAAAAAAGTGTACATCTAAAATGGAGATGCACGGTGCACAAATGTAGAGAGAGATAATTCCAATGAGTGTCTGTAATTTTTAGGGAATTTAAGCTTTTTTTAGTTTTTATATCTCAGGTTTTACAATCTTCGGGAAAATGGGGAGGCGGGGTGTTTTTAACTGAGTGTTGACTCCCAATCCGTAAGTCATTTCTTACAAAAATATAGCCCGTTACGGATGATAAATCACTTTACAATCATCTATGATTGTTCGGTAAGCTTTTTGTGAACTGGCAAAATAATGGCTAGTTTGATTCTGGTAAATATCCCACCGCACGTTCATTGATAATTTAATGAGTGTTTGTTATTCTCTTTAAAAGCTTTGGATCCATAGGTCATTTGCATCTTTAACATGTTTCAAGCTTGCATATCCATTTTTAAAACACGTGTGGAACAAATCACTTTCTTGTAAAATTCCAAGCTATTAGGGTTGGACTAGTGGAATTTCCCAAACTTGGATAACAAAAGTTTTGTGTTAATTTTTGGTGTGTGAATAAATTTTCTTAACTTACATTTGTTATTGTTTTAAAATTTTTCCATACATAAACTCAAAAATTTTCATTTTGCTGTGATCTATTTGCCTTTTTTTGTTTACGGGATGAAGGGAGAGTGAAAACTCAAAGTTTTGATTTAAGAAAAAAGTGTACATCTAAAATGGAGACGCACAGTGCACAAATGTAGAGAGAGATAATTCCAATGAGTGTCTGTAATTTTTAGAGAATTTAAGCTCTCTTTAGTTTTTATATCTCAGGTTTTACAATCTTCGGGAAAAGGGGGAGGCGGGGTGTTTTTAACTGAGTGTTGACTCCCAATCCGTAAGTCATTTCTTACAAAAATATAGCCCGTTACGGATGATAAATCACTTTACAATCATCTATGATTGTTCGGTAAGCTTTTTGTGAACTGGCAAAATAATGGCTAGTTTGATTCTGGTAAATATCCCACCGCACGTTCATTGATAATTTAATGGGTGTTTGTTCTCTTTAAAAGCTTTGGATCCATAGGTCATTTGCATCTTTAACATGTTTCAAGCTTGCGTATCCATTTTGAAAACACGTGTGGAACAAATCACTTTCTTGTAAAATTCCAAGGTAATAGGGTTGGACTAGTGGAATTTCCCAAACTTGGATAACAAAAGTTTTGTGTTAATTTTTGGTGTGTGAATAAATTTTCTTAACTTACATTTGTTATTGTTTTAAAATTTTTCCATACATAAACTCAAAAATTTTCATTTTGCTGTGATCTATTTGCCTTTTTTTGTTTACGGGATGAAGGGAGAGTGAAAACTCAAAGTTTTGATTTAAGAAAAAAGTGTACATCTAAAATGGAGACGCACAGTGCACAAATGAAGAGAGAGATAATTCCAATGAGTGTCTGTAATTTTTAGGGAATTTAAGCTCTTTTTAGTTTTTATATCTCAGGTTTTACAATCTTCGGGAAAAGGGGGAGGCGGGGTGTTTTTAACTGAGTGTTGACTCCCAATCCGTAAGTCATTTCTTACAAAAATATAGCCCGTTACGGATGATAAATCACTTTACAATCATCTATGATTGTTAGGTAAGCTTTTTGTGAACGGGCAAAATAATGGCTAATTTGATTCTGGTAAATATCCCACCGCACGTTCATTGAGAATTTAATGAGTGTTTGTTATTCTCTTTAAAAGTTTTGGATCCATAGGTCATTTGCATCTTTAACATGTTTCAAGCTTGCATATCCATTTTTAAAACACGTGTGGAACAAATCTCTTTCTTGTAAAATTCCAAGCTATTAGGGTTGAACTAGTGGAATTTCCCAAACTTGGATAACAAAAGTTTTGTGTTAATTTTTGGTGTGTTAATAAATTTTCTTTACTTACATTTGTTATTGTTTTAAAATTTTACCATACATAAACTCAAAAATTTTCATTTTGCTGTGATCTATTTTCCTTTTTTGGTTTACGGGATGAAGGGAGAGCGAAAACTCAAAGTTTTGATTTAAGAAAAAATTTCACATCTAAAATGGAGATGCACAATGCCCAAATGTTGGGAGATATAATTCCAAAGAGTGTTTGTAATTTAGATCTTTTTAGTTTTTGTATCTCAGGATTTGCAATCGTCGGGAAAACGAGGAGGTGTGGTGTTTTTAACTGACTGTTGACTCCCATTCCGTATGTCATTTCTTACAAAAATATAGCCCGTTACTCATGATAAATCACATTACAATCATCTATGATTGTTAGGTCAGCTTTTTGAAAACGGACAAAATAATGGCTTGTTAGGTAAATATCCCGCCGCACATTCACTTCTGAATTTAATGAGTGTTTGTTATTCTCATTAAAAGCTTTGGATCCATAGGTCATTTTCAACTTTAACATGTTTCAAGCATGCATATCCATTTTAAAACACGTCTAGAAGAGTTCTCTTTTTTGTTAAATTTCAAGCTATTAGGGTTGAACTAGTGGAATTTCCCAAACTTGGATAACAAAATTTTGTGTTCAGTTGTGGTGTGTGAATAAATTTTCATTACTTACATTTTTTCCCATACATAAACTCTAAAATTTACATTTTTTTTGTGATCTATTTACCTTTTTTTTGTTTATGGCATGAAGGGAGAACGAAAAACTAGAAATTTTGATTTAATAAAAAAGTGTACATCTAAAATGGAGATGCACAATGCACAAATGTGGAGAGATATAATTCCAAAGAGTGTCTATGATTTTTCAGGATTGTGAGGTCTTTTCAGTTTTTAGTTCTCAGGTTTTGCAATCGTCGGGAAAAGGGGGAGGCGGGGGATTTTTAATTGAGTGTTGACTCCCAACCCGTAAGTCATTTCTTACAATAATACATCCCGTTACGAATGAAAAATCACTTTACAATCATCTATGATTGTTAGGTCAGCTTTTTGCAAACGGGCAAAATAATGGCTTGTTTGACTCTGGTAAATATCCCACCGCACGTTCACTAGATAATTTAATGAGCGTATGTTATTCTCTTTAAAAGCTTTGGATCCATAGGCCATTTGCATCTTTAACATGTTTCAAGCTTGCATATCCATTTTTAAAACACGCGTGGAACAAATCTCTTTCTTGTAAAATTCCGAGCTATTAGGGTTGAACAAGTGGAATTTCCCAAACTTGGATAACAAAAGTTTTGTGTTAATTTTTGGTGTGTGAATAAGTTTTGTTTACTTACATTTGTTATTGTTTCCATACATAAACTCAAAAATTTTCATTTTGCTGTGATATATTTGCCTTTTTTTGTTTACGGGATGAAGGGAGAGAGAAAACTCAAAGTTTTGATTTAAGAAAAAAGTGTACATCTAAAATGGTGATGGACGGTGAACAAATGTAGAGAGAGATAATTCCAATGAGTGTCTGTAATTTTTAGGGAATTTAAGCTTTTTTTAGTTTTTATATCTCAGGTTTTACAATCTTCGGGAAAATGGGGAGGCGGGGTGTTTTTAACTGAGTGTTGACTCCCAATCCGTAAGTCATTTCTTACAAAAATATAGCCCGTTACGGATGATAAATCACTTTACAATCATCTATGATTGTTCGGTAAGCTTTTTGTGAACTGGCAAAAAATAATGGCTAGTTTGATTCTGGTAAATATCCCACCGCATGTTCATTGATAATTTAATGAGTGTTTGTTATTCTCTTTAAAAGCTTTGGATCCATAGGTCATTTGCATCTTTAACATGTTTCAAGCTTGCATATCCATTTTTAAAACACGTGTGGAACAAATCACTTTCTTGTAAAATTCCAAACTATTAGGGTTGGACTAGTGGAATTTCCCAAACTTGGATAACAAAAGTTTTGTGTTAATTTTTGGTGTGTGAATAAATTTTCTTAACTTACATTTGTTATTGTTTTAAAATTTTTCCATACATAAACTCAAAAATTTTCATTTTGCTGTGATCTATTTGCCTTTTTTTGTTTACGGGATCAAGGGAGAGTGAAAACTCAAAGTTTTGATTTAAGAAAAAAGTGTACATCTAAAATGGAGACGCACAGTGCACAAATGAAGAGAGAGATAATTCCAATGAGTGTCTGTAATTTTTAGGGAATTTAAGCTCTTTTTAGTTTTTATATCTCAGGTTTTACAATCTTCGGGAAAAGGGGGAGGCGGGGTGTTTTTAACTGAGTGTTGACTCCCAATCCGTAAGTCATTTCTTACAAAAATATAGCCCGTTACGGATGATAAATCACTTTACAATCATCTATGATTGTTAGGTAAGCTTTTTGTGAACGGGCAAAATAATGGCTAGTTTGATTCTGGTAAATATCCCACCGCACGTTCATTGAGAATTTAATGAGTGTTTGTTATTCTCTTTAAAAGCTTTGGATCCATAGGTCATTTGCATCTTTAACATGTTTCAAGCTTGCATATCCATTTTTAAAACACGTGTGGAACAAATCTCTTTCTTGTAAAATTCCAAGCTATTAGGGTTGAACTAGTGGAATTTCCCAAACTTGGATAACAAAAGTTTTGTGTTAATTTTTGGTGTGTTAATAAATTTTCTTTACTTACATTTGTTATTGTTTTAAAATTTTACCGTACATAAACTCATAAATTTTCATTTTGCTGTGATCTATTTTCCTTTTTTGGTTTACGGGATGAAGGGAGAGCGAAAACTCAAAGTTTTGATTTAAGAAAAAATTTCACATCTATAATGGAGATGCACAATGCCCAAATGTTGGGAGATATAATTCCAAAGAGTGTTTGTAATTTAGATCTTTTTAGTTTTTGTGTCTCAGGATTTGCAATCGTCGGGAAAACGAGGAGGTGTGGTGTTTTTAACTGACTGTTGACTCCCATTCCGTATGTCATTTCTTACAAAAATATAGCCCGTTACTCATGATAAATCACATTGCAATCATCTATGATTGTTAGGTCAGCTTTTTGTGAACGGGCAAAATAATGGCTAGTTTGATTCTGGTAAATATCCCACCGCACGGTCATTGAGAATTTAATGAGTGTTTGTTATTCTCATTAAAAGCTTTGGATCCATAGGTCATTTTCAACTTTAGCATGTTTCAAGCATGCATATCCATTTTAAAACACGTCTAGAAGAGTTCTCTTTTTTGTTAAATTTCAAGCTATTAGGGTTGAACTAGTGGAATTTCCCAAACTTGGATAACAAAATTTTGTGTTCAGTTGTGGTGTGTGAATAAATTATCATTACTTACATTTTTTCCCATACATAAACTCTCAAATTTACATTTTTTTTGTGATCTATTTACCTTTTTTTTGTTTATGGCATGAAGGGAGAACGAAAAACTAGAAATTTTGATTTAATAAAAAAGTGTACATCTAAAATGGAGATGCACAATGCACAAATGTGGAGAGATATAATTCCAAAGAGTGTCTATGATTTTTCAGGATTGTGAGGTCTTTTCAGTTTTTAGTTCTCATGTTTTGCATTCGTCGGGAAAAGGGGGAGGCGGGGGATTTTTAATTGAGTGTTGACTCCCAATCCGTAAGTCATTTCTTACAATAATACATCCCGTTACGAATGAAAAATCACTTTACAATCATCTATGATTGTTAGGTCAGCTTTTTGCAAACGGGCAAAATAATGGCTTGTTTGACTCTGGTAAATATCCCACCGCACGTTCACTAGATAATTTAATGAGCGTATGTTATTCTCTTTAAAAGCTTTGGATCCATAGGCCATTTGCATCTTTAACATGTTTCAAGCTTGCATATCCATTTTTAAAACACGTGTGGAACAAATCTCTTTCTTGTAAAATTCCGAGGTATTAGGGTTGAACAAGTGGAATTTCCCAAACTTGGATAACAAAAGTTTTGTGTTAATTTTTGGTGTGTGAATAAGTTTTCTTTACTTACATTTGTTATTGTTCTAAATTTTTTCCATACATAAACTCAAAAATTTTCATTTTGCTGTGATATATTTGCCTTTTTTTGTTTACGGGATGAAGGGAGAGAGAAAACTCAGAGTTTTGATTGAAGAAAAAAGTGTACATCTAAAATGGAGATGCACGGTGCACAAATGTAGAGAGAGATAATTCCAATGAGTGTCTGTAATTTTTAGGGAATTTAACCTTTTTTTAGTTTTTATATCTCAGGTTTTACAATCTTCGGGAAAATGGGGAGGCGGGGTGTTTTTAACTGAGTGTTGACTCCCAATCCGTAAGTCATTTCTTACAAAAATATAGCCCGTTACGGATGATAAATCACTTTACAATCATCTATGATTGTTCGGTAAGCTTTTTGTGAACTGGCAAAATAATGGCTAGTTTGATTCTGGTAAATATCCCACCGCACGTTCATTGATAATTTAATGAGTGTTTGTTATTCTCTTTAAAAGCTTTGGATCCATAGGTCATTTGCATCTTTAACATGTTTCAAGCTTGCATATCCATTTTTAAAACACGTGTGGAACAAATCACTTTCTTGTAAAATTCCAAGCTATTAGGGTTGGACTAGTGGAATTTCCCAAACTTGGATAACAAAAGTTTTGTGTTAATTTTTGGTGTGTGAATAAATTTTCTTAACTTACATTTGTTATTGTTTTAAAATTTTTCCATACATAAACTCAAAAATTTTCATTTTGCTGTGATCTATTTGCCTTTTTTTGTTTACGGGATGAAGGGAGAGTGAAAACTCAAAGTTTTGATTTAAGAAAAAAGTGTACATCTAAAATGGAGACGCACAGTGCACAAATGTAGAGAGAGATAATTCCAATGAGTGTCTGTAATTTTTAGGGAATTTAAGCTCTTTTTAGTTTTTATATCTCAGGTTTTACAATCTTCGGGAAAAGGGGGAAGGGGTGTTTTTAACTGAGTGTTGACTCCCAATCCGTAAGTCATTTCTTACAAAAATATAGCCCGTTACGGATGATAAATCACTTTACAATCATCTATGATTGTTCGGTAAGCTTTTTGTGAACTGGCAAAATAATGGTTAGTTTGATTCTGGTAAATATCCCACCGCACGTTCATTGATAATTTAATGGGTGTTTGTTCTCTTTAAAAGCTTTATCCATAGGTCATTTGCATCTTTAACATGTTTCAAGCTTGCATATCCATTTTTAAAACACGTGTGGAACAAATCACTTTCTTGTAAAATTCCAAGCTAATAGGGTTGGACTAGTGGAATTTCCCAAACTTGGATAACAAAAGTTTTGTGTTAATTTTTGGTGTGTGAATAAATTTTCTTAACTTACATTTGTTATTGTATTAAAATTTTTCCATACATAAACTCAAAAATTTTCATTTTGCTGTGATCTATTTGCCTTTTTTTGTTTACGGGATGAAGGGAGAGTGAAAACTCAAAGTTTTGATTTAAGAAAAAAGTGTACATCTAAAATGGAGACGCACAGTGCACAAATGAAGAGAGAGATAATTCCAATGAGTGTCTGTAATTTTAAGGGAATTTAAGCTCTTTTTAGTTTTTATATCTCAGGTTTTACAATCTTCGGGAAAAGGGGGAGGCGGGGTGTTTTTAACTGAGTGTTGACTCCCAATCCGTAAGTCATTTCTTACAAAAATATAGCCCGTTACGGATGATAAATCACTTTACAATCATCTATGATTGTTAGGTAAGCTTTTTGTGAACGGGCAAAATAATGGCTAGTTTGATTCTGGTAAATATCCCACCGCACGTTCATTGAGAATTTAATGAGTGTTTGTTATTCTCTTTAAAAGTTTTGGATCCATAGGTCATTTGCATCTTTAACATGTTTCAAGCTTGCATATCCATTTTTAAAACACGTGTGGAACAAATCTCTTTCTTGTAAAATTCCAAGCTATTTGGGTTGAACTAGTGGAATTTCCCAAACTTGGATAACAAAAGTTTTGTGTTAATTTTTGGTGTGTTAATAAATTTTCTTTACTTACATTTGTTAGTGTTTTAAAATTTTACCATACATAAACTCAAAAATTTTCATTTTGCTGTGATCTATTTTCCTTTTTTGGTTTACGGGATGAAGGGAGAGCGAAAACTCAAAGTTTTGATTTAAGAAAAAATTTCACATCTAAAATGGAGATGCACAATGCCCAAATGTTGGGAGATATAATTCCAAAGAGTGTTTGTAATTTAGATCTTTTTAGTTTTTGTATCTCAGGATTTGCAATCGTCGGGAAAACGAGGAGGTGTGGTGTTTTTAACTGACTGTTGACTCCCATTCCGTATGTCATTTCTTACAAAAATATAGCCCGTTACTCATGATAAATCACATTACAATCATCTATGATTGTTAGGTCAGCTTTTTGAAAACGGACAAAATAATGGCTTGTTAGGTAAATATCCCGCCGCACGTTCACTTCTGAATTTAATGAGTGTTTGTTATTCTCATTAAAAGCTTTGGATCCATAGGTCATTTTCAACTTTAACATGTTTCAAGCATGCATATCCATTTTAAAACACGTCTAGAAGAGTTCTCTTTTTTGTTAAATTTCAAGCTATTAGGGTTGAACTAGTGGAATTTCCCAAACTTGGATAACAAAATTTTGTGTTCAGTTGTGGTGTGTGAATAAATTTTCATTACTTACATTTTTTCCCATACATAAACTCTAAAATTTACATTTTTTTTGTGATCTATTTACCTTTTTTTTGTTTATGGCATGAAGGGAGAACGAATAACTAGAAATTTTGATTTAATAAAAAAGTGTACATCTAAAATGGAGATGCACAATGCACAAATGTGGAGAGATATAATTCCAAAGAGTGTCTATGATTTTTCAGGATTGTGAGGTCTTTTCAGTTTTTAGTTCTCAGGTTTTGCAATCGTCGGGAAAAGGGGGAGGCGGGGGATTTTTAATTGTGTGTTGACTCCCAACCCGTAAGTCATTTCTTACAATAATACATCCCGTTACGAATGAAAAATCACTTTACAATCATCTATGATTGTTAGGTCAGCTTTTTGCAAACGGGCAAAATAATGGCTTGTTTGACTCTGGTAAATATCCCACCGCACGTTCACTAGATAATTTAATGAGCGTATGTTATTCTCTTTAAAAGCTTTGGATCCATAGGCCATTTGCATCTTTAACATGTTTCAAGCTTGCATATCCATTTTTAAAACACGTGTGGAACAAATCTCTTTCTTGTAAAATTCCGAGCTATTAGGGTTGAACAAGTGGAATTTCCCAAACTTGGATAACAAAAGTTTTGTGTTAATTTTTGGTGTGTGAATAAGTTTTCTTTACTTACATTTGTTATTGTTTCCATACATAAACTCAAAAATTTTCATTTTGCTGTGATATATTTGCCTTTTTTTGTTTACGGGATGAAGGGAGAGAGAAAACTCAAAGTTTTGATTTAAGAAAAAAGTGTACATCTAAAATGGTGATGGACGGTGCACAAATGTAGAGAGAGATAATTCCAATGAGTGTCTGTAATTTTTAGGGAATTTAAGCTTTTTTTAGTTTTTATATCTCAGGTTTTACAATCTTCGGGAAAATGGGGAGGCGGGGTGTTTTTAACTGAGTGTTGACTCCCAATCCGTAAGTCATTTCTTACAAAAATATAGCCCGTTACGGATGATAAATCACTTTACAATCATCTATGATTGTTCGGTAAGCTTTTTGTGAACTGGCAAAAAATAATGGCTAGTTTGATTCTGGTAAATATCCCACCGCATGTTCATTGATAATTTAATGAGTGTTTGTTATTCTCATTAAAAGCTTTGGATCCATAGGTCATTTGCATCTTTAACATGTTTCAAGCTTGCATATCCATTTTTAAAACACGTGTGGAACAAATCACTTTCTTGTAAAATTCCAAACTATTAGGGTTGGACTAGTGGAATTTCCCAAACTTGGATAAAAAAAGTTTTGTGTTAATTTTTGGTGTGTGAATAAATTTTCTTAACTTACATTTGTTATTGTTTTAAAATTTTTTCATACATAAACTCAAAAATTTTCATTTTGCTGTGATCTATTTGCCTTTTTTTGTTTACGGGATCAAGGGAGAGTGAAAACTCAAAGTTTTGATTTAAGAAAAAAGTGTACATCTAAAATGGAGACGCACAGTGCACAAATGAAGAGAGAGATAATTCCAATGAGTGTCCGTAATTTTTAGGGAATTTAAGCTCTTTTTAGTTTTTATATCTCAGGTTTTACAATCTTCGGGAAAAGGGGGAGGCGGGGTGTTTTTAACTGAGTGTTGATTCCCAATCCGTAAGTCATTTCTTACAAAAATATAGCCCGTTACGGATGATAAATCACTTTACAATCATCTATGATTGTTAGGTAAGCTTTTTGTGAACGGGCAAAATAATGGCTAGTTTGATTCTGGTAAATATCCCACCGCACGTTCATTGAGAATTTAATGAGTGTTTGTTATTCTCTTTAAAAGCTTTGGATCCATAGGTCATTTGCATCTTTAACATGTTTCAAGCTTGCATATCCATTTTTAAAACACGTGTGGAACAAATCTCTTTCTTGTAAAATTCCAAGCTATTAGGGTTGAACTAGTGGAATTTCCCAAACTTGGATAACAAAAGTTTTGTGTTAATTTTTGGTGTGTTAATAAATTTTCTTTACTTACATTTGTTATTGTTTTAAAATTTTACCATACATAAACTCATAAATTTTCATTTTGCTGTGATCTATTTTCCTTTTTTGGTTTACGGGATGAAGGGAGAGCGAAAACTCAAAGTTTTGATTTAAGAAAAAATTTCACATCTAAAATGGAGATGCACAATGCCCAAATGTTGGGAGATATAATTCCAAAGAGTGTTTGTAATTTAGATCTTTTTAGTTTTTGTATCTCAGGATTTGCAATCGTCGGGAAAACGAGGAGGTGTGGTGTTTTTAACTGACTGTTGACTCCCATTCTGTATGTCATTTCTTACAAAAATATAGCCCGTTACTCATCATAAATCACATTGCAATCATCTATGATTGTTGGGTCAGCTTTTTGTGAACGGGCAAAATAATGGCTAGTTTGATTCTGGTAAATATCCCACCGCACGTTCATTGAGAATTTAATGAGTGTTTGTTATTCTCATTAAAAGCTTTGGATCCATAGGTCATTTTCAACTTTAACATGTTTCAAGCATGCATATCCATTTTAAAACACGTCATAGAAGAGTTCTCTTTTTTGTTAAATTTCAAGCTATTAGGGTTGAAATAGTGGAATTTCCCAAACTTGGATAACAAAATTTTGTGTTCAGTTGTGGTGTGTGAATAAATTTTCATTACTTACATTTTTTCCCATACATAAACTCTAAAATTTACATTTTTTTTGTGATCTATTTACCTTTTTTTTGTTTATGGCATGAAGGGAGAACGAAAAACTAGAAATTTTGATTTAATAAAAAAGTGTACATCTAAAATGGAGATGCACAATGCACAAATATGGAGAGATATAATTCCAAAGAGTGTCTATGATTTTTCAGGATTGTGAGGTCTTTTCAGTTTTTAGTTCTCAGGTTTTGCATTCGTCGGGAAAAGGGGGAGGCGGGGGATTTTTAATTGAGTGTTGACTCCCAATCCGTAAGTCATTTCTTACAATAATACATCCCGTTACGAATGAAAAATCACTTTACAATCATCTATGATTGTTAGGTCAGCTTTTTGCAAACGGGCAAAATAATGGCTTGTTTGACTCTGGTAAATATCCCACCGCACGTTCACTAGATAATTTAATGAGCGTATGTTATTCTCTTTAAAAGCTTTGGATCCATAGGCCATTTGCATCTTTAACATGTTTCAAGCTTGCTTATCCATTTTTAAAACACGTGTGGAACAAATCTCTTTCTTGTAAAATTCCGAGGTATTAGGGTTGAACAAGTGGAATTTCCCAAACTTGGATAACAAAAGTTTTGTGTTAATTTTTGGTGTGTGAATAAGTTTTCTTTACTTACATTTGTTATTGTTCTAAATTTTTTCCATACATAAACTCAAAAATTTTCATTTTGCTGTGATATATTTGCCTTTTTTTGTTTACGGGATGAAGGGAGAGAGAAAACTCAAAGTTTTGATTTAAGAAAAAAGTGTACATCTAAAATGGAGATGGACGGTGCACAAATGTAGAGAGAGATAATTCCAATGAGTGTCTGTAATTTTTAGGGAATTTAAGCTTTTTTTAGTTTTTATATCTCAGGTTTTACAATCTTCGGGAAAATGGGGAGGCGGGGTGTTTTTAACTGAGTGTTGACTCCCAATCCGTAAGTCATTTCTTACAAAAATATAGCCCGTTATGGATGATAAATCACTTTACAATCATCTATGATTGTTTGGTAAGCTTTTTGTGAACTGGCAAAATAATGGCTAGTTTGATTCTGGTAAATATCCCACCGCACGTTCATTGATAATTTAATGAGTGTTTGTTATTCTCTTTAAAAGCTTTGGATCCATAGGTCATTTGCATCTTTAACATGTTTCAAGCTTGCATATCCATTTTTAAAACACGTGTGGAACAAATCACTTTCTTGTAAAATTCCAAGCTATTAGGGTTGGACTAGTGGAATTTCCCAAACTTGGATAACAAAAGTTTTGTGTTAATTTTTGGTGTGTTAATAAATTTTCTTTACTTACATTTGTTAGTGTTTTAAAATTTTACCATACATAAACTCAAAAATTTTCATTTTGCTGTGATCTATTTTCCTTTTTTGGTTTACGGGATGAAGGGAGAGCGAAAACTCAAAGTTTTGATTTAAGAAAAAATTTCACATCTAAAATGGAGATGCACAATGCCCAAATGTTGGGAGATATAATTCCAAAGAGTGTTTGTAATTTAGATCTTTTTAGTTTTTGTATCTCAGGATTTGCAATCGTCGGGAAAACGAGGAGGTGTGGTGTTTTTAACTGACTGTTGACTCCCATTCCGTATGTCATTTCTTACAAAAATATAGCCCGTTACTCATGATAAATCACATTACAATCATCTATGATTGTTAGGTCAGCTTTTTGAAAACGGACAAAATAATGGCTTGTTAGGTAAATATCCCGCCGCACGTTCACTTCTGAATTTAATGAGTGTTTGTTATTCTCATTAAAAGCTTTGGATCCATAGGTCATTTTCAACTTTAACATGTTTCAAGCATGCATATCCATTTTAAAACACGTCTAGAAGAGTTCTCTTTTTTGTTAAATTTCAAGCTATTAGGGTTGAACTAGTGGAATTTCCCAAACTTGGATAACAAAATTTTGTGTTCAGTTGTGGTGTGTGAATAAATTTTCATTACTTACATTTTTTCCCATACATAAACTCTAAAATTTACATTTTTTTTGTGATCTATTTACCTTTTTTTTGTTTATGGCATGAAGGGAGAACGAATAACTAGAAATTTTGATTTAATAAAAAAGTGTACATCTAAAATGGAGATGCACAATGCACAAATGTGGAGAGATATAATTCCAAAGAGTGTCTATGATTTTTCAGGATTGTGAGGTCTTTTCAGTTTTTAGTTCTCAGGTTTTGCAATCGTCGGGAAAAGGGGGAGGCGGGGGATTTTTAATTGTGTGTTGACTCCCAACCCGTAAGTCATTTCTTACAATAATACATCCCGTTACGAATGAAAAATCACTTTACAATCATCTATGATTGTTAGGTCAGCTTTTTGCAAACGGGCAAAATAATGGCTTGTTTGACTCTGGTAAATATCCCACCGCACGTTCACTAGATAATTTAATGAGCGTATGTTATTCTCTTTAAAAGCTTTGGATCCATAGGCCATTTGCATCTTTAACATGTTTCAAGCTTGCATATCCATTTTTAAAACACGTGTGGAACAAATCTCTTTCTTGTAAAATTCCGAGCTATTAGGGTTGAACAAGTGGAATTTCCCAAACTTGGATAACAAAAGTTTTGTGTTAATTTTTGGTGTGTGAATAAGTTTTCTTTACTTACATTTGTTATTGTTTCCATACATAAACTCAAAAATTTTCATTTTGCTGTGATATATTTGCCTTTTTTTGTTTACGGGATGAAGGGAGAGAGAAAACTCAAAGTTTTGATTTAAGAAAAAAGTGTACATCTAAAATGGTGATGGACGGTGCACAAATGTAGAGAGAGATAATTCCAATGAGTGTCTGTAATTTTTAGGGAATTTAAGCTTTTTTTAGTTTTTATATCTCAGGTTTTACAATCTTCGGGAAAATGGGGAGGCGGGGTGTTTTTAACTGAGTGTTGACTCCCAATCCGTAAGTCATTTCTTACAAAAATATAGCCCGTTACGGATGATAAATCACTTTACAATCATCTATGATTGTTCGGTAAGCTTTTTGTGAACTGGCAAAAAATAATGGCTAGTTTGATTCTGGTAAATATCCCACCGCATGTTCATTGATAATTTAATGAGTGTTTGTTATTCTCATTAAAAGCTTTGGATCCATAGGTCATTTGCATCTTTAACATGTTTCAAGCTTGCATATCCATTTTTAAAACACGTGTGGAACAAATCACTTTCTTGTAAAATTCCAAACTATTAGGGTTGGACTAGTGGAATTTCCCAAACTTGGATAAAAAAAGTTTTGTGTTAATTTTTGGTGTGTGAATAAATTTTCTTAACTTACATTTGTTATTGTTTTAAAATTTTTTCATACATAAACTCAAAAATTTTCATTTTGCTGTGATCTATTTGCCTTTTTTTGTTTACGGGATCAAGGGAGAGTGAAAACTCA
Organism: Aristolochia californica; assembly: GCF_029961685.1. Classification (NCBI taxonomy): domain Eukaryota; kingdom Viridiplantae; phylum Streptophyta; class Magnoliopsida; order Piperales; family Aristolochiaceae; genus Aristolochia; species Aristolochia californica. The sequence goes on from NW_027181793.1 coordinate 13,371,676, forward strand.
AAGTTTTGATTTAAGAAAAAAGTGTACATCTAAAATGGAGACGCACAGTGCACAAATGAAGAGAGAGATAATTCCAATGAGTGTCCGTAATTTTTAGGGAATTTAAGCTCTTTTTAGTTTTTATATCTCAGGTTTTACAATCTTCGGGAAAAGGGGGAGGCGGGGTGTTTTTAACTGAGTGTTGACTCCCAATCCGTAAGTCATTTCTTACAAAAATATAGCCCGTTACGGATGATAAATCACTTTACAATCATCTATGATTGTTAGGTAAGCTTTTTGTGAACGGGCAAAATAATGGCTAGTTTGATTCTGGTAAATATCCCACCGCACGTTCATTGAGAATTTAATGAGTGTTTGTTATTCTCTTTAAAAGCTTTGGATCCATAGGTCATTTGCATCTTTAACATGTTTCAAGCTTGCATATCCATTTTTAAAACACGTGTGGAACAAATCTCTTTCTTGTAAAATTCCAAGCTATTAGGGTTGAACTAGTGGAATCTCCCAAACTTGGATAACAAAAGTTTTGTGTTAATTTTTGGTGTGTTAATAAATTTTCTTTACTTACATTTGTTATTGTTTTAAAATTTTACCATACATAAACTCATAAATTTTCATTTTGCTGTGATCTATTTTCCTTTTTTGGTTTACGGGATGAAGGGAGAGCGAAAACTCAAAGTTTTGATTTAAGAAAAAATTTCACATCTAAAATGGAGATGCACAATGCCCAAATGTTGGGAGATATAATTCCAAAGAGTGTTTGTAATTTAGATCTTTTTAGTTTTTGTATCTCAGGATTTGCAATCGTCGGGAAAACGAGGAGGTGTGGTGTTTTTAACTGACTGTTGACTCCCATTCTGTATGTCATTTCTTACAAAAATATAGCCCGTTACTCATCATAAATCACATTGCAATCATCTATGATTGTTGGGTCAGCTTTTTGTGAACGGGCAAAATAATGGCTAGTTTGATTCTGGTAAATATCCCACCGCACGTTCATTGAGAATTTAATGAGTGTTTGTTATTCTCATTAAAAGCTTTGGATCCATAGGTCATTTTCAACTTTAACATGTTTCAAGCATGCATATCCATTTTAAAACACGTCATAGAAGAGTTCTCTTTTTTGTTAAATTTCAAGCTATTAGGGTTGAACTAGTGGAATTTCCCAAACTTGGATAACAAAATTTTGTGTTCAGTTGTGGTGTGTGAATAAATTTTCATTACTTACATTTTTTCCCATACATAAACTCTAAAATTTACATTTTTTTTGTGATCTATTTACCTTTTTTTTGTTTATGGCATGAAGGGAGAACGAAAAACTAGAAATTTTGATTTAATAAAAAAGTGTACATCTAAAATGGAGATGCACAATGCACAAATATGGAGAGATATAATTCCAAAGAGTGTCTATGATTTTTCAGGATTGTGAGGTCTTTTCAGTTTTTAGTTCTCAGGTTTTGCATTCGTCGGGAAAAGGGGGAGGCGGGGGATTTTTAATTGAGTGTTGACTCCCAATCCGTAAGTCATTTCTTACAATAATACATCCCGTTATGAATGAAAAATCACTTTACAATCATCTATGATTGTTAGGTCAGCTTTTTGCAAACGGGCAAAATAATGGCTTGTTTGACTCTGGTAAATATCCCACCGCACGTTCACTAGATAATTTAATGAGCGTATGTTATTCTCTTTAAAAGCTTTGGATCCATAGGCCATTTGCATCTTTAACATGTTTCAAGCTTGCTTATCCATTTTTAAAACACGTGTGGAACAAATCTCTTTCTTGTAAAATTCCGAGGTATTAGGGTTGAACAAGTGGAATTTCCCAAACTTGGATAACAAAAGTTTTGTGTTAATTTTTGGTGTGTGAATAAGTTTTCTTTACTTACATTTGTTATTGTTCTAAATTTTTTCCATACATAAACTCAAAAATTTTCATTTTGCTGTGATATATTTGCCTTTTTTTGTTTACGGGATGAAGGGAGAGAGAAAACTCAAAGTTTTGATTTAAGAAAAAAGTGTACATCTAAAATGGAGATGGACGGTGCACAAATGTAGAGAGAGATAATTCCAATGAGTGTCTGTAATTTTTAGGGAATTTAAGCTTTTTTTAGTTTTTATATCTCAGGTTTTACAATCTTCGGGAAAATGGGGAGGCGGGGTGTTTTTAACTGAGTGTTGACTCCCAATCCGTAAGTCATTTCTTACAAAAATATAGCCCGTTACGGATGATAAATCACTTTACAATCATCTATGATTGTTCGGTAAGCTTTTTGTGAACTGGCAAAATAATGGCTAGTTTGATTCTGGTAAATATCCCACCGCACGTTCATTGATAATTTAATGAGTGTTTGTTATTCTCTTTAAAAGCTTTGGATCCATAGGTCATTTGCATCTTTAACATGTTTCAAGCTTGCATATCCATTTTTAAAACACGTGTGGAACAAATCACTTTCTTGTAAAATTCCAAGCTATTAGGGTTGGACTAGGGGAATTTCCCACTCTTGGATAACCAAAGTTTGGTGTTAATTTTTGGTGTGTGAAAAAATTTTCTTAACTTACATTTGTTATTGTTATAAAATTTTTCCATACATAAACTCAAAAATTTTCATTTTGCTGTGATCTATTTGCCTTTTTTTGTTTACGGGATGAAGGGAGGGTGAAAACTCAAAGTTTTGATTTAAGAAAAAAGTGTACATCTAAAATGGAGACGCACAGTGCACAAATGTAGAGAGAGATAATTCCAATGAGTGTCTGTAATTTTTAGGGAATTTAAGCTCTTTTTAGTTTTTATATCTCAGGTTTTACAATCTTCGGGAAAAGGGGGAGGCGGGGTGTTTTTAACTGAGTGTTGACTCCCAATCCGTAAGTCATTTCTTACAAAAATATAGCCCGTTACAGATGATAAATCACTTTACAATCATCTATGATTGTTCGGTAAGCATTTTGTGAACTAGCAAAATAATGGCTAGTTTGATTCTGGTAAATATCCCACCGCACGTTCATTGATAATTTAATGAGTGTTTGTTATTCTCGTTAAAAGCTTTGGATCCGTAGGTCATTTGCATCTTAAACATGTTTCAAGCTTGCATATCCATTTTTAAAACACGTGTGGAACAAATCACTTTCTTGTAAAATTCCAAGCTATTAGGGTTGGACTAGTGGAATTTCCCAAACTTGGATAACAAAAGTTTTGTGTTAATTTTTGGTGTCTGAATAAATTTTCTTAACTTACATTTGTTATTGTTTTAAAATTTTTCCATACATAAACTCAAAAATTTTCATGTTGCTGTGATCTATTTGCCTTTTTTTGTTTACGGGATCAAGGGAGAGTGAAAACTCAAAGTTTTGATTTAAGAAAAAAGTGTACATCTAAAATGGAGACGCACAGTGCACAAATGAAGAGAGAGATAATTCCAATGAGTGTCTGTAATTTTTAGGGAATTTAAGCTCTTTTTAGTTTTTATATCTCCGGTTTTACAATCTTCGGGAAAAGGGGGAGGCGGGGTATTTTTAACTGAGTGTTGACTCCCAATCCGTAAGTCATTTCTTACAAAAATATAGCCCGTTACGGATGATAAATCACTTTACAATCATCTATGATTGTTAGGTAAGCTTTTTGTGAACGGGCAAAATAATGGCTAGTTTGATTCTGGTAAATATCCCACCGCACGTTCATTGATAATTTAATGAGTGTTTGTTATTCTCTTTAAAAGCTTTGGATCCATAGGTCATTTGCATCTTTAACATGTTTCAAGCTTGCATATCCATTTTTAAAACACGTGTGGAACAAATCACTTTCTTGTAAAATTCCAAACTATTAGGGTTGGACTAGTGGAATTTCCCAAACTTGGATAACAAAAGTTTTGTGTTAATTTTTGGTGTGTGAATAAATTTTCTTAACTTACATTTGTTATTGTTTTAAAATTTTTCCATACATAAACTCAAAAATTTTCATGTTGCTGTGATCTATTTGCCTTTTTTTGTTTACGGGATCAAGGGAGAGTGAAAACTCAAAGTTTTGATTTAAGAAAAAAGTGTACATCTAAAATGGAGACGCATAGTGCACAAATGAAGAGAGAGATAATTCCAATGAGTGTCTGTAATTTTTAGGGAATTTAAGCTCTTTTTAGTTTTTATATCTCAGGTTTTACAATCTTCGGGAAAAGGGGGAGGCGGGGTGTTTTTAACTGAGTGTTGACTCCCAATCCGTAAGTCATTTCTTACAAAAATATAGCCCGTTACGGATGATAAATCACTTTACAATCATCTATGATTGTTAGGTAAGCTTTTTGTGAACGGGCAAAATAATGGCTAGTTTGATTCTGGTAAATATCCCACCGCACGTTCATTGATAATTTAATGAGTGTTTGTTATTCTCTTTAAAAGCTTTGGATCCATAGGTCATTTGCATCTTTAACATGTTTCAAGCTTGCATATCCATTTTTAAAACACGTGTGGAACAAATCTCTTTCTTGTAAAATTCCAAGCTATTAGGGTTGAACTAGTGGAATTTCCCAAACTTGGATAACAAAAGTTTTGTGTTAATTTTTGGTGTGTTAATAAATTTTCTTTACTTACATTTGTTATTGTTTTAAAATTTTACCATACATAAACTCATAAATTTTCATTTTGCTGTGATCTATTTTCCTTTTTTGGTTTACGGGATGAAGGGAGAGCGAAAACTCAAAGTTTTGATTTAAGAAAAAATTTCACATCTAAAATGGAGATGCACAATGCCCAAATGTTGGGAGATATAATTCCAAAGAGTGTTTGTAATTTAGATCTTTTTAGTTTTTGTATCTCAGGATTTGCAATCGTCGGGAAAACGAGGAGGTGTGGTGTTTTTAACTGACTGTTGACTCCCATTCCGTATGTCATTTCTTACAAAAATATAGCCCGTTACTCATGATAAATCACATTACAATCATCTATGATTGTTAGGTCAGCTTTTTGTGAACGGGCAAAATAATGGCTAGTTTGATTCTGGTAAATATCCCACCGCACGTTCATTGAGAATTTAATGAGTGTTTGTTATTCTCATTAAAAGCTTTGGATCCATAGGTCATTTTCAACTTTAACATGTTTCAAACATGCATATCCATTTTAAAACACGTCTAGAAGAGTTCTCTTTTTTGTTAAATTTCAAGCTATTAGGGTTGAACTAGTGGAATTTCCCAAACTTGGATAACAAAATTTTGTGTTCAGTTGTGGTGTGTGAATAAATTTTCATTACTTACATTTTTTCCCATACATAAACTCTCAAATTTACATTTTTTTATTGATCTATTTACCTTTTTTTTGTTTATGGCATGAAGGGAGAACGAAAAACTAGAATTTTTGATTTAATAAAAAAGTGTACATCTAAAATGGAGATGCACAATGCACAAATGTGGAGAGATATAATTCCAAAGAGTGTCTATGATTTTTCAGGATTGTGAGGTCTTTTCAGTTTTTAGTTCTCAGGTTTTGCAATCGTCGGGAAAAGGGGGAGGCGGGGGATTTTTAATTGAGTGTTGACTCCCAATCCGTAAGTCATTTCTTACAATAATACATCCCGTTACGAATGAAAAATCACTTTACAATCATCTATGATTGTTAGGTCAGCTTTTTGCAAACGGGCAAAATAATGGCTTGTTTGACTCTGGTAAATATCCCACCGCACGTTCACTAGATAATTTAATGAGCGTATGTTATTCTCTTTAAAAGCTTTGGATCCATAGGCCATTTGCATCTTTAACATGTTTCAAGCTTGCATATCCATTTTTAAAACACGTGTGGAACAAATCTCTTTCTTGTAAAATTCCGAGGTATTAGGGTTGAACAAGTGGAATTTCCCAAACTTGGATAACAAAAGTTTTGTGTTAATTTTTGGTGTGTGAATAAGTTTTCTTTACTTACATTTGTTATTGTTCTAAATTTTTTCCATACATAAACTCAAAAATTTTCATTTTGCTGTGATATATTTGCCTTTTTTTGTTTACGGGATGAAGGGAGAGAGAAAACTCAAAGTTTTGATTTAAGAAAAAAGTGTACATCTAAAATGGAGATGGACGGTGCACAAATGTAGAGAGAGATAATTCCAATGAGTGTCTGTAATTTTTAGGGAATTTAAGCTTTTTTTAGTTTTTATATCTCAGGTTTTACAATCTTCGGGAAAATGGGGAGGCGGGGTGTTTTTAACTGAGTGTTGACTCCCAATCCGTAAGTCATTTCTTACAAAAATATAGCCCGTTACGGATGATAAATCACTTTACAATCATCTATGATTGTTCGGTAAGCTTTTTGTGAACTGGCAAAATAATGGCTAGTTTGATTCTGGTAAATATCCCACCGCACGTTCATTGATAATTTAATGAGTGTTTGTTATTCTCTTTAAAAGCTTTGGATCCATAGGTCATTTGCATCTTTAACATGTTTCAAGCTTGCATATCCATTTTTAAAACACGTGTGGAACAAATCACTTTCTTGTAAAATTCCAAGCTATTAGGGTTGGACTAGGGGAATTTCCCACTCTTGGATAACCAAAGTTTGGTGTTAATTTTTGGTGTGTGAATAAATTTTCTTAACTTACATTTGTTATTGTTATAAAATTTTTCCATACATAAACTCAAAAATTTTCATTTTGCAGTGATCTATTTGCCTTTTTTTGTTTACGGGATGAAGGGAGAGTGAAAACTCAAAGTTTTGATTTAAGAAAAAAGTGTACATCTAAAATGGAGACGCACAGTGCACAAATGTAGAGAGAGATAATTCCAATGAGTGTCTGTAATTTTTAGGGAATTTAAGCTCTTTTTAGTTTTTATATCTCAGGTTTTACAATCTTCGGGAAAAGGGGGAGGCGGGGTGTTTTTAACTGAGTGTTGACTCCCAATCCGTAAGTCATTTCTTACAAAAATATAGCCCGTTACGGATGATAAATCACTTTACAATCATCTATGATTGTTCGGTAAGCTTTTTGTGAACGGGCAAAATAATGGCTAGTTTGATTCTGGTAAATATCCCACCGCACGTTCATTGATAATTTAATGAGTGTTTGTTATTCTCTTTAAAAGCTTTGGATCCATAGGTCATTTGCATCTTTAACATGTTTCAAGCTTGCATATCCATTTTTAAAACACGTGTGGAACAAATCTCTTTCTTGTAAAATTCCAAGCTATTAGGGTTGGACCAGTGGAATTTCCCAAACTTGGATAACAAAAGTTTTGTGTTAATTTTTGGTGTGTGAATAAATTTTCTTAACTTACATTTGTTATTTTTTAAAAATTTTTCCATACATAAACTCAAAAATTTTCATGTTGCTGTGATCTATTTGCCTTTTTTTGTTTACGGGATCAAGGGAGAGTGAAAACTCAAAGTTTTGATTTAAGAAAAAATTTCACATCTAAAATGGAGATGCACAATGCGCAAATGTTGGGAGATATAATTCCAAAGAGTGTTTGTAATTTAGATCTTTTTAGTTTTTGTATCTCAGGATTTGCAATCGTCGGGAAAACGAGGAGGTGTGGTGTTTTTAACTGACTGTTGACTCCCATTCCGTATGTCATTTCTTACAAAAATATAGCCCGTTACTCATGATAAATCACATTACAAGCATCTATGATCGTTAGGTCAGCTTTTTGAAAACGGACAAAATAATGGCTTGTTAGGTAAATATCCCGCCGCACGTTCACTTCTGAATTTAATGAGTGTTTGTTATTCTCATTAAAAGCTTTGGATCCATAGGTCATTTTCAACTTTAACATGTTTCAAGCATGCATATCCATTTTAAAACACGTCTAGAAGAGTTCTCTTTTTTGTTAAATTTCAAGTTATTAGGGTTGAACTAGTGGAATTTCCCAAACTTGGATAACAAAATTTTGTGTTCAGTTGTGGTGTGTGAATAAATTTTCATTACTTACATTTTTTCCCATACATAAACTCTAAAATTTACATTTTTTTTGTGATCTATTTACCTTTTTTTTGTTTATGGCATGAAGGGAGAACGAAAAACTAGAAATTTTGATTTAATAAAAAAGTGTACATCTAAAATGGAGATGCACAATGCACAAATGTGGAGAGATATAATTCCAAAGAGTGTCTATGATTTTTCAGGATTCTGAGGTCTTTTCAGTTTTTAGTTCTCAGGTTTTGCAATCGTCGGGAAAAGGGGGAGGCGGGGGATTTTTAATTGAGTGTTGACTCCCAATCCGTAAGTCATTTCTTACAATAATACATCCCGTTACGAATGAAAAATCACTTTACAATCATCTATGATTGTTAGGTCAGCTTTTTGCAAACGGGCAAAATAATGGCTTGTTTGACTCTGGTAAATATCCCACCGCACGTTCACTAGATAATTTAATGAGCGTATGTTATTCTCTTTAAAAGCTTTGGATCCATAGGCCATTTGCATCTTTAACATGTTTCAAGCTTGCATATCCATTTTTAAAACACGTGTGGAACAAATCTCTTTCTTGTAAAATTCCGAGCTATTAGGGTTGAACAAGTGGAATTTCCCAAACTTGGATAACAAAAGTTTTGTGTTAATTTTAGGTGTGTGAATAAGTTTTCTTTACTTACATTTGTTATTGTTCTAAATTTTTTCCATACATAAACTCAAAAATTTTCATTTTGCTGTGATATATTTGCCTTTTTTTGTTTACGGGATGATGGGAGAGAGAAAACTCAAAGTTTTGATTGAAGAAAAAAGTGTACATCTAAAATGGAGATGCACGGTGCACAAATGTAGAGAGAGATAATTCCAATGAGTGTCTGTAATTTTTAGGGAATTTAAGCTTTTTTTAGTTTTTATATCTCAGGTTTTACAATCTTCGGGAAAATGGGGAGGCGGGGTGTTTTTAACTGAGTGTTGACTCCCAATCCGTAAGTCATTTCTTACAAAAATATAGCCCGTTACGGATGATATATCACTTTACAATCATCTATGATTGTTCGGTAAGCTTTTTGTGAACTGGCAAAATAATGGCTAGTTTGATTCTGGTAAATATCCCACCGCACGTTCATTGATAATTTAATGAGTGTTTGTTATTCTCTTTAAAAGCTTTGGATCCATAGGACATTTGCATCTTTAACATGTTTCAAGCTTGCATATCCATTTTTAAAACACGTGTGGAACAAATCTCTTTCTTGTAAAATTCCGAGCTATTAGGGTTGAACAAGTGGAATTTCCCAAACTTGGATAACAAAAGTTTTGTGTTAATTTTTGGTGTGTGAATAAATTTTCTTAACTTACATTTGTTATTGTTTTAAAATTTTTCCATACATAAACTCAAAAATTTTCATTTTGCTGTGATCTATTTGCCTTTTTTTGTTTACAGGATCAAGGGAGAGTGAAAACTCAAAGTTTTGATTTAAGAAAAAAGTGTACATCTAAAATGGAGACGCACAGTGCACAAATGAAGAGAGAGATAATTCCAATGAGTGTCTGTAATTTAGATCTTTTTAGTTTTTGTATCTCAGGATTTGCAATCGTCGGGAAAACGGGGAGGTGTGGTGTTTTTAACTGACTGTTGACTCCCATTCCGTATGTCATTTCTTACAAAAATATAGCCCGTTACTCATGATAAATCACATTACAATCATCTATGATTGTTAGGTCAGCTTTTTGAGAACGGACAAAATAATGGCTTGTTAGGTAAATATCCCGCCGCACGTTCACTTCTGAATTTAATGAGTGTTTGTTATTATTCTCTTTAAAAGCTTTGGATCCATAGGTCATTTTCAACTTTAACATGTTTCAAGCATGCATATCCATTTTTAAAACACGTCTAGAAGAGTTCTCTTTTTTGTTAAATTTCAAGCTATTAGGGTTGAACTAGTGGAATTTCCCAAACTTGGATAACAAAATTTTGTGTTCAGTTGTGGTGTGTGAATAAATTTTCATTACTTACATTTTTTCCCATACATAAACTCTAAAATTTACATTTTTTTTGTGATCTATTTACCTTTTTTTTGTTTATGGCATGAAGGGAGAACCAAAAACTAGAAATTTTGATTTAATAAAAAAGTGTACATCTAAAATGGAGATGCACAATGCACAAATGTGGAGAGATATAATTCCAAAGAGTGTCTATGATTTTTCAGGATTGTGAGGTCTTTTCAGTTTTTAGTTCTCAGGTTTTGCAATCGTCGGGAAAAGGGGGAGGCGGGGGATTTTTAATTGAGTGTTGACTCCCAATCCGTAAGTCATTTCTTACAATAATACATCCTGTTACGAATGAAAAATCACTTGACAATCATCTATGATTGTTAGGTCAGCTTTTTGCAAACGGGCAAAATAATGGCTTGTTTGACTCTGGTAAATATCCCACCGCACGTTCACTAGATAATTTAATGAGCGTATGTTATTCTCTTTAAAAGCTTTGGATCCATAGGCCATTTGCATCTTTAACATGTTTCAAGCTTGCATATCCATTTTTAAAACACGTGTGGAACAAATCTCTTTCTTGTAAAATTCTGAGCTATTAGGGTTGAACAAATGGAATTTCCCAAACTTGGATAACAAAAGTTTTGTGTTAATTTTTGGTGTGTGAATAAGTTTTCTTTACTTACATTTGTTATTGTTCTAAATTTTTTCCATACATAAACTCAAAAATTTTCATTTTGCTGTGATATATTTGCCTTTTTTTGTTTACGGGATGAAGGGAGAGAGAAAACTCAAAGTTTTGATTGAAGAAAAAAGTGTACATCTAAAATGGAGATGCACAGTGCACAAATGTAGAGAGAGATAATTCCAATGAGTGTCTGTAATTTTTAGGGAATTTAAGCTTGTTTTAGTTTTTATATCTCAGGTTTTACAATCTTCGGGAAAATGGGGAGGCGGGGTGTTTTTAACTGAGTGTTGACTCCCAATACGTAAGTCATTTCTTACAAAAATATAGCCCGTTACGGATGATAAATCACTTTACAATCATCTATGATTGTTCGGTAAGCTTTTTGTGAACTGGCAAAATAATGGCTAGTTTGATTCTGGTAAATATCCCACCGCACGTTCATTGATCATTTAATGAGTGTTTGTTATTCTCTTTAAAAGCTTTGGATCCATAGGTCATTTGCATCTTTAACATGTTTCAAGCTTGCATATCCATTTTTAAAACACGTGTGGAACAAATCACTTTCTTGTAAAATTCCAAGCTATTAGGGTTGGACTAGTGGAATTTCCCAAACTTGGATAACAAAAGTTTTGTGTTAATTTTTGGTGTGTGAATAAATTTTCTTAACTTACATTTGTTATTGTTTTAAAATTTTTCCATACATAAACTCAAAAATTTTCATTTTGCTGTGATCTATTTGCCTTTTTTTGTTTACGGGGTCAAGGGAGAGTGAAAACTCAAAGTTTTGATTTAAGAAAAAAGTGTACATCTAAAATGGAGACGCACAGTGCACAAATGAAGAGAGAGATAATTCCAATGAGTGTCTGTAATTTTTAGGAAATTTAAGCTCTTTTTAGTTTTTATATCTCAGGTTTTACAATCTTCGGGAAAAGGGGGAGGCGGGGTGTTTTTAACTGAGTGTTGACTCCCAATCCGTAAGTCATTTCTTACAAAAATATAGCCCGTTACGGATGATAAATCACTTTACAATCATCTATGATTGTTAGGTAAGCTTTTTGTGAACGGGCAAAATAATGGCTAGTTTGATTCTGGTAAATATCCCACCGCACGTTCATTGAGAATTTAATGAGTGTTTGTTATTCTCTTTAAAAGCTTTGGATCCATAGGTCATTTGCATCTTTAACATGTTTCAAGCTTGCATATCCATTTTTAAAACACGTGTGGAACAAATCTCTTTCTTGTAAAATTCCAAGCTATTAGGGTTGAACTAGTGCAATTTCCCAAACTTGGATCACAAAAGTTTTGTGTTAATTTTTGGTGTGTTAATAAATTTTCTTTACTTACATTTGTTATTGTTTTAAAATTTTACCGTACATAAACTCATAAATTTTCATTTTGCTGTGATCTATTTTCCTTTTTTGGTTTACGGGATGAAGGGAGAGCGAAAACTCAAAGTTTTGATTTAAGAAAAAATTTCACATCTAAAATGGAGATGCACAATGCCCAAATGTTGGGAGATATAATTCCAAAGAGTGTTTGTAATTTAGATCTTTTTAGTTTTTGTATCTCAGGATTTGCAATCGTTGGGAAAACGAGGAGGTGTGGTGTTTTTAACTGACTGTTGACTCCCATTCCGTATGTCATTTCTTACAAAAATATAGCCCGTTACTCATGATAAATCACATTACAATCATCTATGATTGTTAGGTCAGCTTTTTGAAAACGGACAAAATAATGGCTTGTTAGGTAAATATCCCGCCGCACGTTCACTTCTGAATTTAATGAGTGTTTGTTATTCTCATTAAAAGCTTTGGATCCATAGGTCATTTTCAACTTTAACATGTTTCAAGCATGCATATCCATTTTGAAACACGTCTAGAAGAGTTCTCTTTTTTTTTAAATTTCAAGCTATTAGGGTTGAACTAGTGGAATTTCCCAAATTTGGATAACAAAATTTTGTGTTCAGTTGTGGTGTGAGAATAAATTTTCATTACTTACATTTTTTCCCATACATAAACTCTAAAATTTACATTTTTTTTGTGATCTATTTACCTTTTTTTTGTTTATGGCATGAAGGGAGAACGAAAAACTAGAAATTTTGATTTAATAAAAAAGTGTACATCTAAAATGGAGATGCACAATGCACAAATGTGGAGAGATATAATTCCAAAGAGTGTCTATGATTTTTCAGGATTGTGAGGTCTTTTCAGTTTTTAGTTCTCAGGTTTTGCAATCGTCGGGAAAAGGGGGAGGCGGGGGATTTTTAATTGAGTGTTGACTCCCAATCCGTAAGTCATTTCTTACAATAATACATCCTGTTACGAATGAAAAATCACTTTACAATCATCTATGATTGTTAGGTAAGCTTTTTGTGAACGGGCAAAATAATGGCTAGTTTGATTCTGGTAAATATCCCACCGCACGTTCACTAGATAATTTAATGAGCGTATGTTATTCTCTTTAAAAGCTTTGGATCCATAGGCCATTTGCATCTTTAACATGTTTCAAGCTTGCATATCCATTTTTAAAACACGTGTGGAACAAATCTCTTTCTTGTAAAATTCCGAGCTATTAGGGTTGAACAAGTGGAATTTCCCAAACTTGGATAACAAAAGTTTTGTGTTAATTTTTGGTGTGTGAATAAGTTTTCTTTACTTACATTTGTTATTGTTTCCATACATAAACTCAAAAATTTTCATTTTGCTGTGATATATTTGCCTTTTTTTGTTTACGGGATGAAGGGAGAGAGAAAACTCAAAGTTTTGATTTAAGAAAAAAGTGTACATCTAAAATGGAGATGGACGGTGCACAAATGTAGAGAGAGATAATTCCAATGAGTGTCTGTAATTTTTAGGGAATTTAAGCGTTTTTTAGTTTTTATATCTCAGGTTTTACAATCTTCGGGAAAATGGGGAGGCGGGGTGTTTTTAACTGAGTGTTGACTCCCAATCCGTAAGTCATTTCTTACAAAAATATAGCCCGTTACGGATGATAAATCACTTTACAATCATCTATGATTGTTCGGTAAGCTTTTTGTGAACTGGCAAAAAATAATGGCTAGTTTGATTCTGGTAAATATCCCACCGCACGTTCATTGATAATTTAATGAGTGTTTGTTATTCTCTTTAAAAGCTTTGGATCCATAGGTCATTTGCATCTTTAACATGTTTCAAGCTTGCATATCCATTTTTAAAACACGTGTGGAACAAATCACATTCTTGTAAAATTCCAAACTATTAGGGTTGGACTAGTGGAATTTCCCAAACTTGGATAACAAAAGTTTTGTGTTAATTTTTGGTGTGTGAATAAATTTTCTTAACTTACATTTGTTATTGTTTTAAAATTTTTCCATACATAAACTCAAAAATTTTCATTTTGCTGTGATCTATTTGCCTTTTTTTGTTTACGGGATCCAGGGAGAGTGAAAACTCAAAGTTTTGATTTAAGAAAAAAGTGTACATCTAAAATGGAGACGCACAGTGCACAAATGAAGAGAGAGATAATTCCAATGAGTGTCTGTAATTTTTAGGGAATTTAAGCTCTTTTTAGTTTTTATATCTCAGGTTTTACAATCTTCGGGAAAAGGGGGAGGCGGGGTGTTTTTAACTGAGTGTTGACTCCCAATCCGTAAGTCATTTCTTACAAAAATATAGCCCGTTACGGATGATAAATCACTTTACAATCATCTATGATTGTTAGGTAAGCTTTTTGTGAACGGGCAAAATAATGGCTAGTTTGATTCTGGTAAATATCCCACCGCACGTTCATTGATAATTTAATGAGTGTTTGTTATTCTCTTTAAAAGCTTTGGATCCATAGGTCATTTGCATCTTTAACATGTTTCAAGCTTGCATATCCATTTTTAAAACACGTGTGGAACAAATCACTTTCTTGTAAAATTCCAAACTATTAGGGTTGGACTAGTGGAATTTCCCAAACTTGGATAACAAAAGTTTTGTGTTAATTTTTGGTGTGTGAATAAATTTTCTTAACTTACAATTGTTATTGTTTTAAAATTTTTCCATACATAAACTCAAAAATTTTCATTTTGCTGTGATCTATTTGCCTTTTTTTGTTTACGGGATCAAGGGAGAGTGAAAACTCAAAGTTTTGATTTAAGAAAAAAGTGTACATCTAAAATGGAGACGCACAGTTCACAAATGAAGAGAGAGATAATTCCAATGAGTGTCTGTAATTTTTAGGGAATTTAAGCTCTTTTTAGTTTTTATATCTCAGGTTTTACAATCTTCGGGAAAAGGGGGAGGCGGGGTGTTTTTAACTGAGTGTTGACTCCCAATCCGTAAGTCATTTCTTACAAAAATATAGCCCGTTACGGATGATAAATCACTTTACAATCATCTATGATTGTTAGGTAAGCTTTTTGTGAACGGGCAAAATAATGGCTAGTTTGATTCTGGTAAATATCCCACCGCACGTTCATTGAGAATTTAATGAGTGTTTGTTATTCTCTTTAAAAGCTTTGGATCCATAGGTCATTTGCATCTTTAACATGTTTCAAGCTTGCATATCCATTTTTAAAACACGTGTGGAACAAATCTCTTTCTTGTAAAATTCCAAGCTATTAGGGTTGGACTAGTGGAATTTCCCAAACTTGGATAACAAAAGTTTTGTGTTAATTTTTGGTGTGTTAATAAATTTTCTTTACTTACATCTGTTATTGTTTTAAAATTTTACCATACATAAACTCAAAAATTTTCATTTTGCTGTGATCTATTTTCCTTTTTTGGTTTACGGGATGAAGGGAGAGCGAAAACTCAAAGTTTTGATTTAAGAAAAAATTTCACATCTAAAATGGAGATGCACAATGCCCAAATGTTGGGAGATATAATTCCAAAGAGTGTTTGTAATTTAGATCTTTTTAGTTTTTGTATCTCAGGATTTGCAATCGTCGGGAAAACGAGGAGGTGTGGTGTTTTTAACTGACTGTTGACTCCCATTCCGTATGTCATTTCTTACAAAAATATAGCCCGTTACTCATGATAAATCACATTACAATCATCTATGATTGTTAGGTCAGCTTTTTGTGAACGGGCAAAATAATGGCTAGTTTGATTCTGGTAAATATCCCACCGCACGTTCATTGAGAATTTAATGAGTGTTTGTTATTCTCATTAAAAGCTTTGGATCCATAGGTCATTTTCAACTTTAACATGTTTCAAGCATGCATATCCATTTTAAAACACGTCTAGAAGAGTTCTCTTTTTTGTTAAATTTCAAGCTATTAGGGTTGAACTAGTGGAATTTCCCAAACTTGGATAACAAAATTTTGTGTTCAGTTGTGGTGTGTGAATAAATTTTCATTACTTACATTTTTTCCCATACATAAACTCTAAAATTTACATTTTTTTATCGATCTATTTACCTTTTTTTTGTTTATGGCATGAAGGGAGAACGAAAAACTAGAAATTTTGATTTAATAAAAAAGTGTACATCTAAAATGGAGATGCACAATGCACAAATGTGGAGAGATATAATTCCAAAGAGTGTCTATGATTTTTCAGGATTGTGAGGTCTTTTCAGTTTTTAGTTCTCAGGTTTTGCAATCGTCGGGAAAAGGGGGAGGCGGGGGATTTTTAATTGAGTGTTGACTCCCAATCCGTAAGTCATTTCTTACAATAATACATCCCGTTACGAATGAAAAATCACTTTACAATCATCTATGATTGTTAGGTCAGCTTTTTGCAAACGGGCAAAATAATGGCTTGTTTGACTCTGGTAAATATCCCACCGCACGTTCACTAGATAATTTAATGAGCGTATGTTATTCTCTTTAAAAGCTTTGGATCCATAGGCCATTTGCATCTTTAACATGTTTCAAGCTTGCATATCCATTTTTAAAACACGTGTGGAACAAATCTCTTTCTTGTAAAATTCCGAGCTATTAGGGTTGAACAAGTGGAATTTCCCAAACTTGGATAACAAAAGTTTTGTGTTAATTTTTGGTGTGTGAATAAGTTTTCTTTACTTACATTTGTTATTGTTCTAAATTTTTTCCATACATAAACTCAAAAATTTTCATTGTGCTGTGATATATTTGCCTTTTTTTGTTTACGGGATGAAGGGAGAGAGAAAACTCAAAGTTTTGATTTAAGAAAAAAGTGTAAATCTAAAATGGAGATGGACGGTGCACAAATGTAGAGAGAGATAATTCCAATGAGTGTCTGTAATTTTTAGGGAATTTAAGCTTTTTTTAGTTTTTATATCTCAGGTTTTACAAACTTCGGGAAAATGGGGAGGCAGGGTGTTTTTAACTGAGTGTTGACTCCCAATCCGTAAGTCATTTCTTACAAAAATATAGCCCGTTACGGATGGTAAATCACTTTACAATCATCTATGATTGTTCGGTAATCTTTTTGTGAACTGGCAACATAATGGCTAGTTTGATTCTGGTAAATATCCCACCGCACGTTCATTGATAATTTAATGAGTGTTTGTTATTCTCTTTAAAAGCTTTGGATCCATAGGTCATTTGCATCTTTAACATGTTTCAAGCTTGCATATCCATTTTTAAAACACGTGTGGAACAAATCACTTTCTTGTAAAATTCCAAGCTATTAGGGTTGGACCAGTGGAATTTCCCAAACTTGGATAACAAAAGTTTTGTGTTAATTTTTGGTGTGTGAATAAATTTTCTTAACTTACATTTGTTATTGTTTTAAAATTTTTCCATACATAAACTCAAAAATTTTCATGTTGCTGTGATCTATTTGCGTTTTTTTGTTTACGGGATCAAGGGAGAGTGAAAACTCAAAGTTTTGATTTAAGAAAAAAGTGTACATCTAAAATGGAGACGCACAGTGCACAAATGTAGAGAGAGATAATTCCAATGAGTGTCTGTAATTTTAAGGGAATTTAAGCTCTTTTTAGTTTTTATATCTCAGGTTTTACAATCTTCGGGAAAAGGGGGAGGCGGGGTGTTTTTAACTGAGTGTTGACTCCCAATCCGTAAGTCATTTCTTACAAAAATATAGCCCGTTACGGATGATAAATCACTTTACAATCATCTATGATTGTTAGGTAAGCATTTTGTGAACGGGCAAAATAATGGCTAGTTTGATTCTGGTAAATATCCCACCGCACGTTCATTGAGAATTTAATGAGTGTTTGTTATTCTCTTTAAATGCTTTGGATCCATAGGTCATTTGCATCTTTAACATGTTTCAAGCTTGCATATCCATTTTTAAAACACGTGTGGAACAAATCTCTTTCTTGTAAAATTCCAAGCTATTAGGGTTGAACTAGTGGAATTTCCCAAACTTGGATAACAAAAGTTTTGTGTTAATTTTTGGTGTGTTAATAAATTTTCTTAACTTACATTTGTTATTGTTTTAAAATTTTACCATACATAAACTCAAAAACTTTCATTTTGCTGTGATCTATTTTCCTTTCTTGGTTTACGGGATGAAGGGAGAGCGAAAACTCAAAGTTTTGATTTAAGAAAAAATTTCACATCTAAAATGGAGATGCACAATGCGCAAATGTTGGGAGATATAATTCCAAAGAGTGTTTGTAATTTAGATCTTTTCAGTTTTTTGTATCTCAGGATTTGCAATCGTCGGGAAAACGAGGAGGTGTGGTGTTTTTAACTGACTGTTGACTCCCATTCCGTATGTCATTTCTTACAAAAATATAGCCCGTTACTCATGATAAATCACATTACAATCATCTGTGATTGTTAGGTCAGCTTTTTGAAAACGGACAAAATAATGGCTTGTTAGGTAAATATCCCGCCGCACGTTCACTTCTGAATTTAATGAGTGTTTGTTATTCTCACTAAAAGCTTTGGATCCATAGGTCATTTTCAACTTTAACATGTTTCAAGCATGCATATCCATTTTAAAACACGTCTAGAAGAGTTCTCTTTTTTGTTAAATTTCAAGCTATTAGGGTTGAACTAGTGGAATTTCCCAAACTTGGATAACAAAATTTTGTGTTCAGTTGTGGTGTGTGAATAAATTTTCATTACTTACATTTTTTCCCATACATAAACTCTAAAATTTACATTTTTTTTGTGATCTATTTACCATTTTTTTGTTTATGGCATGAAGGGAGAACGAAAAACTAGAAATTTTGATTTAATAAAAAAGTGTACATCTAAAATGGAGATGCACAATGCACAAATGTGGAGAGATATAATTCCAAAGAGTGTCTATGATTTTTCAGGATTGTGAGGTCTTTTCAGTTTTTAGTTCTCAGGTTTTGCAATCGTCGGGAAAAGGGGGAGGCGGGGGATTTTTAATTGAGTGTTGACTCCCAATCCGTAAGTCATTTCTTACAATAATACATCCTGTTACGAATGAAAAATCACTTTACAATCATCTATGATTGTTAGGTCAGCTTTTTGCAAACGGGCAAAATAATGGCTTGTTTGACTCTGGTAAATATCCCACCGCACGTTCACTAGATAATTTAATGAGCGTATGTTATTCTCTTTAAAAGCTTTGGATCCATAGGCCATTTGCATCTTTAACATGTTTCAAGCTTGCATATCCATTTTTAAAACACGTGTGGAACAAATCTCTTTCTTGTAAAATTCCGAGCTATTAGGGTTGAACAAGTGGAATTTCCCAAACTTGGATAACAAAAGTTTTGTGTTAATTTTTGGTGTGTGAATAAGTTTTCTTTACTTACATTTGTTATTGTTCTAAATTTTTTCCATACATAAACTCAAAAATTTTCATTTTGCTGTGATATATTTGCCTTTTTTTGTTTACGGGACGAAGGGAGAGTGAAAACTCAAAGTTTTGATTTAAGAAAAAAGTGTACATCTAAAATGGAGACGCACAGTGCACAAATGTAGAGAGAGATAATTCCAATGAGTGTCTGTAATTTTTAGGGAATTTAAGCTCTTTTTAGTTTTTATATCTCAGGTTTTACAATCTTCGGGAAAAGGGGGAGGCGGGGTGTTTTTAACTGAGTGTTGACTCCCAATCCGTAAGTCATTTCTTACAAAAATATAGCCCGTTACGGATGATAAATCACTTTACAATCATCTATGATTGTTCGGTAAGCTTTTTGTGAACGGGCAACATAATGGCTAGTTTGATTCTGGTAAATATCCCACCGCACGTTCATTGATAATTTAATGAGTGTTTGTTATTCTCTTTAAAAGCTTTGGATCCATAGGTCATTTGCATCTTTAACATGTTTCAAGCTTGCATATCCATTTTTAAAACACGTGTGGAACAAATCACTTTCTTGTAAAATTCCAAGCTATTAGGGTTGGACCAGTGGAATTTCCCAAACTTGGATAACAAAAGTTTTGTGTTAATTTTTGGTGTGTGAATAAATTTTCTTAACTTACATTTGTTATTGTTTTAAAATTTTTCCATACATAAACTCAAAAATTTTCATGTTGCTGTGATCTATTTGCGTTTTTTTGTTTACGGGATCAAGGGAGAGTGAAAACTCAAAGTTTTGATTTAAGAAAAAAGTGTACATCTAAAATGGAGACGCACAGTGCACAAATGAAGAGAGAGATAATTCCAATGAGTGTCAGTAATTTTTAGGGAATTTAAGCTCTTTTTAGTTTTTATATATCAGGTTTTACAATCTTCGGGAAAAGGGGGAGGCGGGGTGTTTTTAACTGAGTGTTGACTCCCAATCCGTAAGTCATTTCTTACAAAAATATAGCCCGTTACGGATGATAAATCACTTTACAATCATCTATGATTGTTAGGTAAGCATTTTGTGAACGGGCAAAATAATGGCTCGTTTGATTCTGGTAAATATCCCACCGCACGTTCATTGAGAATTTAATGAGTGTTTGTTATTCTCTTTAAATGCTTTGGATCCATAGGTCATTTGCATCTTTAACATGTTTCAAGCTTGCATATCCATTTTTAAAACACGTGTGGAACAAATCTCTTTCTTGTAAAATTCCAAGCTATTAGGGTTGAACTAGTGGAATTTTCCAAACTTGGATAACAAAAGTTTTGTGTTAATTTTTGGTGTGTTAATAAATTTTCTTTACTTACATTTGTTATTGTTTTAAAATTTTACCATACATAAACTCAAAAACTTTCATTTTGCTGTGATCTATTTTCCTTTCTTGGTTTACGGGATGAAGGGAGAGCGAAAACTCAAAGTTTTGATTTAAGAAAAAATTTCACATCTAAAATGGAGATGCACAATGCGCAAATGTTGGGAGATATGATTCCAAAGAGTGTTTGTAATTTAGATCTTTTCAGTTTTTTGTATCTCAGGATTTGCAATCGTCGGGAAAACGAGGAGGTGTGGTGTTTTTAACTGACTGTTGACTCCCATTCCGTATGTCATTTCTTACAAAAATATAGCCCGTTACTCATGATAAATCACATTACAATCATCTGTGATTGTTAGGTCAGCTTTTTGAAAACGGACAAAATAATGGCTTGTTAGGTAAATATCCCGCCGCACGTTCACTTCTGAATTTAATGAGTGTTTGTTATTCTCATTAAAAGCTTTGGATCCATAGGTCATTTTCAACTTTAACATGTTTCAAGCATGCATATCCATTTTAAAACACGTCTAGAAGAGTTCTCTTTTTTGTTAAATTTCAAGCTATTAGGGTTGAACTAGTGGAATTTCCCAAACTTGGATAACAAAATTTTGTGTTCAGTTGTGGTGTGTGAATAAATTTTCATTACTTACATTTTTTCCCATACATAAACTCTAAAATTTACATTTTTTTTGTGATCTATTTACCTTTTTTTGTTTATGGCATGAAGGGAGAACGAAAAACTAGAAATTTTGATTTAATAAAAAAGTGTACATCTAAAATGGAGATGCACAATGCACAAATGTGGAGAGATATAATTCCAAAGAGTGTCTATGATTTTTCAGGATTGTGAGGTCTTTTCAGGCTTTAGTTCTCAGGTTTTGCAATCGTCGGGAAAAGGGGGAGGCGGGGGATTTTTAATTGAGTGTTGACTCCCAATCCGTAAGTCATTTCTTACAATAATACATCACGTTACGAATGAAAAATCACTTTACAATCATCTATGATTGTTAGGTCAGCTTTTTGCAAACGGGCAAAATAATGGCTTGTTTGACTCTGGTAAATATCCCACCGCACGTTCACTAGATAATTTAATGAGCGTATGTTATTCTCTTTAAAAGCTTTGGATCCATAGGCCATTTGCATCTTTAACATGTTTCAAGCTTGCATATCCATTTTTAAAACACGTGTGGAACAAATCTCTTTCTTGTAAAATTCCGAGCTATTAGGGTTGAACAAGTGGAATTTCCCAAACTTGGATAACAAAAGTTTTGTGTTAATTTTTGGTGTGTGAATAAGTTTTCTTTACTTACATTTGTTATTGTTCTAAATTTTTTCCATACATAAACTCAAAAATTTTCATTTTGCTGTGATATATTTGCCTTTTTTTTGTTTACGGGATGAAGGGAGAGAGAAAACTCAAAGTTTTGATTTAAGAAAAAAGTGTACATCTAAAATGGAGATGCACGGTGCACAAATGTAGAGAGAGATAATTCCAATGAGTGTCTGTAATTTTTAGGGAATTTAAGCTTTTTTTAGTTTTTATATCTCAGGTTTTACAATCTTCGGGAAAATGGGGAGGCGGGGTGTTTTTAACTGAGTGTTGACTCCCAATCCGTAAGTCATTTCTTACAAAAATATAGCCCGTTACGGATGATAAATCACTTTACAATCATCTATGATTGTTCGGTAAGCTTTTTGTGAACTGGCAAAATAATGGCTAGTTTGATTCTGGTAAATATCCCACCGCACGTTCATTGATAATTTAATGAGTGTTTGTTATTCTCTTTAAAAGCTTTGGATCCATAGGTCATTTGCATCTTTAACATGTTTCAAGCTTGCATATCCATTTTTAAAACACGTGTGGAACAAATCACTTTCTTGTAAAATTCCAAGCTATTAGGGTTGGACTAGTGGAATTTCCCAAACTTGGATAACAAAAGTTTTGTGTTAATTTTTGGTGTGTGAATAAATTTTCTTAACTTACATTTGTTATTGTTTTAAAATTTTTCCATACATAAACTCAAAAATTTTCATTTTGCTGTGATCTATTTGCCTTTTTTTGTTTACGGGATCAAGGGAGAGTGAAAACTCAAAGTTTTGATTTAAGAAAAAAGTGTACATCTAAAATGGAGACGCACAGTGCACAAATGAAGAGAGAGATAATTCCAATGAGTGTCTGTAATTTTTAGGGAATTTAAGCTCTTTTTAGTTTTAATATCTCAGGTTTTACAATCTTCGGGAAAAGGGGGAGGCGGGGTGTTTTTAACTGAGTGTTGACTCCCAATCCGTAAGTCATTTCTTACAAAAATATAGCCCGTTACGGATGATAAATCACTTTACAATCATCTATGATTGTTAGGTAAGCTTTTTGTGAACGGGCAAAATAATGGCTAGTTTGATTCTGGTAAATATCCCACCGCACGTTCATTGAGAATTTAATGAGTGTTTGTTATTCTCTTTAAAAGCTTTGGATCCATAGGTCATTTGCATCTTTAACATGTTTCAAGCTTGCATATCCATTTTTAAAACACGTGTGGAACAAATCTCTTTCTTGTAAAATTCCAAGCTATTAGGGTTGAACTAGTGGAATTTCCCAAACTTGGATAACAAAAGTTTTGTGTTAATTTTTGGTGTGTTAATAAATTTTCTTTACTTACATTTGTTATTGTTTTAAAATTTTACCGTACATAAACTCAAAAATTTTCATTTTGCTGTGATCTATTTTCCTTTTTTGGTTTACGGGATGAAGGGAGAGCGAAAACTCAAAGTTTTGATTTAAGAAAAAATTTCACATCTAAAATGGAGATGCACAATGCGCAAATGTTGGGAGATATAATTCCAAAGAGTGTTTGTAATTTAGATCTTTTTAGTTTTTGTATCTCAGGATTTGCAATCGTCGGGAAAACGGGGAGGTGTGGTGTTTTTAACTGACTGTTGACTCCCATCCCGTATGTCATTTCTTACAAAAATATAGCCCGTTACTCATGATAAATCACATTACAATCATCTATGATTGTTAGGTCAGCTTTTTGAAAACGGACAAAATAATGGCTTGTTAGGTAAATATCCCGCGTAATGAGTGTTTGTTATTCTCATTAAAAGCTTTGGATCCATAGGTCATTTTCAACTTTAACATGTTTCAAGCATGCATATCCATTTTTAAAACACGTCTAGAAGAGTTCTCTTTTTTGTTAAATTTCAAGCTATTAGGGTTGAACTAGTGGAATTTCCCAAACTTGGATAACAAAATTTTGTGTCCAGTTGTGGTGTGTGAATAAATTTTCATTACTTACATTTTTTAATGTTTTAATTTTTTCCCATACATAAACTCTAAAATTTACATTTTTTTTGTGATCTATTTACCTTTTTTTTTGTTTATGGCATGAAGGGAGAACGAAAAACTAGAAATTTTGATTTAATAAAAAAGTGTACATCTAAAATGGAGATGCACAATGCACAAATGTGGAGAGATATAATTCCAAAGAGTGTCTATGATTTTTCAGGATTGTGAGGTCTTTTAAGTTTTTAGTTCTCAGGTTTTGCAATCGTCGGGAAAAGGGGGAGGCGGGGGATTTTTAATTGAGTGTTGACTCCCAATCCGTAAGTCATTTCTTACAATAATACATCCCGTTACGAATGAAAAATCACTTTACAATCATCTATGATTGTTAGGTCAGCTTTTTGCAAACGGGCAAAATAATGGCTTGTTTGACTCTGGTAAATATCCCACCGCACGTTCACTAGATAATTTAATGAGCGTATGTTATTCTCTTTAAAAGCTTTGGATCCATAGGCCATTTGCATCTTTAACATGTTTCAAGCTTGCATATCCATTTTTAAAACACGTGTGGAACAAATCTCTTTCTTGTAAAATTCCGAGCTATTAGGGTTGAACAAGTGGAATTTCCCAATCTTGGATAACAAAAGTTTTGTGTTAATTTTTGGTGTGTGAATAAGTTTTCTTTACTTACATTTGTTATTGTTCTAAATTTTTTCCATACATAAACTCAAAAATTTTCATTTTGCTGTGATATATTTGCCTTTTTTTTGTTTACGGGATGAAGGGAGAGAGAAAACTCAAAGTTTTGATTTAAGAAAAAAGTGTACATCTAAAATGGAGATGCACGGTGCACAAATGTAGAGAGAGATAATTCCAATGAGTGTCTGTAATTTTTAGGGAATTTAAGCTTCTTTTAGTTTTTATATCTCAGGTTTTACAATCTTCGGGAAAATGGGGAGGCGGGGTGTTTTTAACTGAGTGTTGACTCCCAATCCGTAAGTCATTTCTTACAAAAATATAGCCCGTTACGGATGATAAATCACTTTACAATCATCTATGATTGTTCGGTAAGCTTTTTGTGAACTGGCAAAATAATGGCTAGTTTGATTCTGGTAAATATCCCACCGCACGTTCATTGATAATTTAATGAGTGTTTGTTATTCTCTTTAAAAGCTTTGGATCCATAGGTCATTTGCATCTTTAACATGTTTCAAGCTTGCATATCCATTTTTAAAACACGTGTGGAACAAATCACTTTCTTGTAAAATTCCAAGCTATTAGGGTTGGACTAGTGGAATTTCCCAAACTTGGATAACAAAAGTTTTGTGTTAATTTTTGGTGTGTGAATAAATTTTCTTAACTTACATTTGTTATTGTTTTAAAATTTTTCCATACATAAACTCAAAAATTTTCATTTTGCTGTGATCTATTTGCCTTTTTTTGTTTACGGGATCAAGGGAGAGTGAAAACTCAAAGTTTTGATTTAAGAAAAAAGTGTACATCTAAAATGGAGACGCACAGTGCACAAATGAAGAGAGAGATAATTCCAATGAGTGTCTGTAATTTTTAGGGAATTTAAGCTCTTTTTAGTTTTTATATCTCAGGTTTTACAATCTTCGGGAAAAGGGGGAGGCGGGGTGTTTTTAACTGAGTGTTGACTCCCAATCCGTAAGTCATTTCTTACAAAAATATAGCCCGTTACGGATGATAAATCACTTTACAATCATCTATGATTGTTAGGTAAGCTTTTTGTGAACGGGCAAAATAATGGCTAGTTTGATTCTGGTAAATATCCCACCGCACGTTCATTGAGAATTTAATGAGTGTTTGTTATTCTCTTTAAAAGCTTTGGATCCATAGGTCATTTGCATCTTTAACATGTTTCAAGCTTGCATATCCATTTTTAAAACACGTGTGGAACAAATCTCTTTCTTGTAAAATTCCAAGCTATTAGGGTTGAACTAGTGGAATTTCCCAAACTTGGATAACAAAAGTTTTGTGTTAATTTTTGGTGTGTTAATAAATTTTCTTTACTTACATTTGTTATTGTTTTCAAATTTTACCGTACATAAACTCAAAAATTTTCATTTTGCTGTGATCTATTTTCCTTTTTTGGTTTACGGGATGAAGGGAGAGCGAAAACTCAAAGTTTTGATTTAAGAAAAAATTTCACATCTAAAATGGAGATGCACAATGCGCAAATGTTGGGAGATATAATTCCAAAGAGTGTTTGTAATTTAGATCTTTTTAGTTTTTGTATCTTAGGATTTGCAATCGTCGGGAAAACGGGGAGGTGTGGTGTTTTTAACTGACTGTTGACTCCCATTCCGTATGTCATTTCTTACAAAAATATAGCCCGTTACTCATGATAAATCACATTACAATCATCTATGATTGATAGGTCAGCTTTTTGAAAACGGACAAAATAATGGCTTGTTTGGTAAATATCCCGCGTAATGAGTGTTTGTTATTCTCATTAAAAGCTTTGGATCCATAGGTCATTTTCAACTTTAACATGTTTCAAGCATGCATATCCATTTTTAAAACACGTCTAGAAGAGTTCTCTTTTTTGTTAAATTTCAAGCTATTAGGGTTGAACTAGTGGAATTTCCCAAACTTGGATAACAAAATTTGGTGTCCAGTTGTGGTGTGTGAATAAATTTTCATTACTTACATTTTTTAATGTTTTAATTTTTTCCCATACATAAACTCTAAAATTTACATTTTTTTTGTGATCTATTTACCTTTTTTTTTGTTTATGGCATGAAGGGAGAACGAAAAACTAGAAATTTTGATTTAATAAAAAAGTGTACATCTAAAATGGAGATACACAATGCACAAATGTGGAGAGATATAATTCCAAAGAGTGTCTATGATTTTTCAGGATTGTGAGGTCTTTTAAGTTTTTAGTTCTCAGGTTTTGCAATCGTCGGGAAAAGGGGGAGGCGGGGGATTTTTAATTGAGTGTTGACTCCCAATCCGTAAGTCATTTCTTACAATAATACATCCCGTTACGAATGAAAAATCACTTTACAATCATCTATGATTGTTAGGTCAGCTTTTTGCAAACGGGCAAAATAATGGCTTGTTTGACTCTGGTAAATATCCCACCGCACGTTCACTAGATAATTTAATGAGCGTATGTTATTCTCTTTAAAAACTTTGGATCCATAGGCCATTTGCATCTTTAACATGTTTCAAGCTTGCATATCCATTTTTAAAACACGTGTGGAACAAATCTCTTTCTTGTAAAATTCCGAGCTATTAGGGTTGAACAAGTGGAATTTCCCAAACTTGGATAACAAAAGTTTTGTGTTAATTTTTGGTGTGTGAATAAGTTTTCTTTACTTACATTTGTTATTGTTCTAAATTTTTTCCATACATAAACTCAAAAATTTTCATTTTGCTGTGATATATTTGCCTTTTTTTTGTTTACGGGATGAAGGGAGAGAGAAAACTCAAAGTTTTGATTTAAGAAAAAAGTGTACATCTAAAATGGAGATGCACGGTGCACAAATGTAGAGAGAGATAATTCCAATGAGTGTCTGTAATTTTTAGGGAATTTAAGCTTTTTTTAGTTTTTATATCTCAGGTTTTACAATCTTCGGGAAAATGGGGAGGCGGGGTGTTTTTAACTGAGTGTTGACTCCCAATCCGTAAGTCATTTCTTACAAAAATATAGCCCGTTACGGATGATAAGTCACTTTACAATCATCTATGATTGTTCGGTAAGCTTTTTGTGAACTGGCAAAAAATAATGGCTAGTTTGATTCTGGTAAATATCCCACCGCACGTTCATTGATAATTTAATGAGTGTTTGTTATTCTCTTTAAAAGCTTTGGATCCATAGGTCATTTGCATCTTTAACATGTTTCAAGCTTGCATATCCATTTTTAAAACACGTGTGGAACAAATCACTTTCTTGTAAAATTCCAAGCTATTAGGGTTGGACTAGTGGAATTTCCCAAACTTGGATAACAAAAGTTTTGTGTTAATTTTTGGTGTGTGAATAAATTTTCTTAACTTACATTTGTTATTGTTTTAAAATTTTTCCATACATAAACTCAAAAATTTTCATTTTGCTGTGATCTATTTGCCTTTTTTTGTTTACGGGATCAAGGGAGAGTGAAAACTCAAAGTTTTGATTTAAGAAAAAAGTGTACATCTAAAATGGAGACGCACAGTGCACAAATGAAGAGAGAGATAATTCCAATGAGTGTCTGTAATTTTTAGGGAATTTAAGCTCTTTTTAGTTTTTATATCTCAGGTTTTACAATCTTCGGGAAAAGGGGGAGGCGGGGTGTTTTTAACTGAGTGTTGACTCCCAATCCGTAAGTCATTTCTTACAAAAATATAGCCCGTTACGGATGATAAATCACTTTACAATCATCTATGATTGTTAGGTAAGCTTTTTGTGAACGGGAAAAATAATGGCTAGTTTGATTCTGGTAAATATCCCACCGCACGTTCATTGAGAATTTAATGAGTGTTTGTTATTCTCTTTAAAAGCTTTGGATCCATAGGTCATTTGCATCTTTAACATGTTTCAAGCTTGCATATCCATTTTTAAAACACGTGTGGAACAAATCTCTTTCTTGTAAAATTCCAAGCTATTAGGGTTGAACTAGTGGAATTTCCCAAACTTGGATAACAAAAGTTTTGTGTTAATTTTTGGTGTGTTAATAAATTTTCTTTACTTACATTTGTTATTGTTTTAAAATTTTACCGTACATAAACTCAAAAATTTTCATTTTGCTGTGATCTATTTTCCTTTTTTGGTTTACGGGATGAAGGGAGAGCGAAAACTCAAAGTTTTGATTTAAGAAAAAATTTCACATCTATAATGGAGATGCACAATGCGCAAATGTTGGGAGATATAATTCCAAAGAGTGTTTGTAATTTAGATCTTTTTAGTTTTTGTATCTCAGGATTTGCAATCGTCGGGAAAACGGGGAGGTGTGGTGTTTTTAACTGACTGTTGACTCCCATCCCGTATGTCATTTCTTACAAAAATATAGCCCGTTACTCATGATAAATCACATTACAATCATCTATGATTGTTAGGTCAGCTTTTTGAAAACGGACAAAATAATGGCTTGTTAGGTAAATATCCCGCATAATGAGTGTTTGTTATTCTCATTAAAAGCTTTGGATCCATAGGTCATTTTCAACTTTAACATGTTTCAAGCATGCATATCCATTTTTAAAACACGTCTAGAAGAGTTCTCTTTTTTGTTAAATTTCAAGCTATTAGGGTTGAACTAGTGGAATTTCCCAAACATGGATAACAAAATTTTGTGTCCAGTTGTGGTGTGTGAATAAATTTTCATTACTTACATTTTTTAATGTTTTAATTTTTTCCCATACATAAACTCTAAAATTTACATTTTTTTTGTGATCTATTTACCTTTTTTTTTGTTTATGGCATGAAGGGAGAACGAAAAACTAGAAATTTTGATTTAATAAAAAAGTGTACATCTAAAATGGAGATGCACAATGCACAAATGTGGAGAGATATAATTCCAAAGAGTGTCTATGATTTTTCAGGATTGTGAGGTCTTTTCAGTTTTTAGTTCTCAGGTTTTGCAATCGTCGGGAAAAGGGGGAGGCGGGGGATTTTTAATTGAGTGTTGACTCCCAATCCGTAAGTCATTTCTTACAATAATACATCCCGTTACGAATGAAAAATCACTTTACAATCATCTATGATTGTTAGGTCAGCTTTTTGCAAACGGGCAAAATAATGGCTTGTTTGACTCTGGTAAATATCCCACCGCACGTTCACTAGATAATTTAATGAGCGTATGTTATTCTCTTTAAAAGCTTTGGATCCATAGGCCATTTGCATCTTTAACATGTTTCAAGCTTGCATATCCATTTTTAAAACACGTGTGGAACAAATCTCTTTCTTGTAAAATTCCGAGCTATTAGGGTTGAACAAGTGGAATTTCCCAAACTTGGATAACAAAAGTTTTGTGTTAATTTTTGGTGTGTGAATAAGTTTTCTTTACTTACATTTGTTATTGTTCTAAATTTTTTCCATACATAAACTCAAAAATTTTCATTTTGCTGTGATATATTTGCCTTTTTTTTGTTTACGGGATGAAGGGAGAGAGAAAACTCAAAGTTTTGATTTAAGAAAAAAGTGTACATCTAAAATGGAGATGCACGGTGCACAAATGTAGAGAGAGATAATTCCAATGAGTGTCTGTAATTTTTAGGGAATTTAAGCTTTTTTTAGTTTTTATATCTCAGGTTTTACAATCTTCGGGAAAATGGGGAGGCGGGGTGTTTTTAACTGAGTGTTGACTCCCAATCCGTAAGTCATTTCTTACAAAAATATAGCCCGTTACGGATGATAAATCACTTTACAATCATCTATGATTGTTCGGTAAGCTTTTTGTGAACTGGCAAAATAATGGCTAGTTTGATTCTGGTAAATATCCCACCGCACGTTCATTGATAATTTAATGAGTGTTTGTTATTCTCTTTAAAAGCTTTGGATCCATAGGTCATTTGCATCTTTAACATGTTTCAAGCTTGCATATCCATTTTTAAAACACGTGTGGAACAAATCACTTTCTTGTAAAATTCCAAGCTATTAGGGTTGGACTAGTGGAATTTCCCAAACTTGGATAACAAAAGTTTTGTGTTAATTTTTGGTGTGTGAATAAATTTTCTTAACTTACATTTGTTATTGTTTTAAAATTTTTCCATACATAAACTCAAAAATTTTCATTTTGCTGTGATCTATTTGCCTTTTTTTGTTTACGGGATCAAGGGAGAGTGAAAACTCAAAGTTTTGATTTAAGAAAAAAGTGTACATCTAAAATGGAGACGCACAGTGCACAAATGAAGAGAGAGATAATTCCAATGAGTGTCTGTAATTTTTAGGGAATTTAAGCTCTTTTTAGTTTTTATATCTCAGGTTTTACAATCTTCGGGAAAAGGGGGAGGCGGGGTGTTTTTAACTGAGTGTTGACTCCCAATCCGTAAGTCATTTCTTACAAAAATATAGCCCGTTACGGATGATAAATCACTTTACAATCATCTATGATTGTTAGGTAAGCTTTTTGTGAACGGGCAAAATAATGGCTAGTTTGATTCTGGTAAATATCCCACCGCACGTTCATTGAGAATTTAATGAGTGTTTGTTATTCTCTTTAAAAGCTTTGGATCCATAGGTCATTTGCATCTTTAACATGTTTCAAGCTTGCATATCCATTTTTAAAACACGTGTGGAACAAATCTCTTTCTTGTAAAATTCCAAGCTATTAGGGTTGAACTAGTGGAATTTCCCAAACTTGGATAACAAAAGTTTTGTGTTAATTTTTGGTGTGTTAATAAATTTTCTTTACTTACATTTGTTATTGTTTTAAAATTTTACCGTACATAAACTCAAAAATTTTCATTTTGCTGTGATCTATTTTCCTTTTTTGGTTTACGGGATGAAGGGAGAGCGAAAACTCAAAGTTTTGATTTAAGAAAAAATTTCACATCTAAAATGGAGATGCACAATGCGCAAATGTTGGGAGATATAATTCCAAAGAGTGTTTGTAATTTAGATCTTTTTAGTTTTTGTATCTCAGGATTTGCAATCGTCGGGAAAACGGGGAGGTGTGGTGTTTTTAACTGACTGTTGACTCCCATCCCGTATGTCATTTCTTACAAAAATATAGCCCGTTACTCATGATAAATCACATTACAATCATCTATGATTGATAGGTCAGCTTTTTGAAAACGGACAAAATAATGGCTTGTTAGGTAAATATCCCGCGTAATGAGTGTTTGTTATTCTCATTAAAAGCTTTGGATCCATAGGTCATTTTCAACTTTAACATGTTTCAAGCATGCATATCCATTTTTAAAACACGTCTAGAAGAGTTCTCTTTTTTGTTAAATTTCAAGCTATTAGGGTTGAACTAGTGGAATTTCCCAAACTTGGATAACAAAATTTTGTGTCCAGTTGTGGTGTGTGAATAAATTTTCATTACTTACATTTTTTAATGTTTTAATTTTTTCCCATACATAAACTCTAAAATTTACATTTTTTTTGTGATCTATTTACCTTTTTTTTTGTTTATGGCATGAAGGGAGAACGAAAAACTAGAAATTTTGATTTAATAAAAAAGTGTACATCTAAAATGGAGATGCACAATGCACAAATGTGGAGAGATATAATTCCAAAGAGTGTCTATGATTTTTCAGGATTGTGAGGTCTTTTAAGTTTTTAGTTCTCAGGTTTTGCAATCGTCGGGAAAAGGGGGAGGCGGGGGATTTTTAATTGAGTGTTGACTCCCAATCCGTAAGTCATTTCTTACAATAATACATCCCGTTACGAATGAAAAATCACTTTACAATCATCTATGATTGTTAGGTCAGCTTTTTGTAAACGGGCAAAATAATGGCTTGTTTGACTCTGGTAAATATCCCACCGCACGTTCACTAGATAATTTAATGAGCGTATGTTATTCTCTTTAAAAGCTTTGGATCCATAGGCCATTTGCATCTTTAACATGTTTCAAGCTTGCATATCCATTTTTAAAACACGTGTGGAACAAATCTCTTTCTTGTAAAATTCCGAGCTATTAGGGTTGAACAAGTGGAATTTCCCAAACTTGGATAACAAAAGTTTTGTGTTAATTTTTGGTGTGTGAATAAGTTTTCTTTACTTACATTTGTTATTGTTCTAAATTTTTTCCATACATAAACTCAAAAATTTTCATTTTGCTGTGATATATTTGCCTTTTTTTTGTTTACGGGATGAAGGGAGAGAGAAAACTCAAAGTTTTGATTTAAGAAAAAAGTGTACATCTAAAATGGAGATGCACGGTGCACAAATGTGGAGAGAGATAATTCCAATGAGTGTCTGTAATTTTTAGGGAATTTAAGCTTTTTTTAGTTTTTATATCTCAGGTTTTACAATCTTCGGGAAAATGGGGAGGCGGGGTGTTTTTAACTGAGTGTTGACTCCCAATCCGTAAGTCATTTCTTACAAAAATATAGCCCGTTACGGATGATAAATCACTTTACAATCATCTATGATTGTTCGGTAAGCTTTTTGTGAACTGGCAAAATAATGGCTAGTTTGATTCTAGTAAATATCCCACCGCACGTTCATTGATAATTTAATGAGTGTTTGTTATTCTCTTTAAAAGCTTTGGATCCATAGGTCATTTGCATCTTTAACATGTTTCAAGCTTGCATATCCATTTTTAAAACACGTGTGGAACAAATCACTTTCTTGTAAAATTCCAAGCTATTAGGGTTGGACTAGTGGAATTTCCCAAACTTGGATAACAAAAGTTTTGTGTTAATTTTTGGTGTGTGAATAAGTTTTCTTTACTTACATTTGTTATTGTTCTAAATTTTTTCCATACATAAACTCAAAAATTTTCATTTTGCTGTGATATATTTGCCTTTTTTTTGTTTACGGGATGAAGGGAGAGAGAAAACTCAAAGTTTTGATTTAAGAAAAAAGTGTACATCTAAAATGGAGATGCACGGTGCACAAATGTAGAGAGAGATAATTCCAATGAGTGTCTGTAATTTTTAGGGAATTTAAGCTTTTTTTAGTTTTTATATCTCAGGTTTTACAATCTTCGGGAAAATGGGGAGGCGGGGTGTTTTTAACTGAGTGTTGACTCCCAATCCGTAAGTCATTTCTTACAAAAATATAGCCCGTTACGGAGGATAAATCACTTTACAATCATCTATGATTGTTCGGTAAGCTTTTTGTGAACTGGCAAAATAATGGCTAGTTTGATTCTAGTAAATATCCCACCGCATGTTCATTGATAATTTAATGAGTGTTTGTTATTCTCTTTAAAAGCTTTGGATCCATAGGTCATTTGCATCTTTAACATGTTTCAAGCTTGCATATCCATTTTTAAAACACGTGTGGAACAAATCACTTTCTTGTAAAATTCCAAGCTATTAGGGTTGGACTAGTGGAATTTCCCAAACTTGGATAACAAAAGTTTTGTGTTAATTTTTGGTGTGTGAATAAATTTTCTTAACTTACATTTGTTATTGTTTTAAAATTTTTCCATACATAAACTCAAAAATTTTCATTTTGCTGTGATCTATTTGCCTTTTTTTGTTTACGGGGTCAAGGTAGAGTGAAAACTCAAAGTTTTGATTTAAGAAAAAAGTGTACATCTAAAATGGAGACGCACAGTGCACAAATGAAGAGAGAGATAATTCCAATGAGTGTCTGTAATTTTTAGGGAATTTAAGCTCTTTTTAGTTTTTATATCTCAGGTTTTACAATCTTCGGGAAAAGGGGGAGGCGGGGTGTTTTTAACTGAGTGTTGACTCCCAATCCGTAAGTCATTTCTTACAAAAATATAGCTCGTTACGGATGATAAATCACTTTACAATCATCTATGATTGTTAGGTAAGCTTTTTGTGAACGGGCAAAATAATGGCTAGTTTGATTCTGGTAAATATCCCACCGCACGTTCATTGAGAATTTAATGAGTGTTTGTTATTCTCTTTAAAAGCTTTGGATCCATAGGTCATTTGCATCTTTAACATGTTTCAAGCTTGCATATCCATTTTTAAAACACGTGTGGAACAAATCTCTTTCTTGTAAAATTCCAAGCTATTAGGGTTGAACTAGTGGAATTTCCCAAACTTGGATAACAAAAGTTTTGTGTTAATTTTTGGTGTGTGAATAAATTTTCTTAACTTACATTTGTTATTGTTTTAAAATTTTTCCATACATAAACTCAAAAATTTTCATTTTGCTGTGATCTATTTGCCTTTTTTTGTTTACGGGATCAAGGGAGAGTGAAAACTCAAAGTTTTGATTTAAGAAAAAAGTGTACATCTAAAATGGAGACGCACAGTGCACAAATGAAGAGAGAGATAATTCCAATGAGTGTCTGTAATTTTTAGGGAATTTAAGCTCTTTTTAGTTTTTATATCTCAGGTTTTACAATCTTCGGGAAAAGGGGGAGGCGGGGTGTTTTTAACTGAGTGTTGACTCCCAATCCGTAAGTCATTTCTTACAAAAATATAGCCCGTTACGGATGATAAATCACTTTACAATCATCTATGATTGTTAGGTAAGCTTTTTGTGAACGGGCAAAATAATGGCTAGTTTGATTCTGGTAAATATCCCACCGCACGTTCATTGAGAATTTAATGAGTGTTTGTTATTCTCTTTAAAAGCTTTGGATCCATAGGTCATTTGCATCTTTAACATGTTTCAAGCTTGCATATCCATTTTTAAAACACGTGTGGAACAAATCTCTTTCTTGTAAAATTCCAAGCTATTAGGGTTGAACTAGTGGAATTTCCCAAACTTGGATAACAAAAGTTTTGTGTTAATTTTTGGTGTGTTAATAAATTTTCTTTACTTACATTTGTTATTGTTTTAAAATTTTACCGTACATAAACTCAAAAATTTTCATTTTGCTGTGATCTATTTTCCTTTTTTGGTTTACGGGATGAAGGGAGAGCGAAAACTCAAAGTTTTGATTTAAGAAAAAATTTCACATCTAAAATGGAGATGCACAATGCGCAAATGTTGGGAGATATAATTCCAAAGAGTGTTTGTAATTTAGATCTTTTTAGTTTTTGTATCTCAGGATTTGCAATCGTCGGGAAAACGGGGAGGTGTGGTGTTTTTAACTGACTGTTGACTCCCATCCCGTATGTCATTTCTTACAAAAATATAGCCCGTTACTCATGATAAATCACATTACAATCATCTATGATTGATAGGTCAGCTTTTTGAAAACGGACAAAATAATGGCTTGTTAGGTAAATATCCCGCGTAATGAGTGTTTGTTATTCTCATTAAAAGCTTTGGATCCATAGGTCATTTTCAACTTTAACATGTTTCAAGCATGCATATCCATTTTTAAAACACGTCTAGAAGAGTTCTCTTTTTTGTTAAATTTCAAGCTATTAGGGTTGAACTAGTGGAATTTCCCAAACTTGGATAACAAAATTTTGTGTCCAGTTGTGGTGTGTGAATAAATTTTCATTACTTACATTTTTTAATGTTTTAATTTTTTCCCATACATAAACTCTAAAATTTACATTTTTTTTGTGATCTATTTACCTTTTTTTTTGTTTATGGCATGAAGGGAGAACGAAAAACTAGAAATTTTGATTTAATAAAAAAGTGTACATCTAAAATGGAGATGCACAATGCACAAATGTGGAGAGATATAATTCCAAAGAGTGTCTATGATTTTTCAGGATTGTGAGGTCTTTTAAGTTTTTAGTTCTCAGGTTTTGCAATCGTCGGGAAAAGGGGGAGGCGGGGGATTTTTAATTGAGTGTTGACTCCCAATCCGTAAGTCATTTCTTACAATAATACATCCCGTTACGAATGAAAAATCACTTTACAATCATCTATGATTGTTAGGTCAGCTTTTTGCAAACGGGCAAAATAATGGCTTGTTTGACTCTGGTAAATATCCCACCGCACGTTCACTAGATAATTTAATGAGCGTATGTTATTCTCTTTAAAAGCTTTGGATCCCTAGGCCATTTGCATCTTTAACATGTTTCAAGCTTGCATATCCATTTTTAAAACACGTGTGGAACAAATCTCTTTCTTGTAAAATTCCGAGCTATTAGGGTTGAACAAGTGGAATTTCCCAAACTTGGATAACAAAAGTTTTGTGTTAATTTTTGGTGTGTGAATAAGTTTTCTTTACTTACATTTGTTATTGTTCTAAATTTTTTCCATACATAAACTCAAAAATTTTCATTTTGCTGTGATATATTTGCCTTTTTTTTGTTTACGGGATGAAGGGAGAGAGAAAACTCAAAGTTTTGATTTAAGAAAAAAGTGTACATCTAAAATGGAGATGCACGGTGCACAAATGTAGAGAGAGATAATTCCAATGAGTGTCTGTAATTTTTAGGGAATTTAAGCTTTTTTTAGTTTTTATATCTCAGGTTTTACAATCTTCGGGAAAATGGGGAGGCGGGGTGTTTTTAACTGAGTGTTGACTCCCAATCCGTAAGTCATTTCTTACAAAAATATAGCCCGTTACGGATGATAAATCACTTTACAATCATCTATGATTGTTCGGTAAGCTTTTTGTGAACTGGCAAAATAATGGCTAGTTTGATTCTGGTAAATATCCCACCGCACGTTCATTGATAATTTAATGAGTGTTTGTTATTCTCTTTAAAAGCTTTGGATCCATAGGTCATTTGCATCTTTAACATGTTTCAAGCTTGCATATCCATTTTTAAAACACGTGTGGAACAAATCACTTTCTTGTAAAATTCCAAGCTATTAGGGTTGGACTAGTGGAATTTCCCAAACTTGGATAACAAAAGTTTTGTGTTAATTTTTGGTGTGTGAATAAATTTTCTTAACTTACATTTGTTATTGTTTTAAAATTTTTCCATACATAAACTCAAAAATTTTCATTTTGCTGTGATCTATTTGCCTTTTTTTGTTTACGGGATCAAGGGAGAGTGAAAACTCAAAGTTTTGATTTAAGAAAAAAGTGTACATCTAAAATGGAGACGCACAGTGCACAAATGAAGAGAGAGATAATTCCAATGAGTGTCTGTAATTTTTAGGGAATTTAAGCTCTTTTTAGTTTTTATATCTCAGGTTTTACAATCTTCGGGAAAAGGGGGAGGCGGGGTGTTTTTAACTGAGTGTTGACTCCCAATCCGTAAGTCATTTCTTACAAAAATATAGCCCGTTACGGATGATAAATCACTTTACAATCATCTATGATTGTTAGGTAAGCTTTTTGTGAACGGGCAAAATAATGGCTAGTTTGATTCTGGTAAATATCCCACCGCACGTTCATTGAGAATTTAATGAGTGTTTGTTATTCTCTTTAAAAGCTTTGGATCCATAGGTCATTTGCATCTTTAACATGTTTCAAGCTTGCATATCCATTTTTAAAACACGTGTGGAACAAATCTCTTTCCTGTAAAATTCCAAGCTATTAGGGTTGAACTAGTGGAATTTCCCAAACTTGGATAACAAAAGTTTTGTGTTAATTTTTGGTGTGTTAATAAATTTTCTTTACTTACATTTGTTATTGTTTTAAAATTTTACCGTACATAAACTCAAAAATTTTCATTTTGCTGTGATCTATTTTCCTTTTTTGGTTTACGGGATGAAGGGAGAGCGAAAACTCAAAGTTTTGATTTAAGAAAAAATTTCACATCTAAAATGGAGATGCACAATGCGCAAATGTTGGGAGATATAATTCCAAAGAGTGTTTGTAATTTAGATCTTTTTAGTTTTTGTATCTCAGGATTTGCAATCGTCGGGAAAACGGGGAGGTGTGGTGTTTTTAACTGACTGTTGACTCCCATCCCGTATGTCATTTCTTACAAAAATATAGCCCGTTACTCATGATAAATCACATTACAATCATCTATGATTGTTAGGTCAGCTTTTTGAAAACGGACAAAATAATGGCTTGTTAGGTAAATATCCCGCGTAATGAGTGTTTGTTATTCTCATTAAAAGCTTTGGATCCATAGGTCATTTTCAACTTTAACATGTTTCAAGCATGCATATCCATTTTTAAAACACGTCTAGAAGAGTTCTCTTTTTTGTTAAATTTCAAGCTATTAGGGTTGAACTAGTGGAATTTCCCAAACTTGGATAACAAAATTTTGTGTCCAGTTGTGGTGTGTGAATAAATTTTCATTACTTACATTTTTTAATGTTTTAATTTTTTCCCATACATAAACTCTAAAATTTACATTTTTTTTGTGATCTATTTACCTTTTTTTTTGTTTATGGCATGAAGGGAGAACGAAAAACTAGAAATTTTGATTTAATAAAAAAGTGTACATCTAAAATGGAGATGCACAATGCACAAATGTGGAGAGATATAATTCCAAAGAGTGTCTATGATTTTTCAGGATTGTGAGGTCTTTTCAGTTTTTAGTTCTCAGGTTTTGCAATCGTCGGGAAAAGGGGGAGGCGGGGGATTTTTAATTGAGTGTTGACTCCCAATCCGTAAGTCATTTCTTACAATAATACATCCCGTTACGAATGAAAAATCACTTTACAATCATCTATGATTGTTAGGTCAGCTTTTTGCAAACGGGCAAAATAATGGCTTGTTTGACTCTGGTAAATATCCCACCGCACGTTCACTAGATAATTTAATGAGCGTATGTTATTCTCTTTAAAAGCTTTGGATCCATAGGCCATTTGCATCTTTAACATGTTTCAAGCTTGCATATCCATTTTTGAAACACGTGTGGAACAAATCTCTTTCTTGTAAAATTCCGAGCTATTAGGGTTGAACAAGTGGAATTTCCCAAACTTGGATAACAAAAGTTTTGTGTTAATTTTTGGTGTGTGAATAAGTTTTCTTTACTTACATTTGTTATTGTTCTAAATTTTTTCCATACATAAACTCAAAAATTTTCATTTTGTTGTGATATATTTGCCTTTTTTTTGTTTACGGGATGAAGGGAGAGAGAAAACTCAAAGTTTTGATTTAAGAAAAAAGTGTACATCTAAAATGGAGATGCACGGTGCACAAATGTAGAGAGAGATAATTCCAATGAGTGTCTGTAATTTTTAGGGAATTTAAGCTTTTTTTAGTTTTTATATCTCAGGTTTTACAATCTTCGGGAAAATGGGGAGGCGGGGTGTTTTTAACTGAGTGTTGACTCCCAATCCGTAAGTCATTTCTAACAAAAATATAGCCCGTTACGGATGATAAATCACTTTACAATCATCTATGATTGTTCGGTAAGCTTTTTGTGAACTGGCAAAATAATGGCTAGTTTGATTCTGATAAATATCCCACCGCACGTTCATTGATAATTTAATGAGTGTTTGTTATTCTCTTTAAAAGCTTTGGATCCATAGGTCATATGCATCTTTAACATGTTTCAAGCTTGCATATCCATTTTTAAAACACGTGTGGAACAAATCACTTTCTTGTAAAATTCCAATCTATTAGGGTTGGACTAGTGGAATTTCCCAAACTTGGATAACAAAAGTTTTGTGTTAATTTTTGGTGTGTGAATAAATTTTCTTAACTTACATTTGTTATTGTTTTAAATTTTTTCCATACATAAACTCAAAAATTTTCATTTTGCTGTGATCTATTTGCCTTTTTTTGTTTACGGGATCAAGGGAGAGTGAAAACTCAAAGTTTTGATTTAAGAAAAAAGTGTACATCTAAAATGGAGACGCACAGTGCACAAATGAAGAGAGAGATAATTCCAATGAGTGTCTGTAATTTTTAGGGAATTTAAGCTCTTTTTAGTTTTTATATCTCAGTTTTTACAATCTTCGGGAAAAGGGGGAGGCGGGGTGTTTTTAACTGAGTGTTGACTCCCAATCCGTAAGTCATTTCTTACAAAAATATAGCCCGTTATGGATGATAAATCACTTTACAATCATCTATGATTGTTAGGTAAGCTTTTTGTGAACGGGCAAAATAATGGCTAGTTTGATTCTGGTAAATATCCCACCGCACGTTCATTGTGAATTTAATGAGTGTTTGTTATTCTCTTTAAAAGCTTTGGATCCATAGGTCATTTGCATCTTTAACATGTTTCAAGCTTGCATATCCATTTTTAAAACACGTGTGGAACAAATCTCTTTCTTGTAAAATTCCAAGCTATTAGGGTTGAACAAGTGGAATTTCCCAAACTTGGATAACAAAAGTTTTGTGTTAATTTTTGGTGTGTGAATAAATTTTCTTAACTTACATTTGTTATTGTTTTAAAATTTTTCCATACATAAACTCAAAAATTTTCATTTTGCTGTGATCTATTTGCCTTTTTTTGTTTACGGGATCAAGGGAGAGTGAAAACTCAAAGTTTTGATTTAAGAAAAAAGTGTACATCTAAAATGGAGAAGCACAGTGCACAAATGAAGAGAGAGATAATTCCAATGAGTGTCTGTAATTTTTAGGGAATTTAAGCTCTTTTTAGTTTTTATATCTCAGGTTTTACAATCTTCGGGAAAAGGGGGAGGCGGGGTGTTTTTAACTGAGTGTTGACTCCCAATCCGTAAGTCATTTCTTACAAAAAAATAGCCCGTTACGGATGATAAATCACTTTACAATCATCTATGATTGTTAGGTAAGCTTTTTGTGAACGGGCAAAATAATGGCTAGTTTGATTCTGGTAAATATCCCACCGCACGTTCATTGAGAATTTAATGAGCGTTTGTTATTCTCTTTAAAAGCTTTGGATCCATAGGTCATTTGCATCTTTAACATGTTTCAAGCATGCACATCCATTTTTAAAACACGTGTAGAAGAAATCTCTTTCTTGTAAAATTCCATGCAATTAATGTTGAACTAGTGGAATTTCTCAAACTTGGAAAACAAAACTTTTGTGTTCATTTGTGATGTGTGAGTAAATTTTCTATATTTTTTATTGATTTAATTTTTTTTCGCACATAAACTCCAAAATTTTCATTTTGTCGTGATCTATTTGCCTTTTTTGGTTTACAGGATGAAGGGAGGGCGAAAACTCAAAGTTTTGATTTAAGAAAAAAGTGTACATCTAAAATGGAGATGCACAATGCACAAATGTAGGGAGAGATAATCCCAAAGAGTGTTTGTAATTTTTAGGGATTGTAGGATTTTTTAGTTTTTGTATCTCAGGTTTTGCAATCGTCGGGAAAACGGGGTGGCGTGGTATTTTTAACTGACTGTTGACTCCCATTCCGTATGTCATTTCTTACAAAAATATAGCCCGTTACTCACGATAAATCACATTACAATCATCTATTATTGGTAGGTTAGCTTTTTGAAAATGGGCCAAATAATGGCTTGTTTGACTCTGGTAAATATCCCGCCGCACGTTCACTTCAGAATTTAATGAGTGTTTGTTATTCTCATTAAAAGCTTTGGATCTATAGGTCATTTGCATCTTTAACATGTTTCAAGCATGCATATCCATTTTTAAAACACGTCTAGAAGAATTCTCTTTCTTGTAAAATTTCAAGCTATTTGGGTTGAACTAGTGGAATCTCCCAAACTTGGATAATAAAAATTTTGTGTTCAATTGTGGTGTGTGAATAAATTTTCATTACTTACATTTGTTAATGTTTTAATTTTTTTCCATACATAAACTCTAAAATTTGAACTTTTTTGTGTTCTATTTACCTTTTTTTTGTTTACGGCATGAAGGGAGAACGAAAAACTCAAAGTTTTGATTTAATAAAAAAGTGTACATCTAAAATGGAGATTCACAATGCACAAATGTGGAGAGATATAATTCCAAAGAGTGTCTATGATTTTTCAGGATTGTGAGCTCTTTTCAGTTATTAGTTCTCATGTTTTGCAATCGTCGGGAAAAGGGGGAGGCGGGGGATTTTAAATTGAGTGTCGAGTCCCAATCCGTAAGTCATTTCTTACAATAATATAGCCCGTTATGAATGAAAAATCACTTTACAATCATCTATGATTTTTAGGTCAGCTTTTTGCAAACGGGCAAAATAATGGCTTGTTTGACTCGGGTAAATATCCCACCGCACGTTCACTAGAGAATTTAATGAGCGTATGTTATTCTCTTTAAAAGCTTTGGATCCATAGGTCATTTGCATCTTTAACATGTTTCAAGCTTGCATATCCATTTTTAAAACACGTGTGGAACAAATCTCTTTCTTGTAAAATTCCAAGCTATTAGGGTTGAACTAGTGGAATTTCCCAAACTTGGATAACAAAAGTTTTGTGTTAACTTTGGGTGTGTGAATTTTCTTTACTTACATTTGTTATTGTTTTAAAATTTTACCATACATAAACTCAAAAAATTTCATTTTGTTGTGATCTATTTGCCTTTTTTGGTTTACGGGATGAAGGGAGAGCGAAAAATCAAAGTTTTGATTTAAGAAAAAATTGTACATCTAAAATGGAGATGCACAATGCACAAATGTTGGGAGATATAATTCCAAAGAGTGTTTGTAATTTAGATCTTTTTAGTTTTTGTATCTCAGGATTTGCAATCGTCGGGAAAACGGGGAGGCATGGTGTTTTTAACTGACTGTTGACTCCTAATCCGTATGTCATTTCTTACAAAAATATAGCCCGTTACTCATGATAAATCAC
Source organism: Aristolochia californica (assembly GCF_029961685.1). Lineage (NCBI taxonomy): Eukaryota > Viridiplantae > Streptophyta > Magnoliopsida > Piperales > Aristolochiaceae > Aristolochia > Aristolochia californica. Next base: position 13,414,555 of record NW_027181793.1, read on the forward strand.
ATTACAATCATCTATGATTGTTAGGTCAGCTTTTTGAAAACGGACAAAATAATGGCTTGTTTGACTCGGGTAAATATCCTGCCGCACGTTCACTTCTGAATTTAATGAGTGTTTGTTATTCTCATTAAAAGCTTTGGATCCATAGGTCATTTTCAACTTTAACATGTTTCAAGCATGCATATCCATTTTTAAAACACGTCTAGAAGAGTTCCCTTTTTTGTTAAATTTCAAGCTATTAGGGTTGAACTAGTGGAATTTCCAAAACTTGGATAACAAAATTTTGTGTTCAATTGTGGTGTGTGAATAAATTTTCATTACTTACATTTGTTAATGTTTTAACTTTTTCCATACATAAACTCTAAAATTTACATTTTTTTGTGATCTATTTACCTTTTTTTTTTTGTTTATGGCATGAAGGGAGAACGAAAAACTAGAAATTTTGATTGAATAACAAAGTGTACATCTAAAATGGAAATGCACAATGCACAAATGTGGAGAGATATAATTCCAAAGAGTGTCTATGATTTTTCAGGATTGTGAGGTCTTTTCAGTTTTTAGTTCTCAGGTTTTTCAATCGTCGGGAAAAGGGGGAGGCGGGGGATTTTTAATTGAGTGTTGACTCCCAATCCGTAAGTAATACATCCCGTTACGAATGAAAAATCACTTTACAATCATCTATGATTGTTAGGTCAGCTTTTTGCAAACGGGCAAAATAATGGCTTGTTTGACTCTGGTAAATATCCCACCGCACGTTCACTAGAGAATTTAATGAGCGTATGTTATTCTCTTTAAATGATTTGGATCCATAGGTCATTTGCATCTTTAACATGTTTCAAGATTGCTTATCCATTTTTAAAACACTTGTGGAACAAATCTCTTTCTTGTAAAATTCCAAACTATTAGGGTTGAACAAGTGGGATTTCCCAAACTTTGATAACAAAAGTTTTGTGTTAATTTTTGGTGTGTGAATAAATTTTCTTTACTTACATTTGTTATTGTTTTAAAATTTTTCCATACATAAACTCAAAAATTTTCATTTTGCTGTGATCTATTTGCCTTTTTTTGTTTACGGGATGAAGGGAGAAAGAAAACTCAAATCTTTGATTAAAGAAAAAAGTGTACATCTAAAATGGAGACGCACAGTGCACAAATGTAGAGAGAGATAATTCCAATGAGTGTCTGTAATTTTTAGGGACTTTAAGCTCTTTTTAGTTTTTATATCTCAAGTTTTGCAATCGTCGGGAAAAGGGGGAGGCGGGGTGTTTTTAACTGAGTGTTGACTCCCAATCCGTAAGTCGTTTCTCACAAAAATATAGCCCGTTACGGATGATAAATCACTTTACAATCATCTATGATTGTTAGGTAAGCTTTTTGTGAACTGGCAAAATAGTGGCTAGTTTGATTCTGGTAAATATCCCACTGCATGTTCATTGAGAATTTAATGAGCGTTTGTTATTCTCTTTAAAAGCTTTGGATCCATAGGTCATTGGCATCTTTAACATGTTTCAAGCATGCATATCCATTTTTAAAACACGTGTAGAAGAAATCTCTTTCTTGTAAAATTCCATGGAATTAGAGTTGAACTAGTGGAATTTCTCAAACTTGGAAAACAAACCTTTTGTGTTCATTTGTGGTGTGTGAGTAAATTTTCTAAACTTACATTTTTTATTGTTTTAAATTTTTTTCACACATAAACTCTAAAATTTTCATTTTGTTGTGATCTATTTGCCTTTTTTGGTTTACGTGATGCAGGGAGAGCTAAAACTCAAAGTTTTAATTTTAGAAAAAAGTGTACATCTAAAATGGAGATGCACAATGCACAAATGTGGAGAGATATAATTCCAGAGAGTGTCTGTGATTTTTCAGGATTGTGAGCTCTTTTCAGTTTTTTGTTCTCAGGTTTTGCAATCGTCGGGAAAAGGGGGGGGGGGGATTTTTAATTGTGTGTTGATTCCCAATCCATAAGTCATTTCTTACAATAATATAGCCCGTTACGAATGAAAAATCACTTTACAATCATCTATGATTGTTAGGTCAGCTTTTTGCAAACGGGCAAAATAATGGCTTGTATGACTCGGGTAAATATCCCACCGCACGTTCACTAGAGAATTTAATGAGCGTATGTTATTCTCTTTAAAAGCTTTGGATCCATAGGTCATTCACATCTTTAACATATTTCAAGCTTGCATATCCATTTTTAAAACACGTGTGGAACAAATCTCTTTCTTGTAAAATTCCACGCAATTAGGGTTGAACTAGTGGAATTTCCCAAACTTGGATAACAAAAGTTTTGCGTTAACTTTTTGTGTGTGAATAAATTTTCTTTATTTACATTTGTTCTTGTTTTAAAATTTTTCCATACATAAACTCAAAAATTTTCATTTTGCTGTGATCTATTTGCCTTTTTTTGTTTACGGGATGAAGGGAGAGAGAAAACTCAAAGTTTTGATTTAAGAAAAAAGTGTACATCTAAAATGGAGACGCACAGTGCACAAATGTAGAGAGAGATAATTCCAATGAGTGTCTGTAATTTTTAGGGAATTTAAAGTCTTTTTAGTTTTTATATCTCAGGTTTTGCAATCATCGGGAAAAGGGGGAGGCAGGGTGTTTTTAACTGAGTGTTGACTCCCAATCCGTAAGTCATTTCTTACAAAAATACAGCCCGTTACGGATGATAAATCACTTTACAATCATCTATGATTGTTAGGTAAGCCTTTTGTGAACGGGCAAAATAATGGCTAATTTGATTCTGGTAAATATCCCACCGCACGTTCATTGAGAATTTAATGTGCGTTTGTTATTCTCTTTAAAAGCTTTGGGTCCATAGGTCATTAGCATCTTTAACATGTTTCAAGCATGCATATCAATTTTTAAAACACTTGTAGAAGAAATCTCTTTCTTGTAAAATTCCATGGAATTAAAATTGAACAAGTGGAATTTCTCAAACTTGGAAAACAAAACTTTTGTGTTCATTTGTGGTGTGTGAGTAAATTTTCTATACTTACATTTGTTATTGTTTTAATTTTTTTTCACACATAAACTCTAAAATTTTCATTTTGTTGTGATCTATTTGCCTTTTTTGGTTTACGGGATGAAGGGAGAGCGAAAACTCAAATTTTTGATTTAAAAAAAAAGTGTACATCTAAAATGGAGATGCACAATGCACAAATGTGGAGAGATATAATTCCAAAGAGTGTCTGTGATTTTTCAGGATTGTGAGCTCTTTTTAGTTTTTAGTTCTTAGGTTTTGTAATCGTTGGGAAAAGGGGGGGGGGGGGGATTTTTAATTGAGTGTTGACTTCCAATCCGTTAGTCATTTCTTACAATATATAGCCCGTTACGAATGAAAAATCACATTACAATCATCTATGATTGTTAGGTAAGCTTTTTGCAAACGGGCAAAATAATGGCTTGTTTGACTCGGGTAAATATCCTACCGCACGTTCACTAGAGAATTTAATGAGCGTATGTTATTCTCTTTAAAAGCTTTGGATCCATAGGTCATTCTCATCTTTAACATATTTCAAGCTTGCATATCCATTTTTAAAACACGTGTGGAACAAATCTCTTTCTTGTAAAATTCCTAGCCATTAGGGTTGAACTAGTGGAATTTCCCAAACTTGGATAACAAAAGTTTTGTGTTAATTTTTGGTGTGTGAATAAATTTTCTTTCCTTACATTTGTTATTGTTTTAAATTTTTTCCATACATAAACTCCAAAATTTTCATTTTGCTGTGATCTATTTGCCTTTTTTTTGTTTACGGGATGAAGGGAGAGAGAAAACTCAAAGTTTTGATTTAAGAAAAAAGTATACATCTAAAATGGAGACGCACAGTGCACAAATGTAGAGATAGATCATTCCAATGAGGTTCTGTAATTTTTAGGGAATTTAAGCTCTTTTTAGTTTTTATATCTCAGGTTTTGCAATCGTCGGGAAAAGGGGGAGGCGGGCTATTTTTAACTGAGTGTTGACTCCCAATCCGTAAGTCATTTCTTACAAAAATATAGCCCGTTACGGATGATAAATCACTTTACAATCAAATATGATTGTTAGGTAAGCCTTTTGTGAACGGGCAAAATAATGGCTAATTTGATTTTGGTAAATATCCCACCGCACGTTCATTGAGAATTTAATGTGCGTTTTTTATTCTCTTTAAAAGCTTTGGGTCCATAGGTCATTAGCATCTTTAACATGTTTCAAGCATGCATATCAATTTTTAAAACACTTGTAGAAGAAATCTCTTTCTTGTAAAATTCCATGGAATTAAAATTGAACAAGTGGAATTTCTCAAACTTGGAAAACAAAACTTTTGTGTTCATTTGTGGTGTGTGAGTAAATTTTCTATACTTACATTTGTTATTGTTTTAATTTTTTTTCACACATAAACTCTAAAATTTTCATTTTGTTGTGATCTATTTGCCTTTTTTGGTTTACGGGATGAAGGGAGAGCGAAAACTCAAAGTTTTGATTTAAAAAAAAAGTGTACATCTAAAATGGAGATGCACAATGCACAAATGTGGAGAGATATAATTCCAAAGAGTGTCTGTGATTTTTCAGGATTGTGAGCTCTTTTTAGTTTTTAGTTCTTAGGTTTTGTAATCGTTGGGAAAAGGGGGGGGGGGGGGGGGGGGGGCGGATTTTTAATTGAGTGTTGACTTCCAATCCGTAAGTCATTTCTTACAATATATAGCCCGTTACGAATGAAAAATCACTTTACAATCATCTATGATTGTTAGGTCAGCTTTTTGCAAACGGGCAAAATAATGGCTTGTTTGACTCGGGTAAATATCCTACCGCACGTTCACTAGAGAATTTAATGAGCGTATGTTATTCTATTTAAAAGCTTTGGATCCATAGGTCATTCGCATCTTTAACATATTTCAAGCTTGCATATCCATTTTTAAAACACGTGTGGAACAAATCTCTTTCTTGTAAAATTCCTAGCCATTAGGGTTGGACTAGTGGAATTTCCCAAACTTGGATAACAAAAGTTTTGTGTTAATTTTTGGTGTGTGAATAAATTTTCTTGACTTACATTTGTTATTGTTTTAAATTTTTTCCATACATAAACTCAAAAATTTTCATTTTGCTGTGATCTATATTTGCCTTTTTTTGTTTACGGGATGAAGGGAGAGAGAAAACTCAAAGTTTTGATTGAAGAAAAACGTGTACATCGAAAATGGAGACGCAGTGCACAAATGTAGAGAGAGATAATTCCAATGAGAGTCTGTAATTTTTAGGGAATTTAAGCTCTTTTTAGTTTTTATATCTCAGGTTTTGCAATCGTCGGGAAAAGGGGGAGGTGGGGTGTTTTTAACTGAGTGTTGACTCCCAATCCGGAAGTCATTTCTTACAAAAATATAGCCCGTTACGAATGATAAATCAATTTACAATCATCTATGATTGTTTGGTAAGTTTTTTGTGAACGGGCAAAATAATGGCTAGTTTTATTCTGGTAAATATCCCACCGCACGTTCATTGAGAATTTAATGAGTGTTTGTTATTCTCTTTAATAGCTTTGGATCCATAGGTCATTAGCATCTTTAACATGTTTCAAACATGCATATCCATTTTTAAAACACGTGTAGATGAAATCTCTTTCTTGTAAAATTCCATGGAATTAGAGTTGAACTAGTGGAATTTCTCAAACTTGGAAAACAAAACTTTTGTGTTCATTTATGGTGTGTGAGTAAATTTTCTATACTTACATTTGTTATTGTTTTAATTTTTTTTCACACATAAACTCTAAAATTTTCATTTTGTTGTGATCTATTTGCCTTCTTTGGTTTACGGGATGAAGGGAGAGCGAAAACTCAAAGTTTTGATTTAAGAAAAAAGTGTACATCTAAAATGGATATGCACAATGCACAAATGTGGAGAGATATAATTCCAATGAGTGTTTGTGATTTTTCAGGATTGTGAGCTCTTTTCAGTTTTTAGTTCTCAGGTTTTGCAATCGTTGGGAAAAGGGGGAGGGGGGGGGGGATTTTTAATTGAGTGTTGACTCCCAATCCGTAAGTCATTTCTTACAATATATTGCCCGTTACGAATGAAAAATCACTTTATAATCATCTATGATTGTTAGGTCAGCTTTTTGCAAACGTGCAAAAAAATGGCTTGTTTGACACGGGTATTTTATCCCACCGCACGTTCATTGAGAATTTAATGAGCGTTTATTATTCTCTTTAAAAGCTTTAGATCAATAGGTCATTTGCGTCTTTAACATGTTTCAAGCATGCATATCCATTTTTAAAACACATGTAGAAGAAATCTCTTTCTTGTAAAATTCCATGCAATTGGGGTTGAACTAGTGGAATTTCTCAAAATTGGAAAACAAAACTTTTGTGTTCATTTGTGGTGTGTGAGTAAATTTTCTATACTTACATTTGTTATTGTTTTAGTTTTTTTTTTCACACATAAACTCTAAAATTTTCATTTTGTTGTGATCTATTTGCCTTTTTTGGTTTACGGGATGAAGGGAGAGCGAAAACTCAAAGTTTTGATTTAAGAAAAAAGTGTACATCTAAAATGGAGATGCACAACGCACAAATGTAGGGAGAGATAATTCCAAAGAGTGTTTGTAAATTTTAGGGATTGTAAGATCTTTTTAGTTTTTGTATCTCAGGTTTTGCAATCGTCGGGAAAACGGGGAGGCGTGGTGTTTTTAACTGACTGTTGACTCCCAATCCGTATGTCATTTTTTACAAAAATATAGCCCGTTACTCATGATAAATCACATAACAATCATCTATGATTGTTAGGTCAGCTTTTTGAAAGCGAGCAAAATAATGGCTTATTTGACTAGGGTGAATATCCCGCCGCACGTTCACTTCAGAAATTTAATGAGTGTTTGTTATTCTCATTAAAAGCTTTGGATCCATAGGTCATTTGCATCTTTAACATGCTTCAAGCATGCATATCCATTTTTAAAACACGTGTAGAAGAAATCTCTTTCTTGTAAAATTCCATGCAATTACGGTTGAACTAGTGGAATTTCTTAAACTTGGAAAACAAAACTTTTGTGTTCATTTGTGGTGTGAGAGTAAATTTTCTTTACTTACATTTGTTATTTTTTTATATTTTTTCCATACATAAACTCAAAAATTTTCATTTTGCTGTGATCTATTTGCCTTTTTTTTGTTTACGGGATGAAGGGAGAGAGAAAACTCAAAGTTTTGATTTAAGAAAAAAGTGTACATCTAAAATGGAGATGCACAATGCACAAATGTAGGGAGAGATAATTCCAAAGAGTGTTTGTAATTTTTAGGGATTGTAAGATCTTTTTAGTTTTTGTCTCTCAGGTCTTGCAATCGTCGGGAAAACGGGGAGGCGTGGTATTTTTAACTGACTGTTGACTCCCAATCCGTATGTCATTTCTTACAAAAATGTAGCCCGTTACTCATGATAAATCACATTACAATCATCTATGACTGTTAGGGCAGTTTTTGAAAACGGGCAAAATAATGGCTTGTTTGACTTGGGTAAATATCCCGCCGCACGTTCACTTTAGAATTTAATGAGTGTTTGTTATTCTCATTAAAAGCTTTGGATCCATAGGTCATTTGCATCATTAACATGTTTCAAGCATGAATATCCATTTTTAAAACACGTCTAGAAGAATTCTCTTTCTTGTAAAATTTCAAGCTATTAGGGTTGAACTAGTGGAATTTCCCAAACTTGGGTAACAAAAATTTTGTGTTCAGTTGTGGTGTGTGAATAAATTTTCATTACTTACATTTGTTAATCTTTTAAGTTTTTTTCCATACATAAACTCTAAAATTTACATTTTTTTGTGATCTATTTACCTTTTTTTGTTTACGGCATGAAGGGAGAACGAAAACTCAAAGTTTTAAATTAATAAAAAAGTGCACATCTAAAATGGAGATGCACAATGCACAAATGTGGAGAGATTTAATTCCAAAGAGTGTCTGTGACTTTTCAGGATTGTGAGCTCTTTTCAGTTTTTAGTTCACAGGTTTCGCCATCGTCGGGAAATAGGGGAGGAGGCGGGGGATTTTTAATTGAGTGTTGACTCCCAATCCGTAAGTCATTTCTTACAATAATATAGCCCGTTACGAATGAAAAATCACTTCTCAATCATCTATGATTGTTAGGTCAGCTTTTTGCCAACGGGAAAAATAATGGCTTGTTTGATTCGGGTAAATATCCCAACGCACGTTCACTAGAGAATTTAATGAGCGTATGTTATTCTCTTTAAAAGCTTTGGATCCATAGGTAATTTGCATCTTTAACATGTTTCAAGCTCGCATTTCCATTTTTAAAACACGTGTGGAACAAATCTCTTTCTTGTAAAACTGCAAGCTATTAGGGGTTGAACTAGTGGAATTTCCCAAACTCGGATAACAAGAGTTTGGTGTTAACTTTTTGTGCGTGAATAAATTTTCTTTACTTACATTTGTTATTGTTTTAAATTTTTTCCATACATAAACTCAAAAATTTTCATTTTGCTGTGATCTATTTGCCTTTTTTTATTTACGGGTGAAGGGAGAGAGAAAACTCAAAGTTTTGATTTAAGAAAAAAGTGAACATCTAAAATGGAGACGCACAGTGCACAAATGTAGAGAGAGATAATTCCAATGAGTGTCTGTAATTTTTAGGGAATTTAAGCTCTTTTTAGTTTTTATATCTCAAGTTTTGCAATCGTCGGGAAAAGGGGGAGGCGGGGTGTTTTTAACTGAGTGTTGACTCCCAATCCGTAAGTCGTTTCGTACAAAAATATAGCCCGTTATGGATGATAAATCACTTTACAATCATCTATGATTGTTAGGTAAGCTTTTTGTGAACGGGCAAAATAATGGCTAGTTGGATTCTGTAAAATATCCCTTCGCACGTTCATTGAGAATTTAATGAGCGTTTGTTATTCTGTTTAAAAGCTTTGGATCCATAGGTCATCTGCATCTTTGACATGTTTCAAGCATGCATATCCATTTTTAAAACACGTCTAGAAGAATTCTCTTTCTTGTAAAATTCCATGCAATTAGGGTTGAACTAGTGGAATTTTCCAAACTTGGAAAACAAAACTTTTGTGTCCATTTGTGGTGTGTGAGTAAATTTTCTATACTTATATTTTTTATTGTTTTAATTTTTTTCACACATAAACTCTAAAATTTTCATTTTGTTGTGATCTATTTGCCATTTTTGGTTTACGGGATAAAGGGAGAGCGAAAACTCAAAGTTTTGATTTAAAAAAAAAGTGTACATCTAAAATGGAGATGCACAATGCACAAATGTAGGGAGAGATAATTCCAAAGAGTGTTTGTAATTTTTAGGGATTGTAAGATCTTTTTAGTTTTTGTATCTCAGGTTTTGCAATCGTCGGGAAAACGAGGAGGCGTGGTATTTTTAACTGACTGTTGACTCCCAATCTGTATGTCATTTCTTAAAAAAATATAGCCCGTTACTCATGATAAATCACATTACAATCGTCTATGATTGTTAGGTCAGCTTTTTGAAAACGGGCAAAATAATGGTTTGTTTGACTCGTGTAAATATCTCGCCTCACGTTCACTTCAGAATTCAATGAGTGTATGTTATTCTGTTTAAAAGCTTTGGATCTATAGGTCATTTGCATCTTTAACATGTTTCAAACTTGCATATCCATTATTAAAACACGTGTGGAACAATTCTCTTTCTTGTAAAATTCCAAGCTATTAGGGTTGAACTAGTGGAATTTCCCAAACTTGGATAACAAAAGTTTTGTGTTAATTTTTGGTGTGTGAATAAATTTTTTTTTACTCACATTTGTGATTGTTTTAAAATTTTTCCATACATAAACTCTAAAATTTTCATTTTGCTGTTATCTATTTGCCTTTTTTTGTTTACGGGATGAAAGGAGAGAGAAAACTCAAAGTTTTGATTTAAGAAAAAAGTGTACATCTAAAATGGAGACGCACAGTGCACAAATATAGAGAGAGTTAATTCCAATGAGTGTCTGTAATTTTTAGGGAATTTAAGCTCTTTTTAGTTTTTATATCTCCGGTTTTGCAATCGTATGGAAAAGGAGGAGGCGGGGTGTTTTTAACTGAGTGTTGACTCCAAATCCGTAAGTCGCTTCTTACAAAAATATAGCCCATTACGGATGATAAATCACTTTACAATCATCTATGATTGTTAGGTAAGCTTTTTCTGAACAGGCAAAATAATGGCTAGTTTGATTTTGGTAAATATCCCACCGCACGTACATTGAGAATTTAATGAGCGTTTGATATTCTCTTCAAGAGCTTTGGATCCATAGGTCATTTGCATCTATTGCATGTTTCAAGCATGCATATCCATTTTTAAAACACGTCTAGAAGAATTCTCTTTCTTGTAAAATTCCATGCAATTAGGGTTGAACTAGTGGAATTTCTCAAACTTGGAAAACAAAACTTTTGTGTTCATTTGTGGTGTGTGAGTAAATTTTCTATACTTACATTTGTTATTGTTTTAATTTTTTTTTCACACATAAACTCTAAAATTTTCATTTTGTTGTGATCTATTTGCCATTTTGGTTTACTGGATGAAGGGAGAGCGAAAACTCAAAGTTTTGATTTTAAAAAAAAGTGTACATCTAAAATGGAGATGCACAATCCACAAATGTAGGGAGAGATAATTCCAAAGAGTGTTTGTAATTTTTAGGGATTGTGAGATCTTTTTAGTTTTTGTATCTCAGGTTTTGCAATCGTCGGGAAAACGGGGAGGCGTGGTATTTTTAACTGACTGTTGACTCCCAATCCATATGTCATTTCTTACAAAAATGTAGCCCGTTACTCATGATAAATCACATTACAATCATCTATGACTATTAGGGCAGTTTTTGAAAACGGGCAAAATAATGGTTTGTTTGACTCGGGTAAATATCCCGCCGCACGTTCACTTCAGAATTTAATGAGTGTTTGTTATTCTCATTAAAAGCTTTGGATCCATAGGTCATTTGCATCAATAACATGTTTCAAGCATGCATATCCATTTTTAAAACACGTCTAGAAGAATTCTCTTTCTTGTAAAATTTCAAGCTATTAGGGTTGAACTAGTGGAATTTTCCAAACTTGGGTAACAAAAATTTTGTGTTCAGTTGTGGTGTGTGAATAAATTTTCATTACTTACATTTGTTAATCTTTTAAGTTTTTTCCATACATAAACTCTAAAATTTACATTTTTTTGTGATCTATTTACCTTTTTTTGTTTACGGCATGAAGGGAGAACGAAAACTCAAAGTTTTAATTTAATAAAAAAGTGCACATCTAAAATGGAGATGCACAATGCACAAATGTGGAGAGATTTAATTCCAAAGAGTGTCTGTGACTTTTCAGGATTGTGAGCTCTTTTCAGTTTTTAGTTCACAGGTTTCGCCATCGTCGGGAAATAGGGGAGGAGGCGGGGGATTTTTAATTGAGTGTTGACTCCCAATCCGTAAGTCATTTCTTACAATAATATAGCCCGTTACGAATGAAAAATCACTTCACAATTATCTATGATTGTTAGGTCAGCTTTTTGCAAACGGGAAAAATAATGGCTAGTTTGACTCGGGTAAATATCCCAACGCACGTTCACTAGAGAATTTAATGAGGGTATCTTATTCTCTTTAAAAGCTTTGGATCCATAGGTAATTTGCATCTTTAACATGTTTCAAGCTCGCATTTCCATTTTTAAAACACGTGTGGAACAAATCTCTTTCTTGTAAAACTGCAAGCTATTAGGGGTTGAACTAGTGGAATTTCCCAAACTCGGATAACAAGAGTTTGGTGTTAATTTTTTGTGTGTGAATAAATTTTCTTTACTTACATTAGTTGTTGTTTTAAATTTTTTCCATACATAAACTCAAAAATTTTCATTTTTCTGTGATCTATTTGCCTTTTTTTATTTACGGAATGAAGGGAGAGAGAAAACTCAAAGTTTTGATTTAAGAAAAAAGTGTACATCTAAAATGGAGACGCACAGTGCACAAATGTAGAGAGAGATAATTCCAATGAGTGTCTGTAATTTTTAGGGAATTTAAGCTCTTTTTAGTTTTTATATCTCAAGTTTTGCAATCGTCGGGAAAAGGGGGAGGCGGGGTGTTTTTAACTGAGTGTTGACTCCCAATCCCTAAGTCGTTTCTTACAAAAATATAGCCCGTTACGGATGATAAATCACTTTACAATCATCTATGATTGTTAGGTAAGCTTTTTGTGAACGGGCAAAATAATGGCTAGTTTGATTCTGGTAAATATCCCATCGCACGTTCATTGAGAATTTAATGAGCGTTTGATATTCTCTTCAAGAGCTTTGGATCCATAGGTCATTTGCATCTTTAACATGTTTCAAGCATGCATATCCATTTTTAAAACACGTCTAGAAGAATTCTCTTTCTTGTAAAATTCCATGCAATTAGGGTTGAACTAGTGGAATTTCTCAAACTTGGAAAAAAAAACTTTTGTGTTCATTTGTGGTGTGTGAGTAAATTTTCTACACTTACATTTGTTATTGTTTTAATTTTTTTTTTCACACATAAACTCTAAAATTTTCATTTTGTTGTGATCTATTTGCCATTTTTGGTTTACGGGATGAAGGGAGAGCGAAAACTCAAAGATTTGATTTTAAAAAAAAAGTGTACATCTAAAATGGAGATGCACAATGCATAAATGTAGGGAGAGATAATTCCAAAGAGTGTTTGTAATTTTTAGGGATTATAAGATCTTTTTAGTTTTTGTATCTCAGGTTTTGCAATCGTCGGGAAAACGGGGAGGCATGGTATTTTTAACTGACTGCTGACTCCCAATCCGTATGTCATTTTTTACAAAAATGTAGCCCGTTACTCATGATGAATCACATTACAATCATCTATGACTGTTAGGGCAGTTTTTTAAAACGGGCAAAATAATGGCTTGTTTGACTCGGGTAAATATCCCGCCGCACGTTCACTTCAGAATTTAATGAGTGTTTGTTATTCTCATTAAAAGCTTTGGATCCATAGGTCATTTGCATCATTAACATGTTTCAAGCATGCATATCCATTTTTAAAACACGTGTAGAGGAATTCTCTTTCTTGTAAAATTTCAAGCTATTAGGGTTGAACTAGTGGAATTTCCCAAACTTGGGTAACAAAAATTTTGTGTTCAGTTGTGGTGTGTGAATAAATTTTCATTACTTACATTTGTTAATCTTTTAAGTTTTTTTCCATACATAAACTCTAAAATTTACATTTTTTTGTGATCTATTTACCTTTTTTTGTTTACGGCATGAAGGGAGAACGAAAACTCAAAGTTTTAATTTAATAAAAAAGTGCACATCTAAAATGGAGATGCACAATGCACAAATGTGGAGAGATTTAATTCCAAAGAGTGTCTGTTGACTTTTCAGGATTGTGAGCTCTTTTCAGTTTTATGTTCACAGGTTTCGCCATCGTCGGGAAATAGGGGAGGAGGCGGGGGATTTTTAATTGAGTGTTGACTCCCAATCCGTAAGTCATTTCTTACAATAATATAACCCGTTACGAATGAAAAATCACTTCTCAATCATCTATGATTGTTAGGTCAGCTTTTTGCAAACGGAAAAAATAATGGCTTGTTTGACTCGGGTAAATATCCCAACGCACGTTCACTAGAGAATTTAATGAGCGTATGTTATTCTCTTTAAAAGCTTTGGATCCATAGGTAATTTGCATCTTTAACATGTTTCAAGCTCGCATTTCCATTTTTAAAACACGTGTGGAACAAATCTCTTTCTTGTAAAACTGCAAGCTATTAGGGGTTGAACTAGTGGAATTTCCCAAACTCGGATAACAAGAGTTTGGTGTTAATTTTTTGTGTGTGAATAAATTTTCTTTACTTACATTAGTTATTGTTTTAAATTTTTTCCATACATAAACTCAAAAATTTTCATTTTTCTGTGATCTATTTGCCTTTTTTTATTTACGGAATGAAGGGAGAGAGAAAACTCAAAGTTTTGATTTAAGAAAAAAGTGTACATCTAAAATGGAGACGCACAGTGCACAAATGTAGAGAGAGATAATTCCAATGAGTGTCTGTAATTTTTAGGGAATTTAAGCTCTTTTTAGTTTTTATATCTCAAGTTTTGCAATCGTCGGGAAAAGGGGGAGGCGGGGTGTTTTTAACTGAGTGTTGACTCCCAATCCCTAAGTCGTTTCTTACAAAAATATAGCCCGTTACGGATGATAAATCACTTTACAATCATCTATGATTGTTAGGTAAGCTTTTTGTGAACGGGCAAAATAATGGCTAGTTTGATTCTGGTAAATATCCCAACGCACGTTCATTGAGAATTTAATGAGCGTTTGTTATTCTGTTTAAAAGCTTTGGATCCATAGGTCATTTGCATCTTTGACATGTTTCAAGCATGCATATCCATTTTTAAAACACGTCTAGAAGAATTCTCTTTCCTGTAAAATTCCATGCAATTAGGGTAGAACTAGTGGAATTTTCCAAACTTGGAAAACAAAACTTTTGTGTCCATTTGTGGTGTGTGAGTAAATTTTCTATACTTACATTTTTTATTTTTTTTATTTTTTTCACACTTAAACTCTAAAATTTTCATTTTGTTGTGATCTATTTGCCATTTTTGGTTTACGGGATAAAGGGAGAGCGAAAACTCAAAGTTTTGATTTAAAAAAAAAGTGTACATCTAAAATGGAGATGCACAATGCACAAATGTAGGGAGAGATAATTCCAAAGAGTGTTTGTAATTTTTAGGGATTGTAAGATCTTTTTAGTTTTTGTATCTATGGTTTTGCAATCGTCGGGAAAACGGGGAGGCGTGGTATTTTTAACTCACTGTTGACTCCCAATCCGTATGTCATTTCTGAAAAAAATATAGCCCGTTACTCATGATAAATCACATTACAATCATCTATGATTGTTAGGGCAGTTTTTGAAAACGGGCAAAATAATGGCTTGTTTGACTCGGGTAAATATCCCGCCGCACGTTCACTTCAGAATTTAATGAGTGTTTGTTATTCTCATTAAAAGCTTTGGATCCATAGGTCATTTGCATCATTAACATGTTTCAAGCATGCATATCCCTTTTTAAAACACGTCTAGAAGAATTCTCCTTCTTGTAAAATTTCAAGCTATTAGGGTTGAACTAGTGGAATTTCCCAAACTTGGGTAACAAAAATTTTGTGTTCAGTTGTGGTGTGTGAATAAATTTTCATTACTTACATTTTTTAATCTTTTAAGTTTTTTTCCATACATAAACTCTAAAATTTACATTTTTTTGTGATCTATTTACCTTTTTTTGTTTACGGCATGAAGGGAGAACGAAAACTCAAAGTTTTAATTTAATAAGAAAGTGCACATCTAAAATGGAGATTCACAATGCACAAATGTGGAGAGATTTAATTCCAAAGAGTGTCTGTGACTTTTCAGGATTGTGAGCTCTTTTCAGTTTTTAGTTCACAGGTTTCGCCATCGTCGGGAAATAGGGGAGGAGGCGGGGGATTTTAAATTGAGTGTTGACTCCCAATCCGTAAGTCATTTCTTATAATAATATAGCCCGTTACGAATGAAAAATCACTTTACATTCATCTATGATTGTTAGGTCAGCTTTTTGCAAACGGGAAAAATAATGGCTTGTTTGACTCGGGTAAATATCCCAACGCACGTTCACTAGAGAATTTAATGAGCGTATGTTATTCTCTTTAAAAGCTTTGGATCCATAGGTAATTTGCATCTTTAACATGTTTCAAGCTCGCATTTCCATTTTTAAAACACGTGTGGAACAAATCTCTTTCTTGTAAAACTGCAAGCTATTAGGGGTTGAACTAGTGGAATTTCCCAAACTCGGATAACAAGAGTTTGGTGTTAACTTTTTGTGTGTGAATAAATTTTCTTTACTTACATTAGTTATTGTTTTAAATTTTTTCCATACATAAACTCAAAAATTTTCATTTTCCTGTGATCTATTTGCCTTTTTTTATTTACGGAATGAAGGGAGAGAGACAACTCAAAGTTTTGATTTAATAAAAAAGTGTACATCTAAAATGGAGACGCACAGTGCACAAATGTAGAGAGAGATAATTCCAATGAGTGTCTGTAATTTTTAGGGAATTTAAGCTCTTTTTAGTTTTTATATCTCAAGTTTTGCAATCGTCGGGAAAAGGGGGAGGCGGGGTGTTTTTAACTGAGTGTTGACTCCCAATCCGTAAGTCGTTTCTTACAAAAATATAGCCCGTTACGGATGATAAATCACTTTACAATCATCTATGATTGTTAGGTAAGTTTTTTGTGAACGGGCAAAATAATGGCTAGTTTGATTCTGGTAAATATCCCATCGCACGTTCATTGAGAATTTAATGAGTGTTTGTTATTCTGTTTAAAAGCTTTGGATCCATAGGTCATTTGGATCTTTGACATGTTTCAAGCATGCATATCCATTTTTAAAACACGTCTAGAAGAATTCTCTTTCTTGTAAAATTCCATGAAATTAGGGTAGAACTAGTGGAATTTTCCAAACTTGGAAAACAAAACTTTTGTGTCCATTTGTGGTGTGTGAGTAAATTTTCTATACTTACATTTTTTATTTTTTTTATTTTTTTCACACTTAAACTCTAAAATTTTCATTTTGTTGTGATCTATTTGCCATTTTTGGTTTACGGGATAAAGGGAGAGCGAAAACTCAAAGTTTTGATTTAAAAAAAAAGTGTACATCTAAAATGGAGATGCACAATGCATAAATGTAGGGAGAGATAATTCCAAAGAGTGTTTGTAATTTTTAGGGATTGTAAGATCCTTTTAGTTTTTGTATCTATGGTTTTGCAATCGTCGGGAAAACGGGGAGGCGTGGTATTTTTAACTCACTGTTGACTCCCAATCCGTATGTCATTTCTTAAAAAAATATAGCCCGTTACTCATGATAAATCACATTACAATCATCTATGATTGTTAGGTCAGCTTTTTGAAAACGGGCAAAATAATGGCTTGTTTGACTCGTGTAAATATCCCGCCTCACGTTCACTTCAGAATTCAATGAGCGTATGTTATTCTATTTAAAAGCTTTGGATCTATAGGTCATTTGCATCTTTAACATGTTTCAAACTTGCATATCCATTATTAAAACACGTGTGGAACCGTTCTCTTTCTTGTAAAATTCCAAGCTATTAGGGTTGAACTAGTGGAATTTCCCAAACTTGGATAACAAAAGTTTTGTGTTAATTTTTGGTGTGTGAATAAATTTTTTTTACTTACAATTGTTATTGTTTTAAAATTTTTCCATACATAAACTCTAAAATTTTCATTTTGCTGTTATCTATTTGCCTTTTTTTGTTTACGGGATGAAAGGAGAGAGAAAAATCAAAGTTTTGATTTAAGAAAAAAGTGTACATCTAAAATTGAGACGCACAGTGCACAAATATAGAGAGAGTTAATTCCAACGAGTGTCTGTAATTGTTAGGGAATTTAAGCTCTTTTTAGTTTTTATATCTCCGGTTTTGCAATCGTATGGAAAAGGAGGAGGCGGGGTGTTTTTAACTGAGTGTTGACTCCAAATCCGTAAGTCGCTTCTTACAAAAATATAGCCCGTTACGGATGATAAATCACTTTACAATCATCTATGATTGTTAGGTAAGCTTTTTGTGAACGGGCAAAATAATGGCTAGTTTGATTCTGGTAAATATCCCACCGCACGTTCATTGAGAATTTAATGAGCGTTTGATATTCTCTTCAAGAGCTTTGGATCCATAGGTCATTTGCATCTTTAACATGTTTCAAGCATGCATATCCATTTTTAAAACACGTCTAGAAGAATTCTCTTTCTTGTAAAATTCCATGCAATTAGGGTTGAACTAGTGGAATTTCTCAAACTTGGAAAAAAAAACTTTTGTGTTCATTTGTGGTGTGTGAGTAATTTTTCTATACTTACATTTGTTATTGTTTTAATTTTTTTTCACACATAAACTCTAAAATTTTCATTTTGTTGTGATCTATTTGCCATTTTTGGTTTACGGGATGAAGGGAGAGCGAAAACTCAAAGTTTTGATTTTAAAAAAAAGTGTACATCTAAAATGGAGATGCACAATGCACAAATGTAGGGAGAGATAATTCCAAAGAGTGTTTGTAATTTTTAGGGATTGTAAGATCTTTTTAGTTTTTGTATCTCAGGTTTTGCAATCGTCGGGAAAACGGGGAGGCGTGGTATTTTTAACTGACTGTTGACTCCCAATCCGTATGTCATTTCTTAAAAAAATGTAGCCCGTTACTCATGATAAATCACATTACAATCATCTATGACAGTTAGGGCAGTTTTTGAAAACGGGCAAAATAATGGCTTGTTCGACTCGGGTAAATATCCCGCCGCACGTTCACTTCAGAATTTAATGAGTGTTTGTTATTCTCATTAAAAGCTTTGGATCCATAGGTCATTTGCATCATTAACATGTTTCAAGCATGCATATCCATTTTTAAAACACGTCTAGAAGAATTCTCTTTCTTGTAAAATTTCAAGCTATTAGGGTTGAACTAGTGGAATTTCCCAAACTTGGGTAACAAAAATTTTGTGTTCAGTTGTGGTGTGTGAATAAATTTTCATTACTTATCTTTGTTAATCTTTTAAGTTTTTTTCCATACATAAACTCTAAAATTTACATTTTTTTGTGATCTATTTACCTTTTTTTGTTTACGGCATGAACGGAGAACGAAAACTCAAAGTTTTAATTTAATAAAAAAGTGCACATCTAAAATGGAGATGCACAATGCACAAATGTGGAGAGATTTAATTCCAAAGAGTGTCTGTGACTTTTCAGGATTGTGAGCTCTTTTCAGTTTTTAGTTCACAGGTTTCGCCATCGTCGGGAAATAGGGGAGGAGGCGGGGGATTTTTAATTGAGTGTTGACTCCCAATCCGTAAGTCATTTCTTACAATAATATAGCCCGTTACGAATGAAAAATCACTTCTCAATCATCTATGATTGTTAGGTCAGCTTTTTGCAAACGGGAAAAATAATGGCTTGTTTGACTCGGGTAAATATCCCAACGCACGTTCACTAGAGAATTTAATGAGCGTATGTTATTCTCTTTAAAAGCTTTGGATCCATAGGTAATTTGCATCTTTAACATGTTTCAAGCTCGCATTTCCATTTTTAAAACACGTGTGGAACAAATCTCTTTCTTGTAAAACTGCAAGCTATTAGGGGTTGAACTAGTGGAATTTCCCAAAATCGGATAACAAGAGTTTGGTGTTAATTTTTTGTGTGTGAATAAATTTTCTTTACTAACATTAGTTATTGTTTTAAATTTTTTCCATACATAAACTCAAAAATTTTCATTTTGCTGCGATCTATTTGCCTTTTTTTATTTACAGAATGAAGGGAGAGAGAAAACTCAAAGTTTTAATTTAAGAAAAAAGTGTACATCTAAAATGGAGACGCACAGTGCACAAATGTAGAGAGATATAATTCCAATGAGTGTCTGTAATTTTTAGGGAATTTAAGCTCTTTTTAGTTTTTATATCTCAAGTTTTGCAATCGTCGGGAAAAGGGGGAGGCGGGGTGTTTTTAACTGAGTGTTGACTCCAAATCCGTAAGTCGCTTCTTACAAAAATATAGCCCGTTACGGATGATAAATCACTTTACAATCATCTATGATTGTTAGGTAAGCTTTTTGTGAATGGGCAAAATAATGGCTAGTTTGATTCTGGTAAATATCCCACCGCACGTTCATTGAGAATTTAATGAGCGTTTGATATTCTCTTCAAGAGCTTTGGATCCATAGGTCATTTGCATCTTTAACATGTTTCAAGCATGCATATCCATTTTTAAAACACGTCTAGAAGAATTCTCTTTCTTGTAAAATTCCATGCAATTAGTGTTGAACTAGTGGAATTTCTCAAACTTGGAAAACAAAACTTTTGTGTCCATTTGTGGTGTGTGAGTAATTTTTCTATACTTACATTTGTTATTGTTTTAATTTTTTTTCACACATAAACTCTAACATTTTCATTTTGTTGTGATCTATTTGCCATTTTTGGTTTACGGGATGAAGGGAGAGCGAAAACTCAAAGTTTTGATTTTAAAAAAAAGTGTACATCTAAAATGGAGATGCACAATGCACAAATGTAGGGAGAGATAATTCCAAAGAGTGTTTGTAATTTTTAGGGATTGTAAGATCTTTTTAGGTTTTGTATCTATGGTTTTGCAATCGACGGGAAAACGGGGAGGCGTGGTATTTTTAACTGACTGTTGACTCCCAATCCGTATGTCATTTCTTACAAAAATGTAGCCCGTTACTCATGATAAATCACATTACAATCATCTATGATTGTTAGGTAAGCTTTTTGTGAACGGGCAAAATAATGGCTAGTTCGATTCTGGTAAATATCCCACCGCACGTTCATTGAGAATTTAATGAGCGTTTGTTATTCTCATTAAAAGCTTTGGATCCATAGGTCATTTGCATCATTAACATGTTTCAAGCATGCATATCCATTTTTAAAACACGTCTAGAAGAATTCTCTTTCTTGTAAAATTTCAAGCTATTAGGGTTGAACTAGTGGAATTTCCCAAACTCGGGTAACAAAAATTTTGTGTTCAGTTGTGGTGTGTGAATAAATTTTCATTACTTACATTTGTTAATCTTTTAAGTTTTTTCCATACATAAACTCTAAAATTTACATTTTTTTGTGATCTATTTACCTTTTTTTGTTTACGGCATGAAGGGAGAACGAAAACTCAAAGTTTTAATTTAATAAAAAAGTGCACATCTAAAATGGAGATGCACAATGCACAAATGTGGAGAGATTTAATTCCAAAGAGTGTCTGTGACTTTTCAAGATTGTGAGCTCTTTTCAGTTTTTAGTTCACAGGTTTCGCCATCGTCGGGAAATAGGGGAGGAGGCGGGGGATTTTTAATTGAGTGTTGACTCCCAATCCGTAAGTCATTTCTTACAATAATATAGCCCGTTACGAATGAAAAATCACTTTACAATCATCTATGATTGTTAGGTCAGCTTTTTGCAAACGGGAAAAATAATGGCTTGTTTGACTCGGGTAAATATCCCAACGCACGTTCACTAGAGAATTTAATGAGCGTATGTTATTCTCTTTAAAAGCTTTGGATCCATAGGTAATTTGCATCTTTAACATGTTTCAAGCTCGCATTTCCATTTTTAAAACACGTGTGGAACAAATCTCTTTCTTGTAAAACTGCAAGCTATAAGGGGTTCAACTAGTGGAATTTCCCAAACTCGGATAACAAGAGTTTGGTGTTAATTTTTTGTGTGTGAATAAATTTTCTTTACTTACATTAGTTATTGTTTTAAATTTTTTCCATACATAAACTCAAAAATTTTCATTTTGCTGCGATCTATTTGCCTTTTTTTATTTACGGAATGAAGGGAGAGAGAAAACTCAAAGTTTTAATTTAAGAAAAAAGTGTACATCTAAAATGGAGACGCACAGTGCACAAATGTAGAGAGATATAATTCCAATGAGTGTCTGTAATTTTTAGGGAATTTAAGCTCTTTTTAGTTTTTATATCTCAAGTTTTGCAATCGTCGGGAAAAGGGGGAGGCGGGGTGTTTTTAACTGAGTGTTGACTCCAAATCCGTAAGTCGCTTCTTACAAAAATATAGCCCGTTACGGATGATAAATCACTTTACAATCATCTATGATTGTTAGGTAAGCTTTTTGTGAATGGGCAAAATAATGGCTAGTTTGATTCTGGTAAATATCCCACCGCACGTTCATTGAGAATTTAATGAGCGTTTGATATTCTCTTCAAGAGCTTTGGATCCATAGGTCATTTGCATCTTTAACATGTTTCAAGCATGCATATCCATTTTTAAAACACGTCTAGAAGAATTCTCTTTCTTGTAAAATTCCATGCAATTAGGGTTGAACTAGTGGAATTTCTCAAACTTGGAAAACAAAACTTTTGTGTCCATTTGTGGTGTGTGAGTAATTTTTCTATACTTACATTTGTTATTGTTTTAATTTTTTTTCACACATAAACTCTAACATTTTCATTTTGTTGTGATCTATTTGCCATTTTTGGTTTACGGGATGAAGGGAGAGCGAAAACTCAAAGTTTTGATTTTAAAAAAAAGTGTACATCTAAAATGGAGATGCACAATGCACAAATGTAGGGAGAGATAATTCCAAAGAGTGTTTGTAATTTTTAGGGATTGTAAGATCTTTTTAGGTTTTGTATCTATGGTTTTGCAATCGACGGGAAAACGGGGAGGCGTGGTATTTTTAACTGACTGTTGACTCCCAATCCGTATGTCATTTCTTAAAAAAATATAGCCCGTTACTCATGATAAATCACATTACAATCATCTATGATTGTTAGGTCAGCTTTTTGAAAACGGGCAAAATAATTGCTTGTTTGACTCGTGTAAATATCCCGCCTCACGTTCACTTCAGAATTCAATGAGCGTATGTTATTCTATTCAAAAGCTTTGGATCTATAGGTCATTTGCATCTTTAACATGTTTCAAACTTGCATATCCATTATTAAAACACGTGTGGAACCGTTCTCTTTCTTGTAAAATTCCAAGCTATTAGGGTTGAACTAGTGGAATTTCCCAAACTTGGATAACAAAAGTTTTGTGTTAATTTTTGGTGTGTGAATAAATTTTTTTTACTTACAAATGTTATTGTTTTAAAATTTTTCCATACATAAACTCTAAAATTTTCATTTTGCTGTTATCTTTATGCCTTTTTTTGTTTACGGGATGAAAGGAGAGAGAAAACTCAAAGTTTTGATTTAAGAAAAAAGTGTACATCTAAAATGGAGACGCACAGTGCACAAATATAGAGAGAGTTAATTCCAACGAGTGTCTGTAATTTTTAGGGAATTTAAGCTCTTTTTAGTTTTTATATCTCCGGTTTTGCTATCGTATGGAAAAGGAGGAGGCGGGGTGTTTTTAACTGAGTGTTGACTCCAAATCCGTAAGTCGCTTCTTACAAAAATATAGCCCGTTACGGATGATAAATCACTTTACAATCATCTATGATTGTTAGGTAACCTTTTTGTGAACGGGCAAAATAATGGCTAGTTTGATTCTGGTAAATATCCCACCGCACGTTCATTGAGAATTTAATGAGCGTTTGATATTCTCTTCAAGAGCTTTGGATCCATAGGTCATTTGCATCTTTAACATGTTTCAAGCATGCATATCCATTTTTAAAACACGTCTAGAAGAATTCTCTTTCTTGTAAAATTCCATGCAATTAGGGTTGAACTAGTGGAATTTCTCAAACTTGGAAAACAAAACTTTTGTGTTCATTTGTGGTGTGTGAGTAATTTTTCTATACTTACATTTGTTATTGTTTTAATTTTTTTTCACACATAAACTCTAAAATTTTCATTTTGTTGTGATCTATTTGCCATTTTTGGTTTACGGGATGAAGGGAGAGCGAAAACTCAATGTTTTGATTTTAAAAAAAAGTGTACATCTAAAATGGAGATGCACATTGCACAAATGTAGGGAGAGATAATTCCAAAGAGTGTTTGTAATTTTTAGGGATTGTAAGATCTTTTTAGTTTTTGTATCTCAGGTTTTGCAATCGTCGGGAAAACGGGGAGGCGTGGTATTTTTAACTGACTGTTGACTCCCAATCCGTATGTCATTTCTTACAAAAATGTAGCCCGTTACTCATGATAAATCACATTACAATCATCTATGATTGTTAGGTCAGTTTTTGAAAACGGGCAAAATAATGGCTTGTTTGACTCAGGTAAATATCCCGCCGCACGTTCACTTCAGAATTTAATGAGTGTTTGTTATTCTCATTAAAAGCTTTGGATCCATAGGTCATTTGCATCATTAACATGTTTCAAGCAGGCATATCCATTTTTAAAACACGTCTAGAAGAATTCTCTTTCTTGTAAAATTTCAAGCTATTAGGGTTGAACTAGTGGAATTTCCCAAACTTGGGTAACAAAAATTTTGTGTTCAGTTGTGGTGTGTGAATAAAGTTTCCTTACTTACATTTGTTAATCTTTTAAGTTTTTTCCATACATAAACTCTAAAATTTACATTTTTTTGTGATCTATTTACCTTTTTTTGTTTACGGCATGAAGGGAGAACGAAAACTCAAAGTTTTAATTTAATAAAAAAGTGCACATCTAAAATGGAGATGCACAATGCACAAATGTGGAGAGATTTAATTCCAAAGAGTGTCTGTGACTTTTCAGGATTGTGAGCTCTTTTCAGTTTTTAGTTCACAGGTTTCGCCATCGTCGGGAAATAGGGGAGGAGGCGGGGGATTTTTAATTGAGTGTTGACTCCCAATCCGTAAGTCATTTCTTACAATAATATAGCCCGTTACGAATGAAAAATCACTTGACAATCATCTATGATTGTTAGGTCAGCTTTTTGCAAACGGGAAAAATAATGGCTTGTTTGACTCGGGTAAATATCCCAACGCATGTTCACTAGAGAATTTAATGAGCGTATGTTATTCTCTTTTAAAAGCTTTGGATCCATAGGTAATTTTCATCTTTAACATGTTTCAAGCTCGCATTTCCATTTTTAAAACAAGTGTGGAACAAATCTCTTTCTTGTAAAACTGCAAGCTATTAGGGGTTGAACTAGTGGAATTTCCCAAACTCGGATAACAAGAGTTTGGTGTTAATTTTTTGTGTGTGAATAAATTTTCTTTACTTACATTAGTTATTGTTTTAAATTTTTTCCATACATAAACTCAAAAATTTTCATTTTGCTGTGATCTATTTGCCTTTTTTTATTTACGGAATGAAGGGAGAGAGAAAACTCAAAGTTTTGATTTAAGAAAAAAGTGTACATCTAAAATGGAGACGAACAGTGCACAAATGTAGAGAGAGATAATTCCAACGAGTGTCTGTAATTTTTAGGGAACTTAAGCTCTTTTTAGTTTTTATATCTCAAGTTTTGCAATCGTCGGGAAAAGGGGGAGGCGGGGTGTTTTTAACTGAGTGTTGACTCCAAATCCGTAAGTCGCTTCTTACAAAAATATAGCCCGTTACAGATGATAAATCACTTTACAATCATCTATGATTGTTAGGTAAGCTTTTTGTGAACGGGCAAAATAATGGCTAGTTTGATTCTGGTAAATATCCCACCGCACGTTCATTGAGAATTTAATGAGCGTTTGATATTCTCTTCAAGGGCTTTGGATCCATAGGTAATTTGCATCTTTAACATGTTTCAAGCATGCATATCCATTTTTAAAACACGTCTAGAAGAATTCTCTTTCTTGTAAAATTCCATGCAATTAGGGTTGAACTAGTGGAATTTCTCAAACTTGGGAAACAAAACTTTTGTGTTCATTTGTGGTGTGTGAGTAATTTTTCTATACTTACATTTGTTGTTGTTTTAATTTTTTTTCACACATAAACTCTAAAATTTTCATTTTGTTGTGATCTATTTGCCATTTTTGGTTTAAGAGATGAAGGGAGAGCGAAAACTCAAAGTTTTGATTTTTAAAAAAAGTGTACATCTAAAATGGAGATGCACAATGCACAAATGTAGGGAGAGATAATTCCAAAGAGTGTTTGTAATTTTTAGGGATTGTAAGATATTTTTAGTTTTTGTATCTCAGGTTTTGCAATCGTCGGGAAAACGGGGAGGCGTGGTATTTTTAACTGACTGTTGACTCCCAATCCGTATGTCATTTCTTACAAAAATGTAGCCCGTTACTCATGATAAATCACATTACAATCATCTATGATTGTTAGGGCAGTTTTTGAAAACGGGCAAAATAATGGCTTGTTTGACTCAGGTAAATATCCCGCCGCACGTTCACTTCAGAATTTAATGAGTGTTTGTTATTCTCATTAAAAGCTTTGGATCCATAGGTCATTTGCATCATTAACATTTTTCAAGCATGCATATCCATTTTTAAAACACGTCTAGAAGAATTCTCTTTCTTGTAAAATTTCAAGCTATTACGGTTGAACTAGTGGAATTTCCCAAACTTGGGTAACAAAAATTTTGTGTTCAGTTGTGGTGTGTGAATAAATTTTCCTTACTTACATTTGTTAATCTTTTAAGTTTTTTCCATACATAAACTCTAAAATTTACATTTTTTTGTGATCTATTTACCTTTTTTTGTTTACGGCATGAAGGGAGAACGAAAACTCAAAGTTTTAATTTAATAAAAAAGTGCACATCTAAAATGGAGATGCACAATGCAAAAATGTGGAGTGATTTAATTCGAAAGAGTGTCTGTGACTTTTCAGGATTGTGATCTCTTTTCAGTTTTTAGTTCACAGGTTTCGCCATCGTCGGGAAATAGGGGAGGAGGCGGGGGATTTTTAATTGAGTGTTGACTCCCAATCCGTAAGTCATTTCTTACAATAATATAGCCCGTTACGAATGAAAAATCACTTCTCAATCATCTTTGATTGTTAGGTCAGCTTTTTGCAAACGGGGAAAATAATGGCTTGTTTGACTCGGGTAAATATCCCAACGCACGTTCACTAGAGAATTTAATGAGCGTATGTTATTCTCTTTAAAAGCTTTGGATCCATAGGTAATTTGCATCTTTAACATGTTTCAAGCTCGCATTTCCATTTTTAAAACACGTGTGGAACAAATCTCTTTCTTGTAAAACTGCAAGCTATTAGGGGTTGAACTAGTGGAATTTCCCAAACTCGGATAACAAGAGTTTGGTGTTAATTTTTTGTGTGTGAATAAATTTTCTTTACTTACATTTGTTATTGTTTTAAATTTTTTCCATACATAAACTCTAAAAATTTTCATTTTGTTGTGACCTATTTGCCTTTTCTTATTTACGGGATGAAGGGAGAGAGAAAACTCAAAGTTTTGATTTAAGAAAAAAGTGTACATCTAAAATGGAGACGCACAGTGCACAAATGTAGAGAGAGATAATTCCAATGAGTGTCTGTAATTTTTAGGGAATTTAAGCTCTTTTTAGTCTTTATATCTCAAGTTTTGCAATCGTCGGGAAAAGGGGGAGGCGGGGTGTTTTTAACTGAGTGTTGACTCCCAATCTGTAAGTCGTTTCTTACAAAAATAAAGCCCGTTACGGATGATAAATCACTTTACAATCATCTATGATTGTTAGGTAAGCTTTTTGTGAACGGGCAAAATAATGGCTAGTTTGATTCTGGTAAATATCCCACCGCACGTTCATTGAGAATTTAATGAGCGTTTGATATTCTCTTCAGGAGCTTTGGATCCATAGGTCATTTGCATCTTTAACATGTTTCAAGCATGCATATCCATTTTTAAAACACGTTTAGAAGAATTCTCTTTCTTGTAAAATTCCATGCAATTAGGGTTGAACTAGTGGAATTTCTTAAACTTGGAAAACAAAACTTTTGTGTTTATTTGTGGTGTGTGAGTAAATTTTCTATACTTACATTTGTTATCGTTTTAATTTTTTTTCACACATAAACTCTAAAATTGTCATTTTGTTGTGATCTATTTGCCATTTTTGGTTTACGGGATGAAGGGAGAGCGAAAACTCAAAGTTTTGATTTTAAAAAAAAGTGTACATCTAAAATGGAGATGCACAATGCACAAATGTAGGGAGAGATAATTCCAAAGAGTGTTTGTAATTTTTAGGGATTGTAAGATATTTTTAGTTTTTGTATCTCAGGTTTTGCAATCGTCGGGAAAACGGGGAGGCGTGGAATTTTTAACTGACTGTTGACTCCCAATCCGTATGTCGTTTCTTACAAAAATGTAGCCCGTTACTCATGATAAATCACATTACAATCATCTATGATTGTTAGGGCTGTTTTTGAAAACGGGCAAAATAATGGCTTGTTTGACTCGGGTAAATATCCCGCCGCACGTTCACTTCAGAATTTAATGAGTGTTTGTTATTCTCATTAAAAGCTTTGGATCCATAGGTCATTTGCATCATTAACATGTTTCAAGCATGCATATCCATTTTTAAAACACGTCTAGAAGAATTCTCTTTCTTGTAAAATTTCAAGCTATTAGGGTTGAACTAGTGGAATTTCCCAAACTTGGGTAACAAAAATTTTGTGTTCAGTTGTGGTGTGTGAATAAATTTTCCTTACTTACATTTGTTAATCTTTTAAGTTTTTTCCATACATAAACTCTAAAATTTACATTTTTTTGTGATCTATTTACCTTTTTTAGTTTACGGCATGAAGGGAGAACTAAAACTCAAAGTTTTAATTTAATAAAAAAGTGCACATCTAAAATGGAGATGCACAATGCACAAATGTGGAGAGATTTAATTCCAAAGAGTGTCTGTGACTTTTCAGGATTGTGAGCTCTTTTAAGTTTTTAGTTCACAGGTTTCGCCATCGTCGGGAAATAGGGGAGGAGGCGGGGGATTTTTAATTGAGTGTTGACTCCCAATCCGTAAGTCATTTCTTACAATAATATAGCCCGTTACGAATGAAAAATCACTTTACAATCATCTATGATTGTTAGGTCAGCTTTTTGCAAACGGGAAAAATAATGGCTTGTTTGACTCGGGTAAATATCCCAACGCACGTTCACTAGAGAATTTAATGAGCGCATGTTAATCTCTTTAAAAGCTTTGGATCCATAGGTAATTTGCTTCTTTAACATGTTTCAAGCTCGCATTTCCATTTTTAAAACACGTGTGGAACAAATCTCTTTCTTGTAAAACTGCAAGCTATTAGGGGTTGAACTAGTGGAATTTCCCAAACTCGGATAACAACAGTTTGGTGTTAACTTTTTGTGTGTGAATAAATTTTCTTTACTTACATTTGTTATTGTTTTAGATTTTTTCCATACATAAACTCAAAAATTTTCATTTTGCTGTGATCTATTTGCCTTTTCTTATTTACGGGATGAAGGGAGAGAGAAAACTCAAAGTTTTGATTTAAGAAAAAAGTGTACATCTAAAATGGAGACGCACAGTGCACAAATGTAGAGAGAGATAATTCCAATGAGTGTCTGTAATTTTTAGGGAATTTAAGCTCTTTTTAGTTTTTATATCTCAAGTTTTCCAATCGTCGGGAAAAGGGGGAGGCGGGGTGTTTTTAACTGAGTGTTGACTCCCAATCTGTAAGTCGTTTCTTACAAAAATATAGCCCGTTACGGATGATAAATCACTTTAGAATCATCTATGATTGTTAGGTAAGTTTTTTGTGAACGGGCAAAATAATGGCTAGTTTGATTCTAGTAAATATCCCATCGCACGTTCATTGAGAATTTAATGAGCGTTTGTTATTCTGTTTAAAAGCTTTGGATCCATAGGTCATTTGCATCTTTAACATGTTTCAAGCATGCATATCCATTTTTAAAACACGTCTAGAAGAATTCTCTTTCTTGTAAAATTCCATGCAATTAGGGTTGAACTAGTGGAATTTTCCAAACTTGGAAAACAAAACTTTTGTGTCCATTTTTGGTGTGTGAGTAAATTTTCTATACTTACATTTTTTATTTTTTTTATTTTTTTCACATTTAAACTCTAAAATTTTCATTTTGTTGTGATCTATTTGCCATTTTTGGTTTACGGGATAAAGGGAGAGCGAAAACTCAAGGTTTTGATTTAAAAAAAAAGTGTACGTCTAAAATGGAGATGCACAATGCACAAATGTAGGGAGAGATATTTCCAAAGAGTGTTTGTAATTTTTAGGGATTGTAAGATCTTTTCAGTTTTTGTATCTATGGTTTTGCAATCGTCGGGAAACCGGGGAGGCGTGGTATTTTTAACTGACTGTTGACTCCCAATCCTTCTGTCATTTCTTAAAAAAATATAGCCCGTTACTCATGATAAATCACATTACAATCATCTATGATTGTTAGGTCAGCTTTTTGAAAGCGGGCAAAATAATGGCTTGTTTGACTCGTGTAAATATCCCGCCTCACGTTCACTTCAGAATTCAATGAGCGTATGTTATTCTATTTAAAAGCTTTGGATCTATAGGTCATTTGCATCTTTAACATGTTTCAAACTTGCATATCCACTATTAAAACACATGTGGAACCGTTCTCTTTCTTGTAAAATTCCAAGCTATTAGGGTTGAACTAGTGGAATTTCCCAAACTTGGATAACAAAAGTTTTGTGTTAATTTTTGGTGTGTGAATAAATTTTTTTTACTTACATTTGTTATTGTTTTAAAATTTTTCCATACATAAACTTTAAAATTTTCATTTTGCTGTTATCTATTTGCCTTTTTTTGTTTACGGGATGAAAGGAGAGAGAAAACTCAAAGTTTTGATTTAAGAAAAAAGTGTACATCTAAAATGGAGACGCACAGTGCACAAATATAGAGAGAGTTAATTCCAACGAGTGTCTGTAATTTTTAGGGAATTTAAGCTCTTTTTAGTTTTTATATCTCCGGTTTTGCAATCGTATGGAAAAGGAGGAGGCGGGGTGTTTTTAACTAAGTCGCTTCTTACAAAAATATAGCCCGTTACGGATGATAAATCACTTTACAATCATCTATGATTGTTAGGTAAGCTTTTTGTGAACGGGCAAAATAATGGCTAGTTTGATTCTGGTAAATATCCCACCGCACGTTCATTGAGAATTTAATGAGCGTTTGATATTCTCTTCAAGAGCTTTGGATCCATAGGTCATTTGCATCTTTAACATGTTTCAAGCATGCATATCCATTTTTAAAACACGTCTAGAAGAATTCTCTTTCTTGTAAAATTCCATGCAATTAGGGTTGAACTAGTGGAATTTCTCAAACTTGGAAAACAAAACTTTTGTGTTCATTTGTGGTGTGTGAGTAAATTTTCTATACTTACATTTGTTATCGTTTTAATTTTTTTTCACACATAAACTCTAAAATTTTCATTTTGTTGTGATCTATTTGCCATTTTTGGTTTACGGGATGAAGGGAGAGCGAAAACTCAAAGTTTTGATTTTAAAAAAAAGTGTACATCTAAAATGGAGATGCACAATGCACAAATGTAGGGAGAGATAATTCCAAAGAGTGTTTGTAATTTTTAGGGATTGTAAGATATTTTTAGTTTTTGTATCTCAGGTTTTGCAATCGTCGGGAAAACGGGGAGGCGTGGTATTTTTAACTGACTGTTGACTCCCAATCCGTATGTCATTTCTTACAAAAATGTAGCCCGTTACACATGATAAATCACATTACAATCATCTATGATTGTTAGGGCTGTTTTTGAAAACGGGCAAAATAATGGCTTGTTTGACTCGGGTAAATATCCCGCCGCACGTTCACTTCAGAATTTAATGAGTGTTTGTTATTCTCATTAAAAGCTTTGGATCCATAGGTCATTTGCATCATTAACATGTTTCAAGCATGCATATCCATTTTTAAAACACGTCTAGAAGAATTCTCTTTCTTGTAAAATTTCAAGCTATTAGGGTTGAACTAGTGGAATTTCCCAAACTTGGGTAACAAAAATTTTGTGTTCAGTTGTGGTGTGTGAATAAATTTTCCTTACTTACATTTGTTAATCTTTTAAGTTTTTTCCATACATAAACTCTAAAATTTACATTTTTTTGTGATCTATTTACCTTTTTTTATTTACGGCATGAAGGGAGAACGAAAACTCAAAGTTTTAATTTAATAAAAAAGTGCACATCTAAAATGGAGATGCACATTGCACAAATGTGGAGAGATTTAATTCCAAAGAGTGTCTGTGACTTTTCAGGATTGTGAGCTCTTTTCAGTTTTTAGTTCACAGGTTTCGCCATCGTCGGGAAATAGGGGAGGAGGCGGGGGATTTTTAATTGAGTGTTGACTCCCAATCCATAAGTCATTTCTTACAATAATATAGCCCGTTACGAATGAAAAATCACTTTACAATCATCTATGATTGTTAGGTCAGTTTTTGCAAACGGGAAAAATAATGGCTTGTTTGACTCGGGTAAATATCCCAACGCACGTTCACTAGAGAATTTAATGAGCGTATGCTAATCTCTTTAAAAGCTTTGGATCCATAGGTAATTTGCTTCTTTAACATGTTTCAAGCTCGCATTTCCATTTTTAAAACACGTGTGGAACAAATCTCTTTCTTGTAAAACTGCAAGCTATTAGGGGTTGAACTAGTGGAATTTCCCAAACTCGGATAACAACAGTTTGGTGTTATATTTTTGTGTGTGAATAAATTTTCTTTACTTACATTTGTTATTGTTTTAGATTTTTTCCATAAATAAACTCAAAAATTTTCATTTTGCTGTGATCTATTTGCCTTTTCTTATTTACGGGATGAAGGGAGAGAGAAAACTCAAAGTTTTGATTTAAGAAAAAAGTGTACATCTAAAATGGAGACGCACAGTGCACAAATGTAGAGAGAGATAATTCCAATGAGTGTCTGTAATTTTTAGGGAATTTAATCTCTTTTTAGTTTTTATATCTCAAGTTTTGCAATCGTCGGGAAAAGGGGGAGGCGGGGTGTTTTTAACTGAGTGTTGACTCCCAATCCGTAAGTCGTTTCTTACAAAAATATAGCCCGTTAGGGATGATAAATCACTTTACAATCATCAATGATTGTTAGGTAAGTTTTTTGTGAACGGGCAAAATAATGGCTAGTTTGATTCTGGTAAATATCCCATCGCACGTTCATTGAGAATTTAATGAGCGTTTGTTATTCTGTTTAAAAGCTTTGGATCCATAGGTCATTTGCATCTTTAACATGTTTCAAGCATGCATATCCATTTTTAAAACACGTCTAGAAGAATTCTCTTTCTTGTAAAATTCCATGCAATTAGGGTTGAACTAGTGGAATTTTCCAAACTTGGAAAACAAAACTTTTGTGTCCATTTGTGGTGTGTGAGTAAATTTTCTATACTTACATTTTTTATTTTTTTTATTTTTTTCACATTTAAACTCTAAAATTTTCATTTTGTTGTGACCTATTTGCCATTTTTGGTTTACGGGATAAAGGGAGAGCGAAAACTCAAGGTTTTGATTTAAAAAAAAAGTGTACGTCTAAAATGGAGATGCACAATGCACAAATGTAGGGAGAGATATTTCCAAAGAGTGTTTGTAATTTTTAGGGATTGTAAGATCTTTTTAGTTTTTGTATCTATGGTTTTGCAATCGTCGGGAAACCGGGGAGGCGTGGTATTTTTAACTGACTGTTGACTCCCAATCCGTATGTCATTTCTTAAAAAAATATAGCCCGTTACTCATGATAAATCACATTACAATCATCTATGATTGTTAGGTCAGCTTTTTGAAAGCGGGAAAAATAATGGCTTGTTTGACTCGTGTAAATATCCCGCCTCACGTTCACTTCAGAATTCAATGAGCGTATGTTATTCTATTTAAAAGCTTTGGATCTATAGGTCATTTGCATCTTTAACATGTTTCAAACTTGCATATCCATTATTAAAACACATGTGGAACCGTTCTCTTTCTTGTAAAATTCCAAGCTATTAGGGTTGAACTAGTGGAATTTCCCAAACTTGGATAACAAAAGTTTTGTGTTAATTTTTGGTGTGTGAATAAATTTTTTTTTCTTACATTTGTTATTGTTTTAATATTTTTCCATACATAAACTTTAAAATTTTCATTTTGCTGTTATCTATTTGCCTTTTTTTGTTTACGGGATGAAAGGAGAGAGAAAACTCAAAGTTTTGATTTAAGAAAAAAGTGTACATCTAAAATGGAGACGCACAGTGCACAAATATAGAGAGAGTTAATTCCATCGAGTGTCTGTAATTTTTAGGGAATTTAAGCTCTTTTTAGTTTTTATATCTCCGGTTTTGCAATCGTATGGAAAAGGAGGAGGCGGGGTGTTTTTAACTGAGTGTTGACTCCAAATCCGTAAGTCGCTTCTTACAAAAATATAGCCCGTTACGGATGATAAATCACTTTACAATCATCTATGATTGTTAGGTAAGCTTTTTGTGAACGGGCAAAATAATGGCTAGTTTGATTCTGGTAAATATCCCACCGCACGTTCATTGAGAATTTAATGAGCGTTTGATATTCTCTTCAAGAGCTTTGGATCCATAGGTCATTTGCATCTTTAACATGTTTCAAGCATGCATATCCATTTTTAAAACACGTCTAGAAGAATTCTCTTTCTTGTAAAATTCCATGCAATTAGGGTTGAACTAGTGGAATTTCTCAAACTTGGAAAACAAAACTTTTGTGTTCATTTGTGGTGTGTGAGTAAATTTTCTATACTTACATTTGTTATCGTTTTAATTTTTTTTCACACATAAACTCTAAAATTTTCATTTTGTTGTGATCTATTTGCCATTTTTGGTTTACGGGATGAAGGGAGAGCGAAAACTCAAAGTTTTGATTTTAAAAAAAAGTGTACATCTAAAATGGAGATGCACAATGCACAAATGTAGGGAGAGATAATTCCAAAGAGTGTTTGTAATTTTTAGGGATTGTAAGATATTTTTAGTTTTTGTATCTCAGGTTTTGCAATCGTCGGGAAAACGGGGAGGCGTGGTATTTTTAACTGACTGTTGACTCCCAATCCGTATGTCATTTCTTACAAAAATGTAGCCCGTTACACATGATAAATCACATTACAATCATCTATGATTGTTAGGGCTGTTTTTGAAAACGGGCAAAATAATGGCTTGTTTGACTCGGGTAAATATCCCGCCGCACGTTCACTTCAGAATTTAATGAGTGTTTGTTATTCTCATTAAAAGCTTTGGATCCATAGGTCATTTGCATCATTAACATGTTTCAAGCATGCATATCCATTTTTAAAACACGTCTAGAAGAATTCTCTTTCTTGTAAAATTTCAAGCTATTAGGGTTGAACTAGTGGAATTTCCCAAACTTGGGTAACAAAAATTTTGTGTTCAGTTGTGGTGTGTGAATAAATTTTCCTTACTTACATTTGTTAATCTTTTAAGTTTTTTCCATACATAAACTCTAAAATTTACATTTTTTTGTGATCTATTTACCTTTTTTTGTTTACGGCATGAAGGGAGAACGAAAACTCAAAGTTTTAATTTAATAAAAAAGTGCACATCTAAAATGGAGATGCACAATGCACAAATGTGGAGAGATTTAATTCCAAAGAGTGTCTGTGACTTTTCAGGATTGTGAGCTCTTTTCAGTTTTTAGTTCACAGGTTTCGCCATCGTCGGGAAATAGGGGAGGAGGCGGGGGATTTTTAATTGAGTGTTGACTCCCAATCCGTAAGTCATTTCTTACAATAATATAGCCCGTTACGAATGAAAAATCACTTTACAATCATCTATGATTGTTAGGTCAGCTTTTTGCAAACGGGAAAAATAATGGCTTGTTTGACTCGGGTAAATATCCCAACGCACGTTCACTAGAGAATTTAATGAGCGTATGTTAATCTCTTTAAAAGCTTTGGATCCATAGGTAATTTGCATCTTTAACATGTTTCAAGCTCGCATTTCCATTTTTAAAACACGTGTGGAACAAATCTCTTTCTTGTAAAACTGCAAGCTATTAGGGGTTGAACTAGTGGAATTTCCCAAACTCGGATAACAACAGTTTGGTGTTAACTTTTTGTGTGTGAATAAATTTTCTTTACTTACATTTGTTATTGTTTTAGATTTTTTCCATACATAAACTCAAAAATTTTCATTTTGCTGTGATCTATTTGCCTTTTCTTATTTACGGGATGAAGGGAGAGAGAAAACTCAAAGTTTTGATTTAAGAAAAAAGTGTACATCTAAAATGGAGACGCACAGTGCACAAATGTAGAGAGAGATAATTCCAATGAGTGTCTGTAATTTTTAGGGAATTTAAGCTCTTTTTAGTTTTTATATCTCAAGTTTTCCAATCGTCGGGAAAAGGGGGAGGCGGGGTGTTTTTAACTGAGTGTTGACTCCCAATCTGTAAGTCGTTTCTTACAAAAATATAGCCCGTTACGGATGATAAATCACTTTAGAATCATCTATGATTGTTAGGTAAGTTTTTTGTGAAAGGGCAAAATAATGGCTAGTTTGATTCTAGTAAATATCCCATCGCACGTTCATTGAGAATTTAATGAGCGTTTGTTATTCTGTTTAAAAGCTTTGGATCCATAGGTCATTTGCATCTTTGACATGTTTCAAGCATGCATATCCATTTTTAAAACACGTCTAGAAGAATTCTCTTTCTTGTAAAATCCCATGCAATTAGGGTAGAACTAGTGGAATTTTCCAAACTTGGAAAACAAAACTTTTGTGTCCATTTGTGGTGTGTGAGTAAATTTTTTATACTTACATTTTTTATTTTTTTTATTTTTTTCACATTTAAACTCTAAAATTTTCATTTTGTTGTGATCTATTTGCCATTTTTGGTTTACGGGATAAAGGGAGAGCGAAAACTCAAGGTTTTGATTTAAAAAAAAAGTGTACGTCTAAAATGGAGATGCACAATGCACAAATGTAGGGAGAGATATTTCCAAAGAGTGTTTGTAATTTTTAGGGATTGTAAGATCTTTTTAGTTTTTGTATCTATGGTTTTGCAATCGTCGGGAAACCGGGGAGGCGTGGTATTTTTAACTGACTGTTGACTCCCAATCCGTATGTCATTTATTAAAAAAATATAGCCCGTTACTCATGATAAATCACATTACAATCATCTATGATTGTTAGGTCAGCTTTTTGAAAGCGGGCAAAATAATGGCTTGTTTGACTCGTGTAAATATCCCGCCTCACGTTCACTTCAGAATTCAATGAGCGTATGTTATTCTATTTAAAAGCTTTGGATCTATAGGTCATTTGCATCTTTAACATGTTTCAAACTTGCATATCCATTATTAAAACACATGTGGAACCGTTCTCTTTCTTGTAAAATTCCAAGCTATTAGGGTTGAACTAGTGGAATTTCCCAAACTTGGATAACAAAAGTTTTGTGTTAATTTTTGGTGTGTGATAAATTTTTTTTACTTACATTTGTTATTGTTTTAAAATTTTTCCATACATAAACTTTATAATTTTCTATTTGCTGTTATCTATTTGCCTTTTTTTGTTTACGGGATGAAAGGAGAGAGAAAACTCAAAGTTTTGATTTAAGAAAAAAGTGTACATCTAAAATGGAGACGCACAGTGCACAAATATAGAGAGAGTTAATTCCAACCAGTGTCTCTAATTTTTAGGGAATTTAAGCTCTTTTTAGTTTTTATATCTCCGGTTTTGCAATCGTATGGAAAAGGAGGAGGCGGGGTGTTTTTAACTGAGTGTTGACTCCAAATCCGTAAGTCGCTTCTTACAAAAATATAGCCCGTTACGGATGATAAATCACTTTACAATCATCTATGATTGTTAGGTAAGCTTTTTGTGAACGGGCAAAATAATGGCTAGTTTGATTCTGGTAAATATCCCACCGCACGTTCATTGAGAATTTAATGAGCGTTTGATATTCCCTTCAAGATCTTTGGATCCATAGGTCATTTGCATCTTTAACATGTTTCAAGCATGCATATCCATTTTTAAAACACGTCTAGAAGAATTCTCTTTCTTGTAAAATTCCATGCAATTAGGGTTGAACTAGTGGAATTTCTCAAACTTGGAAAACAAAACTTTTGTGTTCATTTGTGGTGTGTGAGTAAATTTTCTATCCTTACATTTGTTATCGTTTTAATTTTTTTTCACACATAAATTCTAAAATTTTCATTTTGTTGTGATCTATTTGCCATTTTTGGTTTACGGGATGAAGGGAGAGCGAAAAATCAAAGTTTTGATTTTAAAAAAAAGTTTACATCTAAAATGGAGATGCACAATGCACAAATGTAGGGAGAGATAATTCCAAAGAGTGTTTGTAATTTTTAGGGATTGTAAGATATTTTTAGTTTTTGTATCTCAGGTTTTGCAATCATCGGGAAAACGGGGAGGCGTGGTATTTTTAACTGACTGTTGACTCCCAATCCGTATGTCATTTCTTACAAAAATGTAGCCCGTTACACATGATAAATCACATTACAATCATCTATGATTGTTAGGGCTGTTTTTGAAAACGGGCAAAATAATGGCTTGTTTGACTCGGGTAAATATCCCGCCGCACGTTCACTTCAGAATTTAATGAGTGTTTGTTATTCTCATTAAAAGCTTTGGATCCATAGGTCATTTGCATCATTAACATGTTTCAAGCATGCATATCCATTTTTAAAACACGTCTAGAAGAATTCTCTTTCTTGTAAAATTTCAAGCTATTAGGGTTGAACTAGTGGAATTTCCCAAACTTGGGTAACAAAAATTTTGTGTTCAGTTGTGGTGTGTGAATAAATTTTCCTTACTTACATTTGTTAATCTTTTAAGTTTTTTCCATACATAAACTCTAAAATTTACATTTTTTCGTGATCTATTTACCTTTTTTTGTTTACGGCATGAAGGGAGAACGAAAACTCAAAGTTTTAATTTAATAAAAAAGTGCACATCTAAAATGGAGATGCACAATGCACAAATGTGGAGAGATTTAATTCCAAAGAATGTCTGTGACTTTTCAGGATTGTGAGCTCTTTTCAGTTTTTAGTTCACAGGTTTCGCCATCGTCGGGAAATAGGGGAGGAGGCGGGGGATTTTTAATTGAGTGTTGACTCCCAATCCGTAAGTCATTTCTTACAATAATATAGCCCGTTACGAATGAAAAATCACTTTACAATCATCTATGATTGTTAGGTCAGCTTTTTGCAAACGGGAAAAATAATGGGTTGTTTGACTCGGGTAAATATCCCAACGCACGTTCACTAGAGAATTTAATGAGCGTATGTTATTCTCTTTAAAAGCTTTGGATCCATAGGTAATTTGCATCTTTAACATGTTTCAAGCTCGCATTTCCATTTTTAAAACACGTGTGGAACAAATCTCTTTCTTGTAAAACTGCAAGCTATTAGGGGTTGAACTAGTGGAATTTCCCAAACTCGGATAACAAGAGTTTGGTGTTAACTTTTTGTGTGTGAATAAATTTTCTTTGCTTACATTTGTTATTTTTTTAAATTTTTTCCATAAATAAACTCAAAAATTTTCATTTTGCTGTGATCTATTTGCCTTTTCTTATTTACGGGATGAAGGGAGAGAGAAAACTCAAAGTTTTGATTTAAGAAAAAAGTGTACATCTAAAATGGAGACGCACAGTGCACAAATGTAGAGAGAGATAATTCCAATGAGTGTCTGTAATTTTTAGGGAATTTAATCTCTTTTTAGTTTTTATATCTCAAGTTTTGCAATCGTCGGGAAAAGGGGGAGGCGGGGTGTTTTTAACTGAGTGTTGACTCCCAATCCGTAAGTCGTTTCTTACAAAAATATAGCCCGTTAGGGATGATAAATCACTTTACAATCATCAATGATTGTTAGGTAAGTTTTTTGTGAACGGGCAAAATAATGGCTAGTTTGATTCTGGTAAATATCCCATCGCACGTTCATTGAGAATTTAATGAGCGTTTGTTATTCTGTTTAAAAGCTTTGGATCCATAGGTCATTTGCATCTTTCACATGTTTCAAGCATGCATATCCATTTTTAAAACACGTCTAGAAGAATTCTCTTTCTTGTAAAATTCCATGCAATTAGGGTTGAACTAGTGGAATTTTCCAAACTTGGAAAACAAAACTTTTGTGTCCATTTGTGGTGTGTGAGTAAATTTTCTATACTTACATTTTTTATTTTTTTTATTTTTTTCACATTTAAACTCTAAAATTTTCATTTTGTTGTGATCTATTTGCCATTTTTGGTTTACGGGATAAAGGGAGAGCGAAAACTCAAGGTTTTGATTTAAAAAAAAAGTGTACGTCTAAAATGGAGATGCACAATGCACAAATGTAGGGAGAGATATTTCCAAAGAGTGTTTGTAATTTTTAGGGATTGTAAGATCTTTTTAGTTTTTGTATCTATGGTTTTGCAATCGTCGGGAAACCGGGGAGGCGTGGTATTTTTAACTGACTGTTGACTCCCAATCCGTATGTCATTTCTTAAAAAAATATAGCCCGTTACTCATGATAAATCACATTACAATCATCTATGATTGTTAGGTCAGCTTTTTGAAAGCGGGCAAAATAATGGCTTGTTTGACTCGTGTAAATATCCCGCCTCACGTTCACTTCAGAATTCAATGAGCGTATGTTATTCTATTTAAAAGCTTTGGATCTATAGGTCATTTGCATCTTTAACATGTTTCAAACTTGCATATCCATTATTAAAACACATGTGGAACCGTTCTCTTTCTTGTAAAATTCCAAGCTATTAGGGTTGAACTAGTGGAATTTCCCAAACTTGGATAACAAAAGTTTTGTGTTAATTTTTGGTGTGTGAATAAATTTTTTTTACTTACATTTGTTATTGTTTTAAAATTTTTCCATACATAAACTCTAAAATTTTCATTTTGCTGTTATCTATTTGCCTTTTTTTGTTTACGGGATGAAAGGAGAGAGAAAACTCAAAGTTTTGATTTAAGAAAAAAGTGTACATCTAAAATAGAGACGCACAGTGCACAAATATAGAGAGAGTTAATTCCAACGAGTGTCTGTAATTTTTAGTGAATTTAAGCTCTTTTTAGTTTTTATATCTCCGGTTTTGCAATCGTATGGAAAAGGAGGTGGCGAGGTGTTTTTAACTGAGTGTTGACTCCAAATCCGTAAGTCGCTTCTTACAAAAATATAGCCCGTTACGGATGATAAATCACTTTACAATCATCTATGATTGTTAGGTAAGTTTTTTGTGAACGGGCAAAATAATGGCTAGTTTGATTCTG
Organism: Aristolochia californica; assembly: GCF_029961685.1. Taxonomy (NCBI): domain Eukaryota; kingdom Viridiplantae; phylum Streptophyta; class Magnoliopsida; order Piperales; family Aristolochiaceae; genus Aristolochia; species Aristolochia californica. Next base: position 13,455,062 of record NW_027181793.1, read on the forward strand.
GTAAATATCCCACCGCACGTTCATTGAAAATTTAATGAGCGTTTGATATTCTCTTCAAGAGCTTTGGATCCATAGGTCATTTGCATCTTTAACATGTTTCAAGCATGCATATCCATTTTTAAAACACGTCTACAAGAATTCTCTTTCTTGTAAAATTTCATGCAATTAGGGTTGAACTAGTGGAATTTCTCAAACTTGGAAAACAAAACTTTTGTGTTCATTTGTGGTGTGTGAGTAAATTTTCTATACTTACATTTGTTATCGTTTTAATTTTTTTTCACACATAAACTCTAAAATTTTCATTTTGTTGTGATCTATTTGCCATTTTTGCTTTACGGGATGAAGGGAGAGCGAAAACTCAAAGTTTTGATTTTAAAAAAAAGTGTACATCTAAAATAGAGATGCACAATGCACAAATGTAGGGAGAGATAATTCCAAAGAGTGTTTGTAATTTTTAGGGATTGTAAGATATTTTTAGTTTTTTTATCTCAGGTTTTGCAATCGTCGGGAAAACGGGGAGGCGTGGTATTTTTAACTGACTGTTGACTCCCAATCCGTATGTCATTTCTTACAAAAATGTAGCCCGTTACTCATGATAAATCACATTACAATCATCTATGATTGTTAGGGCTGTTTTTGAAAACGGGCAAAATAATGGCTTGTTTGACTCGGGTAAATATCCCGCCGCACGTTCACTTCAGAATTTAATGAGTGTTTGTTATTCTCATTAAAAGCTTTGGATCCATAGGTCATTTGCATCATTAACATGTTTCAAGCATGAATATCCATTTTTAAAACACGTCTAGAAGAATTCTCATTCTTGTAAATTTTCAAGCTATTAGGGTTGAACTAGTGGAATTTCCCAAACTTGGGTAACAAAAATTTTGTGTTCAGTTGTGGTGTGTGAATAAATTTTCCTTACTTACATTTTTTAATCTTTTAAGTTTTTTCCATACATAAACTCTCAAATTTACGTTATTTTGTGATCTATTTACCTTTTTTTGTTTACGGCATGAAGGGAGAACGAAAACTCAAAGTTTTAATTTAATAAAAAAGTGCACATCTAAAATGGAGATGCACAATGCACAAATGTGGAGAGATTTAATTCCAAAGAGTGTCTGTGACTTTTCAGGATTGTGAGCTCTTTTCAGTTTTTAGTTCACAGGTTTCGCCATCGTCGGGAAATAGGGGAGGAGGCGGGGGATTTTTAATTGAGTGTTGACTCCCAATCCGTAAGTCATTTCTTACAATAATATAGCCCGTTACGAATGAAAAATCACTTTACAATCATCTATGATTGTTAGGTCAGCTTTTTGCAAACGGGATAAATAATGGCTTGTTTGACTCGGGTAAATATCCCAACGCACGTTCACTAGAGAATTTAATGAGCGTATGTTATTCTCTTTAAAAGCTTTGGATCCATAGGTAATTTGCATCTTTAACATGTTTCAAGCTCGCATTTCCATTTTTAAAACACGTGTGGAACAAATCTCTTTCTTGTAAAACTACAAGCTATTAGGGGTTGAACTAGTGGAATTTCCCAAACTCGGATAACAAGAGTTTGGTGTTAACTTTTTGTGTGTGAATAAATTTTCTTTACTTACATTTGTTATTGTTTTAGATTTTTTCCATACATAAACTCAAAAATTTTCATTTTGTTGTGATCTATTGGCATTTTCTTATTTACGGGATGAAGGGAGAGAGAAAACTCAAAGTTTTGATTTAAGAAAAAAGTGTACATCTAAAATGGAGACGCATAGTGCACAAATGTAGAGAGAGATAATTCCAATGAGTGTCTGTAATTTTTAGGGAATTTAAGCTCTTTTTAGTTTTTATATCTCAAGTTTTGCAATCGTCGGGAAAAGGGGGAGGCGGGGTGTTTTTAACTGAGTGTTGACTCCCAATCCGTAAGTCGTTTCTTACAAAAATATAGCCCGTTACGGATGATAAATCACTTTACAATCATCTATGATTGTTAGGTAAGTTTTTTGTGAACGGGCAAAATAATGGCTAGTTTGATTCTGGTAAATATCCCATCGCACGTTCATTGAGAATTTAATGAGCGTTTGTTATTCTGTTTAAAAGCTTTGGATCCATAGGTCATTTGCATCTTTGACATGTTTCAAGCATGCATATCCATTTTTAAAACACGTCTAGAAGAATTCTCTTTCTTGTAAAATTCCATGCAATTAGGGTAGAACAAGTGGAATTTTCCAAACTTGGAAAACAAAACTTTTGTGTCCATTTGTGGTGTGTGAGTAAATTTTCTATACTTACATTTTTTATTTTTTTTATTTTTTTCACACTTAAACTCTAAAATTTTCATTTTGTTGTGATCTATTTGCCATTTTTGGTTTACGGGATAAAGGGAGAGCGAAAACTCAAGGTTTTGATTTAAAAAAAATGTGTACATCTAAAATGGAGATGCACAATGCACAAATGTAGGGAGAGATAATTCCAAAGAGTGTTTGTAATTTTTAGGGATTGTAAGATCTTTTTAGTTTTTGTATCTATGGTTTTGCAATCGTCGGGAAAACGGGGAGGCGTGGTATTTTTAACTGACTGTTGACTCCCAATCCGTATGTCATTTCTTAAAAAAATATAGCCCGTTACTCATGATAAATCACATTACAATCATCTATGATTGTTAGGTCAGCTTTTTGAAAACGGGCAAAATAATGGCTTGTTTGACTCGTGTAAATATCCCGCCTCACGTTCACTTCAGAATTCAATGAGCCTATGTTATTCTATTTAAAAGCTTTGGATCTATAGGTCATTTGCATCTTTAACATGTTTCAAACTTGCATATCCATTATTAAAACACGTCTAGAAGAATTCTCTTTCTTGTAAAATTCCATGCAATTAGGGTTGAACTAGTGGAATTTCTTAAACTTGGAAAACAAAACTTTTGTGTTCATTTGTGGTGTGTGAGTAAATTTTCTATACTTACATTTGTTATCGTTTTAATTTTTTTTCACACATAAACTCTAAAATTTTCATTTTGTTGTGATCTATTTGCCATTTTTGGTTTACGGGATGAAGGGAGAGTGAAAACTCGAAGTTTTGATTTTAAAAAAAAGTGTACATCTAAAATGGAGATGCACAATGCACAAATGTAGGGAGAGATAATTCCAAAGAGTGTTTGTAATTTTTAGGGATTGTAAGATATTTTTATTTTTTGTATCTCAGGTTTTGCAATCGTCGGGAAAACGGGGAGGCGTGGTATTTTTAACTGACTGTTGACTCCCAATCCGTATGTCATTTCTTACAAAAATGTAGCCCGTTACTCATGATAAATCACATTACAATCATCTATGATTGTTAGGGCTGTTTTTGAAAACGGGCAAAATAATGGCTTGTTTGACTCGGGTAAATATCCCGCCGCACGTTCACTTCAGAATTTAATGAGTGTTTGTTATTCTCATTAAAAGCTTTGGATCCATAGGTCATTTGCATCATTAACATGTTTCAAGCATGCATATCCATTTTTAAAACACGTCTAGAAGAATTCTCTTTCTTGTAAAATTTCAAGCTATTAGGGTTGAACTAGTGGAATTTCCCAAACTTGGGTAACAAAAATTTTGTGTTCAGTTGTGGTGTGTGAATAAATTTTCCTCACTTACATTTGTTAATCTTTTAAGTTTTTTCCATACATAAACTCTAAAATTTACATTTTTTTGTGATCTATTTACCTTTTTTTGTTTACGGCATGAAGGGAGAACGAAAACTCAAAGTTTTAATTTAATAAAAAGTGCACATCTAAAATGGAGATGCACAATGCACAAATGTGGAGAGATTTAATTCCAAAGAGTGTCTGTGACTTTTCAGGATTGTGAGCTCTTTTCAGTTTTTAGTTCACAGGTTTCGCCATCGTCGGGAAATAGGGGAGGAGGCGGGGGATTTTTAATTGAGTGTTGACTCCCAATCCGTAAGTCATTTCTTACAATAATATAGCCCGTTACGAATGAAAAATCACTTTACAATCATCTATGATTGTTAGGTCAGCTTTTTGCAAACAGGAAAAATAATGGCTTGTTTGACTCGGGTAAATATCCCAACGCACGTTCACTAGAGAATTTAATGAGCGTATGTTATTCTCTTGAAAAGCTTTGGATCCATAGGTAATTTGCATCTTTAACATGTTTCAAGCTCGCATTTCCATTTTTAAAACACGTGTGGAACAAATCTCTTTCTAGTAAAACTGCAAACTATTAGGGTTTGAACTAGTGGAATTTCCCAAACTCGGATTACAAGAGTTTGGTGTTAACTTTTTGTGTGTGAATAAATTTTCTTTACTTACATTTGTTATTGTTTTAAATTTTTTCCATACATAAACTGAAAAATTTTCATTTTGCTGTGATCTATTTGCCTTTTCTTATTTACGGGATGAAGGGAGAGAGAAAACTCAAAGTTTTGATTTGAAAAAAAAGTGTACATCTAAAATGGAGACGAACAGTGCACAAATGTAGAGAGAGATAATTCCAATGAGTGTCTGTAATTTTTAGGGAATTTCAGCTCTTTTTAGTTTTTATATCTCAAGTTTTGCAATCGTCTGGAAATGGGGGAGGCGGGGTGTTTTTAACTGAGTGTTGACTCCCAATCTGTAAGTCGTTTCTTACAAAAATATAGCCCGTTACGGATGATAAATCACTTTACAATCATCTATGATTGTTAGGTAAGTTTTTTGTGAACGGGCAAAATAATGGCTAGTTTGATTCTGGTAAATATCCCATCGCACGTTCATTGAGAATTTAATGAGCGTTTGTTATTCTGTTTAAAAGCTTTGGATCCATAGGTCATTTGCATCTTTGACATGTTTCAAGCATGCATATCCATTTTTAAAACACGTCTAGAAGAATTCTCTTTCTTGTAAAATTCCATGCAATTAGGGTAGAACTAGTGGAATTTTCCAAACTTGGAAAACAAAACTTTTGTGTCCATTTGTGGTGTGTGAGTAAATTTTCTATACTTACATTTTTTTTATTTTTATTTTTTTCACACTTAAACTCTAAAATTTTCATTTTGTTGTGATCTATTTGCCATTTTTGGTTTACGGGATAAAGGGAGAGCGAAAACTCAAGGTTTTGATTTAAAAAAAAAGTGTACATCTAAAATGGAGATGCACAATGCACAAATGTAGGGAGAGATAATTCCAAAGAGTGTTTGTAATTTTTAGGTCTTTTTAGTTTTTGTAACTATGGTTTTGCAATCGTCGGGAAAACGGGGAGGCGTGGTATTTTTAACTGACTGTTGACTCCCAATCCGTATGTCATTTCTTAAAAAAATATAGCCCGTTACTCATGATAAATCACATTACAATCATCTATCATTGTTAGGTCAGCTTTTTGAAAACGGGCAAAATAATGGCTTGTTTGACTCGTGTAAATATCCCGCCTCACGTTCACTTCAGAATTCAATGAGCGTATGTTATTCTATTTAAAAGCTTTGGATCTATAGGTCATTTGCATCTCTAACATGTTTCAAACTTGCATATCCATTATTAAAACACATGTGGAACCGTTCTCTTTCTTGTAAAATTCCAAGCTATTAGGGTTGAACTAGTGGAATTTCTCAAACTTGGATAACAAAAGTTTTGTGTTAATTTTTGGTGTGTGAATAAATTTTTTTTACTTACATTTGTTATTGTTTTAAAATTTTTCCATACATAAACTCTAAAATTTTCATTTTGCTGTTATCTATTTGCCTTTTTTTGTTTACGGGATGAAAGGAGAGAGAAAACTCAAAGTTTTGATTTAAGAAAAAAGTGTACATCTAAAATGGAGACGCACAGTGCACAAATATAGAGAGAGTTAATTCCAACGAGTGTCTGTAAATTTTAGTGAATTTAAGCTCTTTTTAGTTTTTATATCTCCGGTTTTGCAATCGTATGGAAAAGGAGGAGGCGGGGTGTTTTTAATTGAGTGTTGACTCCCAATCCGTAAGTCGCTTCTTACAAAAATATAGCCCGTTACGGATGATAAATCACTTTACAATCATCTATGATTGTTAGGTAAGCTTTTTGTGAACGGGCAAAATAATGGCTAGTTTGATTCTGGTAAATATCCCACCGCACGTTCATTGAGAATTTAATGAGCGTTTGATATTCTCTTCAAGGGCTTTGGATCCATAGGTCATTTGCATCTTTAACATGTTTCAAGCATGCATATCCATTTTTAAAACACGTCTAGAAGAATTCTCTTTCTTGTAAAATTCCATGCAATTAGGGTTGAACTAGTGGAATTTCTCAAACTTGGAAAACAAAACTTTTGTGTTCATTTGTGGTGTGTGAGTAAATTTTCTATACTTACATTTGTTATGGTTTTAATTTTTTTTCACACATAAACTCTAAAATTTTCATTTTGTTGTGATCTATTTGCCATTTTTGGTTTACAGGATGAAGGGAGAGCGAAAACTCAAAGTTTTGATTTTAAAAAAAAGTGTATATGTAAAATGGAGATGCACAATGCACAAATTCAGGGAGAGATAATTCCAAAGAGTGTTTGTAATTTTTAGGGATTGTAAGATATTTTTAGTTTTTGTATATCAGGTTTTGCAATCGTCGGGAAAACGGGGAGGCGTGGTATTTTTAACTGACTGTTGACTCCCAATCCGTATGTCATTTCTTACAAAAATGTAGCCCGTTACTCATGATAAATCACATTACAATCATCTATGATTGTTAGGGCAGTTTTTGAAAACGGGCAAAATAATGGCTTGTTTGACTCGGGTAAATATCCCGCCGCACGTTCACTTCAGAATTTAATGAGTGTTTGTTATTCTCATTAAAAGCTTTGGATCCATAGGTCATTTGCATCATTAACATGTTTCAAGCATGAATATCCATTTTTGAAACACGTCTAGAAGAATTCTCTTTTTTGTAAAATTTCAAGCTATTAGGGTTGAACTAGTGGAATTTCCCAAACTTGGGTAACAAAAATTTTGTGTTCAGTTGTGGTGTGTGAATAAATTTTCCTTACTTACATTTGGTAATCTTTTAAGTTTTTTCCATACATAAACTCTAAAATTTACGTTATTTTGTGATCTATTTACCTTTTTTTGTTTACGGCATGAAGGGAGAACGAAAACTCAAAGTTTTAATTTAATAAAAAAGTGCACATCTAAAATGGAGATGCACAATGCACAAATGTGGAGAGATTTAATTCCAAAGAGTGTCTGTGACTTTTCAGGATTGTGAGCTCTTTTCAGTTTTTAGTTCACAGGTTTCGCCATCGTCGGGAAATAGGGGAAGAGGCGGGGGATTTTTAATTGAGTGTTGACTCCCAATCCGTAAGTCATTTCTTACAATAATATAGCCCGTCACGAATGAAAAATCACTTTACAATCATCTATGATTGTTAGGTCAGCTTTTTGCAAACGGGAAAAATAATGGCTTGTTTGACTCGGGTAAATATCCCAACGCACGTTCACTAGAGAATTTAATGAGCGTATGTTATTCTCTTTAAAAGCTTTGGATCCATAGGTAATTTGCATCTTTAACATGTTTCAAGCTCGCATTTCCATTTTTAAAACACGTGTGGAACAAATCTCTTTCTTGTAAAACTGCAAGCTATTAGGGGTTGAACTAGTGGAATTTCCCAAACTCGGATAACAAGAGTTTGGTGTTAACTTTTTGTGTGTGAATAAATTTTATTTACTTACATTTTTTATTGTTTTAAATTTTTTCCATACATAAACTCAAAAATTTTCATTTTGCTGTGATCTATTTGCCTTTTCTTATTTACGGGATGAAGGGAGAGAGAAAACTCAAAGTTTTGATTTAAGAAAAAAGTGTAATCTAAAATGGAGACGCACAGTACACAAATGTAGAGAGAGATAATTCCAATGAGTGTCTGTAATTTTTAGGGAATTTAAGCTCTTTTTAGTTTTTATATCTCAAGTTTTGCAATCGTCGGGAAAAGGGGGAGGCGGGGTGTTTTTAACTGAGTGTTGACTCCCAATCCGTAAGTCGTTTCTTACAAAAATATAGCCCGTTACGGATGATAAATCACTTTACAATCATCTATGATTGTTAGGTAAGCTTTTTGTGAACGGGCAAAATAATGGCTAGTTTGATTCTGGTAAATATCCCATCGCACGTTCATTGAGAATTTAATGAGCGTTTGTTATTCTGTTTAAAAGCTTTGGATCCATAGGTCATTTGCATCTTTGACATGTTTCAAGCATGCATATCCATTTTTAAAACACGTCTAGAAGAATTCTCTTTCTCTTAAAATTCCATGCAATTAGGGTTGAACTAGTGGAATTTCTTAAACTTGGAAAACAAAACTTTTGTGTTCATTTGTGGTGTGTGAGTCAATTTTCTATACTTACATTTGTTATTGTTTTAATTTTTTTTTCACACATAAACTCTAAAATTTTCATTTTGTTGTGATCTATTTGCCATTTTTGGTTTACAGGATGAAGGGAGAGCGAAAACTCAAAGTTTTGATTTTAAAAAAAAGTGTACATCTAAAATGGAGATGCACAATGCACAAATGTAGGGAGAGATAATTCCAAAGAGTGTTTGTAATTTTTAGGGATTGTAAGATCTTTTTAGTTTTTGTATCTCAGGTTTTGCAATTGTCGGGATAACTGGGAGGCGTGGTATTTTTAATTGACTGTTGACTCCCAATCCGTATGTCATGTCTTAAAAAAATGTAGCCCGTTACTCATGATAAATCACATTACAATCATCTATGATTGTTAGGGCAGTTTTTAAAAACGGGGAAAATAATGGCTTGTTTGACTCGGGTAAATATCCCGCCGCACGTTCACTTCAGAATTTAATGAGTGTTTGTTATTCTCATTAAAAGCTTTGGATCCATAGGTCATTTGCATCATTAACATGTTTCAAGCATGCATATCCATTTTTAAAACACGTCTAGAAGAATTCTCTTTCTTGTAAAATTTCAAGCTATTAGGGTTGAACTAGTGGAGTTTCCCAAACTTGGGTAAGAAAAATTTTGTGTTCAGTTGTGGTGTGTGAATAAATTTTCATTACTTACATTTGTTAATCTTTTATGTTTTTTCCATACATAAACTCTAAAATTTACATTTTTTTGTGATCTATTTACCTTTTTTTGTTTACGGCATGAAGGGAGAACGAAAACTCAAAGTTTTGATTTAAGAAAAAAGTCCAAATCTAAAATGGAGATGCACAATGCACAAATGTGGAGAGATTTAATTCCAAAGAGTGTTTGTGGCTTTTCAGGATTGTGAGCTCTTTTCAGCTTTTAGTTCACAGGTTTCGCCATCGTCGGGAAATAGGGGAGGAGGCGGGGGATTTTTAATTGAGTGTTGACTCCCAATCCGTAAGTCATTTCTTACAATAATATAGCCCGTTACGAATGAAAAATCACTTCACAATCATCTATGATTGTTAGGTCAGCTTTTTGCAAACGGGAAAAATAATGGCTTGTTTGACTCGGGTAAATATCCCAACGCACGTTCACTAGAGAATTTAATGAGGGTATGTTATTCTCTTTAAAAGCTTTGGATCCATAGGTAATTTGCATCTTTAACATGTTTCAAGCTCGCATTTCCATTTTTAAAACACGTGTGGAACAAAACTCTTTCTTGTAAAACTGCAAGCTATTAGGGGTTGAACTAGTGGAATTTCCCAAACTCGGATAACAAGAATTTGGTGTTAATTTTTTGTGTGTGAATAAATTTTCTTTACTTACATTTGTTATTGTTTTAAATTTTTTCCATACAAACTCAAAAATTTTCATTTTGCTGTGATCTGTTTGCCTTTTTGTATTTACGGGATGAAGGGAGAGAGAAAACTCAAAGTTTTGATTTAAGAAAAAAGTGTACATCTAAAATGGAGACGCACAGTGCACAAATGTAGACAGAAATAATTCCAATGAGTGTCTGTAATTTTTAGGGAATTTAAGCTCTTTTTAGTTTTTATATCTCAAGTTTTGCAATCGTCGGGAAAAGGGGGAGGCGGGGTGTTTTTAACTGAGTGTTGACTCCCAATCCGTAAGTCGTTTCTTACAAAAATATAGCCCGTTACGGATGATAAATCACTTTACAATCATCTATGATTGTTAGGTAAGCTTTTTGTGAACGGGCAAAATAATGGCTAGTTTGATTCTGGTAAATATCCCATCGCACGTTCATTGAGAATTTAATGAGCGTTTGTTATTCTGTTTAAAAGCTTTGGATCCATAGGTCATTTGCATCTTTGACATGTTTCAAGCATGCATATCCATTTTTAAAACACGTCTAGAAGAATTCTCTTTCTTGTAAAATTCCATGCAATTAGGGTTGAACTAGTGGAACTTTCCAAACTTGGAAAACAAAACTTTTTTGTCCATTTGTGGTGTGTGAGTAAATTTTCTATACTTACATTTTTTATAGTTTTAATTTTTTTCACACATAAACTCTAAAATTTTCATTTTGTGGTGATCTATTTGCCATTTTTGGTTTACGGGATAAAGGGAGAGCGAAAACTCAAAGTTTTGATTTAACAAGAGTTTGGTGTTAATTTTTTGTGTGTGAATAAATTTTCTTTATTTACATTTGTTATTGTTTTAAATTTTTTCCATACAAACTCAAAAATTTTCATTTTGCTGTGATCTCTTTGCCTTTTTTTATTTACGGGATGAAGGGAGAGAGAAAACTCAAAGTTTTGATTTAAGAAAAAAGTGTACATCTAAAATGGAGACGCACAGTGCACAAATGTAGAGAGAGATAATTCCAATGAGTGTCTGTAATTTTTAGGGAATTTAAGCTCTTTTTAGTTTTTCTATCTCAAGTTTTGCAATCGTTGGGAAAACAGGGAGGCGTGGTATTTTTAACTGACTGTTGACTCCCAATCCGTATGTCATTTCTTACAAAAATGTAGCCCGTTACTCATGATAAATCACATTACAATCATCTATGATTGTTAGGACAGTTTTTGAAGACGGGTAAAATAATGGCTTTTTTGACTCGGGTAAATATCCCGCCGCACGTTCACTTCAGAATTTAATGAGTGTTTGTTATTCTCATTAAAAGCTTTGGATCCATAGGTCATTTGCATCATTAACATGTTTCAAGCATGCATATCCATTTTTAAAACACGTCTAGAAGAATTCTCTTTATTGTAAAATTTCAAGCTATTAGGGTTGAACTAGTGGAATTTCCCAAACTTGGATAACAAAAGTTTTGTGTTAATTTTTGGTGTGTTAATAAATTTTTTTTACTTACATTTGTTATTGTTTTAAAATTTTTCCATACATAAACTCTAAAATTTTCATTTTGCTGTTATCTATTTTCCTTTTTTTGTTTACGGGATGAAAGGAGAGAGAAAACTCAAAGTTTTGATTTAAGAAAAAAGTGTACATCTAAAATGGAGACGCACAGTGCACAAATATAGAGAGAGTTAATTCCAACGAGTGTCTGTAATTTTTAGGGAATTTAAGTTCTTTTCAGTTTTTATATCTCCGATTTTGCAATCGTATGGAAAAGGAGGAGGCGGGGTGTTTTTAACTGAGTGTTGACTCCAAATCCGTAAGTCGCTTCTTACAAAAATATAGCCCGTTATGGATGATAAATCACTTTGCAATCATCTATGATTGTTAGGTAAGCTTTTTGTGAACGGGCAAAATAATGGCTAGTTTGATTCTGGTAAATATCCCACCGCACGTTCATTGAGAATTTAATGAGCGTTTGATATTCTCTTCAAGCTTTGGATCCATAGGTCATTTGCATCTTTAACATGTTTCAAGCATGCATATCCATTTTTAAAACACGTCTAGAAGAATTCTCTTTCTTGTAAAATTCCATGCAATTTGGGTTGAACTAGTGGAATTTCTCAAATTTGGAAAACAAAACTTTTGTGTTCATTTGTGGTGTGTGAGTAAATTTTCTATACTTACATTTGTTATTGTTTTAATTTTTTTTCACACATAAACTCTAAAATTTTCATTTTGTTGTGATCTATTTGCCATTTATGGTTTGCGGGATGAAGGGAGAGCGAAAACTCAAAGTTTTGATTTTAAAAAAAAGTGTACATCTAAAATGGAGATACACAATGCACAAATGTAGGGAGAGATAATTCCAAAGAGTGTTTGTAATTTTTAGGGATTGTAAGATCTTTTTAGTTTTTGTATCTATGGTTTTGCAATCGTCGGGAAAACAGGGAGGCGTGGTATTTTTAACTGACTGTTGACTCCCAATCCGTATGTCATTTCTTACAAAAATGTAGCCCGTTACTCATGATAAATCACATTACAATCATCTATGATTGTTAGGGCAGTTTTTGAAAACGGGCAAAATAATGGCTTTTTTGACTCGGGTAAATATCCCGCCACACGTTCACTTCAGAATTTAATGAGTGTTTGTTATTCTCATTAAAAGCTTTGGATCCATAGGTCATTTGCATCATTAACATGTTTCAAATTTGCATATCCATTATTAAAACACGTGTGGAACAATTCTCTTTCTTGTAAAATTTCAAGCTATTAGGGTTGAACTAGTGGAATTTCCCAAACTTGGAGAACAAAAGTTTTGTGTTAATTTTTGGTGTGTGAATAAATTTTTTTTACTTACATTTGTTATTGTTTTAAAATTTTTCCATACATAAACTCTAAAATTTTCATTTTGCTATTATCTATTTGCCTTTTTTTGTTTACGGGATGAAAGGAGAGAGAATACTCAAAGTTTTGATTTAAGAAAAAAGTGTACAGCACAGTGCACAAATATAGAGAGAGTTAATTCCAATGAGTGTCTGTAATTTTTAGGGAATTTAAGCTCTTTTTAGTTTTTATATCTCCGGTTTTGCAATCGTATGGAAAAAGGAGGAGGCAGGGTGTTTTTAACTGAGTGTTGACTCCAAATCCGTGAGTCGCTTCTTACAAAAATATAACCCGTTACGGATGATAAATCACTTTACAATCATCTATGATTATTAGGTAATCTTTTTGTGAACGGGCAAAATAATGGCTAGTTTGATTCTGGTAAATATCCCACCGCACGTTCATTGAGAATTTAATGAGCGTTTGATATTCTCTTCAAGAGCTTTGGATCCATAGGTCATTTGCTTCTTTAACATGTTTCAAGCATGCATATCCATTTTTAAAACACCTCTAGAAGAATTCTCTTTCTTGTAAAATTCCATGCAATTAGGGTTGAACTAGTGGAATTTCTCAAACTTGGAAAACAAAACTTTTGTGTTCATTTGTGGTGTGTGAGTAAAATTTCTATACTTACATTTGTTGTTGTTTTAATTTTTTTTCACACATAGACTCTAAAAGTTTCATTTTGTTGTGATCTATTTGCCTTTTTTTTTACGGGATGAAAGGAGAGAGAAAACTCAAAGTTTTGATTTAAGAAAAAAGTGTACATCTAAAATGGAGACGCACAGTGCACAAATGTAGAGAGAGATAATTCCAATGAGTGTCTGTAATTTTTAGGGAATTGAAGCTCTTTTTAGTTTATATATCTCAAGTTTTGCGATCGTCGGGAAAAGGGGGAGGCGGGGTGTTTTTAACAGAGTGTTGACTCCCAATCCGTAAGTCGTTTCTTACAAAAATATAGCTCGTTACGGATGATAAATCACTTTACAATCATCTATGATTGTTAGGTAAGCTTTTTGTGAACGGGCAAAATAATGGCTAGTTTGATTCTGGTAAATATCCCACCGCACGTTCATTGAGAATTTAATGAGTGTTTGATATTCTCTTCAAGAGCTTTGGATCCATAGGTCATTTGCATCTTTAACATGTTTCAAGCATGCATATCCATTTTTAAAACACGTCTAGAAGAATTCTGTTTCTTGTAAAATTCCATGCAATTAGGGTTGAACTAGTGGAATTTCTCAAACTTGGAAAACAAAACTTTTGTGTTCATTTGTGGTGTGTGAGTAATTTTTCTATGCTTACATTTGTTATTGTTTTAATTTTTTTCACACATAAACTCTAAAATTTTCATTTTGTTGTAATCTATTTGCCATTTTTGATTTACGGGATGAAGGGAGAGCGAAAACTCAAAGTTTTGATTTTAAAAAAAAGTGTACATCTAAAATGGAGATGCACAATGCACAAATGTAGGGAGAGATAATTCCAAAGAGTGTTTGTAATTTTTAGGGATTGTAAGATCTTTTTAGTTTTTGTATCTCGGGTTTTGCAATCGTCGGGAAAACGGGGAGGCGTGGTATTTTTAACTGACTGTTGACTCCCAATCCGTATGTCATTTATTACAAAAATGTAGCCCGTTACTCATGATAAATCACATTACAATCATCTATGATTGTTAGGGCAGTTTTTGAAAACGGGGAAAATAATGGCTTGTTTGACTCGGGTAAATATCCCGCCGCACGTTCACTTCAGAATTTAATGAGTGTTTGTTATTCTCATTAAAAGCTTTGGATCCATAGGTCATTTGCATCATTAACATGTTTCAAGCATGCACATCCATTTTTAAAACACGTCTAGAAGAATTCTCTTTCTTGTAAAATTTCAAGCTATTAGGGTTGAACTAGTGGAATTTCCCAAACCTTGGTAACAAAAATTTTGTGTTCGGTTGTGGTATGTGAATAAATTTTCATTACTTACATTTGTTAATCTTTTAAGTTTTTTCCATACATAAACTCTAAAATTTACATTTTTTTGTGATCTATTTACCTTTTTTTGTTTACGGCATGAAGGGAGAACGAAAACTCAAAGTTTTAATTGAATAAAAAAGTGCACATCTAAAATGGAGATGCACAATGCACAAATGTGGAGAGATTTAATTCCAAAGAGTGTCTGTGACTTTTCAGGATTGTGAGCTCTTTTCAGTTTTTAGTTCACAGGTTTCGCCATCGTCGGGAAAAAGGGGAGGAGGCGGGGGATTTTTAATTGAGTGTTGACTCCCAATCCGTAAGTCATTTCTTACAATAATATAGCCCGTTACTAATGAAAAATCACTTTACAATCATCTATGATTGTTAGGTCAGCTTTTTGCAAACGGGAAAAATAATGGCTTGTTTGACTCGGGTAAATATCCCAACGCACGTTCACTAGAGAATTTAATGAGGGTATGTTATTCTCTTTAAAACCTTTGGATCCATAGGTAATTTGCATCTTTAACATGTTTCAAGCTCGCATTTCCATTTTTAAAACACGTGTGGAACAAATCTCTTTCTTGTAAAACTGCAAGCTATTAGAGGTTGAACTAGTGGAATTTCCCAAACTTGGATAACAAGAGTTTGGTGTTAATTTTTTGTGTGTGAATAAATTTTCTTTACTTACATTTGTTATTGTTTTAAATTTTTTCCATACATAAACTCAAAAATTTTCATTTTGTTGTGATCTATTTGCCTTTTTTTATTTACGGGATGAAGGGAGAGAGAAAACTCAAAGTTTTGATTTAAGAAAAAAGTGTACATCTAAAATGGAGATGCACAGTGAACAAATGTAGAAAGAGATAATTCCAATGAGTGTCTGTAATTTTTAGGGAATTTAAGCTCTTTTTAGTTTTTATATCTCAAGTTTTGCAATCGTCGGGAAAAGGGGGAGGCGGGGTGTTTTTAACTGAGTGTTGACTCCCAATCCGTAAGTCGTTTCTTACAAAAATATAGCCCGTTACGGATGATAAATCACTTTACAATCATCTATGATTGTTAGGTAAGCTTTTTGTGAACGGGCAAAATAATGGCTAGTTTGATTCTGGTAAATATCCCACCGCACGTTCATTGAGAATTTAATGAGCGTTTGTTATTCTGTTTAAAAGCTTCGGATCCATAGGTCATTAGCATCTTTGACATGTTTCAAGCATGCATATCTATTTTTAAAACACATCTAGAAGAATTCTCTTTCCTGTAAAATTCCATGCAATAAGGGTTGAACTAGTGGAATTTTCCAAACTTGGAAAACAAAACTTTTGTGTCCATTTGTGGTGTGTGAGTAAATTTTCTATACTTAAATTTTTTATAGTTTTAATTTTTTTCACACATAAACTCTAAAATTTTCATTTGTTTGTGATCTATTTGCCATTTTTGGTTTACGGGATGAAGGGAGAGCGAAAACTCAAAGTTTTGATTTAAAAAAAAATATACATCTAAAATGGAGATGCGCAATGCACAAATGTAGGGAGAGATAATTCCAAAGAGTGTTTGTAATTTTTAGGGATTGTAAGATCTTTTTAGTTTTTCTATTTCAGGTTTTGCAATCGTCGGAAAAACGGGGAGGCGTGGTATTTTTAACTGACTGTTGGCTCCCAATCCGTATGTCATTTCTTACCAAAATATAGCCCGTTACTCATGATAAATCACATTACAATCATCTATGATTGTTAGGTCAGCATTTTGAAAACGGGCAAAATAATGGCTTGTTTGACTCGTGTAAATATCCCGCCTCACGTTCACTTCAGAATTCAATGAGCGTATGTTATTCTCTTTAAAAGCTTTGGATCTATAGGGCATTTGCATCTTTAACATGTTTCAAACTTGCATATCCATTATTAAAACACGTGTGGAACAATTCTCTTTCTTGTAAAATTCCAAGCTATTAGGGTTGAACTAGTGGAATTTCCCAAACTTGGATAACAAAAGTTTTGTGTTAATTTTTGGTGTGTGAATAAATTTTTTTTACTTACATTTGTTATTGTTTTAAAATTTTTCCATACATAAACTCTAAAATTTTGATTTTGCTGTTATCTATTTGCCTTTTTTTGTTTACGGGATGAAAGGAGAGAGAAAACTCAAAGTTTTGATTTAAGAAAAAAGTGTACATCTAAAATGGAGACGCACAGTGCACAAATATAGAGAGAGTTAATTCCAAGGAGTGTCTGTAATTTTTAGGGAATTTAAGCTGTTTTTAGTTTTTATATCTCCGGTTTTGCAATCGTATGGAAAAGGAGGAGGCGGGGTGTTTTTAACTGAGTGTTGACTCCAAATCCGTAAGTCGCTTCTTACAAAAATATAGCCCGTTATGGATGATAAATCACTTTACAATCATCTATGATTGTTAGGTAAGCTTTTTGTGAACGGGCAAAATAATGGCTAGTTTGATTCTGGTAAATATCCCACCGCACGTTCATTGAGAATTTAATGAGCGTTTGATATTCTCTTCAAGAGCTTTGGATCCATAGGTCATTTGCATCTTTAACATGTTTCAAGCATGCATATCCATTTTTAAAACACGTAGAAGAATTCTCTTTCTTGTAAAATTCCATGCAATTAGGGTTGAACTGGTGGAATTTCTCAAACTTGGAAAACAAAACTTTTGTGTTCATTTGTGGTGTGTGAGTAAATTTTCTATACTTACATTTGTTATTGTTTTAATTTTTTTTCACACATAAACTCTAAAATTTTCATTTTTTTGTGATCTATTTGCCATTTTTGGTTTACGGGATGAAGGAAGAGCGAAAACTCAAAGTGTTGATTTTAAAAAAAAGTGTACATCTAAAATGGAGATGCACAATGCACAAATGTAGGGAGAGATAATTCCAAAGAGTGTTTGTAATTTTTAAGGATTGTAAGATCTTTTAGTTTTTGTATCTCAGGTTTTGCAATCGTCGGGAAAACGGGGAGTCGTGGTATTTTTAACTGACTGTTGACTCCCAATCCGTATGTCATTTCTTACAAAAATGTAGCCCGTTACTCATGATAAATCACATTACAATCTTCTATGATTGTTAGGGCAGTTTTTGAAAACGGGCAAAATAATGGCTTGTTTGACTCGGGTAAATATCCCGCCGCACGTTCACTTCAGAATTTAATGAGTGTTTGTTATTCTCATTAAAAGCTTTGGATCCATAGGTCATTTGAATCATCAACATGTTTCAAACATGCATATCCATTTTTAAAACACGTCTAGAAGAATTCTCTTTCTTGTAAAATTTCAAGCTATTAGGGTTGAACTAGTGGAATTTCCCAAACTTGGGTAACAAAAATTTTGTGTTCAATTGTGGCGTGTGAATAAATTTTCATTACTTACATTTGTTAATCTTCTAAGTTTTTACCATACATAAACTCTAAAATTTTCATTTTTTTTGTGATCTATTTACCTCTTTTATTTTACGGCATGAAGGGAGAACGAAAACTCAAAGTTTTAATTTAATAAAAAAGTGCACATCTAAAATGGAGATGCACAATGCACAAATGTGGAGAGATTTAATTCCAAAGAGTGTCTGTGACTTTTCAGGATTATGAGCTCTTTTCAGTTTTTAGTTCACAGGTTTCGCCATCGTCGGGAAATAGGGGAGGAGGCGGGGGATTTTTAATTGAGTGTTGACTCCCAATCCGTAATTCATTTCTTACAACAATATAGCCCGTTACGAATGAAAAATCACTTTACAATCATCTATGATTGTTAGGTCACCTTTTTGCAAACGGGAAAAATAATGGCTTGTTTGACTCGGGTAAATATCCCGACGCACGTTCACTAGAGAATTTAATGAGCGTATGTCATTCTCATTAAAAGCTTTGGATCCATAGGTCATTTGCATCTTTAACATGTTTCAAGCTCGCATTTCCATTTTTAAAACACGTGTGGAACAAATCTCTTTCTTGTAAAACTGCAAGCTATTAGGGGTTGAACTAGTGGAATTTCCCAAACTCGGATAACAAGAGTTTGGTGTTAATTTTTTGTGTGTGAATAAATTTTCTTTACTAACTTTTTTTATTGTTTAAAATTTTTTCCATACATAAAGTCAAAAATTTTCATTTTGCTGTGATCTATTTCCGTTTTTTTATTTACGGGATGAAGGGAGAGAGAAAACTCAAAGTTTTGATTTAAGAAAAAAGTGAACATCTAAAATGGAGACACACAGTGCACAAATGTAGAGAGAGATAATTCCAATGAGTGTCTGTAATTTTTAGGGAATTTAAGCTCTTTTTAGTTTTTATATCTCAAGTTTTACAATCGTCGGGAAAAGGGGGAGGCGGGGTGTTTTTAACTGAGTGTTGACTCCCAATCCGTAAGTCGTTTCTTACAAAAATATAGCCCGTTCCGGATGATAAATCACTTTACAATCATCTATGATTGTTAGGTAAGCTTTTTGTGAACGGGCAAAATAATGGCTAGTTTGATTCTGGTAAATATCCCATCGCACGTTCATTGAGAATTTAATAGGCGTTTGTTATTCTGTTTAAAAGCTTTGGATCCATAGGTCATTTGTATCTTTGACATGTTTTAAGCATGCATATCCATTTTTAAAACACGCCTAGAAGAATTCTCTTTCTTGTAAAATTCCATGCAATTAGGGTTGAACTAGTAGAATTTTCCAAACTTGGAAAACAAAACTTTTGTGTCCATTTGTGGTGTGTGAGTAAATTTTCTATACTTACATTTTTTATAGTTTTAATTTTTTTCACACATAAACTCTAAAATTTTCATTTTGTTGTGATCTATTTGCCATTTTTGGTTTACGGGATGAAGGGAGAGCGAAAACTCAAAGTTTTGATTTTAAAAAAAAGTGTACACTTAAAATGGAGATGCACAATGCACAAATGTAGGGAGAGATAATTCCAAAGAGTGTTTGTAATTTTTAGGGATTGTAAGATCTTTTTAGTTTTTGTATCTCAGGTTTTGCAATCGTCGGGAAAACGGGGAGGCGTGGTATTTTTAACTGACTGTTGACTCCCAATCCGTATGTCATTTCTTACAAAAATATAGCCCGTTACTCATGATAAATCACATTACAATCATCTATGATTGTTAGGTCAGCTTTTTGAAAACGGGCAAAATAATGGCTTGTTTGACTCGTGTAAATATCCCGCCTCAGGTTCACTTCAGAATTCAATGAGTGTATGTTATTCTCTTTAAAAGCTTTGGATCTATAGGTCATTTGCATCTTTAACATGTTTCAAACTTGCATATCCATTATTAAAACACGTGTGGAACAATTCTCTTTCTTGTAAAATTCCAAGCTATTAGGGTTGAACTAGTGGAATTTCACAAACTTGGATAACAAAAGTTTTGTGTTAATTTTTGGTGTGTGAATAAATTTTTTTTACTTACATTTGTTATTGTTTTAAAAATTTTCCATACATAAACTCTAAAATTTTCATTTTGCTGTTATCTATTTGCCTTTTTTTGTTTACGGGATGAAAGGAGTGAGAAAAGTCAAAGTTTTGATTTAAGAAAAAAGTGTACATCTAAAATGGATACGCACAGTGCACAAATATAGAGAGAGTTAATTCCAATGAGTGTCTGTAATTTTTAGGGAATTTAAGCTGTTTTTAGTTTTTATATCGCCGGTTTTGCAATCGTATGGAAAAGGAGGAGGCGGGGTGTTTTTAACGGAGTGTTGACTCCAATTCCGTAAGTCGCTTCTTACAAAAATATAGCCCGTTACGGATGATAAATCACTTTACAATCATCTATGATTGTTAGGGAAGCTTTTTGTGAACGGGCAAAATAATGGCTTGTTTGATTCTGGTAAATATCCCACCACACGTTCATTGAGAATTTAATGAGCGTTTGATATTCTCTTCAAGAGCTTTGGATCCATAGGTCATTTGCATCTTTAACATGTTTCAAGCATGCATATCCATTTTTAAAACACCTCTAGAAGAATTCTCTTTCTTGTAAAATTCCATGCAATTAGGGTTGAACTAGTGGAATTTCTCAAACTTGGAAAACAAAACTTTTGTGTTCATTTGTGGTGTGTGAGTAAATTTTCTATACTTACATTTGTTATTGTTTTAATTTTTTTTTCACACATAAACTCTAAAATTTTCATTTTGTTGTGATCTATTTGCCATTTTTGGTTTACGGGATGAAGGGAGAGCGAAAACTCAAAGTTTTGATTGAAAAAAAAAGTGTACATCTAAAATGGAGATGCACAATGCACAAATGTATGGAGAGATAATTCCAAAGAGTGTTTGTAATTTTTAGGGATTGTAAGATCTTTTTAGTTTTTGCATCTCAGTTTTTGCAATCGTCGGGAAAAGGGGGAGGCGGGGGATTTTTAATTGAGTGTTGACTCCCAATCCGTAAGTCATTTCTTACAATAATATAGCCCGTTACGAATGAAAAATCACATTACAACCATCTATGATTGGTAGGTCAGCTTTTTGCAAACGGACAAAATAATGGCTTGTTTGACTTGGGTAAATATCCCGCCGCACGTTCACTTCAGAATTTAATGAGTGTTTGTTATTCTCATTAAAAGCTTTGGATCCATAGGTCATTTGCATCATTAACATGTTTCAAGCATGCATATCCATTTTTAAAACACGTCTAGAAGAATTCTCTTTCTTGTAAAATTTCAAGCTATTAGGGTTGAACTAGTGGAATTTCCCTAACTTGGGTAACAAAAATTTTGTGTTCAATTGTGGCGTGTGAATAAATTTTCATTACTTACATTTGTTAATCTTCTGAAGTTTTTACCATACATAAACTCTAAAATTTACATTTTTTGTGATCTATTTACCTCTTTTATTTTACGGCATGAAGGGAGAACGAAAACTCAAAGTTTTAATTTAATAAAAAAATACACATCTAAAATGGAGATGCACAATGCACAAATGTGGAGAGATTTAATTCCAAAGAGTGTCTATGACCTTTCAGGATTATGAGCTCTTTTCAGTTTTTAGTTCACAGGTCTCGCCATCGTCGGGAAATAGGGGAGGAGGCAGGGGATTTTTAATTGAGTGTTGACTCCCAATCCGTAAGTCATTTCTTACAATAATATAGCCCGTTACGAATGAAAAATCACTTTACAATCATCTATGATTGTTAGGTCAGCTTTTTGCAAACGGGAAAAATAATGGCTTGTTTGACTCGGGTAAATATCCCAACGCACGTTCACTAGAGAATTTAATGAGCGTATGTTATTCTCTTTAAAGGCTTTGGATCCATAGGTCATTTGCATCTTTAACATGTTTCAAGCTCGCATTTCCATTTTTAAACAACGTGTGGAACAAATCTCTTTCTTGTAAAACTGCAAGCTATTAGGGGTTGAACTAGTGGAATTTCCCAAACTCGGATAACAAGAGTTTGGTGTTAATTTTTTGTGTGTGAATAAATTTTCTTTACTTACATTTTTTATTGTTTTAAATTTTTCCATACATAAAGTCAAAAATTTTCATTTTGCTGTGATCTATTTGCCTTTTTTTATTTACGGGATGAAGGGAGAGAGAAAACTCAAAGTTTTGATTTAGGAAAAAAGTGTACATCTAAAATGGAGACGCACAGTGCACAAATGTAGAGAGAGATAATTCCAATGAGTGTCTGTAATTATTAGGGAATTTAAGCTCTTTTTAGTTTTTATATCTCAAGTTTTGCAATCGTCGGGAAAAGGGGGAGGCGGGGTGTTTTTAACTGAGTGTTGACTCCCAATCCGTAAGCCGTTTCTTACAAAAATATAGCCCGTTACGGATGATAAATCACCTTACAATCATCTATGATTGTTAGGTAAGCTTTTCGTGAACGGGCAAAATAATGGCTAGTTTGATTCTGGTAAATATCCCACCGCACGTTCATTGAGAATTTAATGAGCGTTTGTTATTCTGTTTAAAAGCTTCGGATCCAGAGGTCATTTGCATCTTTGACATGTTTCAAGCATGCATATCCATTTTTAAAACACGTCTAGAAGAATTCTCTTTCTTGTAAAATTCCATGCAATTAGGGTTGAACTAGTGGAATTTTCCAAACTTGGAAAACAAAAGTTTTGTGTCCATTTGTGGTGTGTGAGTAAATTTTCTATACTTACATTTTTTATTGTTTTAATTTTTTTTCACACATAAACTCTAAAATTTTCATTTTGTTGTGATCTATTTGCCATTTTTGGTTTACGGGATGAAGGGAGAGCGAAAAGTCAAAGTTTTGATTGAAAAAAAAAGTGTACATCTAAAATGGAGATGCACAATGCACAAATGTAGGGAGAGATAATTCCAAAGAGTGTTTGTAATTTTTAGGGTTTGTAAGATCTTTTTAGTTTTTGTATCTCAGGTTTTGCAATCGTCGGGAAAACGGGGAGGTGTGGTATTTTTAACTCACTGTTGACTCCCAATCCGTATGTCATTTCTTACAAAAATGTAGCCCGTTACTCATGATAAATCACATTACAATCATTTATGATTGTTAGGGCTGTTTTTGAAAACGGGCAAAATAATGGCTTGTTTGACTCGGGTAAATATCCCGCCGCACGTTCACTTCAGAATTTAATGAGTGTTTGTTATTCTCATTAAAAGCTTTGGATCCATAGGTCATTTGCATCATTAACATGTTTCAAGCATGCATATCCATTTTTAAAACACGTCTAGAAGAATTCTCTTTCTTGTAAAATTTCAAGCTATTAGGGTTGAACTAGTGGAATTTCCCAAACTTGGGTAACAAAAATTTTGTGTTCAATTGTGGTGTGTGAATAAATTTTCATTACTTACATTTGTTAATCTTCTAAGTTTTTACCATACATAAACTCTAAAATTTACATTTTTTTGTGATCTATTTACCTCTTTTATTTTACGACATGAAGGGAGAACGAAAACTCGAAGTTTTAATTTAATAAAAAAGTGCACATCTAAAATGGAGGTGCACAATGCACAAATATGGAGAGATTTAATTCCAAAGAGTGTCTATGACCTTTCAGGATTATGAGCTCTTTTCAGTTTTTAGTTCACAGGTCTCGCCATCGTCGGGAAATAGGGGAGGAGGCAGGGGATTTTTAATTGAGTGTTGACTCCCAATCCGTAAGTCAATTCTTATAATAATATAGCCCGTTACGAATGAAAAATCACTTTACAATCATCTATGATTGTTAGATCAGCTTTTTGCAAACGGGAAAAATAATGGCTTGTTTGACTCGGGTAAATATCCCAACGCACGCTCACTGGAGAATTTAATGAGCGTATGTTATTCTCTTTAAAGGCTTTGGATCCATAGGTCATTTGCATCTTTAAATGTTTCAAGCTCGCATTTCCATTTTTAAACAACGTGTGGAACAAATCTCTTTTCTTGTAAAACTACAAGCTATTAGGGGTTGAACTAGTGGAATTTCACAAACTTGGATAACAAGAGTTTGGTGTTAATTTTTTGTGTGTGAATAAATTTTCTTTACTTACATTTTTTATTGTTTTAAATTTTTTCCATACATAAACTCAAAAATTTTCATTTTGCTGTGATCTATTTGCCTTTTTTTATTTACGGGATGAAAGGAGAGAGAAAACTCAAAGTTTTGATTTAAGAAAAAAGTGTACATCTAAAATGGAGACGCACAGTGCACAAATGTAGAGAGAGATAATTCCAATGAGTGTCTATAATTTTTAGGGAATTTAAGCTCTTTTTAGTTTTTATATCTCAAGTTTTGCATTCGTCGGGAAAAGGGGGAGGCGGGGTGTTTTTAACTGAGTGTTGACTCCCAATGCATAAGTCGTTTCTTACAAAAATAAAGCCCGTTACGGATGATAAATCACTTTACAATCATCTATGATTGTTAGGTAAGCTTTTTGTGAACGGGCAAAATAATGGCTAGTTTGATTCTGGAAAATATCCCACCGCACGTTCATTGAGAATATAATGAGCGTTTGTTATTCTGTTTAAAAGCTTTGGATCCATAGGTCATTTGCATCTTTAACATGTTTCAAGCATGCATATCCATTTTTAAAACACGTCTAGAAGAATTCTCTTTCTTGTAAAATTCTATGCAATTAGGGTTGAACTAGTGGAGTTTTCCAAACTTGGTTAACAAAACTTTTGTGTCCATTTGTGGTGTGTGAGTAAATTTTCTATACTTACATTTTTTATTGTTTTAATTTTTTTTCACACATAAACTCTAAAATTTTCATTTTGTTGTGATCTATTTGCCATTTTTGGTTTACGGGATAAAGGGAGAGCGAAAACTCAAAGTTTTGATTTAACAAGAGTTTGTACATCTAAAATGGAGATGCACAATGCACAAATGTAGGGAGAGATAATTCCAAAGAGTGTTTGTAATTTTTAGGGATTGTAAGATCTTTTTAGTTTTCGTATCTCAGGTTTTGCAATCGTCGGGAAAACGGGGAGGCGTGGTATTTATAACTGACTGTTGACTCCCAATCCGTCTGTCATTTCTTACAAAAATATAGCCCGTTACTCATGATAAATCACATTACAATCACCTATGATTGTTAGGTCAGATTTTTGAAAACGGGCAAAATAATGGCTTGTTTGACTCGTGTAAATATCCCGCCTCACGTTCACTTCAGAATTCAATGAGCGTATGTTATTCTCTTGAAAAGCTTTGGATCTATAGGTCATTTACATCTTTAACATGTTTCAAACTTGCATATCCATTATTAAAACACGTGTGGAACAATTCTCTTTCTTGTAAAATTCCAAGCTATTAGGGTTGAACTAGTGGAATTTCCCAAACTTGGATAACAAAAGTTTTGTGTTAATTTTTGGTGTGTGAATAAATTTTTTTTACTTACTTTTGTTATTGTTTTAAAATTTTTCCATACATAAACTCTAAAATTTTCATTTTGCTGTTATCTATTTGCCTTTTTCTGTTTACGGGATGAAAGGAGAGAGAAAACTCAAAGTTTTGATTTAAGGAAAAAGTGTACATCTAAAATGGAGACGCACAGTGCACAAATATAGAGAGAGTTAATTCCAATGAGTGTCTGTAATTTTTAGGGAATTTAAGCTCTTTTTAGTTTTTATATCTCCGGTTTTGCAATCGTATGGAAAAGGAGGAGGCGGGGTGTTTTTAACTGAGTGTTGACTCCAATTCCGTAAGTCGCTTCTTACAAAAATATAGCCCGTTACGGATGATAAATCGCTTTACAATCATCTATGATTGTTAGGTAAGCTTTTAGTGAACGGGCAAAATAATGGCTAGTTTGATTCTGGTAAATATCCCACCGCACGTTCATTGAGAATTTAATGAGCGTTTGAAATTCTCTTCAAGAGCTTCAGATCCATAGGTCATTTGCATCTTTAACATGTTTCAAGCATGCATATCCATTTTTAAAACACGTCTAGAAGAATTCTCTTTCTTGTAAAATTCCATGCAATTAGGGTTGAACTAGTGGAATTTCTCAAACTTGGAAAACAAAACTTTTGTGTTCATTTGTGGTGTGTGAGTAAATTTTCTATACTTACATTTGTTGTTTTAATTTTTTTTCACACATAAACTCTAAAATTTTCATTTTGTTATGATCTATTTGCCATTTTTGGTTTACGGGATGAAGGGAGAGCGAAAACTCAAAGTTTTGATTGAAAAAAAAAGTGTACATCTAAAATGGAGATGCACAATGCACAAATGTAGGGAGAGATAATTCCAAAGAGTGTTTGTAATTTTTAGGGATTGTAAGATCTTTTTAGTTTTTGTATCTCAGGTTTTGCAATCGTCGGGAAAACGGGGAGGCGTGGTATTTTTAACTGACTTTTGACTCCCAATCCGTATGTCATTTCTTACAAAAATGTAGCCCGTTACTCATGATAAATCACATTACAATCATCTATGATTGTTAGGGCAGTTTTTGAAAACGGGCAAAATAATGGCTTGTTTGACTCGGGTAAATATCTCGCCGCACGTTCACTTCAGAATTTAATGAGTGTTTGTTATTCTCATTAAAAGCTTTGGATCCATAGGTCATTTGCATCATTAACATGTTTCAAGCATGCATATCCAATTTTAAAACACGTCTAGAAGAATTATCTTTCTTGTAAAATTTCAAGCTATTAGGGTTGAACTAGTGGAATTTCCCAAACTTGGGTAACAAAAATTTTGTGTTCAATTGTGGTGTGTGAATAAATTTTCATTACTTACATTTGTTAATCTTCTATGTTTTTACCATACATAAACTCTAAAATTTACATTTTTTTGTGATCTATTTACCTTTTTTATTTTACGGCATGAAGGGAGAACGAAAACTCGAAGTTTTAATTTAATAAAAAAGTGCACATCTAAAATGGAGATGCACAATGCACAAATATGGAGAGATTTAATTCCAAAGAGTGTCTGTGACTTTTCAGGATTGTGAGCTCTTTTCAGTTTGTAGTTCACAGGTTTCGCCATCGTCGGGAAATAGGGGAGGAGGCGGGGGATTTTTAATTGAGTGTTGACTCCCAATCCGTAAGTCATTTCTTACAATAATATAGCCCGTTACGAATGAAAAATCACTTTACAATCATCTATGATTGTTAGGTCAGCTTTTTGCAAACGGGAAAAATAATGGCTTGTTTGACTCGGGTAAATATCCCAACGCACGTTCACTAGAGAATTTAATGAGCGTATGTTATTCTCTTTAAAAGCTTTGTATCCATAGGTCATTTGCATCTTTAACATGTTTCAAGCTCGCATTTCCATTTTTAAAACACGTGTGGAACAAATCTCTTTTCTTGTAAAACTGCAAGCTATTAGGGGTTGAACTAGTGGAATTTCCCAAACTTGGATAACAAGAGTTTGGTGTTAATTTTTTGTGTGTGAATAAATTTTCTTTACTTACATTTTTTATTGTTTTAAATTTTTTCCATACATAAACTCAAAAATTTTCATTTTGCTGTGATCTATTTGCCTTTTTTTATTTACGGGATGAAGGGAGAGAGAAAACTCAAAGTTTTGATTTAAGAAAAAAGTGTACATCTAAAATGGAGACGCACAGTGCACAAATGTAGAGAGAGATAATTCCAATGAGTGTCTATAATTTTTTGGGAATTTAAGCTCTTTTTAGTTTTTATATCTCAAGTTTTGCAATCGTCGGGAAAAGGGGGAGGCGGGGTGTTTTTAACTGAGTGTTGACTCCCAATGCGTAAGTCGTTTCTTACAAAAATAAAGCCCGTTACGGATGATAAATCACTTTACAATCATCTATGATTGTTAGGTAAGCTTTTTGTGAACGGGCAAAATAATGGCTAGTTTGATTCTGGTAAATATCCCACTGCACGTTCATTGAGAATTTAATGAGCGTTTGTTATTCTGTTTAAAAGCTTTGGATCCATAGGTCATTTGCATCTTTAACATGTTTCAAGCATGCATATCCATTTTTAAAACACGTCTAGAAGAATTCTCTTTCTTGTAAAATTCCATGCAATTAGGGTTGAACTAGTGGAATTTTCCAAACATGGAAAACAAAACTTTTGTGTCCATTTGTGGTGTGTGAGTAAATTTTCTATACTTACATTTTTTATTGTTTTAATTTTTTTTCACACATAAACTCTAAAATTTTCATTTTGTTGTGATCTATTTGCCATTTTTGGTTTACGGGATAAAGGGAGAGCGAAAACTCAAAGTTTTGATTTAAAAAAAAAGTGTACATCTAAAATGGAGATGCACAATGTACAAATGTAGGGAGAGATAATTCCTCAAAGTGTTTGTAATTTTTAGGGATTGTAAGATCTTTTTAGTTTTTGTATCACAGGTTTTGCAATCGTCGGGAAAACGGGGAGGCGTGGTATTTTTAACTGACTGTTGACTCCCAATCCCTATGTCATTTCTTACAAAAATGTAGCCCGTTACTCATGATAAATCACATTACAATCATCTATGATTGTTAGGGCAGTTTTTGAAAACGGGCAAAATAATGGCTTGTTTGACTCGGGTCAATATCCCGCCGCACGTTCACTTCAGAATTTAATGAGTGTTTGTTATTCTCATTAAAAGCTTTGGATCCATAGGTCATTTGCATCATTAACATGTTTCAAGCATGCATATCCATTTTTAAAACACGTCTAGAAGAATTATCTTTCTTGTAAAATTTCAAGCTATTAGGGTTGAACTAGTGGAATTTCCCAAACTTGGGTAACAAAAATTTTGTGTTCAATTGTGGTGTGTGAATAAATTTTCATTACTTACATTTGTTAATCTTCTATGTTTTTACCATACATAAACTCTAAAATTTACATTTTTTTGTGATCTATTTACCTTTTTTATTTTACGGCATGAAGGGAGAAAATAAACTCGAAGTTTTAATTTAATAAAAAAGTGCACATCTAAAATGGAGATGCACAATGCACAAATATGGAGAGATTTAATTCCAAAGAGTGTCTGTGACTTTTCAGGATTGTGAGCTCTTTTCAGTTTTTAGTTCACAGGTTTCGCCATCGTCGGGAAATAGGGGAGGAGGCGGGGGATTTTTAATTGAGTGTTGACTCCCAATCCGTAAGTCATTTCTTACAATAATATAGCCCGTTACGAATGAAAAATCACTTTACAATTATCTATGATTGTTAGGTTAGCTTTTTGCAAACGGGAAAAATAATGGCTTGTTTGACTCGGGTAAATATCCCAACGCACGTTCACTAGAGAATTTAATGAGCGTATGTTATTCTCTTTAAAAGCTTTGGATCCATAGGTCATTTGCATCTTTAACATGTTTCAAGCTCGCATTTCCATTTTTAAAACACGTGTGGAACAAATCTCTTTTCTTGTAAAACTGCAAGCTATTAGGGGTTGAACTAGTGGAATTTCCCAAACTTGGATAACAAGAGTTTGGTGTTAATTTTTTGTTTGTGAATAAATTTTCTTTACTTACATTTTTTATTGTTTTAAATTTTTTCCATACATAAACTCAAAAATTTTCATTTTGCTGTGATCTATTTGCCTTTTTTTATTTACGGGATGAAGGGAGAGAGAAAACTCAAAGTTTTGATTTAAGAAAAAAGTGTACATCTAAAATGGAGACGCACAGTGCACAAATGTAAAGAGAGATAATTCCAATGAGTGTCTATAATTTTTAGGGAATTTAAGCTCTTGTTAGTTTTTATATCTCAAGTTTTGCAATCATCGGGAAAAGGGGGAGGCGGGGTGTTTTTAACTGAGTGTTGACTCCCAATCCGTAAGTCGTTTCTTACAAAAATAAAGCCCGTTACGGATGATAAATCACTTTACAATCATCAATGATTGTTAGGTAAGCTTTTTGTGAACGGGCAAAATAATGGCTAGTTTGATTCTGGTAAATATCCCACCGCACGTTCATTGAGAATTTAATGAGCGTTTGTTATTCTGTTTAAAAGCTTTGGATCCATAGGTCATTTGCATCTTTAACATGTTCCAAGCATGCATATCCATTTTTAAAACACGTCTAGAAGAATTCTCTTTCTTGTAAAATTCCATGCAATTAGGGTTGAACTAGTGGAATTTTCCAAACTTGGAAAACAAAACTTTTGTGTCCATTTGTGGTGTGTGAGTAAATTTTCTATACTTACATTTTTTATTGTTTTAATTTTTTTTCACACATAAACTCTAAAATTTTCATTTTGTTGTGATCTATTTGCCATTTTTGGTTTACGGGATAAAGGGAGAGCGAAAACTCAAAGTTTTGATTTAAAAAAAAGTGTACATCTAAAATGGAGATGCACAATGCACAAATGTAGGGAGAGATAATTCCAAAGAGTGTTTGTAATTTTTAGGGATTGTAAGATCTTTTTAGTTTTTTTATCTCAGGTTTTGCAATCGTCGGGAAAACGGGGAGGCGTGGTATTTATAACTGACTGTTGACTCCCAATCCGTCTGTCATTTCTTACAAAAATATAGCCCGTTACTCATGATAAATCACATTACAATCACCTATGATTGTTAGGTCATATTTTTGAAAACGGGCAAAATAATGGCTTGATCGACTCGTGTAAATATCCCGCCTCACGTTCACTTCAGAATTCAATGAGCGTATGTTATTCTCTTTAAAAGCTTTGGATCTATAGGTCATTTGCATCTTTAACATGCTTCAAACTTGCATATCCATTATTAAAACACGTGTGGAACAATTCTCTTTCTTGTAAAATTCCAAGCTATTAGGGTTGAACTAGTGGAATTTCCCAAACTTGGATAACAAAAGTTTTGTGTTAATTTTTGGTGTGTGAATAAATTTTTTTTACTTACATTTGTTATTGTTTTAAAATTTTTCCGTACATAAACTCTAAAATTTTCATTTTGCTGTTATCTATTTGCCTTTTTTGTGTTTACGGGATGAAAGGAGAGAGAAAACTCAAAGTTTTGATTTAAGAAAAAAGTGTACATCTAAAATGGAGACGCACAGTGCACAAATATAGAGAGAGTTAATTCCAATGAGTGTCTGTAATTTTTAGGGAATTTAAGCTCTTTTTAATTTTTATATCTCCGGTTTTGCAATCGTACGGAAAAGGAGGAGGCGGGGGTGTTTTTAACTGAGTGTTGACTCCAGATCCGTAAGTCGCTTCTTACAAAAATATAGCCCGTTACGGATGATAAAGCACTTTACAATCATCTATGATTGTTAGGTAAAGTTTTTGTGAACGGGCAAAATAATGGCTAGATTGATTCTGGTAAATATCCCACCGCACGTTCATTGAGAATTTAATGAGCGTTTGATATTCTCTTCAAGAGCTTCAGATCCATAGGTCATTTGCATCTTTAACATGTTTCAAGCATGCATATCCATTTTTAAAACACGTCTAGAAGAATTCTCTTTCTTGTAAAATTCCATGCAATTAGGGTTGAACTAGTGGAATTTCTCAAACTTGGAAAAAAAAACTTTTGTGTTCATTTGTGGTGTGTGAGTAAATTTTCTATACTTACATTTGTTATTGTTTTAATTTTTTTCACACATAAACTCTAAAATTTTCATTTTGTTGTGATCTATTTGCCATTTTTGGTTTACGGGATGAAGGGAGAGCGAAAAGTCAAAGTTTTGATTGAAAAAAAAAGTGTACATCTAAAATGGAGATGCACAATGCACAAATGTAGGGAGAGATAATTCCAAAGAGTGTTTGTAATTTTTAGGGATTGTAAGATCTTTTTAGTTTTTGTATCTCAGGTTTTGCAATCGTCGGGAAAACGGGGAGGCATGGTATTTTTAACTGACTGTTGACTCCCAATCCGTATGTCATTTCTTACAAAAATGTAGCCCGTTACTCATGATAAATCACATTACAATCATCTATGATTGTTAGGGCAGTTTTTGAAAACGGGCAAAATAATGGCTTGTTTGACTCGGGTAAATATCCCGCCGCACGTTCACTTCAGAATTTAATGAGTGTTTGTTATTCTCATTAAAAGCTTTGGATCCATAGGTCATTTGCATCATTAACATGTTTCAAGCATGCATATCCATTTTTAAAACACGTCTAGAAGAATTATCTTTCTTGTAAAATTTCAAGCTATTAGGGTTGAACTAGTGGAATTTCCCAAACTTGGGTAACAAAAATTTTGTGTTCAATTGTGGTGTGTGAATAAATTTTCATTACTTACATTTGTTAATCTTCTATGTTTTTACCATACATAAACTCTAAAATTTACATTTTTTTGTGATCTATTTACCTTTTTTATTTTACGGCATGAAGGGAGAACGAAAACTCGAAGTTTTAATTTAATAAAAAAGTTCACATCTAAAATGGAGATGCACAATGCACAAATATGGAGAGATTTAATTCCAAAGAGTGTCTGTGACTTTTCAGGATTGTGAGCTCTTTTCAGTTTTTAGTTCACAGGTTTCGCCATCGTCGGGAAATAAGGGAGGAGGCGGGGCATTTTTAATTGAGTGTTGACTCCCAATCCGTAAGTCATTTCTTACAATAATATAGCCCGTTACGAATGAAAAATCACTTTACAATCATCTATGATTGTTAGGTCAGCTTTTTGCAAACGGGAAAAATAATGGCTTGTTTGACTCGGGTAAATATCCCAACGCACGTTCACTAGAGAATTTAATGAGCGTATGTTATTCTCTTTAAAAGCTTTGGATCCATAGGTCATTTGCATCTTTAACATGTTTCAAGCTCGCATTTCCATTTTTAAAACACGTGTGGAACAAATCTCTTTTCTTGTAAAACTGCAAGATATTAGGGGTTGAACTAGTGGAATTTTCCAAACTTGGATAACAAGAGTTTGGTGTTAATTTTTTGTGTGTGAATAAATTTTCTTTACTTACATTTTTTATTGTTTTAAATTTTTTCCATACATAAACTCAAAAATTTTCATTTTGCTGTGATCTATTTGCCTTTTTTTATTTACGGGATGAAGGGAGAGAGAAAACTCAAAGTTTTGATTTAAGAAAAAAGTGTACATCTAAAATGGAGACGCACAGTGCACAAATGTAGAGAGAGATAATTCCAATGAGTGTCTATAATTTTTAGGGAATTTAAGCTCTTTTTAGTTTTTATATCTCAAGTTTTGCAATCGTCGGGAAAAGGGGGAGGCGGGGTGTTTTTAACTGAGTGTTGACTCCCAATGCGTAAGTCGTTTCTTACAAAAATATAGCCCGTTACGGATGATAAATCACTTTACAATCATCTATGATTGTTAGGTAAGCTTTTTGTGAACGGGCAAAATAATGGCTAGTTTGATTCTGGTAAATATCCCACCGCACGTTCATTGAGAATTTAATGAGCGTTTGTTATTCTGTTTAAAAGCTTTGGATCCATAGGTCATTTGCATCTTTAACATGTTTCAAGCATGCATATCCATTTTTAAAACACGTCTAGAAGAATTCTCTTTCTTGTAAAATTCCATGCAATTAGGGTTGAACTAGTGGAATTTTCCAAACATGGAAAACAAAACTTTTGTGTCCATTTGTGGTGTGTGAGTAAATTTTCTATACCCTACATTTTTTATTGTTTTAATTTTTTTTCACACATAAACTCTAAAATTTTCATTTTGTTGTGATCTATTTGCCATTTTTGGTTTACGGGATAAAGGGAGAGCGAAAACTCAAAGTTTTGATTTAAAAAAAAAGTGTACATCTAAAATGGAGATGCACAATGTACAAATGTAGGGAGAGATAATTCCTCAAAGTGTTTGTAATTTTTAGGGATTGTAAGATCTTTTTAGTTTTTGTATCACAGGTTTTGCAATCGTCGGAAAAACGGGGAGGCGTGGTATTTTTAACTGACTGTTGACTCCCAATCCGTCTGTCATTTCTTACAAAAATATAGCCCGTTACTCATGATAAATCACATTACAATCACCTATGATTGTTAGGTCAGATTTTTGAAAACGGGCAAAATAATGGCTTGTTTGACTCGTGTAAATATCCCGCCTCACGTTCACTTCAGAATTCAATGAGCGTATGTTATTCTCTTTAAAAGCTTTGGATCTATAGGTCATTTGCATCTTTAACAAGTTTCAAACTTGCATATCCATTATTAAAACACGTGTGGAACAATTCTCTTTCTTGTAAAATTCCAAGCTATTAGGGTTGAATTAGTGGAATTTCCCAAACTTGGATAACAAAACTTTTGTGTTCATTTGTGGTGTGTGAGTAAATTTTCTATACTTACATTTGTTATTGTTTTAATTTTTTTCACGCATAAACTCTAAAAATTTCATTTTGTTGTGATCTATTTGTCTTTTTTGGTTTACGGGACGAAAAGAGAGCGAAAACTCAAAGTTTTGATTTAAGAAAAAAGTGTACATCTAAAATGGAGATGCACAATGTAAAAATATAGGGTGAGATAATTCCAAAGAGTGTTTGTAATTTTTAGGGATTGTAAGATTTTTTTAGTTTTTGTACCTCAGGTTTTGCAATCGTCGGGAAAACGGGGAGGCATGGTATTTTTAACTGACTGTAGACTCCCAATCCGTATGTCATTTCTTACAAAAATATAGCCCGTTACTCATGATAAATCACATTACAATCATTTATGATTGTTAGGCAAGCTTTTTGTGAACGGGCAAAATATTGGCTAGTTTGATTCTGGTAAATATCCCACCGCACGTTCATTGAGAATTTAATGAGCGTTTGTTATTCTCATTAAAGGCTTTGGATCCATAGGTCATTTGCATCTTTAACATGTTCGAAGCATGCATATCCATTTTTAAAACACGTGTAGAAGAAATCTCTTTCTTGTAAAATTCCATGCAATTAGGGTTGAACTAGTGGAATTTCTCAAACTTGGAAAACAAAACTTTTGTGTTCATTTATGGTGTGTGAGTAAAATTTCTATACTTACATTTGTTATTGTTTTAATTTTTTTCACATAAACGCTAAAAATTTCATTTTGTTGTGATCTATTTGCCTTTTTTCGTTTAAGGGATAAAGGGAGAGCGAAAACTCAAAGTTTTGATTTAAAAAAAAAGTGTACATCTAAAATGGAGATGCACAATGCACAAATGTAGGGAGAGATAATTCCTCAAAGTGTTTGTAATTTTTAGGGATTGTAAGATCTTTTTAGTTTTTGTATCTCAGGTTTTGCAATCGTCGGGGAAACGGGGAGGCGTGGTATTTTTAACTGACTGTTGACTCCCAATCTGTCTGTCATTTCTTACAAAAATATAGCCCGTTACTCATGATAAATCACATTACAATCATCTATGATTGTTACTTCAGCTTTTTGAAAACGGGCAAAATAATTGCTCTTTTGACTCGGGTAAACATCCCGCCGCACGTTCACTTCAGAGTTTAATGAGCATTTGTTATTCTCTTTAAAAGATTTGGATCCAAAGGTCATTTGCATCTTTAACATGTTTCAAGCATGCGTATCAATTTTTAAAACACGTGTAGAAGAAATATCTCTCTTGTAACATTCCATGCAATTAGGGTTGAACTAGTGGAATTTCTCAAACTTGGAAAACAAAACTTTTATGTTCATTTGTGGTGTGTGAGTAAATTTTCTAAGCTTACATTTGTTATTGTTTTAATCTTTTTTCACACATAAACTCTAAAACTTTCATTTTGTTGTAATCTATTTGCTTTTTTTTTTTACGGCATGAAAGGAGAACGAAAAATCAAAGTTTTGATTTAATAAAAAAGTGTACATCTAAAATGGAGATGCACAATGCACAAATGTAGAGAGATATAATTCGAAAGAGTGCCTGTGATTTTTCAGGATTGTGAGGTCTTTTTAGTTTTTGTATCTCAGGTTTTGCAATCGTCGGGAAAATGGGGAGGCGTGGTATTTTTAACTGACTATTGACTCCCAATCCGTATGTCGTTTCTTAAAAAAATATAGCCCGTTACTCAAGATAAATCACATTACAATCATCTATGATTGTTAGGCAATCTTTTTGTGAACAGGCAAAAATAATAGCTAGTTTGATTCTGGTAAATATCCCACCACACGTTCATTGAGAATTTAATGAGCGTTTGTTATTCTCTTTAAAAGATTTGGATCCATAGGTCATTTGCATCTTTAACATGTTTCAAGCATGCATATCCATTTTTAAAACACCTTAGGAAGAAATCTCTTTCTTGTAAAATTCCATGCAATTAGGGTTGAACTAGTGGAATTTCTCCAACTTGGAAAACAAAACTTTTGTGTTCATTTATGGTGTGTGAGTAAATTTTCTATACTTACATTTGTTATTGTTTTAATTTTTTTTCACACATAAACTCTAAAAATTTCATTTTGTTGTGATCTATTTGACTTTTTTGGTTTACGGGATGAAGGGAGAGCGAAAACTCAAAGTTTTGATTTAAGAAAAATGTGTACATCTAAAATGGAGATGCACAATGCACAAATGTAGGGAGAAATAATTCCAAAGATTGTTTGTAATATTTAGGGATTGTAAGATCTTTTTAGTTTTTTAATCTCTGGTTTTACAATCGTCGGGAAAACGGGGAGGCGTGGTATTTTTAACTGACTGTTGACTCCCAATCCGTATGTCATTTCTTACAAAAATATAGCCCGTTACACATGATAAATCACATTACAATCATCTATGATTATTAGGCAAGCTTTTTGTTAACGGGCAAAATAATGGCTAGTTTGATTCTGGTAAATATCCCACCACACGTTCATTGAGAATTTAATGAGCGTTTTTTATTCTGCTTAAAAGCTTTGGATCCATAGGTCATTTGCATTTTTAACATGTTTCAAGCATGCATATCCATTTTTAAAACACGTGTAGAAGAAATCTCTTTCTTGTAAAATTCCATGTAATTAGGGTTGAACTAGTGGAATTTCTCCAACTTGGAAAACAAAACTTTTGTGTTCATTTGTGGTGTGTGAGTAAATTTTCTATACTTACATTTGTTATTGTTTTAATTTTTTTTCACACATAAACGCTAAAAATTTCATTTTGTTGTGATCTATTTGCCTTTTTTGGTTTACGGGATGAAGGGAGAACGAAAAATCAAAGTTTTGATTTAAGAAAAAAGTGTACATCTAAAATGGAGATGCACAATGCACAATTGTAGGGAGAGATAATTCCAAAGAGTGTTTGTAATTTTTAGGGATTGTAAGATCTTTTTAGTTTTTGTATCTCAGGTTTTGCAATCGTCGGGAAAACAGGAAGGCGTGGTATTTTTAACTGACTGTTGACTTCCAATCCGTATATCATTTCCTACAAAAATATAGCCCGTTACTCATGATAAATCACATTACAATCATCTATGATTGTTAGGCAATCTTTTCGTGAACGGGCAAAATAATGGCTAGTTTGATTCTGGTAAATATCCCACCGCACGTTCATTGAGAATTTAATGAGCGTTTGTTATTCTCTTTAAAAGATTTGGATCCATAGGTCATTTGCATCTTTAACATGTTTCAAGCATGCGTATCCATTTTTAAAACACGTGTATAAGAAATCTCTTTCTTGTAACATTCCATGCAATTAGGGTTGAACTAGTGGAATTTCTCAAACTTGGAAAACAAAACTTTTATGTTCATTTGTGGTGTGTGATTAAATTTTCTATACTTTCATTTGCTATTGTTTTAATTTTTTTTCACACATAAACTCTAAAACTTTCATTTTGTTGTAATCTATTTGCTTTTTTTGTTTACGGCATGAAAGTAGAACGAAAAATCAAAGTTTTGATTTAATAAAAAAGTGTACATCTAAAATGGAGATGCACAATGCACAAATGCAGAGAGATATAATTCCAAAGAGTGTCTGTGATTTTTCAGGATTGTGAGGTCATTTTAGTTTTTGTATCTCAGGTTTTGCAATCGTCGGGAAAACGGGGAGGCGTGGTATTTTTAACTGACTGTTGACTCCCAATCCGTATGTCATTTCTTAAAAAAATATAGCCCGTTACTCATGATAAATTACATTACAATCATCTATGATTGTTAGGCAATCTTTTTGTGAACAGGCAAAATAATGGCTAGTTTGATTCTGGTAAATATCCCACCGCACGTTCATTGAGAATTTAATGAGCGTTTGTTATTCTCTTTAAAAGCTTTGGATCCATAGGTCATTTGCATCTTTAACATGTTTCAAGCATGCATATCCATTTTTAAAACACCTGAGGAAGAAATCTATTTCTTGTAAAATTCCATGCAATTAGGGTTGAATTAGTGGAATTTCTCCAACTTGGAAAACAAAACTTTTGTGTTCATTTATGGTGTGTGAGTAAATTTTCTATACTTACATTTGTTATTGTTTTAATTTTTTTTCACACATAAACTCTAAAAATTTCATTTTGTTGTGATCTATTTGCCTTTTTTGGTTTACGGGATGAAGGGAGAGCGAACACTCAAAGTTTTGATTTAAGAAAAATGTGTACATCTAAAATGGAGATGCACAATGAACAAATGTAGGGAGAGATAATTCCAAAGAGTGTTTGTAATTTTTAGGGATTGTAAGATCTTTTTAGTTTTTGAATCTCAGGTTTTACAATCGTCTGGAAAACGGGGAGGCGTGGTATTTTTAACTGACTGTTGACTCCCAATCCGTATGTCATTTCTTACAAAAATATAGCCCGTTACTCATGATAAATCACATTACTATCATCTATGATTGTTAGGCAAGCTTTTTGTTAACGGGCAAAATAATGGCTAGTTTGATTCTGGTAAATATCCCACCGCACGTTCATTGAGAATTTAATGAGCGTTTGTTATTCTCTTTAAAAGCTTTGGATCCATAGGTCATTTGCATCTTTAACATGTTTCAAGCATGCATATCCATTTTTAAAACACGTGTAGAAGAAATCTCTTTCTTGTAAAATTCCATGCGACTAGGGTTGAACTAGTGGAATTTCTCAAACTTGGAAAACAAAACTTTTGTGTTCATTTGTGGTGTGTGTGTAAATTTTCTATAGTTACATTTGTTATTGATTAAATTTTTTTTCACACATAAACTCTCAAATTTTCATTTTGTCGTGATCTATTTGCCTTTTTTTGTTTACGGCATGAAGGGAGAACGAAAAGTCAAAGTTTTGATTTAGTAAAAAAGTGTACATCTAAAATGGAGATGCACAATGCACAAATGAAGAGAGATATAATTCCAAAGAGTGTCTGTGATTTTTCAGGATTGTGAGGTCCTTCCAGTTTTTAGTTCTCAGGTTTTGCAATCGTCGGGAAATGGGGGAGGCGGGGGATTTTTAATTGAGTGTTGACTCCCAATCCGTAAGTCATTTCTTACAATAATATAGCCTGTTACGAATAAAAAATCACTTTACAATCATCTACGATTGTTAGGTCAGCTTTTTGCAAACGGGCAAAATAATGGCTTGTTTGACTCGGGTAAATATCCCACCGCACGTTCACTGGAGAATTTAATGAGCGTATGTTATTCTCTTTAATAGCTTTGGATCCATAGGTAATTTTCATCTTAAACATGTGTCAAGCTTGCATTTCCGTTTTTAAAACATGTGTGGAACAAATCTCTCTCTTGGAAAATTCCAAGCTATTGGGGTTGAACTAGTGGAATTTCCCAAACTTAGATAACAAAAGTTTTGTGTTAATTTTTGGTGTGTGAATAAATTTTCTTTACTTACATTTGTTATTGTTTTAAATTTTTTCCTTACATAAACTCAAAAATTTACATTTTGCTGTGATCTATTTGCCTTTTTTTTGTTTACGGGATGAAGGGAGAGAGAAAACTCAAAGTTTTGATTGAAGAAAAAAGTGTACATCTAAAATGAAGACGCACAATGCACAAATGTAGAGAGAGCTAATTCAAATGACTGTCTGTAATTTTTAGGGAATTGGAGCTCTTTTTAGTTTTTATATCTCTGGTTTTGCACTCGTCGGGAAAAGCGGGAGGCGGGGTGTTTTTAACTGAGGGTTGACTCCCAATCCGTAAATCATTTCTTAAAAAAATATAGCCCGTTATGGATGATAAATCACTTTACAATCATCTATGATTGTTAGGAAAGCTTTTTGTGAATGGGCAAAATAATAGCTAGTTTGATTCTGGTAAATATCCCACCGCACGGTCATTGAGAATTTAATGAGCTTTTGTTATTCTCTTTAAAAGATTTGGATCCATAGGTCATTTGCATCTTTAACATGTTTCAAGCAAGCATATCCATTTTTAAAACACGTGTAGAAGAAATCTCTTTCTTGTTAAATTCCATGCAATTAGGGTTGAAGTAGTGGAATTTCTCAAACTTGGAAAACAAAACTTTTGTGTTCATTTGTGGTGTGTGAGTAAATTTTCTATACTTACATTTGTTATTGTTTTAATTTTTTTTCACACATAAATTCTAAAAATTTCATTTTGTTGTGATCTATTTGCTTTTTTGGTTTACGGGACGAAGGGAGAACGAAAACTCAATGTTTTGATTTAAGAAAAAAGTGTACATCTAAAATGGAGATGCACAATGCACAAATGTAGGGAGAGATAATTCCAAAGAGTGTTTGTAATTTTTAGGGATTGTAAGATCTTTTTAGTTTTTGTATCTCAGGTTTTGCAATCGTCGGGAAAATGGGGAGGCGTGGTATTTTTAACTGACTGTTGACTCCCAATCCGTATGTCATTTCTTACAAAAATATAGCCCGTTTCGGATGATAAATCACTTTACAATCATCTATGATTGGTAGGCAAGCTTTTTGTGAACGGGCAAAATAATGGCTAGTTTGATTCTGGTAAATATCCCACCGCACGTTCATTGTGAATTTAATGAGCGTTTGTTATTCTGTTTAAAAGCTTTGGATCCATAGGTCATTTGCATCTTCAACAAGTTTCAAGCATGCATATCCATTTTTAAAACACGTGTAGAAGAAATCTCTTTCTTGTAAAATTCCATGTAATTAGGGTTGAACTAGTGGAATTTCTCCAACTTGGAAAACAAAACTTTTGTGTTCATTTGTGGTGTGTGAGTAAATTTTCTATACTTACATTTGTTATTGTTTTAATTTTTTTTCACACATAAACTCTAAAAATTTCATTTTGTTGTGATCTATTTGCCTTTTTTGGTTTACGGGACGAAAGGAGAGCGAAAACTCAAAGTTTTGATTTAAGAAAAAAGTGTACATCTAAATTGGAGATGGACAATGCACAAATGTAGGGTAAGATAATTCCAAAGAGTGTTTGTAATTTTTAGGGATTGTAAGATCTTTTTAGTTTTTGTATCTCAGGTTTTGCAATCGTCGGGAAAACGGGGAGGCATGGTATTTTTAACTGA
Organism: Aristolochia californica; assembly: GCF_029961685.1. NCBI lineage: Eukaryota > Viridiplantae > Streptophyta > Magnoliopsida > Piperales > Aristolochiaceae > Aristolochia > Aristolochia californica. The sequence continues at coordinate 13,496,172 of NW_027181793.1, forward strand.
GTGTTGACTCCCAATCCGTAAGTCATTTCTTACAAAAATATAGCCCGTTTTGGATGATAAATCACTTTACAATCATCTATGATTGGTAGGCAAGCTTTTTGTGAACGGGCAAAATAATGGCTAGTTTGATTCTGGTAAATATCCCACCGCACGTTCAATGAGAATTTATTGAGCGTTTGTTATTCTCTTTAAAAGCTTTGGATCCATAGGTCATTTGCATCTTCAACATGTTTCAAGCATGCATATCCATTTTTAAAACACATGTAGAAGAAATCTTTTTCTTGTAAAATTCCATGTAATTAGGGTTGAACTACTGGAATTTCTCCAACTTGGAAAACAAAACTTTTGTGTTCATTTGTGGTGTGTGAGTAAATTTTCTATACTTACATTTGTTATTTTTTTAATTTTTTTTCACACATAAACTCTAAAAATTTCATTTTGTTGTGATCTATTTGCCTTTTTTGGTTTACGGGACGAAAGGAGAGCGAAAACTCAAAGTTTTGATTTAAGAAAAAAGTGTACATCTAAATTGGAGATGGACAATGCACAAATGTAGGGTAAGATAATTCCAAAGAGTGTTTGTAATTTTTAGGGATTGTAAGATCTTTTTAGTTTTTGTATCTCAGGTTTTGCAATCGTCGGGAAAACGGGGAGGCATGGTATTTTTAACTGAGTGTTGACTCCCAATCCGTAAGTCATTTCTTACAAAAATATAGCCCGTTTCGGATGATAAATCACTTTACAATCATCTATGATTGTTAGGTAAGCTTTTTGTGAACGGGCAAAATAATGGCTAATTTGATTCTGGTAAATATCCCACCGCACGTTCAAAGAGAATTTAATGAGCGTTTGTTATTCTCTTTAAAAGCTTTGGATCCATAGGTCATTTGCATCTTTAACATGTTTCAAGCATGCATATCCATTTTTAAAACACGTGTAGAAGAAATCTCATTCTTGTAAAATTCCAGGCAATTAGGGTTGAACTAGTGGAATTTCTCCAACTTGGAAAACAAAACATTTGTGTTCATTTGTGGTGTGTGAGTAAATTTTCTATCCTTACATTTGTTATTGTTTTAATTTTTTTTCACACATAAACTCTAAAAATTTCATTTTCTTGTGATCTATTTGCCTTTTTTGGTTTACGGGATGAAGGGAGAGCGAAAACTCAAAGTTTTGATTTAAGAAAAAAGTGTACATCTAAAATGGAGATGCACAATGCACAAATGTAGGGAGAGATAATTCCAAAGAGTGTTTGTAATTTTTAGGGATTGTAAGATCTTTTTAGTTTTGTATCTCAGGTTTTGCAATCGTCGGGAAAACGGGGAGGCATGGTATTTTTAACTGACTGTTGACTCCCAATCCGTAAGTCATTTCTTTCAAAAATATAGCCCGTTTTAGATGATAAATCACTTTACAATCATCTATGATTGTTAGGTAAGCTTTTTGTGAACGGGCAAAATAATGGCTAGTTTGATTCTGGTAAATATCCCACCGCACGTTCAATGAGAATTTAATGAGCGTTTGTTATTCTCTTTAAAAGCTTTGGATCCATAGGTCATTTGCATCTTTAACATGTTTCAAGCATGCATATCCATTTTTAAAACACGTGTAGAAGAAATCTCATTCTTGTAAAATTCCAGGCAATTAGGGTTGAACTAGTGGAATTTCTCCAACTTGGAAAACAAAACTTTTGTGTTCTTTTGTGGTGTGTGAGTAAATTTTCTATCCTTACATTTGTTATTGTTTTAATTTTTTTTCACACATAAACTCTAAACATTTCATTTTGTTGTGATCTATTTGCCTTTTTTGGTTTACGGGATGAAGGGAGAGCGAAAACTCAAAGTTTTGATTTAAGAAAAAAGTGTACATCTAAAATGGAGATGCACAATGCACAAATGTAGGGAGAGATAATTCCAAAGAGTGTTTGTAATTTTTAGGGATTGTAAGATCTTTTTAGTTTTTGTATCTCAGGTTTTGCAATCGTCGGGAAAACGGGGAGGCATGGTATTTTTAACTGAGTGTTGACTCCCAATCCGTAAGTCATTTCTTACAAAAATATAGCCCGTTTCGGATGATAAATCACTTTACAATCATCTATGATTGTTAGGTAAGCTTTTTGTGAATGGGCAAAATAATGGCTAGTTTGATTCTGGTAAATATCCCACCGCACGTTCAATGAGAATTTAATGAGCGTTTGTTATTCTCTTTAAAAGCTTTGGATCCATAGGTCATTTGCATCTTTTACATGTTTCAAGCATGCATATCCATTTTTAAAACACGTGTAGAAGAAATCTCATTCTTGTAAAATTCCAGGCAATTAGGGTTGAACTAGTGGAATTTCTCCAACATGGAAAACAAAACTTTTGTATTCATTTGTGGTGTGTGAGTAAATTCTCTATCCTTACATTTGTTATTGTTTTAATTTTTTTTCACACATAAACTCTAAAAATTTCATTTTGTTGTGATCTATTTGCCTTTTTTGGTTTACGGGATGAAGGGAGAGCGAAAACTCAAAGTTTTTTTTTAAGAAAAAAGTGTACATCTAAATTGGAGATGCACAATGCACAAATGTAGGGAGAGATAATTCCAAAGAGTGTTTGTAATTTTTAGGGATTGTAAGATTTTTTTAGTTTTTGTATCTCAGGTTTCGCAATGTCGGGAAAACGGGGAGGCGTCGTATTTTTAACTGACTGTTGACTCCCAATCCGTATGTCATTTTTTACAAAAATATAGCCCGTTACTCATGATAAATCACATTACAATCATTTATGATTGTTAGGCAAGCTTTTTTTGAACGGGCAAAATAATGGCTAGTTTGATTCTGGTAAATATCCCACCGCACGTTCATTGAGAATTTAATGAACGTTTGTCATTCTCTTTAAAAGATTTGGATCCATAGGTCATTTGCATCTTTAACATGTTTCAAGCATGCGTATCCATTTTTAAAACACGTGTAGAAGAAATCTCTTTCTCGTAACATTCCATGCAATTAGGGTTGAACTAGTGGAATTTCTCAAACTTGGAAAACAAAACTTTTATGTTCATTTGTGGTGTGTGAGTAAATTTTCTATGCTTACATTTGTTATTGTTTTAATTTTTTTTCACACATAAACTCTAAAACTTTCATTTTGTTGTAATCTATTTGCTTTTTTTGTTTACGGAATGAAAGGAGAACGAAAAATCAAAGTTTTGATTTAATAAAAAAGTGTACATCTAAAATGGAGATGCACAATGCACAAATGTAGACAGATATAATTCCAAAGAGTGTCTGTGATTTTTCAGGATTGTGAGGTCTTTTTAGTTTTTGTCTCTCAGGTTTTGCAATCGTCGGGAAAACAGGGAGGCGTGGTATTTTTAACTGACTGTTGACTCCCAATCCGTATGTCATTTCTTAAAAAAATATAGCCCGTTACTCATGATAAATCACATTACAATCATCTATGATTGTTAGGCAATCTTTTTGTGAACAGGCAAAATAATGGCTAGTTTGATTCTGGTAAATATCCCACCGCACGTTCATTGAGAATTTAATGAGCGTTTGTTATTCTCTTTAAAAGCTTTGGATCCATAGGTCATTTGCATCTTTAACATGTTTCAAGCATGCATATCCATTTTTAAAACACCTTAGGAAGAAATCTCTTTCTTGTAAAATTCCATGCAATTAGGGTTGAACTAGTGGAATTTCTCCAACTTGGAAAACAAAACTTTTGTGTTCATTTATGGTGTGTGAGTAAATTTTCTATACTTACATTTGTTATTGTTTTAATTTTTTTTCACACATAAACTCTAAAAATTTCATTTTGTTGTGATCTATTTGACTTTTTTGGTTTACGGGATGAAGGGAGAGCGAAAACTCAAAGTTTTGATTTAAGAAAAATGAGTACATCTAAAATGGAGATGCACAATGCACAAATGTAGGGAGAGATAATTCCAAAGAGTGTTTGTAATTTTTAGGGATTGTAAGATCTTTTTAGTTTTTGAATCTCAGGTTTTACAATCGTCGGGAAAACAGGGAGGCGTGGTATTTTTAACTGACTGTTGACTCCCAATCCGTATGTCATTTCTTACAAAAATATTGCCCGTTACTAATGATAAATCACATTACAATCATCTATGATTGTTAGGCAAACTTTTTGTTAACGGGCAAAATAATGGCAAGTTTGATTCTGGTAAATATCCCACCGCACGTTCATTGAGAATTTAATGAGCGTTTGTTATTCTGTTTAAAAGCTTTGGATCCATAGGTCATTTGCATCTTTAACATGTTTCTAGCATGCATATCCATTTTTAAAACACGTGTAGAAGAAATCTCTTTCTTGTAAAATTCCATGCAATTAGGGTTGAACTAGTGGAATTTCTCAAACTTGGAAAAAAAAACTTTTGTGTTCATTTGTGGTGTGTGAGTAAATTTTCTATACTTACATTTGTTATTGTTTTAATTTTTTTTCACACATAAACTCTAAAAATTTCATTTTGTTGTGATCTATTTGCTTTTTTGGTTTACGGGACGAAGGGAGAACGAAAACTCAATGTTTTGATTTAAGAAAAAAGTGTACATCTAAAATGGAGATGCACAATGCACAAATGTAGGGAGAGATAATTCCAAAGAGTGTTTGTAATTTTTAGGGATTGTAAGATCTTTTTAGTTTTTGTATCTCAGGTTTTGCAATCGTCGGGAAAACGGGGAGGCGTGGTATTTTTAACTGACTGTTGACTCCCAATCCGTATGTCATTTCTTACAAAAATATATCCCGTTACTCATGATAAATCACATTACAATCATCTATGATTGGTAGGCAAGCTTTTTGTGAACGGACAAAATAATGGCTAGTTTGATTCTGGTAAATATCCCACCGCACGTTCATTGTGAATTTAAAGAGCGTTTGTTATTCTCTTTAAAAGCTTTGGATCCATAGGTCATTTGCATCTTTAACATGTTTCAAGCATGCATATCCATTTTTAAAACACGTGTAGAAGAAATCTCTTTCTTGTAAAATTCCATGTAATTAGGGTTGAACTAGTGGAATTTCTCCAACTTGGAAAACAAAACTTTTGTGTTCATTTGTGGTGTGTCAGTAAATTTTCTATACTTACATTTGTTATTGTTTTAATTTTTTTTCACACATAAACTCTAAAAATTTCATTTTGTTGTGATCTATTTGCCTTTTTTGGTTTACGGGTCGAAAGGAGAGCGAAAACTCAAAGTTTTGTTTTAAGAAAAAAGTGTAGATCTAAAATGGAGATGCACAATGCACAAATGTAGGGAGAGATAATTCCAAAGAGTGTTTGTAATTTTTAGGGATTGTAAGATCTTTTTAGTTTTTGTATCTCAGGTTTTGCAATCGTCGGGAAAACGGGGAGGCGTGGTATTTTTAACTGACTGTTGACTCCCAATCCGTATGTCATTTCTTACAAAAATATATCCCGTTACTCATGATAAATCACATTACAATCATCTATGATTGTTAGGCAAGCTTTTTGTGAACGGGCAAAATAATGGCTAGTTTGATTCTGGTAAATATCCCACCGCACGTTCATTGTGAATTTAATGAGCGTTTGTTATTCTGTTGAAAAGCTTTGGATCCATAGGTCATTTGCATCTTTAACATGTTTCAAGCATACATATCCATTTTTAAAACACGTGTAGAAGAAATCTCTTTCTTGTAAAATTCCATGTAATTAGGGTTGAACTAGTGGAATTTCTCCAACTTGAAAAACAAAACTTTTGGGTTCATTTGTGGTGTGTGAGAAAATTTTCTATACTTACATTTGTTATTGTTTAAATTTTTTTTCACACTTAAACTCTAAAAATTTCATTTTGTTGTGATCTATTTGCCTTTTTTGGTTTACGGGACGAAAGGAGAGCGAAAACTCAATGTTTTGATTTAAGAAAAAAGTATACATCCAAAATGGAGATGCACAATGCACAAATGTAGGGAGAGATAATTCCAAAGAGTGTTTGTAATTTTTAGGGATTGTAAGATCTTTTTAGTTTTTGTATCTCAGGCTTTGCAATCGTCGGGAAAACGGGGAGGCGTGGTATTTTTAACTGACTGTTGACTCCCAATCCGTATGTCATTTCTTACAAAAATATATCCCGTTACTCATGATAAATCACATTACAATCATCTATGATTGGTAGGCAAGCTTTTTGTGAACGGGCAAAATAATGGCTAGTTTGATTCTTGTAAATATCCCACCGCACGTTCATTGAGAATTTAATGAGCGTTTGTCATTCTCTTTAAAATCTTTGGATCCATAGGTCATTTGCATATTTAATATGTTTCAAGCATGCATATCCATTTTTAAAACACGTGTAGAAGAAATCTCTTTCTTGGAAAATTCCATGTAATTAGGGTTGAACTAGTGGAATTTCTCAAACTTGGAAAACAAAACTTTTGTGTTCATTTGTGGTGTGTGAGTAAATTTTCTATACTTACATTTGTTATTGTTTTAATTTTTTTTCACACATAAACTCTAAAAATTTCATTTTGTTGTGATCTATTTGCCTTTTTTGGTTTACGGGACGAAAGGAGAGCGAAAACTCAAAGTTTTGATTTAAGAAAAAAGTGTACATCTAAATTGGAGATGGACAATGCACAAATGTTGGGTAAGATAATTCCAAAGAGTGTTTGTAATTTTTAGGGATTGTAAGATCTTTTTAGTTTTTGTATCTCAGGTTTTGCAATCGTCGGGAAAACGGGGAGGCATGGTATTTTTAACTGAGTGTTGACTCCCAATCCGTAAGTCATTTCTTACAAAAATATAGCCCGTTTCGGATGATAAATTACTTTACAATCATCTATGATTGTTAGGTAAGCTTTTTGTGAACGGGCAAAATAATGGCTAGTTTGATTCTGGTAAATATCCCACCGCACGTTCAATGAGAATTTAATGAGCGTTTGTTATTCTTTTTAAAAGCTTTGGATCCATAGGTCATTTGCATCTTTAACATGTTTCAAGCATGCATATCCATTTTTAAAACACGTGTAGAAGAAATCTCATTCTTGTAAAATTCCAGGCAATTACGGTTGAACTTGTGGAATTTCTCCAACTTGGAAAACAAAACTTTTGTGTTCATTTGTGGTGTGTGAGTAAATTTTCTATCCTTACATTTGTTATTGTTTTAATTTTTTTTCACACATAAACTCTAAAAATTTCATTTTGATGTGATCTATTTGCCTTTTTTGGTTTACGGGATGAAGGGAGAGCGAAAACTCAAAGTTTTGATTTAAGAAAAAAGTGTACATCAAAAATGGAGATGCACAATGCACAAATGTAGGGAGAGATAATTCCAAAGAGTGTTTGTAATTTTTAGGGATTGTAAGATCTTTTTAGTTTTTGTATCTCAGGTTTTGCAATCGTCGGGAAAACGGGGAGGCGTGGTATTTTTAACTGACTGTTGACTCCCAATCCGTATGTCATTTCTTACAAAAATATAGCCCGTTACTCATGAAAAATCACATTACAATCATCTATGATTTTTAGGCAAGCTTTTTGTTAACGGGCAAAATAATGGCTAGTTTGATTCTGGTAAATATCCCACCGCACGTTCACTGAGAATTTAATGAGCATTTGTTATTCTCTTTAAAAGATTTGGATCCATAGGTCATTTGCATCTTTATCATGTTTCAAGCATGCGTATCCATTTTTAGAACACGTGTAGAAGAAATCTCTTTCTTGTAACATTCCATGCAATTAGGGTTGAACTAGTGGAATTTCTCAAACCTGGAAAACAAAACTTGTGTTCATTTGTGGTGTGTGAGTAAATTTTCTATGCTTACATTTGTTATTGTTTTAATTTTTTTTCACACATAAACTCTAAAACTTTCCTTTTGTTGTAATCTATTTGCTTTTTTGGTTTACGGGACGAAGGGAGAACGAAAACTCAATGTTTTGATTTAAGAAAAAAGTGTACATCTAAAATGGTGATGCACAATGCACAAATGTACGGGGAGATAATTCCAAAGAGTGTTTGTAATTTTTAGGGATTGTAAGATCTTTTTAGTTTTTGTATCTCAGGTTTGGCAATCGTCGGGAAAACAGGTAGGCGTGGTATTTTTAACTGACTGTCGACTCCCAATCCGTATGTCATTTCTTACAAAAATATAGCCCGTTACTCATGATAAATCACATTACAATCATCTATCATTGTTAGGCAATCTTTTTGAGAACAGGCAAAATAATGGCTAGTTTGATTCTGGTAAATATCCCACCGCACGTTCATTGAGAATTTAATGAGCGTTTGTTATTCTCTTTAAAAGCTTTGGATCCATAGGTCATTTGCATCTTTAACATGTTTCAAGCATGCATATCCATTTTTAAAACACTTGAGGAAGAAATCTCTTTCTTGTAAAATTCCATGCAATTAGGGTTGAACTAGTGGAATTCCTCCAACTTGGAAAACAAAACTTTTGTGTTCATTTATGGTGTGTGAGTAAATTTTCTATGCTTACATTTGTTATTGTTTTAACTTTTTTTCACACATAAACTCTAAAAATTTCATTTTGTTGTGATCTATTTGCCTTTTTTGGTTTACGGGATGAAGGGAGAGCGAAAACTCAAAGTTTTGATTTAAGAAAAATGTGTACATCTAAAATGGAGATGCACAATGCACAAATGTAGGGAGAGATAATTCCAAAGAGTGTTTGTAATTTTTAGGGATTGTAAGATCTTTTTAGTTTTTGAATCTCAGGTTTTACAATCGTCGGGAAAACAGGGAAGCGTGGTATTTTTAACTGACTGTTGACTCCCAATCCGTATGTCATTTCTTACAAAAATATAGCCCGTTACTCATGATAAATCACATTACAATCATTTACGATTGTTAGGTAAGCTTTTTGTGAATGGGCAAAATAATGGCTAGTTTGATTCTGCTAAATATCCCACCGCACGTTCATTGAGAATTTAATGAGCGTTTGTTATTCTGTTTAAAAGCTTTGGATCCATAGGTCATTTGCATCTTTAACATGTTTCAAGCATGCATATCCATTTTTAAAACACGTGTAGAAGAAATCTCTTTCTTGTTAAATTCCATGCAATTAGGCTTGAACTTGTGGAATTTCTCAAACTTGGAAAACAAAACTTTTGTGTTCATTTGTGGTGTGTGTGTAAATTTTCTATAGTTACATTTGTTATTGTTTTAATTTTTTTTCACACATAAACTCTCAAATTTTTATTTTGTCGTGATCTATTCGCCTTTTTTTATTTACGGCATGAAGGGAGAACGAAAAGTCAAAGTTTTGATTTAATAAAAAAGTGTACATCTAAAATGGAGATGCACAATGCACAAATGAAGAGAGATATAATTCCAAAGAGTGTCTGTGATTTTTCAGGATTGTGAGGTCGTTCCAGTTTTTAGTTCTCAGGTTTTGCAATCGTCGGGAAAAGGGGGAGGCGGGGGATTTTTAATTGAGTGTTGACTCCCAATCCGTGTGTCATTTCTTAAAAAAATATAGCCCGTTACTCATGATAAATCACATTACAATCATTTACGATTGTTAGGTAAGCTTTTTGTGAATGGGCAAAATAATGGCTAGTTTGATTCTGCTAAATATCCCACCGCACGTTCATTGAGAATTTAATGAGCGTTTGTTATTCTGTTTAAAAGCTTTGGATCCATAGGTCATTTGCATCTTTAACATGTTTCTAGCATGCATATCCATTTTTAAAACACGTGTAGAAGAAATCTCTTTCTTGTTAAATTCCATGCAATTAGGCTTGAACTTGTGGAATTTCTCAAACTTGGAAAACAAAACTTTTGTGTTCATTTGTGGTGTGTGAGTAAATTTTCTATACTTACATTTGTTATTGTTTTAATTTTTTTTCACACATAAACTCTAAAAATTTCATTTTGTTGTGATCTATTTGCCCTTTTTGGTTTACGGGACGAAAGGAGAGCGAAAACTCAAAGTTTTGATTTAAGAAAAAAGTGTACATCTAAATTGGAGATGGACAATGCACAAATGTTGGGTAAGATAATTCCAAAGAGTGTTTTTAATTTTTAGGGATTGTAAGATCTTTTTAGTTTTTGTATCTCAGGTTTTGCAATCGTCGGGAAAACGGGGAGGCATGGTATTTTTAACTGAGTGTTGACTCCCAATCCGTAAGTCATTTCTTACAAAAATATAGCCCGTTTCGGATGATAAATCACTTTACAATCATCTATGATTGTTAGGTAAGCTTTTTGTGAACGGGCAAAATAATGGCTAGTTTGATTCTGGTAAATATCCCACCGCACGTTCAATGAGAATTTAATGAGCGTTTGTTATTCTCTTTAAAAGCTTTGGATCCATAGGTCATTTGCATCTTTAACATGTTTCAAGCATGCATATCCATTTTTAAAACACGTGTAGAAGAAATCTCATTCTTGTAAAATTCCAGGCAATTAGGGTTGAACTTGTGGAATTTCTCCAACTTGGAAAACAAAACTTTTGTGTTCATTTGTGGTGTGTGAGTAAATTTTCTATCCTTACATTTGTTATTGTTTTAATTTTTTTTCACTCATAAACTCTAAAAATTTCATTTTGATGTGATGTATTTGCCTTTTTTGGTTTACGGGATGAAGGGAGAGCGAAAACTCAAAGTTTTGATTTAAGAAAAAAGTGTACATCAAAAATGAAGATGCACAATGCACAAATGTAGGGAGAGATAATTCCAAAGAGTGTTTGTAATTTTTAGGGATTGTAAGATCTTTTTAGTTTTTGTATCTCAGGTTTTGCAATCGTCAGGAAAACGGGGAGGCGTGGTATTTTTAACTGACTGTTGACTCCCAATCCGTATGTCATTTCTTACAAAAATATAGCCCGTTACTCATGAAAAATCACATTACAATCATCTATGATTTTTAGGCAAGCTTTTTGTTAACGGGCAAAATAATGGCTAGTTTGATTCTGGTAAATATCCCACCGCACGTTCACTGAGAATTTAATGAGCATTTGTTATTCTCTTTAAAAGATTTGGATCCATAGGTCATTTGCATCTTTAACATGTTTCAAGCATGCGTATCCATTTTTAAAACACGTGTAGAAGAAATCTCTTTCTTGTAACATTCCATGCAATTAGGGTTGAACTAGTGGAATTTCTCAAACCTGGAAAACAAAACTTGTGTTCATTTGTGGTGTGTGAGTAAATTTTCTATGCTTACATTTGTTATTGTTTTAATTTTTTTTCACACATAAACTCTAAAACTTTCCTTTTGTTGTAATCTATTTGCTTTTTTGGTTTACGGGACGAAGGGAGAACGAAAACTCAATGTTTTGATTTAAGAAAAAAGTGTACATCTAAAATGGTGATGCACAATGCACAAATGTACGGAGAGATAATTCCAAAGAGTGTTTGTAATTTTTAGGGATTGTAAGATCTTTTTAGTTTTTGAATCTCAGGTTTTACAATCGTCGGGAAAACAGGGAGGCGTGGTATTTTTAACTGACTGTTGACTCCCAATCCGTATGTCATTTCTTACAAAAATATAGCCCGTTACTCATGATAAATCACATTACAATCATCTATGATTGTTAGGCAAGCTTTTTGTTAACGGGCAAAATAATGGCTAGTTTGATTCTGGTAAATATCCCACCGCACGTTCATTGAGAATTTAATGAGCGTTTGTTATTCTCTTTAAAAGCTTTGGATCCACAGGTCATTTGCATCGTTAACATGTTTCAAGCATGCATATCCATTTTTAAAACACGTGTAGAAGAAATCTCTTTCTTGTAAAATTTCATGCAATTAGGGTTGAACTAGTGGAATTTCTCAAACTTGGAAAACAAAACTTTTGTGTTCATTTGTGGCGTGTGTGTAAATTTTCTATAGTTACATTTGTTATTGTTTTAATTTTTTTTCACACATAAACTCTCAGATTTTTATTTTGTCGTGATCTATTCGCCTTTTTTTATTTACGGCATGAAGGGAGAACAAAAAGTCAAAGTTTTGATTTAATAAAAAAGTGTACATCTAAAATGGAGATGCACAATGCACAAATGAAGAGAGATATAATTGCAAAGAGTGTCTGTGATTTTTCAGGATTGTTAGGTCCTTCCAGTTTTTAGTTCTCAGGTTTTGCAATCGTCGGGAAAAGGGGGAGGCGGGGGATTTTTAATTGAGTGTTGACTCCCAATCCGTGTGTCATTTCTTAAAAAAATATAGCCCGTTACTCATGATAAATCACATTACAATCATTTACGATTGTTAGGTAAGCTTTTTGTGAATGGGCAAAATAATGGCTAGTTTGATTCTGCTAAATATCCCACCGCACGTTCATTGAGAATTTAATGAGCGTTTGTTATTCTGTTTAAAAGCTTTGGATCCATAGGTCATTTGCATCTTTAACATGTTTCTAGCATGCATATCCATTTTTAAAACACGTGTAGAAGAAATCTCTTTCTTGTTAAATTCCATGCAATTAGGCTTGAACTTGTGGAATTTCTCAAACTTGGAAAACAAAACTTTTGTGTTCATTTGTGGTGTGTGAGTAAATTTTCTATACTTACATTTGTTATTGTTTTAATTTTTTTTCACACATAAACTCTAAAAATTTCATTTTGTTGTGATCTATTTGCCTTTTTTGGTTTACGGGATGAAGGGAGAACGAAAACTCAAAGTTTTGATTTAAGAAAAAAGTGTACATCTAAAATGGAGATGCACAATGCACAATTGTAGGGAGAGATAATTCCAAAGAGTCTTTGCAATTTTTAGGGATTGTAAGATCTTTTTAGTTTTTGTATCTCAGGTTTTGCAATCGTCGGGAAAACGGGGAGGCGTGGTATTTTTAACTGACTGTTGACTCCCAATCCGTATGACATTTCCTACAAAAATATATCCCGTTACTCATGATAAATCACTTTACAAGCATCTATGATTGTTAGGCAATCTTTTTGTGAACGGGCAAAATAATGGCTAGTTTGATTCTGGTAAATATCCCACCGCACGTTCATTGAGAATTTAATGAGCGTTTGTTATTCTCTTTAAAAGATTTGGATCCATAGGTCATTTGCATCTTCAACATGTTTCAAGCATGCGTATCCATTTTTAAAACACATGTAGAAGAAATCTCTTTCTCGTAACATTCCATGCAATTAGGGTTGAACTAGTGGAATTTCTCAAACTTGGAAAACAAAACTTTTATGTTCATTTGTCGTGTGTGAGTAAATTTTCTATGCCTTTTTTGGTTTATGCCTTTTTTGGTTTACGGCATGAAAGGAGAACGAAAAATCAAAGTTTTGATTGAATAAAAAAGTGTACATTTAAAATGGAGATGCACAATGCACAAATGTAGAGAGGTATAATTCCAAAGAGTGTCTGTGATTTTTTAGGATTGTGAGGTCCTTTTAGTTTTTGTCTCTCAGGTTTTGCAATCGTCGAGAAAACGGGGAGGCGTGGTATTTTTAACTGACTGTTGACTCCCAATCCGTATGTCATTTCTTAAAAAAATATAGCCCATTACTCATGATAAATCACATTACAATCATCTATGATTGTTAGGCAATCTTTTTGTGAACAGGCAAAATAATGGCTAGTTTGATTCTGGTAAATATCCCACCGCACGTTCATTGAGAATTTAATGAGCGTTTGTTATTCTCTTTAAAAGCTTTGGATCCATAGGTCATTTGCATCTTTAACATGTTTCAAGCATGCATATCCATTTTTAAAACACCTGAGGAAGAAATCTCTTTCTTGTAAAATTCCATGCAATTAGGGTTGAACTAGTAGAATTTCTCAAACTTGGAAAACAAAACTTTTTTATGTTCATGCCTTTTTTGGTTTACGGCATGAAAGGAGAACGAAAAATCAAAGTTTTGATTGAATAAAAAAGTGTACATTTAAAATGGAGATGCACAATGCACAAATGTAGAGAGGTATAATTCCAAAGAGTGTCTGTGATTTTTTAGGATTGTGAGGTCCTTTTAGTTTTTGTCTCTCAGGTTTTGCAATCGTCGAGAAAACGGGGAGGCGTGGTATTTTTAACTGACTGTTGACTCCCAATCCGTATGTCATTTCTTAAAAAAATATAGCCCATTACTCATGATAAATCACATTACAATCATCTATGATTGTTAGGCAATCTTTTTGTGAACAGGCAAAATAATGGCTAGTTTGATTCTGGTAAATATCCCACCGAACGTTCATTGAGAATTTAATGAGCGTTTGTTATTCTCTTTAAAAGCTTTGGATCCATAGGTCATTTGCATCTTTAACATGTTTCAAGCATGCATATCCATTTTTAAAACACCTGAGGAAGAAATCTCTTTCTTGTAAAATTCCATGCAATTAGGGTTGAACTAGTAGAATTTCTCAAACTTGGAAAACAAAACTTGTGTTCATTTGTCGTGTGTGAGTAAATTTTCTATGCTTACATTTGTTATTGTTTTAATTTGTTTTCACACATAAACTCTAAAACTTTCATTTTGTTGTAATCTATTTGCGTTTTTGGTTTACGGGACGAAGGGAGAACGAAAAATCAAAGTTTTGATTTAATAAAAAAGTGTACATCTAAAATGGAGATGCACAATGCTCAAATGTAGAGAGATATAATTCCAAAGAGTGTCTGTGATTTTTCAGGATTGTGAGGTCTTTTTAGTTTTTGTATCTCAGGTTTTGCAATCGTCGAGAAAACGGGGTGGCGTGGTATTTTTAACTGACTGTTCACTCCCAATCCGTATGTCATTTCTTAAAAAAATATAGCCCGATACTTATGATAAATGACATTACAATCATCTATGATTGTTAGGCAATCTTTTTGTGAACAGGCAAAATAATGGCTAGTTTGATTCTGGTAAATATCCCACCGCACGTTCATTGAGAATTTAAAGAGCGTTTGTTATTCTCTTTAAAAGCATTGGATCCATAGGTCATTTGCATCTTTAACATGTTTCAAGCATGCATATCCAATTTTAAAACACCTGAGGAAGAAATCTCTTTCTTGTAAAATTCCATGCAATTAGGGTTGAACTAGTAGAATTCCTCCAACTTGGAAAACAAAACTTTTGTGTTCATTTTTGTTGTGTGAGTAAATTTTCTATACTAACATTTGTGATTGTTTTAATTTTTTTTCACACCTAAACTCTAAAAATTTCATTTTGTTGTGATCTATTTGCCTTTTTTGGTTTACGGGAAGAAGGGAGAGCGAAAACTCAAAGTTTTGATTTAAGAAAAATGTGTACATCTAAAATGGAGATGCACAATGCACAAATGTAGGGAGAGATAATTCCAAAGAGTGTTTGTAATTTTTAGGGATTGTAAGATCTTTTTAGTTTTTGAATCTCAGGTTTTACAATCGTCGGGAAAACAGGGAGGCGTGGTATTTTTAACTAACTGTTGACTCCCAATCCGTATGTCATTTCTTAAAAAAATATAGCCCGTTACTCATGATAAATCACATTACAATCATCTATGATTGTTGGGCAAGCTTTTTGTTAACGGGAAAAATAATGGCTAGTTTGATTCTGGTAAATATCCAACTGCACGTTCATTGAGAATTTAATGAGCGTTTGTTATTCTCTTTAAAAGCTTTGGATCCATAGGTCATTTGCATCGTTAACATGTTTCAAGCATGCATATCCATTTTTAAAACACGTGTAGAAGAAATCTCTTTCCTGTAAAATTCCATGCAATTAGGGTTGAACTAGTGGAATTTCTCAAACTTGGAAAACAAAACTTTTGTGTTCATTTGTGGTGTGTGTGTAAATTTTCTATAGTTACATTTGTTATTGTTTTAATTTTTTTTCACACATAAACTCTCAAATTTTCATTTTGTTGTGATCTATTTGCCTTTTTTTATTTACGGCATGAAGGGAGAACGAAAAGTCAAAGTTTTGATTTAATAAAAAAGTGTACATCTAAAATGGAGATGCACAATGCACAATTGTAGGGAGAGATAATTCCAAAGAGTGTCTGTGATTTTTCAGGATTGTGAGGTCCTTTTAGTTTTTGTCTCTCAGGTTTTGCAATCGTCGGGAAAACGGGGAGGCGTGGTATTTTTAACTGACTGTTGACTCCCAATCCGTATGTCATTTCTTAAAAAAATATAGCCCGTTACTCATGATAAATCACATTACAATCATCTATGATTGTTAGGCAATCTTTTTGTGAACAGGCAAAATAATGGCTAGTTTGATTCTGGTAAATATCCCACCGCACGTTCATTGAGAATTTAATGAGCGTTTGTTATTCTCTTTAAAAGCTTAGGATCCATAGGTCATTTGCATCTTTAACATGTTTCAAGCATGCATATCCATTTTTAAAACACCTGAGGAAGAAATCTCTTTCTTGTAAAATTCCATGCAATTAGGGTTGAACAAGTGGAATTTCTCCAACTTGGAAAACAAAACTTTTGTGTTCATTTATGGTGTGTGAGTAAATTTTCTACACTTACATTTGTTATTGTTTTAATTTTTTTTCACACATAAACTCTAAAAATTTCATTTTGTTGTGAATATTTGCCTTTTTTGGTTTACGGGATGAAGGGAGAGCGAAAACTCAAAGTTTTGATTTAAGAAAAATGTGTACATCTAAAATGGAGATTCACAATGCACAAATGAAGGGAGAGATAATTCCAAAGAGTGTTTGTAATTTTTAGGGATTGTAAGATCTTTTTAGTTTTTGAATCTCTGGTTTTACAATCGTCGGGAAAACAGGGAGGCGTGGTATTTTTAACTAACTGTTGACTCCCAATCCGTATGTCATTTCTTAAAAAAATATAGCCCGTTACTCATGATAAATCACATTACAATCATCTATGATTGTTGGGCAAGCTTTTTGTTAACGGGAAAAATAATGGCTAGTTTGATTCTGGTAAATATCCCACCGTACGTTCATTGAGAATTTAATGAGCGTTTGTTATTCTCTTTAAAAGCTTTGGATCCATAGGTTATTTGCATCGTTAACATGTTTCAAGCATGCATATCCATTTTTAAAACACGTGTAGAAGAAATCTCTTTCTTGTAAAATTCCATGCAATTAGGGTTGAACTAGTGGAATTTCTCAAACTTGGAAAACAAAACTTTTGTGTTCATTTGTGGTGTGTGTGTAAATTTTCTATAGTTACATTTGTTATTGTTTAAATTTTTTTTCACACATAAACTCTAAAAATTTCATTTTGTTGTGATCTATTTGCTTTTTTGGTTTACGGGACGAAGGGAGAACGAAAACTCAATGTTTTGATTTAAGAGAAAAGTGTACATCTAAAATGGAGATGCCCAATGCACAAATGTAGGGAGAGATAATTCCAAAGAGTGTTTCTAATTTTTAGGGATTGTAAGATCTTTTTAGTTTTTGTATCTCAGGTTTTGCAATCGTCGGGAAAACGGGGAGGCGTGGAATTTTTAACTGACTGTTGACTCCCAATCCGTATGTCATTTCTTACAAAAATATAGCCCATTACTCATGATAAATCACATTACAATCATCTATGATTGTTAGACAATCTTTTTGTGAACGGGCAAAATAATGGCTAGTTTGATTCTGGTAAATCTACCACCGCACGTTCATTGAGAATTTATTGAGCGTTTGTTATTCTCTTTAAAAGCTTTGGATCCATAGGTCATTTGCATCTTTAACATGTTTCAAGCATGCATATCCATTTTTAAAACACCTGAGGAAGAAATCTCTTTCTTGTAAAATTCCATGCAATTAGGGTTAAACTAGTGGAATTCCTCCAACTTGGAAAACAAAACTTTTGTGTTCATTTATGGTGTGTGAGTAAATTTTCTATACTTACATTTGTTATTGTTTTAACTTTTTTTCACACATAAACTCTAAAAATTTCATTTTGTTGTGATCTATTTGCCTTTTTTGGTTTACGGGATGAAGGGAGAGCGAAAACTCAAAGTTTTGATTTAAGAAAAATGTGTACATCTAAAATGGAGATGCACAATGCACAAATGTAGGGAGAGATAATTCCAAAGAGTGTTTGTAATTTTTAGAGATTGTACGATCTTTTTAGTTTTTGAATCTCAGGTTTTACAATCGTCGGGAAAACAGGGAGGCGTGGTATTTTTAACTGACTGTTGACTCCCAATCCGTATGTCATTTCTTACAAAAATATAGCCCGTTACTCATGATAAATCACATTACAATCATCTATGATTGTTGGGCAAGCTTTTTCTTAACGGGCAAATTAGTGGCTAGTTTGATTCTGGTAAATATCCCACCGCACGTTCATTGAGAATTTAATGAGCGTTTGTTATTCTCTTTAAAAGCTTTGGATCCATAGGTCATTTGCATCGTTAACATGTTTCAAGCATGCATATCCATTTTTAAAACACGTGCAGAAGAAATCTCTTTCTTGTAAAATTCCATGCAATTGGGGTTGAACTAGTGGAATTTCTCAAACTTGGAAAACAAAACTTTTGTGTTCATTTGTGGTGTGTGTGTAAATTTTCTATAGTTACATTTGTTATTGTTTAAAATTTTTTTCACACATAAACTCTCAAATTTTTATTTTGTTGTGATCTATTTGCCTTTTTTTATTTACGGCATGAAGGGAGAACGAAAAGTCAAAGTTTTGATTTAATAAAAAAGTGTACATCTAAAATGGAGATGCACAATGCACAAATGAAGAGAGATATAATTCCAAAGAGTGTCTGTGATTTTTCAGGATTGTGAGGTCCTTCCAGTTTTTAGTTCTCAGGTTTTGCAATCGTCGGGAAAATGGGGAGGCGGGGGATTTTTAATTGAGTGTTGATTCCCAATCCGTGTGTCATTTCTTAAAAAAATATAGCCCGTTACTCTTGATAAATCACATTACAATCATCTATGATTGTTAGGCAATCTTTTTGTGAACAGGCAAAATAATGGCTAGTTTGATTCTGGTAATTATCCCACCGCACGTTCATTGAGAATTTAAAGAGCGTTTGTTATTCTCTTTAAAAGCATTGGATCCATAGGTCATTTGCATCTTTAACATGTTTCTAGCATGCATATCCATTTTTAAAACACGTGTAGAAGAAATCTCTTTCTTGTTAAATTCCATGCAATTAGGGTTGAACTAGTGGAATTTCTCAAACTTGGAAAACAAAACTTTTGTGTTCATTTGTGGTGTGTGAGTAAATTTTCTATACTTACATTTGTTATTGTTTTAATTTTTTTTCACACATAAACTCTAAAAATTTCATTTTGTTGTGATATATTTGCCTTTTTTGGTTTACGGGATGAAGGGAGAACGAAAACTCAAAGTTTCGATTTAAGAAAAAAGTGTACATCTAAAATGGAGATGCACAATGCACAATTGTAGGGAGAGATAATTCCAAAGAGTGTTTGTAATTTTTAGGGATTGTAAGATCTTTTTAGTTTTTGTATCTCAGGTTTTGCAATCGTCGGGAAAACGGGGAGGCGTGGAATTTTTAACTGACTGTTGACTCCCAATCCGTATGTCATTTCTTACAAAAATATAGCCCATTACTCATGATAAATCACATTACAATCATCTATGATTGTTAGACAATCTTTTTGTGAACGGGCAAAATAATGGCTAGTTTGATTCTGGTAAATATCCCACCGCACGTTCATTGAGAATTTAATGAGCGTTTGTTATTCTCTTTAAAAGCTTTGGATCCATAGGTCATTTGCATCTTTAACATGTTTCAAGCATGCGTATCCATTTTTAAAACATGTGTAGAAGAAATCTCTTTCTCGTAACATTCCATCCAATTAGGGTTGAACTAGTGGAATTTCTCAAACTTGGAAAACAAAACTTTTATGTTCATTTGTGGTGTGTGAGTAAATTTTCTATACTTACATTTGTTATTGTTTTAATTTTTTTTCACACATAAACTCTAAAACTTTCATTTTGTTGTAATCTATTTGCTTTTTTTGTTTAGGGCATGAAAGGAGAACGAAAAATCAAAGTTTTGATTGAATAAAAAAGTGTACATCTAAAATGGAGATGCACAATGCACAAATGGAGAGAGGTATAATTCCAAAGAGTGTCTGTGATTTTTTAGGATTGTGAGGTCCTTTTAGTTTTTGTCTCTCAGGTTTTGCAATCGTCGAGAAAACGGGGAGGCGTGGTATTTTTAACTGACTGTTGACTCCCAATCCGTATGTCATTTCTTACAAAAATATAGCCCGTTACTCATGATAAATCACATTACAATCATCTATGATTGTTAGGCAAGATTTTTGTTAACGGGCAAAATAATGGCTAGTTTGATTCTGGTAAATATCCCACCGCACGTTCATTGAGAATTTAATGAGCGTTTGTTATTCTCTTTAAAAGCTTTGGATCCATAGGTCATTTGCATCGTTAACATGTTTCAAGCATGCATATCCATTTTTAAAACACGTGTAGAAGAAATCTCTTTCTTGTAAAATTCCATGCAATTAGGGTTGAACTAGTGGAATTTCTCAAACTTGGAAAACAAAACTTTTGTGTTCATTTGTGGTGTGTGTGTAAATTTTCTATAGTTACATTTGTTATTGTTTAAATTTTTTTTCACACATAAACTCTAAAAATTTCATTTTGTTGTGATCTATTTGCTTTTTTGGTTTACGGGACGAAGGGAGAACGAAAACTCAATGTTTTGATTTAAGAAAAAAGTGTACATCTAAAATGGAGATGCCCAATGCACAAATGTAGGGAGAGATAATTCCAAAGAGTGTTTCTAATTTTTAGGGATTGTAAGATCTTTTTAGTTTTTGTATCTCAGGTTTTGCAATCGTCGGGAAAACGGGGAGGCGTGGAATTTTTAACTGACTGTTGACTCCCAATCCGTATGTCATTTCTTACAAAAATATAGCCCATTACTCATGATAAATCACATTACAATCATCTATGATTGTTAGACAATCTTTTTGTGAACGGGCAAAATAATGGCTAGTTTGATTCTGGTAAATATACCACCGCACGTTCATTGAGAATTTAATGAGCGTTTGTTATTCTCTTTAAAAGCTTTGGATCCATAGGTCATTTGCATCTTTAACATGTTTCAATCATGCATATCCATTTTTAAAACACCTGAGGAAGAAATCTCTTTCTTGTAAAATTCCATGCAATTAGGGTTAAACTAGTGGAATTCCTCCAACTTGGAAAACAAAACTTTTGTGTTCATTTATGGTGTGTGAGTAAATTTTCTATACTTACATTTGTTATTGTTTTAACTTTTTTTCACACATAAACTCTAAAAATTTCATTTTGTTGTGATCTATTTGCCTTTTTTGCTTTACGGGATGAAGGGAGAGCGAAAACTCAAAGTTTTGATTTAAGAAAAATGTGTACATCTAAAATGGAGATGCACAATGCACAAATGTAGGGAGAGATAATTCCAAAGAATGTTTGTAATTTTTAGGGATTGTAAGATCTTTTTAGTTTTTGAATCTCAGGTTTTACAATCGTCGGGAAAACAGGGAGGCGTGGTATTTTTAACTGACTGTTGACTCCCAATCCGTATGTCATTTCTTACAAAAATATAGCCCGTTACTCATGATAAATCACATTACAATCATCTATGATTGTTAGGCAAGCTTTTTGTTAACGGGCAAAATAGTGGCTAGTTTGATTCTGGTAAATATCCCACCGCACGTCCATTGAGAATTTAATGAGCGTTTGTTATTCTCTTTAAAAGCTTTGGATCCATAGGTCATTTGCATCGTTAACATGTTTCAAGCATGCATATCCATTTTTAAAACACATGTAGAAGAAATCTCTTTCTTGTAAAATTCCATGCAATTAGGGTTGAACTAGTGGAATTTCTCAAACTTGGAAAACAAAACTTTTGTGTTCATTTGTGGTGTGTGTGTAAATTTTCTATAGTTACAATTGTTATTGTTTTAATTTTTTTTCACACATAAACTCTCAAATTTTCATTTTGTGGTGATCTATTTGCCTTTTTTTATTTACGGCATGAAGGGAGAACGAAAAGTCAAAGTTTTGATTTAATAAAAAAGTGTACATCTAAAATGGAGATGCACAATGCACAAATGAAGAGAGATATAATTCCAAAGAGTGTCTGTGATTTTTCAGGATTGTGAGGTCCTTCCAGTTTTTAGTTCTCAGGTTTTGCAATCGTCGGGAAAATGGGGAGGCGGGGGATTTTTAATTGAGTGTTGATTCCCAATCCGTGTGTCATTTCTTAAAAAAATATAGCCCGTTACTCATGATAAATCACATTACAATCATCTATGATTGTTAGGCAATCTTTTTGTGAACAGGCAAAATAATGGCTAGTTTGATTCTGGTAATTATCCTACCGCACGTTCATTGAGAATTTAAAGAGCGTTTGTTATTCTCTTTAAAAGCATTGGATCCATAGGTCATTTGCATCTTTAACATGTTTCTAGCATGCATATCCATTTTTAAAACACGTGTAGAAGAAATCTCTTTCTTGTTAAATTCCATGCAATTAGGGTTGAACTAGTGGAATTTCTCAAACTTGGAAAACAAAACTTTTGTGTTCATTTGTGGTGTGTGAGTAAATTTTCTACACTTACATTTGTTATTGTTTTAATTTTTTTTCACACATAAACTCTAAAAATTTCATTTTGTTGTGATCTATTTGCCTTTTTTGGTTTACGGGATGAAGGGAGAACGAAAACTCAAAGTTTTGATTTAAGAAAAAAGTGTACATCTAAAATGGAGATGCACAATGCACAATTGTAGGGAGAGATAATTCCAAAGAGTGTTTGTAATTTTTAGGGATTGTAAGATCTTTTTAGTTTTTGTATCTCAGGTTTTGCAATCGTCGGGAAAACGGGGAGGCGTGGTATTTTTAACTGACTGTTGACTCCCAATCCGTATGACATTTCCTACAAAAATATATCCCGTTACTCATGATAAATCACATTACAATCATCTATGATTGTTAGGCAATCTTTTTGTGAACTGGCAAAATAATGGCTAGTTAGATTCTGGTAAATATCCCACCGCACGTTCATTGAGAATTTAATGAGCGTTTGTTATTCTCTTTAAAAGATTTGGATCCATAGGTCATTTGCATCTTTAACATGTTTCAAGCATGCGTATCCATTTTTAAAACACGTGTAGAAGAAATCTCTTTCTCGTAACATTCCATGCAATTAGGGTTGAACTAGTGGAATTTCTCAAACTTGGAAAACAAAACTTTTATGTTCATTTGTGGTGTGTGAGTAAATTTTCTATACTTACATTTGTTATTGTTTTAATTTTTTTTCACACATAAACTCTAAAACTTTCATTTTGTTGTAATCTATTTGCTTTTTTTGTTTACGGCATGAAAGGAGAACGAAAAATCAATGTTTTGATTGAATAAAAAAGTGTACATCTAAAATGGAGATGCACAATGCACAAATGGAGAGAGGTATAATTCCAAAGAGTGTCTGTGATTTTTCAGGATTGTGAGGTCCTTTTAGTTTTTGTCTCTCAGGTTTTGCAATCGTCGGGAAAACGGGGAGGCGTGGTATTTTTAACTGACTGTTGACTCCCAATCCGTATGTCATTTCTTAAAAAAATATAGCCCGTTACTCATGATAAATCACATTACAATCATCTATGATTGTTAGGCAATCTTTTTGTGAACAGGCAAAATAATGGCTAGTTTGATTCTGGTAAATATCCCACCGCACGTTCATTGAGAATTTAATGAGCGTTTGTTATTCTCTTTAAAAGCTTTGGATCCATAGGTCATTTGCATCTTTAACATGTTTCAAGCATGCATATCCATTTTTAAAACACCTGAGGAAGAAATCTCTTTCTTGTAAAATTCCATGCAATTAGGGTTGAACTAGTGGAATTTCCCAAACTTGGAAAACAAAACTTTTGTGTTCATTTGTGTTGTGGGAATAAATTTTCTATACATACATTTGTTATTGTTTTCATTTTTTTTCACACATAAACTCTAAAATTTTCATTTTGTTGTGATCAATTGGCCTTTTTTTTTTACGGGATGAAGGGAGAGAGAAAACTCAAAGTTTTGATTTAAGAAAAAGGTGTACATTTAAAATGGAGACGCAAAGTTCTCAAATGTAGAGAGAGATAATTCCAAAGAGTGTCTGTAATTTTTAGGGAATTTAAGCTCTTTTTAGTTTTTATTTCTCAGGTTTTGCAATGGTCCAGAAAAGGGGAAGGCGGGGTATTTTTAACTAAGTGTTGACACCCAATCTGTAAGTCATTTCTTACAAAAATATTGCCCGTTACGGATGATAAATCACTTTTCAATCATCTATGATTGTTAGGTAAGCTTTTTGTAGACGGGAAAAATAATGGCTTGTTATTCTCATTAAAAGCTTCGGATCCATAGGTCATTTGCATCTTTAACATGTTTCAAGCATGCATATCCATTTTTAAAACACGTGAAGAAGAATTCTCTTTCTTGTAAAATTTCAAGCTATGAGAGTTGAACCAGTGGAATTTCCCAAACTTGGATAACAAAAATTTTATGTTCATTTGTAGTGTGTGAATAAATTTTCATTATTTACATTTTTTATTGTTTTAATTTTTTTTCCATACATAAACTCTAAAATTTACATTTTGTTGTGATCTATTTACCTTTTCTTGTTTACGGCTTGAAGGGATAACGAAAACTCAAAGTTTAGATTTAAGAAAAAAGTGTACATCTAAAATGGAGATGCACAATGCACAAATGTAGAGAGATATAATTCTAAAGAGTGTCTGTGATTTTTAAGGATTGTGAGCTCTTTTCAGTTTTGAGTTCTCAGGTTTTGCAATCTCGGGAAAAGGGGGAGGCGGGGGATTTTTAATTGAGTGTTGTCTCCCAATCCGTAAGTCATTACTTACAAAAATATAGCCTGTTACAAATGAAAAATCAGTTTACAATCATCTATGATTGTTATGTCAGCTTTTTGCAAATGGGCAAAATAATGGTTTGTTTGACTCGGGTAAATATCCCGCCGCACGTTCACTTCTGAATTTAATGAGCTTTTGTTATTCTCATCAAAAGCTTTGGATCCATAGGTCATTTGCATCTTTAACATGTTTCATGCATGCATATCCATTTTTTAAACACGTGTAGAAGAAATCTCTTTCTTGTAAAATTCCAAGCTATTAGGGTTGAACTAGTGGAATTTCCCAATCTTGGATAACAAAACTTTTGTGTTCATTTGTGGTTTGTGATTAAAATTTCTTTACTTACATTTTTTATTTTTTAAATTTTTTTCGATACATAAACTCTAAAATTTTCTATTTGTTGTCATCTATTTACCATTTTTTTTTCTTACAGTATGAAGGGGGAGCGAAAACTCAAAGGTTTGATTTAAGAAAAAAGTGTACATCTAAAATGGAGATGCACAATGCACAAATTTAGAAAGGGATAATTCCAAAGAGTGTCTGTAATTTTTAGGGATTGTAAGCACTTTTTTGTTTTTATATCTCAGGTTTTGCAATTGTCAGGAAAAGGGGAAGGCGGGGGATTTTCAACTGAGTGTTGACTCCCTATCCTAAGGTCATTTCTTACAAAAATATAGCCCGTTACACATGGAAAATCACTTTAAAGTTCATTTGTGATTGTTAGGTCAGCTTTTTCCAAACTGGCCAAATAATGGCTTGTTTGACTCCGGTAAATATCCCACCGCACGTTCACTAGAGAATTTAATGAGCGTATGTTATTCTCTTTAAAATCTTTGGATCCACAGGTCATTAGCATCTTGAACATGTTTCAAGCCTGCATATCCATTTTTAAAACACGTGTAGAAGAAATCTCTTTCTTGTAAAATTCCAAGTTATTAGAGTTGAACTAGCGAAATTTCCCAAACTTGGATAACAAAAGTTTTGTGTTGATTTTTGGAGTGTGAATAAATTTTCTTCACCTAGATTTGTTTTTGTTTTAAATTTTTTCCATACATAAACTCTAAAATTTTCATTTTGCGTTGATATGTTGCCTTTTTTCGTTTACGGGATGAAGGGAGAGAGAAAACTCAAAGTTTTGATTTAAGAAAAAAGTGTACATTTAAAATGGAGACGCACAATGCACAAATGTAGAGATAAATAATTCCAAAGAGTATCTCTAATTTTTAGGGAATTTAAGCTATTTTTAGTTTTTATATCTCAGGTTTTGCAATCGTTCGGAAAAGGGGGAGGCGGGGGTGTCTTTAACTGAGTGTTGACTCCCAATCCATAAGTCATTTCTTACAAAAATATCGCCCGTTACGGATGATAAATCACTTTACGATCATCTATGATTGTTAGGTAAGCTTTTTGTAAACAGGAAAAATAATGGCTTGTTTGACTCGGGTAAATATCCCGCCGCACGTTCACTTAAGAATTTAATGAGCGTTTGTTATTCTCATTAAAAACTTTCGATCCATAGGTCATTTGCATCTTTAACATGTTTCAAGCATGCGTATCCATTTTTAAAACACGTGTAGAAGAAATCTCTTTCTTGTAAAATTCCAAGTTATTAGGGTTGAACTAGTGGAATTTCCCAATACTGGAAAACAAAACTTTTGGGTTCATTTGTGGTTTGTGAATAAATTTTCTTTACTTACATTTTTTATTTTTTTAAATTTTTTCCACACATAAACTCTAAAATTTTCATTTTGTAGTAAGCAATTTCCCTTTTTTTTTTTAGGGTATGTATGGGGAGTGAAAACTCAAAATTTTCATTTAAGAAAAAAGTGTACATCTAAAATGGAGATGCACAATGCACAAATTTAGAAAGAGATAATTTCAAAGAGTCTCTGTAATTTTTAGGGATTGTAAGCTCTTTTTAGTTTTTATATCTCAGGTATTGCCATCATCGGGAAAAGGAGGAGGCGGGGGATAATTAATTGAGTGTTGACTCCCTATCCATAAGTCATTTCTTACAAAAATATAGCCCGTTACACATGATAAATCACTTTACAATTCATCTATGATTATTAGGTCAGCTTTTTGCAAACGGGCAAAATAATGGCTTGTTTGACTCAGGTAAATATCCCACTACACGTTCACTAGAGAATTTAATGAGCGTATGTTATTCTCTTTAAAAGCTTTGGATCCATTGGTCATTTGCATCTTTAACATGTTTCAAGCTTGCATATCCATTTTTAAAACACGTGTAGAAGAAATCTCTTTCTTGTAAAATTCCAAGCTATTAGGGTTGAACTATTGGAATTTCCCAAACTTGGATAACAAAAGTTTTATGTTAATTTTTGGTGTGTGAATAAATTTTCTTTACTTACATTTGTTATTGTTTTAAATTTTTTCCACACATAAACTTTAAAATTTTTATTTTGCTATGATCTATTTGCCTTTTTTTGTTTACGGGATGAAGAGAGAGAGAATACTCAAAGTTTTGATCTAAGAAAAAAGTGTACATTTAAAATGGAGGCGCACAGTACTCAAATGTAGAGAGAGATAATTCAAAAGAGTGTCTGTCATATTTAGGGAATTTCAGCTCTTTTTAGTTTTTATATCTCAGGTTTTGCAATCGTCGGGAAAAGGGGGAGGTGGGGGTGTTTTTAACTGAGTATTGACTCACAATCCGTAAGTCATTTCTTTCAAAAAATAGCCTGTTACTCATGATAACTCACATTAGAATCATCTATAAATGTTTGGTCAGCATTTTGCGAACGGGCAAAATAATGGCTTGTTTAACTCGGCTAAATATCCCGCAGCACGTTCACTAGAGAATTTATTGAGTGTTTGTTAGTCTCATTAAAAGCTTTGGATCCATAGGTCATTTGCATCTTTAACATGTTTCAAGAATGCATATCCGTTTTTAAAACACGTGTAGAAGAATTCACTTTCTTGTAAAATTTCAAGCTATTAGGGTTGAAGGAGAACGAAAACTCTAAGGTTTGATTTAAGAAAAAAGTGTACATATAAAATGGAGATGCACAATGCACAAATGTAGAGAGATATAATTTCAAAGAGTGTCTGTGATTTTTAAGGATTGTGAAGCTCTTTTCAGTTTTTAGTTCTCAGGTTTTGCAATCGTCGGGAAAAGGGGGAGGCGGGGGATTTTTAATTGAATGCTGACTCCCAATCCGTAAGCCATTTCTTACAATAATATAGCCCGTTAAAAATGAAAAATCACTTTACAATCATCTATGATTGTTATGTCAGCTTTTTGCTAACGGGGAAAATAATGGCTTGTTTGACTCGGGTAAATATCCCGCCGCACGTTCACTTTCGAATTTAATGAGCGTTTGTTATTCTCATTCAAAGCTTTGGATTCATAGGTCATTTG
Organism: Aristolochia californica; assembly: GCF_029961685.1. Lineage (NCBI taxonomy): Eukaryota > Viridiplantae > Streptophyta > Magnoliopsida > Piperales > Aristolochiaceae > Aristolochia > Aristolochia californica. Next base: position 13,524,269 of record NW_027181793.1, read on the forward strand.
CATCTTTAACATATTTCAAGCATGCATATCCATTTTTAAAACACGTGTAGAAGAAATCTCTTTCTTGCAAAATTCCAAGCTATTAGGGTTGAACTAGTGGAATTTCCTAATCTTGAATAACAAAACTTTTGTGTTCATTTGCGGTTTGTGATTAAATTTTCTTTACTTACATTTTTTATTTTAAAATTTTTTTTCCATACATAAACTCTAAAATTTTCATTTTGTTGTGATCTATTTACCATTTTTTTTTTTTTAAGGTATGAAGGGGGAGCAAAAACTCAAAGTTTTGATTTAAGAAAAAAGTGTACATCTAAAATGGAGATGCACAATGCACAAATTTAGAAAGAGCTAATTCCAAAGAGTGTCTGTATTTTTAGGGATTGTAAGCTCTTTTTAGTTTTTATATCTCAGGTTTTTCAATCGTCGGGAAAAGGGGAAGGCGGGGAATTTTTAACTGAGTGTTGACTCCCTATCCTAAGGTCATTTCTTACAAAAATATAGCCCGTTACACATGAAAAATCACTTTACAGTTCCTCTATGATTGTTAGGTCAGCTTTTTCCAAACTGGCCAAATAATGGCTTGTTTGACTCGGGTAAATATCCCGCCGCACGTTCACTAGAGAATTTAATGAGCGTATATTATTCTCTTTAAAAGCTTTGGATCCATAGGTCATTAGAATCTTTAACATGTTTCAAGCTTACATATCCATTTTTAAAACATGTATAGAAGAAATCTCTTTCTTGTAAAATTCCAAGTTATTAGAATTGAACTAGCGGAATTTCCCAAATTTGGATAACAAAAGTTTTGTGTTAATTTTTGGAGTGTGAATAAATTTTCTTCACTTACATTTGTTATTGTTTTAAATTTTTTCCATACATAAACTCTATAATTTACATTTGGTTGTGATCTATTTACCTTTTTTTGTTTACAGCATGAAGGGAGAACGAAAACTCAAAGTTTTGATCTAAGAAAAAATTCTATATCTAAAATGGAGATGCACAATGCATAAATGTAGAGAGATATAATTCCAAAGAGTGTCTGTGATTTTTAAGATTTGTGAGCTCTTTTCAGTTTTTAGTTCTCAGGTTTTGCAATGGTCGGGAAAAGGGGGAGGCGGGGGATTTTTAATTGAGTGTTGACTCCCAATCCATAAGTCATTTCTTACATTAATATAGCCCGTTACGAATGAAAGATCACTTTACAATCATCTATGATTGTTAGGTCAGATTTTTGCGAACGGGTAAAATAATGGCTTGTTTGACTCGGGTAAATATCCCGCCGCACGTTCACTTAAGAATTTAATGAGCGTTTGATATTCTCATTAAAAGCTTTGGATCCATAGCTCATTTGCATCTTTAACATGTTTCAAGCATGCGTATCCATTTTTAAAACACGTGTAGAAGAAATCTCTTTCTTGTAAAATTCCAAGCTATTAGGGTTGAACTAGTGGAATTTTCCAATCTTGGATAACAAAACTTTTGTGTTCATTTGTGGTTTGTGAATAAATTTTCTTTACTTACATGTTTTATTTTTTAAATATTTTTCCATACATAAACTCAAAAATTTTCATTTTGTCGTGATCTATTTAAAATTTTTTTTTTTTTACGTTATGAAGGCGGAGCGAAAACTCAATGTTTTGACTGAAGAAAAAAGTGTACATCTAAAATGGAGATGCACAATGCCCAAAATTAGAAAGAGATAATTCCAAAGAGTGTATGTAATTTTTAGGGATTGTAAGCTCTTTTTAGTTTTTATATCTCAGGTTTTGCAATCGTCGGGAAAAGGGGGAGGCGGGGGATTTTTAACTGAGTGTTGACCCCCTATCCATAAGTCATTTCTTACAAAAATATAGCCCGTTACACATGAAAAATCACTTTACCCGTCATCAATGATTGTTAGGTCAGCTTTTTCCAAACGGGCCAAATAATGGCTTGTTTGACTCGGGTAAAAATCCCACCGCAAGTTCACTAGAGAATTTAATGAGCGTATGTTATTCTCTTTAAAAGCTTTGGATCCATTGGTCATTTGCATCTTTAACATGTTTCAAGCTTGCATATCCATTTTTAAAACACGTGTAGAAGAAATCTGTTTCTTGTAAAATTCGAAGCTATTAGGGTTGAACTAGTGGAATTTCCCAAAATTGGATAAAAAAAGTTTTGTGTTAATTTTTGGTGTTTGAATAAATTTTCTTTACATACATTTCTTATTGTTTTAAATTTTTACCATACATTAACACTAAAATTTTTATTTTGCTGTGATCTATTTGCCTTTTTTTGTGTTCGGGATGAAGGGAGAGAGAAAACTCACAGTTTTGATTTAAGAAAAAAGTGTACATTTAAAATGGAGACGCACAGTGCACAAATGTAGAGAGAAATAATTCCAAAGAGTGTCTGTAATTTTTGGGGAATTTAAGCAGTTTTTAGTTTTTATATCTCAGGTTTTGCAATCGTCAGGAAAAGGGGGAGGCGGGGTGTTTTTAACTGAGTGTTGACTCCCAATCCGTAAGTCATTTCTTACAAAAATATAGCCCGTTACGGATGATAAATCACTTTACAATCATCTATGATTGTTAGGTAAGCTTTTTGTAAACGGGCAAAATAATGGCTTGTTTGACTCGGGTGAATATCCTGTCGCACGTTCACTTAAGAATTTAATGAGCGTTTGTTATTCTCATTAAAAGCTTTGGATCCATAGCTCGTTTGCATCTTTAACATGATTCAAGCATGCGTATCCATTTTTAAAACACGTGTAGAGGAAATCTCTTTCTTGTAAAATTCCAAGCTATTAGGGTTGAACTAGTGGAATTTCTCAATCTTGGAAAACAAAACTTTTGGGTTCATTTGTGGTTTGTGAATAAATTTTCTTTACTTACATTTTTTTATTTTTAAAAATTTTTCCATACATAAACTCTAAAATTTTCATTTTGTTGTAATCAATTTGCCTTTTTTTTTACGGCATGATGGGGGAGCGAAAACTTAAAATTTTCATTTAAGAAAAAAGTGTACATCTAAAATGGAGATGGACAATGCACAAAATTAGAAAGAGATATTTCCAAAGAGTCTCTTTAATTTTTAGAGATTGTAAGATCCTTTTAATTTTTATATCTCAGGTTTTGCCATCGTCGGGAAAAGGGGGAGGCGGGGGATAATTAATTGAGTGTTGACCCCATATCCATAAGTCATTTCTTACAAAAATATGGCCCGTTACACATGATAAATCACCTTACAATTCATCTATGATTGTTAGGTCAACTTTTTCCAAACGGGCAAAATAATGGCTTATTTCACTTCGGTAAATATCCCACCGCACTTTCACTAGAGAATTTAATAAGTGTATGTTATTCTCTTTAAAAGCTTTGAATCCATAGGTCATTTGCATTTTTAACATGTTTCAAGCTTGCATATCCATTTTTAAAACAGGTGTTGAAGAAATCTCTTTCTTGTAAAATTCCAAGCTATTAGGGTTGAACTAGTGGAATTTCCCAAACTCTGATAACAAAAGTTTTGTATTAATTTTTGGAGTGTGAATAAATTTTCTTTCCTTACATTTGTTATTTTTTTTAAATTTTTTCCACGCATAAACTCTTAAATTTTCATTTTGTTGTGATGTTTTTGCCTCTTTTTGTTTACGGGATGAAGGGAGAGCGAAAAATCAAAGTTTTGATTTAAGAAAAAAGTGTACATCTAAAATGGAGATCCACAATGCACAAATGTAAGGAGAGATAATTCCAATGAGTGTTTGAAATTTTTACGGATTGTAAGATCTTTTTAGTTTTTATATCTTAGGTTTTGCAATCGTCGGGAAAAGGGGGAGGCGGGGTATTTTTAACTGACTGTTGACTCCCAATCTGTATGTCATTTCTTTCAAATATATAGCCCGTTACTCATGATAAATCCCTAGATGATTGTAATGTCAGCATTTTGCAAACGGGCAAAATAATGGCTTGTTTGACTCTGGTAAATATCCCGCCCCACGTCCACTAGAGAATTTAATGAGTGTTTTTTATTCTCATTAAAAGCTTTTGGATCCATAAGACATTTTCATCTTTAATATGTTTCAAGCATGCATATCTATTTTTAAAACACGTGTAGAAGAATTTTCTTTCTTGTAAAATTTCAAGCTATTAGGGTTGAACTAGTGGAATTTCCCAAACATGGATAACAAAAATTTTGTGTTCATTTGTGGTGTGTGAATAAATTTTCATTACTTACATTTGTTATTGTTTTAATTTTTTTCCATACATAAACTCTAAAATTTTCATTTTGTTGTGATCTATTTAGCTTTTTTTTTGTTTACGGCATGAAAGGAGAACGAAAAAATTGTACATCTAAAATGAAGATGCAGAATGCACAAATTTAGAGAGATATAATTCCAAAGAGTTTCTGTGATTTTTTAGGATTGTGAGCTCTTTTCAGTTTTTAGTTCTCAGGTTTTCCAATCATCGGGAAAAGGGGGAGGCGGGGAAATTTTAATTGAGTGCTGACTCCCAATCATTAAGTCATTTCTTACAATAATATAGCGTATTAGGAATGAAAAATCACTTTACAATCATCTATGATAGTTAGGTCAACTTTTTGCAAATGGGCAAAATAAAGGCTTGTTTGACTCAGGTAAATATCCCGCCGCACGTTCACTTCAAAATTTAATGAGCGTTTGTTATTTTGATTAAAAGCTTTGGATCCATAGGTCATTTGCATCTTTAACATGTTTCAAGCATGCATATCCTTTTTTAAAATACCTGTAGAAGAAATCTCTTTCTTGTAAAATTCCAAGCTATTAGGGTTGAACTAGTGGAATTTTCCAATCTTGGATAACTAAAATTTTGTGTTCATTTGTGGTGTGTGAATAAATTTTCATTACTTACTTTTGTTATTGTTTTAATTTTTTTCCGTATATAAACTCTAAAATTTACATTTGGTTGTGATCTATTTACCTTTTTTTGTTTACGGCATGAAGGGAGAACGAAAAATCAAAGTTTTCATTTAAGAAAAAAGTGTACATCTCAAATGGAGATGCACAATACACAAATGTAGAGAGAAATAATTCCAAAGAGTGTCCGTGATTTTTATGGATTGTGAGTTCTTTTCAGTTTTTAGTTCTCAGGTTGTGCAATCGTCGGGAAAAGGGGGAGGCGGGGGATTTTTAATTGAGTGTTGACTCCCAATACGTAAGTCATTTTTTACAATAATATAGCCCGTTACAAATGAAAAATCACTTTACAATCATCTATGATTGTTTGGTCAGATTTTTGCAAACATGTAAAATAATGGCTTGTTTGACTCGGGTAAATATCCCGTCGCACGTTCACTTAAATATTTAATGAGCCTTTGTTATTCTCATTAAAAGCTTTGGATCCATAGCTCATTTTCATCTTTAACATGTTTCAAGCATGCGTATCCATTTTTAAAACACGTGTAGAAGAAATATCTTTCTTGTAAAATTCCAAGCTATTAGGGTTGAACTAGTGGAATTTCCAAATCTTGGAAAACTAAACTTTTGTGTTCATTTGTGGTTTGTGAATAAATTTTCCTTACTTACATTTTTTATTTTTTAAAATTTTTTCCATCCATAAACTCTAAAATTTTCATTTTGTTGTTATCAATTTGCCATTTTTTTTTTTTTTACGGTATGAAGTGTGAGTGAAAAATCAACATTTTCATTTAAGAAAAAAGTGTACATCTAAAATGGAGATGCACAATGCACAAATTTAGAAAGAGATAATTCCAAAGAGTCTCTTTATTTTTTAGGGATTGTAAGCTCTTTTTAGTTTTTAAATCTCAGGTTTTGCAATCGTCGGGAAAAGGGGGAGGCGGGGGATAAGGAACTGAGTGTTGACTCCCTATCCACAAGTCATTTATTACAAAAATATAGCCCGTTACTCATGATAAATCACTTTACAATTCATCTATGATTGTTTGGTCAGCTTTTTCCAAACGGGCAAAATAATGGCTTGTTTGACTCGAGTAAATATCCCACCGCAAGTTCACTAGAGAATTTAATAAGCGTATGTTATTCACTTTAAAAGCTTTGGATCCATAGGTCATTTGCATCTTTAACATGTTTCAAGCTTGCAAATCCATTTTTAAAACACGTGTATAAGAAATCTCTTTCTTGTAAAATTCCAAGCTATTAGGGTTGAACTAGCGGAATTTCCCAAACATGGATAACAAAAGTTTTGTGTTAATTTTTTGTGTGTGAATAAATTTTCTTTACTTACATTTGTTATTGTTTTAAATTTTTTCCACACATAAACTCTAAAATTTTCATTTTGTAGTGATCTATTTGCCTTTTTTTGATTACAGGATGAAGGGAGAGCGAAATCTCAAAGTTTTGATTTAAGAAAAAAGTGTACTTCTAAAATGAAGATGCACAATGCACAAATGTAGGGAGAGATAATTCCAAAGAGTGTTTGTAATTTTTAGAGATTGTAAGATCTTTTTTGTTTTTATATCTCAGGTTTTGCAATCGTCAGGAAAAGGGGGAGGCGGGGTTTTTTTAACTGACTGTTGACTCCCAATCTGTATGTCATTTCTTTCAAAAATAAAGCCCATTACTCATGATAAATCACAATACAATCATCTATGATTGCTAGGTCAGCATTTTGCAAACGGGCATAATAATGGCTTGTTTGGCTCGGGTAAATATCCCGCCGCACGTTCACTAGAGAATTTAATGAGTGTTTGTTATTCTCATTCAAAGCTTTGGATCCATAGGTCATTTGCATCTTTAACATATTTTAAGCATGCATATCCATTTTAAAAACACATGTTGAAGAATTCTCTTTCTTGTAAAATTTCAAGCTATTAGGGTTGAACTAGTGGAATTTCCCAAACTTGGATAACCAAAATTTTGAGTTCAATTGTGGTGTGTGAATAAATTTTCATTACTTATATTTGTTATTGTTTTAATTTTTTTCATTACATAAACTCTAAAATTTACATTTTGTTGTGATCTATTTACCTTTTTTTGTTTACGGCATGAAGGGAGAACGAAAACTCAAAGTTTTGATTTAAGAAAAAGGTGTACTTCTAAAATGGAGATGCACAATGCACAAATATAGAGAGATATAATTCCAAAGAGTGTTTGTGATTTTTAAGGATTGTGAGCTCTTTTCAGTTTTTAGTTCTCAGGTTATGCTATCGTCGGGAAAAGGGGGAGGCGGGGGATTTTTAATTGAGTGTTGACTCCCAATCCGTAAGTCATTTCTTACAATATTATAGCCTGTTACGAATGAAAAATCACTTTACAATCATCTATGATTCTTAGGTCAGCTTTTGCAAACGGGCAAAATAATAGCTCGTTTGACTCGGGTAATTATCCCGCCGCACGTTCACTTAAGAATTTAATGAGCGTTTGTTATTCTCATTAAAATCTTTGGATCCATAGGTAATTTGCATCTTTAGCATATTTCAAGCATGTGTATCCATTTTTAAAACACGTGTAGAAGAAATTTCTTTCTTGTAAAATTCCAAGTTATTAGGGTTGAACTAGTGGAATTTACCAATCTTGGATAACAAAACTTTTGTGTTCATTTGTGGTTTGTGAATAAATTTTCTTTACTTTAATTTTTTATTTTTTAAAATTTTTCCATGTATAAACTCTACAATTTTAATTTTGTATTAATCAATTTGCCTTTTTTTTTTTTACGGTATGAAGGGGGAGCGAAAACTCAAAATTTTCATTTAAGAAAAAAGTGTACATCTAAAATGGAGATGCACAATGCACAAATTTGGAAAGAGATAATTCCAATGAGTGTCTGCAATTTTTAGGGATTGTAAGCTCTTTTTAGTTTTCATATCTCAGGTTTAGCAATTGTCGTGAAAAGGGGGGGGGGGGGGGGGGGGGGGTTTAACTGACTGTTGACTCCCTATCCATAAGTCATTTCTTACAAAAATATAGCCCGTTACACAAGATAAATCACTTTACAATTCATCTATGATTATTACGTCAGCTTTTTGCCAACGGGCAAAATAATGGCTTGTTTGACTTGGGTTAATATCCCACCGCACGTTCACTAGAGAATTTAATGAGCGTATGTTATTCTCTTTAAAAGCTTTGGATCCATTGGTCATTTGCATCTTTAACATGTTTCAAGCTTGCATATTCATTTTTAAAACACGTGTAGAAGAAATCTCTTTCTTGTAAAATTCCAAGCTATTAGGGTTGAACTATTGGAATTTCCCAAACTTGGATAACAAAAGTTTTGTGTTAATTTTTGGTGTGTGAATAAATTTTCTTTATTTACATTTGTCATTGTTTTAAATTTTTTCCATACATAAACTCTAAAATTTTCATTTTCCTATGATCTATTTGCCTTTTTTTGTTTACGGGATGAAGGGAGAGAGAAAACTCAAAGTTTTGATCTAAGAAAAAAGGGTACATTTAAAATGGAAACGCACAGTACACAAATGTAGAGAGAGATAATTCAAAAGAGTGTCTGTCATATTTAGGGAATTTCAGCTCTTTTTAGTTTTTATATCTCAGGTTTTGCAATCGTCGGGAAAAGGGGGAGGTGGGGGTGTTTTTAACTGAGTATTGACTCACAATCCGTAAGTCATTTCTTTCAAAAAATAGCCTGTTACATATGATAAATCACATTACAATCATCTATAAATGTTAGGTCAGCATTTTACGAACGGGCAAAATAATGGCTTGTTTAACTCGGCTAAATATCCCGCAGCACGTTCACTAGAGAATTTATTGAGTGTTTGTTATTCTCATTAAAAGCTTTGGATCCATAGGTCATTTGCATCTTTAACATGTTTCAAGAATGCATATCCATTTTTAAAACACGTGTAGAAGAATTCACTTTCTTGTAAAATTGCAAGCTATTAGGGTTGAGCTAGTGGATTTTCCCAAAATTGGAAAACTAAAATTTTGTGTTCATTTGTGGTGTGTGAATAAATTTTCATTACTTACATTTGTTATTTTTTTAATTTTTTTCCATCCATAAACTCTAAAATTTACATTTTGTTGTCATCTAATTACCTTTTTTTGTTTACGGCATAAAGGGAGAACGAAAACTCTAAGGTTTGATTTAAGAAAAAAGTGTACATCTAAAATGGAGATGCACAATGCACAAATGTAGAGAGATATAATTTCAAAGAGTGTCTGTGATTTTTAAGGATTCTGAGCTCTATTCAGTTTTTAGTTCTCAGGTTTTGCAATCGTCGGGAAAAGGGGGAGGCGGGGGATTTTTAATTTAGCGTTGACTCCCAATCCATAAGTCATTTCTTACAATAATATAGCCCGTTACAAATGAAAAATCACTTTACAATCATCTATGATTGTTATGTCAGCTTTTTTCTAACGGGCAAAATAATGGCTTGTTTGACTCGGGTAAATATCCTGCCGCACGTTCACTTCAGAATTTAATGAGCGTTTGTTCTTCTCATTCAAAGCTTTGGATCCATAGGTCATTTGCATCTTTAACCTGTTTCAAGCATGCATATCCATTTTTAAAACACGTGTAGAAGAAATCTCTTTCTTGCAAAATTCCAAGCTATTAGGGTTGAACTAGTGGAATTTCCCAATCTTGAATAACAAAACTTTTGTGTTCATTTGTGGTTTGTGATTAAATTTTCTTTACTTACATTTTTTATTTTTAAAATTTTTTTCCATACATAAACTCTAAAAGTTTCATTTTGTTGTGATCTATTTACCTTTTTTTTTTTTTTTTACGTTATGAAGGGGGAGCAAAAACTCAAAGTTTCGATTTAAGAAAAAAAGTGCACATCTAAAATGGAGATGCACAATGCACAAATTTAGAAAGAGATAATTCCAAAGAGTGTCTGTAACTTTTAGGGATTGTAAGCTCTTTTTATTTTTTATATCTCAGGTTTTGCAATCGTAGGGAAAAGGGGGAGGCGGGGGATTTTTAACTGAGTGTTGACTCCCTATCCATAAGTCATTTCTTACAAATATATAGCCCGTTACAAATGAAAAATGTCTTTACAATCATCTATGATTGTTATGTCAGCTTTTGGCAAACGGGCAAAATAATGGTTTGTTTGACTCGGGTAAATATCCCGCCGCACGTTCACTTCTCAATTTAATGTGCCTATGTTATTCTCTTTAAAAGCTTTGGATCCATAGGTCATTAGCATCTTTAACATGTTTCAAGCTTGCATATCCATTTTTAAAACACGTGTAGAAGAAATCTCTTTCCTGTAAAATTCCAAGTTATTAGAGTTGAACTAGCGGAATTTCCCAAACTTGGATAACAAAAGTTTTGTGTAAATTTTTGGAGGGTGAATAAATTTTCTTCACTTACATTTGTTATTGTTTTAATTTTTTTCCATAAATAAACTCTAAAATTTTCATTTTGCCTTGATCTATAGCCTTTTTTCATTTACGGGATGAAGGGAGAGAGAAAACTCAAAGTTTTTATTTAAGAAAAAACTGTACATTTAAAATGGAGACACACAGTGCACAAATGTAGAGAGAAATAATTCCAAAGAGTATCTGTAATTTTTAGGGAATTTAAGCTATTTTTATTTTTTATATCTCAGGTTTTGCAATCGTCGGGAAAAGGGGGTAGCGGGGTGTTTTTAACTGAGTGTTGACTCCCAATCCATAAGTCATTTCTCACAAAAATATAGCCCGTTACGGATGATAAATCACTTTACAATCATCAATGATTGTTAGGTAAGCTTTTTGTAAACGGGCAAAATAATGGCTTGTTTGACTCGGGTAAATATCCTGCCGCACGTTCACTTAAGAATTTAATGAGCGTTAGTTATTCTCATTTTGATCCATAGGTCATTTGCATCTTTAACATGTTTCAAGCATGCGTATCCATTTTTAAAACACGTGTAGAAGAAATCTCTTTCTTGTAAAATTCCAAGCTATTAGGATTGAACTAGTGGAATTTCGCAATCTTGGAAAACAAAACTTTTGGGTTCATTTGTGGTTTGTGAATAAATTTTCTTTACTTACATTTTTTATTTTTTTAAATTTTTTCCATACATAAACTCTAAAATTTTCATTTTGTAGTAAGCAATTTGCCTTTTTTTTTTTTTTTACGGTATGTAGGGGGAGCGAAAACCCAAAATTTTCATTTAAGAAAAAAGTGTACATCTAAAATGGAGATGCACAATGCACAAATTTAGAAAGAGATAATTCCAAAGAGTCTCTGTAATTTTTAGGGATTGTAAGCTCTTTCTAATTTTTATATCTCAAGTTTTGCAATCGTCGGGAAAAGGGGAAGGCGGGGAATTTTTAACTGAGTGTTGACTCCCTATCCTAAGGTCATTTCTTACAAAAATATAGCCCGTTACACATGAAAAATCACTTTACAGTTCATCTATGATTGTTAGGTCAGCTTTTTCCAAACTGGCCAAGTAATCGCTTGTTTGACTCGGGTAAATATCCCATCGCACGTTCACTAGAGAATTTAATGAGCGTATGTTATTCTCCTTAAAAGCTTTGGATCCATAGGTCATTAGCATCTTTAACATGTTTCAAGCTTGCGTATCCATTTTTAAAACACGTGTAGAAGAAATCTCTTTCTTGTAAAATTCCAAGTTATTAGAGTTGAACTAGCGGAATTTCCCAAACTTGGATAACAAAAGTTTTGTGTAAATTTTTGGAGGGTGAATAAATTTTCTTCACTTACATTTGTTATTGTTTTAATTTTTTTCGATACATAAACTCTAAAATTTTCATTTTGCATTGATCTATAGCCTTTTTTCATTTACAGGATGAAGGGAGAGAGAAAACTCAAAGTTTTGATTTAAGAAAAAAGTGTACATTTAAAATGGAGACACACAGTGCACAAATGTAGAGAGAAATAATTCCAAAGAGTATCTGTAATTTTTAGGGAATTTAAGCTATTTTTAGTTTTTATATCTCAGGTTTTGCAATCGTCGGGAAAAGGGGGAGGCGGGGTGTTTTTAACTGAGTGTTGACTCCCAATCCATAAGTCATTTCTTACAAAAATATAGCCCGTTACGGATGATAAATCACTTTACAATCATCAATGATTGTTAGGCAAGCTTTTTGTAAACGGGCAAAATAATGGCTTGTTTGACTCGGGTAAATATCCTGCCGCACGTTCACTTAAGAATTTAATGAGCGTTAGTTATTCTCATTTCGATCCTTAGGTCATTTGCATCTTTAACATGTTTCAAGCATGCGTATCCATTTTTAAAACACGTGTAGAAGAAATCTCTTTCTTGTAAAATTCCAAGCTATTAGGGTTGAACTAGTGGAATTTCCCAATCTTGGAAAACAAAACTTTTGGGTTCATTTGTGGTTTGTGAATAAATTTTCTTTACTTACATTTTTTATTTTTTAAAATTTTTTCCATACATAAACTCTAAAATTTTCATTTTGTAGTAAGCAATTTGCCTTTTTTTTTTTTTTACGGTATGTAGGGGGAGTGGAAAATCAAAATTTTCATTTAAGAAAAAAGTGTACATCTAAAATGGAGATGCACAATGCACAAATTTAGAAAGTGATAATTCCAAAGAGTCTCTGTAATTTTTAGGGATTGTAAGCTCTTTTTAGTTTTTATATCTCAGGTATTGCCATCATCGGGAAAAGGGGGAGGTGGGGGATAATGAATTGAGTGTTGACTCCCTATCCATAAGTCATTTCTTACAAAAATATAGCCCGTTACACATGAAAAATCACTTTACAATTCATCTATGATTGTTAGGTCAACTTTTTCCAACGGGCCAAATAATGGCTTGTTTGACTCGGATAAATATCCCACCGCACTTTCACTAGAGAATTTAATAAGTGTATGTTATTCTCTTTAAAAGCGTTGAATCCATAGGTCATTTGCATCTTTAACAAGTTACAAGCTTGCATTTCCATTTTTAAAACACGTGTAGAAGAAATCTCTTTCTTGTAAAATTCCAAGCTATTAGGGTTGAACTAGTGGAATTTCCCAAACTTGCATAACAAAAGTTTTGTATTAATTTTTGGTGCGTGAATAAAATTTCTTTACTTACATTTGTTATTGTTTTAAATTTTTTCCACACATAAAGTCTAAAATTTTCATTTTGTTGTGATCTATTTCCCTTTTTTTGTTTACGGGTTGAAGGGAAAGCGAAAACTCAAAGTTTTTATTTAAGAAAAAAGTGTACATCTAAAATGGAGAAGCACAATGCACAAATGTAGGGAGAGATAATTCCAAAGAGTGTTTGTAATTTTTAGGGATTGTAAGATCTTTTTAGTTTTTATACCTCAGGCATTGCAATCGTTGGGAAAAGGGGCAGGTGGGGAATTTTTAACTGACTGTTGACTCCCAATCTGTATGTCATTTCTTTCAAAAATGTAGCCCGTTACTCGTGATAAATCACATTACAATCATCTATAATTGTTAGGTCAACATTTTGCAAACGGGCAAAATAATGGCTTGTTTGACTTGGGTAAATATCCCGCCCCACGTTCACTAGAGAATTAAATGAGTGTTTGTTATTCTCATTAAAAGCTTTGGATCCATGGGTCATTTGCCTCTTTAACATGTTTCAAGCATGCATATCCATTTTTAAAACACGTGTGGTAGAATTCTTTTTCTTGTAAAATTTCAAGCTATTAGGGTTTAACTAGTGGAATTTCCCAAACTTGGATAACAAAAATTTTGTGTTCATTTGTGGTATGTGAATAAATTTTCATTACATACATTTGTTATTGTTTTAATTTTTTTCCATACATAAACTCTAAAATTTTCATTTTGTTGTGATCTATTTACCTTTTTTTGTTTACGGCATGAAGGGAGAACGAAAACTCCAAGTTTTGATTTAAGAAAAAAGTGTACATCTAAAATGAAGATGCACAATGCACAAATGTAGAGAGATATAATTCCAAAGAGTGTCTGTGATTTTTAAGGATTGTGTGCTCTTTTATGTTTTTAGTTCTCACGTTTTGCAATCGTCGGGAAAAGGGGGAGGCAGGGGATTTTTAATTGAGTGTTGACTCCCAATCCGTAAGTCATTTCTTATAATAATATAGCCTGTTACGAATGAAAAATCACTTTACAATCATCTATGATTGTTAGGTCAGTTCACTTCAAAATTTAATGAGTGTTTGTTATTTTCATTAAAAGCTTTTGAGCCATAGGTCATTTTCATATTTAACATGTTTCAAGCATGCATATCCTTTTTTAAAACACGTGTAGAAGAAATCTCTTTCTTGTAAACTTCCAAGCTATTAGGGTTGAACTAGTGGAATTTCCCAATCTTGGAAAACAAAATTTTGAGTTCATTTGTGGTGTGTGAATAAATTTTCATTACTTACATTTGTTATTGTTTTAAATTTTTTTCATACATAAACACTAAAATTTAATTTTGTTGTGATCTATTTACCTTTTTTTGTTTAAGGCATGAAGGGAGAACGAAAAATCAAAGTTTTTATTTAAAAAAAAAAGTGTACATCTAAAATGGAGATGCACAATGCACAAATGTAGAGAGATATAATTCCAAAGAGTGTCTGTGATTTTTAAGGATTGTGAGCTCTTTTGAGTTTTTAGTTCTCAGGTTTTGCAATCGTCGGGAAATGGGGGAGGTGGGGGATTTTTAATTGAGTGTTGACCCCCAATCCGTAAGTCATTTCTTAATATAATATAGCCTATTACGAATGAAAAATCACTTTATAATCATCAATGATTGTTAGGACAGATTTTTGCAAACGGGTAAAATAATGGCTGGTTTGACTCGGGTATATATCCCGCCACACGTTGACTTAAGAATTTAATGAGCGTTTGTTATTCTCATTAAAAGCTTTCGATCCATAGCTCATTTTCATCCTTAACATGTTTCAAGCATGCATATCCATTTTTAAAACACGTGTAGAAGAAATCTCTTTCTTGTAAAATTCCAAGCTATTAGGGTTAAACTAGTGGAATTTCCCAATCTTGGAAAACAAAATTTTGTGTTCATTTGTCGTGTGTGAATAAATTTTCATTACTTACATTTGTTATTGTTTTAATTTTTTTCTATACATAAACTCTATAATTTACATTTTGTTGTGATCTATTTACCTTTTTTTGTTTACGGAATGAAGGGAGAACGAAAACTCAAAGTCTTGATTTAAGAAAAAAGTGTACATCTAAAATGGAGATGCACAATGCACAAATGTAGAGAGATATAATTCCAAAGAGTGTCTGTGATTTTTAAGGATTGTGAGCTCTTTTCAGTTTTTAGTTCTCGGGTTTTGCAATCGTCGGGAAAAGGGAGAGGCGGGGAATTTTTAAATGAGTGTTGACTCCCAATCCGTAAGTCATTTCTTACAATAATATAGCCCGTTATGAATGAAAAATCACTTTACAATCATCTATGATTGTTAGGTCAAATTTTTGCGAACGGGTAAAATAATGGCTTGTTTGACTCGGGTAAATATCCCGCCGCACGTTCACTTAAGAATTTAATGAGCGTTTGATATTCTCATTAAAAGCTTTGGATCCATAGCTCATTTGTATCTTTAACATGTTTCAAGCATGCGTATCCATTTTTAAAACACGTGTAGAAGAAATCTCTTTCTTGTGAAATTCCAAGCTGTTAGGGTTGAACTAGTGGAATTTCCCAATCTTGGATAACAAAACTTTTCTGTTCATTTGTGGTTTGTGAATAAATTTTCTTTACTTACATTTTTATTTTTTAAATATTTTTCCATACATAAACTCTAAAATTTTCATTTGGTTGTGATCAATTTAAAATTTTATTTTTTTTACGTTATGAGGGGGAGCGAAAACTCAATGTTTTGACTGAAGAAAAAAGTGTACATCTAAAATGGAGATGCACAATGCACAAATTTGGAAAGAGATAATTCCAAAGTGTGTCAGTAGTTTTTAGAGATTGTAAGCTCTTTTTAGTTTTTATATCTCAGGTTTTGCAATCGTCGGGAAAAGGCGGAGGCGAGGGATTTTTAACTGAGTGTTGGCACCCTATCCATAAGTCATTTCTTACAAAAATATAGCCCGTTACACATGAAAAATCACTTTACCGTTCATCTATGATTGTTAGGTCAGCTTTTTCCAAACGGGCCAAATAATGCCTTGTTTGACTCTAGTAAATATCCCACCGCACGTTCACTAGAGAATTTAATGAGCGTATGTTATTCTCTTTAAAAGCTTTGGATCCATAGGTCATTAGCATCTTTAACATGTTTCAAGCTTGCATATCCATTTTTAAAACACGTGTAGAAGAAATCTCTTTCCTGTAAAATTCCAAGTTATTAGAGTTGAACTAGCGGAATTTCCCAAACTTGGATAACAAAAGTTTTGTGTTAATTTTTGGAGTGTGAATAAATTTTCTTCTCTTACATTTTTTATTGTTTTAAATTTTTTCCATACATAAACTCTAAAATTTTCATTTTGTGTTGATCTATTGCCTTTTTTCGTTTACGGGATGAAGGGAGAGAGAAAAGTCAAAGTTTTGATTTAAGAAAAAAGTGTACATTTAAAATGGAGACGCACAGTGCACAAAGGTAGAGAGAAATAATTCCAAAGAGTATCTGTAATTTTTAGGGAATTTAAGCTATTTTTAGTTTTTATATCTCAGGTTTTGCAATCGTTGGGAAAAGGGGGAGCCGGGGTGTTTTTAACTGAGTGTTGACTCCCAATCCATAAGTCATTTCTTACAAAAATATAGCCCGTTACGGATGTTAAATCACTTTACAATCATCTATGATTGTTAAGTAAGCTTTTTGTAAACGGGCAAAATAATGGCTTGTTTGACTTGGGTATATATCCCGCCGCACGTTCACTTAAGAATTTAATGAGCGTTTGTTATTCTCATTAAAAGCTTTCGATCCATAAGTCATTTGCATCTTCAACATGTTTCAAGCATGCGTATCCATTTTTAAAACACGTGTAGAAGAAATCTCTTTCTTGTAAAATTCCAAGCTATTAGGGTTGAACTAGTGGAACTTCCCAATCTTGGAAAACTAAACTTTAGGGTTCATTTGTGGTTTGTGAATAAATTTTCTTTACTTACATTTTTTAGTTTTTTAAATTTTTTCCACACATAAACTCTAAAATTTTCATTTTGTAGTAAGCAATTTGCCTTTTTTTTTTTTTTACGGTATGTAGAGGGTGCGAAAACTCAATATTTTCATTTAAGAAAATAGTGTACATCTAAAATGGAGATGCACAATGCATAAATTTTGAAAGTGATAATTCCAAAGAGTCTCTGTAATTTTTAGGGATTGTAAGCTCTTTTTAGTTTTTATATCTCAGGTTTTGCCATCATCGGGTAAATATCCCACCGCACTTTCACTAGAGAATTTAATAAGTGTATGTTATTCTCTTTAAAAGTGTTGAATCCATAGGTCATTTGCATCTTTAACAAGTTTCAAGCTTGCATTTCCATTTTTAAAACACGTGTAGAAGAAATCTCTTTCTTGTAAAATTCCAAGCTATTAGGGTTGAACTAGTGGAATTTCCCAAACTTGGATAACAAAAGTTTTGTATTAATTTTTGGTGCGTGAATAAAATTTCTTTACTTACATTTGTTATTGTTTTAAATTTTTTCCACACATAAAGTCTAAAATTTTTATTTTGTTGTGATCTATTTCCCTTTTTTTGTTTATGGGATGAAGGGAAAGCGAAAACTCAAAGTTTTTATTTAAGAAAAAAGTGTACATCTAAAATGGAGATGCACAATGCACAAATGTAGGGAGAGATAATTCCAAAGAGTGTTTGTAATTTTTAGGGATTGTAAGATCTTTTTAGTTTTTATATCTCAGGTTTTGCAATCGTTGGAAAAAGGGGGAGGCGGGGTATTTTTAACTGACTATTGACTCCCAATCTGTATGTAATTTCTTTCAAAAATGTAGCCCGTTACTCGTGATAAATCACATTACAATCATCTATGATTGTTAGGTCAACATTTTGCAAACGGGCAAAATAATGGCTTGTTTGACTAGGGTAAATATCCCGCCCCACGTGCACTAGAGAATTAAATGAGTGTTTGTTATTCTCATTAAAAGCTTTGGATCCATAGGTCATTTACATCTTTAACATGTTTCAAGCATGCATATCCAGTTTTAAAACACGTGTTGAAGAATTCTCTTTCTTGTAAAATTTCAAACTTTTAGGGTTGAACTAGTGGAATTTTCCAATCTTGGATAACTAAAATTTTGTGTTCATTTGTGGTGTGTGAATAAATTTTCATTACTTACATTTGTTATTGTTTTAATTTTTTTCCATACATAAACTCTAAAATTTTCACTTTGTTGTGATCTATTTACCTTTTTTTGTTTACGGCATGAAGGGAGAACGAAAACTCCACGTTTTGATTTAGGAAAAAAGTGTACATATAAAATGAAGATGCACGATGCACAAATGTAGAGAGATATAATTCCAAAGAGTGTCTGTGATTTTTAAGGATTGTGAGCTCTTTTCAGTTTTTAGTTCGCAGGTTTTGCAATCGTCGGGAAAAGTGGCAGGCAGGGGATTTTTAATTGAGTGTTGACTCCCAATCCGTAAGTCATTTCTTATAATAATATAGCCTGTTACGAATGAAAAATCACTTTACAATCATCTATGATTGTTAGGTCAGCTTTTTGCAAACGGGCAAAATAAAGGCTTGTTTGACTAAGGTAAATATCCCGCCGCACGTTCACTTCAAAATTTAATGAGTGTTTGTTATTTTCATTAAAAGCTTTGGACCCATAGGTCATTTGCATATTTAACATGTTTCAAGCATGCATATCCTTTTTTAAAACACGTGTTGAAGAAATCTCTTTCTTGTAAAATTCCAAGCTATTAGGGTTGAACTAGTGGAATTTCCCAATCTTGGAAAACAAAATTTTGTGTTCATTTGTGGTGTGTGAATAAATTTTCATTAATTACTTTTGTTATTGTTTTAATTTTTTTCCATACATAAACTCTATAATTTACATTTTGTTGTGATCTATTTACCTTTTTAGGGAGAACGAAAACTCAAAGTTTTGATTTAAGAAAAAAGTGTACATCTAAAATGGAG
Organism: Aristolochia californica; assembly: GCF_029961685.1. NCBI lineage: Eukaryota > Viridiplantae > Streptophyta > Magnoliopsida > Piperales > Aristolochiaceae > Aristolochia > Aristolochia californica. The sequence goes on from NW_027181793.1 coordinate 13,543,205, forward strand.
ATGCAAAATGCACAAATGTAGAGAGATATAATTCCAAAGAGTGTTTGTGATTTTTAAGGATTGTGAGCTCTTTTTAATTTTTAGTTCTCAGGTTTTGCAATCGTCGGGAAAAAGGGGAGGCGGGGGATTTTTAATATAGTGTTGACTCCCGATCAGTAAGTCATTTCTTACAATAATATAGCCCGTTACGAATGAAAAATCACTTTACAATCATCTATGATTGTTAGGTCAAATTTTTGCGAACGGGTAAAATAATGGCTTGTATGACTCGGGTAAATATCCCGCCGCACATTCACTTAAGAATTTAATGAGCGTTTGATATTCTCATTAAAAGCTTTGGATCCATAGCTCATTTGCATCTTTAACATGTTTTAAGCATGCGTATCCATTTTTAAAACACGTGTAGAAGAAATCTCTTTCTAGTAAAATTCCATGCTATTAGGGTTGAACTAGTTGAATTTCACAATCTTGGATATCAAAACTTTTGTGTTCATTTGTGGTTTGTGAATAAATTTTCTTTACTTACATTTTTATTTTTTAAATATTTTTCCATACATAAACTCTAAAATTTTCATTTGGTTGTGATATATTTAAATTTTTTTTTTTTTACATTATGAAGTGGGAGCGAAAACTCAATGTTTTGACTTAAGAAAAAAGTGTAATTCTAAAATGGAGATGCACAATGCACAAATTTTGAAAGAGATAATTCCAAAGAGTGTCTGTAATTTTTAGGGATTGTAAGCTCTTTTTAGTTTTTATATCTCAGGTTTTGCAATCGTCGGGAAAAGGCGGTGGCGGGGGATTTTTAACTGAGTGTTGACTCCCTATCCATAAGTCATTTCTTACAAAAATTTAGCCCGTTACACATGAAAAATCACTTTACCGTTCATCTATAATTGTTAGGTCAACTTTTTCCAAACGCGCCAAATAATGGCTTGTTTGACTCGGGTAAATATCCCACCGCACGTTCACTAGAGAATTTAATGAGCGTATGTTATTCTCTTTATAAGATTTGGATCCATAGGTCATTTGTATTTTTAACATGTTTCAAGCTTGCATATCCATTTTTAAAACACGTGTAGAAGAAATCTGTTTCTTGTAAAATTCGAAGCTATTAGGGTTGAACTAGTGGAATTTCCCAAAATTGGATAACAAAAGCTTTGTGTTAATTTTTTGTGTGTGAATAAATTTTCTTTACATACATTTCTTATTGTTTTAAATTTTTACCGTACATAAACTCTAAAATTTTTATTTTGCTGTGATCTATTTGCCTTTTTTTGTTTTCGGGATGAAGGGAGAGAGAAAACTCAAAGTTTTAATTTAAGAAAAAAGTGTACATTTAAAATGGAGACACACAGTGCACAAATTTAGAGAGAAATAATTCCAAAGAGTGTCTGTAACTTTTAGGGAATTTAAGCTCTTTTTAGTTTTTATATCTCAGGTTTTGCAATCATCGGGAAAAGGGGGTGGCGGAGTGTTTTTAATTGAGTGTTGACTCCCAATCCGTAAGTCATTTCTTACCAAAATATAGCCCATTACGGATCATAAATCACTTTACAATCATCTATGATTGTTAGTAAGCTTTTTGTAAACGGGCAAAATAATGGCTTGTTTGACTCGGGTAAATATCCTGTCGCACGTTCACTTAAGAATTTAATGAGCGTTTGTTATTCTCATTAAAAGCTTTGGATCCATAGGTCATTTTCATCTTTAACATGTTTCAAGCATGCGTGTCCATTTTTAAAACACGTGTAGAAGAAATCTCTTTCTTGTAAAATTCCAAGCTATTAGGGTTGAACTAGTGGAATTTCCCAATCTTGGAAAACAAAACTTTTGGGTTCATTTGTGGTTTGTGAATAAATTTTCTTTAATTACATTTTTTATTTTTTAAAATTTTTTCCATACATAATCTCTAAAGTTTTCATTTTGTTGTAATCAATTTGCCTTTTTTTTTACGGCATGATGGGGGAGCGAAAACTCAAAATTTTCATTTAAGAAAAAAGTGTACATCTAAAATGGAGATGCACAATGAACAAAATTAGAAAGAGATAATTCCAAAGAGTCTCTGTAATTTTTAGAGATTGTAAGCTTCTTTTAGTTTTTATATCTCAAGTTTTGCCATCGTCGGGAAAAGGGGGAGGCGGGGGATAATTAATTGACTGTTGACCCTATATCCATAAGTCATTTCTTACAAAAAATATAGCCCGTTGCACAAGATAAATCACTTTACAATTCATCTATGATTATTAGGTCAGCTTTTTGCCAACGGGCAAAATAATGGCTTGTTTGACTCGGGTAAATATCCCACCGCACGTTCACTAGAGAATTTAATGAGCGTATGTTATTCTCTTTAAAAGCTTTGGATCCATTGGTCATTTGCATCTTTAACATGTTTCAAGCTTGCATATCCACTTTTAAAACACGTGTAGAAGAAATCTCTTTCTTGTAAAATTCCAAGCTATTAGGGTTGAAATGTTGGAATTTCCCAAACTTGGATAACAAAAGTTTTGTGTTAATTTTTGGTGTGTGAATAAATTTTATTTACTTATATTTGTTATTTTTTAAAATTTTTTCCATACATAAACTCTAAAATTTTCATTTTCCTGTGATCTATTTGCTTTTTTTAGTTTACGGAATGAAGGGAAAGAGAAAACTCAAAGTTTTGATCTAAGAAAAAAGTGTACATAAAAAATGGAGACTCGCAGTACACAAATGTAGAGAGAGATAATTCAAAAGAGTGTCTGTCATATTTAGGGAATTTCAGCTCTTTTTAGTTTTTATATCTTAGGTTTTGCAATCGTCGGGAAAAGGGGGAGGTGGGGGTGTTTTTAACTGAGTATTGACTCACAATCCGTAAGTCATTTCTCCAAAAAATAGCCTGTTACTCATGATAAATCACATTACAATCATCTATAAATGTTAGGTCAGCATTTTGCGAACGGGAAAAATAATGGCTTGTTTGTCTCGGGTAAATATCCCGCAGCACGTTCCCTAGAGAATTTATTGAGTGTTTGTTATTCTCATTAAAAGCTTTGGATCCATAGGTCATTTGCATCTTTAACATGTTTCAAGAATGCATATCCGTTTTTAAAACACGTGTAGAACAATTCACTTCCTTGTAAAATTTCAAGCTATTAGGGTTGAACTAGTGGAATTTCCCAAACTTGGATAACTAAAATTTTGTGTTCATTTGTGGTGTGTGAATAAATTTTCATTACTTACATTTGTTATTGTTTTAATTTTTTTCCATCCATAAACTCTAAAATTTACATTTTGTTGTCATCTAATTACCTTTTTTTCTTTACGGCATGAAGGGAGAACGAAAACTCTAAGGTTTGGTTTAAGAAAAAAGTGTACATCTAAAAAGGAGATGCACAATGCACAAATGTAGAGAGATATAATTTCAAAGAGTGTCTGTGATTTTTAAGGATTGTGAGCTCTATTCAGTTTTTAGTTCTCAGGTTTTGCAATCGTCGGGAAAAGGGGGAGGCGGGGGATTTTTAATTGAGCGTTGACTCCCAATCCGTAAGTCATTTATTACAATAATATAGCCCGTTACAAATGAAAAATCACTTTACAATCATCTATGATTGTCATGTCAGCTTTTTGCAAACGGGCAAAATAATGGCTTGTTTGACTCGGGTAAATATCCCGCCGCACGTTCACTTCAGAATTTAATGAGCGTTGGTTATTCTCATTCAAAGCTTTGGATCCATAGGTCATTTGCATCTTTAACATGTTTCAAGCATGCATATCCATTTTTAAAACACATGTAGAAGAAATCTCTTTCTTGGAAAATTCCAAGCTATTAGGGTTGAACTAGTGGAATTTCCCAATCTTGAATAACAAAACTTTTGTGTTCATTTGTGGTTTGTGATTAAATTTTCTTTACTTACATTTTTTATTTTTAAAATTTTTTTCCATACATAAACTCTAAAATTTTCATTTTGTTGTGATCTATTTACCATTTTTTTTTTTACAGAATGAAGGGGGAGCAAAAACTCAAAGTTTTGATTTAAGAAAAAAGTGTACATCTAAAATGGAGATGCACAATGCACAAATTTAGAAAGAGATAATTCCAAAGAGTGTCTGTAATTTTTAGGGATTATAAGCTCTTTTTATTTTTTATATCTCAGGTTTTGCAATCGTAGGGAAAATGGGGAGGCGGGGGATTTTTAACTGAGTGTTGACTCCCTATCCATAAGTCATTTCTTACAAAAATATAGCCCGTTACAAGTGAAAAATGTCTTTACAATCATCTATGATTGTTATGTCAGCTTTTTGCAAACGGGCAAAATAATGGTTTGTTTGACTCGGGTAAATATCCCGCCGCACGTTCACTTCTCAATTTAATGAGCCTTTGTTATTCTCATTAAAAGCTTTGGATCCATAGGTCATTTGCATCTTTTACATGTTCCAAGCATGCATATCCATTTTTAAAACACGTGAAGAAGAAATCTTTTTCTTGTAAAATTCCAAGCTATTAGGGTTGAACTAGTGGAATTTCCCAATCTTGGATAACAAAACTTTTGTGTTCATTTGTGGTTTGTGATTAAATTTTCATTACTTACTTTTTTTAAAAAAAAAAATTTTCCATTCATAAACTCTAAAATTTTCATTTTGTTGTGATCTATTTACCATTTTGTTTTTTACGGTATGAAGGGGGACCGAAAACTCAAAGTTTTGATTTAACAAAAAAGTGTACATCTAAAATGGAGATGCACAATGCACAAATTTAGAAAGAGATAATTCCAAAGAGTGTATGTAATTTTTAGGGATTGTAAGCCCTTTTTAGTTTTTATATCTCAGGTTTTGCAATCGTCGGGAAAAGGGGAAGGCGGGGGATTTTTAACTGAGTGTTGACTCCCTATCCTAAGGTCATTTCTTACAAAATATAGCCCGTTACACATGAAAAATCACTTTACAGTTCATCTATGATTGTTAGGTCAGCTTTTTCCAAACTGGCCAAATAATGGCATGTTTGACTCGGGTAATTATCCCACCGCACGTTCACTAGAGAATTTAATGAGCGTATGTTATTCTCTTTAAAAGCTTTGGATCCATAGGTCATTAGCATCTTTAACATGTTTCAAGCTTGCATATCCATTTTTAAAACACGTGTAGAAGAAATCTCTTTCCTGTAAAATTCCAAGTTATTAGAGTTGAACTAGCAGAATTTCCCAAACTTGGATAATAAAAGTTTTGTGTTAATTTTTGGAGTGTGAATAAATTTTCTTCACTTACATTTGTTATTGTTTTAAATTTTTTCCATACATAAACTCTAAAATTTTATTTTTGTGTTGATCTATTGCCTTTTTTCGTTTACAGGATGAAGGGAGAGAGAAAACTCAAAGTTTTGATTTAAGAAAAAAGTGTACATTTAAAATGGAGACGCACAGTGCACAAATGTAGAGAGAAATAATTCCAAAGAGTATCTGTAATTTTTTGGGAATTTAAGCTATTTTTATTTTTTATATCTCAGGTTTTGCAATCGTCGGGAAAAGGGGGAGGCGGGGTGTTTTTAACTGAGTGTTGACTCCCAATCCAAAAGTCATTTCTTACAAAAATATAGCCCGTTACGGATGATAAATCAATTTACAATCATTTATGATTGTTAGGTAAGCTTTTTGTAAACGGGCAAAATAAAGGCTTGTTTGACTCGGGTATATATCCCGCCGCACGTTCACTTCTCAATTTAATGAGCCTTTGTTATTCTCATTAAAAGCTTTGGATCCATAGGTCATTTGCATGTTTTACATGTTTCAAGCATGCATATCCATTTTTAAAACACGTGAAGAAGAAATCTTTTTCTTGTAAAATTCCAAGCTATTAGGGTTGAACTAGTGGAATTTCCCAATCTTGGATAACAAAACTTTTGTGTTCATTTGTGGTTTGTGATTAAATTTTCATTACTTACTTTTTTTTAAAATTTTTTTTTTCCATTCATAAACTTTAAAATTTTCATTTTGTTGTGATCTATTTACCATTTTGTTTTTTACGATATGAAGGGGGACCGAAAACTCAAAGTTTTGATTTAACAAAAAAGTGTACATCTAAAATGGAGATGCACAATGCACAAATTTAGAAAGAGATAATTCCAAAGAGTGTATGTAATTTTTAGGGATTGTAAGCCCTTTTTAGTTTTTATATCTCAGGTTTTGCAATCGTCGGGAAAAGCGGAAGGCGGGGGATTTTTAACTGAGTGTTGACTCCCTATCCTAAGGTCATTTCTTACAAAATATAGCCCGTTACACATGAAAAATCACTTTACAGTCCATCTATGATTGTTAGGTCAGCTTTTTCCAAACTGGCCAAATAATGGCATGTTTGACTCGGGTAATTATCCCACCGCACGTTCACTAGAGAATTTAATGAGCGTATGTTATTCTCTTTAAAAGCTTTGGATCCATAGGTCATTAGCATCTTTAACATGTTTCAAGCTTGCATATCCATTTTTAAAACACGTGTAGAAGAAATCTCTTTCCTGTAAAATTCCAAGTTATTAGAGTTGAACTAGCAGAATTTCCCAAACTTGGATAATAAAAGTTTTGTGTTAATTTTTGGAGTGTGAATAAATTTTCTTCACTTACATTTGTTATTGTTTAAAATTTTTTCCATACATAAACTCTAAAATTTTATTTTTGTGTTGATCTATTGCCTTTTTTCGTTTACAGGATGAAGGGAGAGAGAAAACTCAAAGTTTTGATTTAAGAAAAAAGTGTACATTTAAAATGGAGACGCACAGTGCACAAATGTAGAGAGAAATAATTCCAAAGAGTATCTGTAATTTTTTGGGAATTTAAGCTATTTTTAGTTTTTATATCTCAGGTTTTGCAATCGTCGGGAAAAGGGGGAGGCGGGGTGTTTTTAACTGAGTGTTGACTCCCAATCCAAAAGTCATTTCTTACAAAAATATAGCCCGTTACGGATGATAAATCAATTTACAATCATCTATGATTGTTAGGTAAGCTTTTTGTAAACGGGCAAAATAAAGGCTTGTTTGACTCGGGTATATATCCCGTCGCACGTTCACTTCTCAATTTAATGAGCCTTTGTTATTCTCATTAAAAGCTTTGGATCCATAGGTCATTTGCATGTTTTACATGTTTCAAGCATGCATATCCATTTTTAAAACACGTGAAGAAGAAATCTTTTTCTTGTAAAATTCCAAGCTATTAGGGTTGAACTAGTGGAATTTCCCAATCATGGATAACAAAACTTTTGTGTTCATTTGTGGTTTGTGATTAAATTTTCATTACTTACTTTTTTTTAAAATTTTTTTTTTCCATTCATAAACTCTAAAATTTTCATTTTGTTGTGATCTATTTACCATTTTGTTTTTTACGGTATGAAGGGGGACCGAAAACTCAAAGTTTTGATTTAACAAAAAAGTGTACATCTAAAATGGAGATGCACAATGCACAAATTTAGAAAGAGATAATTCCAAAGAGTGTATGTAATTTTTAGGGATTGTAAGCCCTTTTTAGTTTTTATATCTCAGGTTTTGCAATCGTCGGGAAAAGGGGAAGGCGGGGGATTTTTAACTGAGTGTTGACTCCCTATCCTAAGGTCATTTCTTACAAAATATAGCTCGTTACACATGAAAAATCACTTTACAGTTCATCTATGATTGTTAGGTCAGCTTTTTCCAAACTGGCCAAATAATGGCTTGTTTGACTCGGGTAATTATCCCGCCGCACGTTCACTAGAGAATTTAATGAGCGTATGTTATTCTCTTTAAAAGCTTTGGATCCATAGGTCATTAGCATCTTTAACATGTTTCAAGCTTGCATATCCATTTTTAAAACACGTGTAGAAGAAATCTCTTTCCTGTAAAATTCCAAGTTATTAGAGTTGAACTAGCAGAATTTCCCAAACTTGGATAATAAAAGTTTTGTGTTAATTTTTGGAGTGTGAATAAATTTTCTTCACTTACATTTGTTATTGTTTTAAATTTTTTCCATACATAAACTCTAAAATTTTATTTTTGTGTTGATCTATTGCCTTTTTTCGTTTACAGGATGAAGGGAGAGAGAAAACTCAAAGTTTTGATTTAAGAAAAAAGTGTACATTTAAAATGGAGACGCACAGTGCACAAATGTAGAGAGAAATAATTCCAAAGAGTATCTCTAATTTTTTGGGAATTTAAGCTATTTTTAGTTTTTATATTCCAGGTTTTGCAATCGTCGGGAAAAGGGGGAGGCGGGGTGTTTTTAACTGAGTGTTGACTCCCAATCCATAAGTCATTTCTTACAAAAATATAGCCGGTTACGGATGATAAATCACTTTACAATCATCTATGATTGTTAGGTAAGCTTTTTGTAAACGGGCAAAATAAAGGCTTGTTTGACTCGGGTATATATCCCGCCGCACGTTCACTTCTCAATTTAATGAGCCTTTGTTATTCTCATTAAAAGCTTTGGATCCATAGGTCATTTGCATGTTTTACATGTTTCAAGCATGCATATCCATTTTTAAAACACGTGAAGAAGAAATCTTTTTCTTGTAAAATTCCAAGCTATTAGGGTTGAACTAGTGGAATTTCCCAATCTTGGATAACAAAACTTTTGTGTTCATTTGTGGTTTGTGATTAAATTTTCATTACTTACTTTTTTTTAAAATTTTTTTTTTCCATTCATAAACTCTAAAATTTTCATTTTGTTGTGATCTATTTACCATTTTGTTTTTTACGGTATGAAGGGGGACCGAAAACTCAAAGTTTTGATTTAACAAAAAAGTGTACATCTAAAATGGAGATGCACAATGCACAAATTTAGAAAGAGATAATTCCAAAGAGTGTATGTAATTTTTAGGGATTGTAAGCCCTTTTTAGTTTTTATATCTCAGGTTTTGCAATCGTCGGGAAAAGGGGAAGGCGGGGGATTTTTAACTGAGTGTTGACTCCCTATCCTAAGGTCATTTCTTACAAAATATAGCCCGTTACACATGAAAACTCACTTTACAGTTCATCTATGATTGTTAGGTCAGCTTTTTCCAAACTGGCCAAATAATGGCTTGTTTGACTCGGGTAATTATCCCGCCGCACGTTCACTAGAGAATTTAATGAGCGTATGTTATTCTCTTTAAAAGCTTTGGATCCATAGGTCATTAGCATCTTTAACATGTTTCAAGCTTGCATATCCATTTTTAAAACCCGTGTAGAAGAAATCTCTTTCCTGTAAAATTCCAAGTTATTAGAGTTGAACTAGCAGAATTTCCCAAACTTGGATAATAAAAGTTTTGTGTTAATTTTTGGAGTGTGAATAAATTTTCTTCACTTACATTTGTTATTTTTTTAAATTTTTTCCATACATAAACTCTAAAATTTTATTTTTGTGTTGATCTATTGCCTTTTTTCGTTTACAGGATGAAGGGAGAGAGAAAACTCAAAGTTTTGATTTAAGAAAAAAGTGTACATTTAAAATGGAGACGCACAGTGCACAAATGTAGAGAGAAATAATTCCAAAGAGTATCTGTAATTTTTTGGGAATTTAAGCTATTTTTAGTTTTTATATCTCAGGTTTTGCAATCGTCGGGAAAAGGGGGAGGCGGGGTGTTTTTAACTGAGTGTTGACTCCCAATCCATAAGTCATTTCTTACAAAAATATAGCCCATTACGGATGATAAATCACTTTACAATCATCTATGATTGTTAGGTAAGCTTTTTGTAAACGGGCAAAATAAAGGCTTGTTTGACTCGGGTATATATCCCGCCGCACGTTCACTTAAGAATTTAATGAGCGTTTGTTATTCGCATTAAAAGCTTTCGATCCATAGGTCATTTGCATCTTTAACATGTTTCAAGCATGCGTATCCATTTTTAAAACACGTTTAGAAGAAATCTCTTTCTTGTAAAATTCCAAGCTATTAGGGTTGAACTAGTGGAACTTCCCAATCTTGGAAAACAAAACTTTTGGGTTCATTTGTGGTTTGTGAATAAATTTTCTTTACTTACATTTTTTATTTTTTTAAATTTTTTCCACACATAAACTCTAAAATTTTCATTTTGTAGTAAGCAATTTGCCTTTTTTTTTTTTTTTTTACGGTATGTAGGGGGAGCGAAAACTCTAAATTTTCATTTAAGAAAAAAGTGTACATCTAAAGTGGAGATGCACAATGCACAAATTTAGAAAGAGATAATTCCAAGGAGTCTCTGTAATTTTTAGGGATTGTAAGCTCTTTCTAGTTTTTTTATATCTCAGGTATTGCCATCATCGGGAAAAGGGGGAGGCGGGGGATAATTAATTGAGTGTTGACTCCCTATCCATAAGTCATTTCTTACAAAAATATTGCCCGTTACACTTGATAAATCACTTTACAATTCATCTATGATTGTTAGGTCAGCTTTTTCCAAACAGGCCAAATAATGGCTTGTTTGACTCGGGTAAATATCCCACCGCACTTTCACAAGAGAATTTAATGAGCGTTTGTTATTCGCATTGAAAGATTTCGATCCATAGGTCATTTGCATCTTTAACATGTTTCAAGCATGCGTATCCATTTTTAAAACATGTGTAGAAGAAATCTCTTTCTTATAAAATTCCAAGCTACTAGGGTTGAACTAGTGGAATTTCCCAAACTTGGAAAAAAAAAATTTGTGTTCATTTGTCATGTGTGAATAAATTTACATTACTTACATTTGTTATTGTTTTAATTTTTTTCCATACATAAACTCTATAAGTTACATTTTATTGTGATCTATTTACCTTTTTTTGTTTACGGCATGAAGGGAGAACGAAAACTCAAAGTTTTGATTTAAGAAAAAAGTGTACATCTAAAATGGAGATGCACAATGCACAAATGTAGAGAGATATAATTCCAAAGAGTGTCTGTGATTTTTAAGGATTGTGAGCTCTTTTCAGTTTTTAGTTCTCAGGTTTTGCAATCGTCGGGAAAAGGGGGAGGCGGGGGATTTTTAATTGAGTGTTGAATCCCAATCCGTAAGTCATTTCTTACAATAATATAGCCCGTTACGAATGAAAAATCACATTACAATCATCTATGATTGTTAGGTCCGCTTTTTAAAAAAGGGCAAAATAATGGCGTGTTTGACTCGGGTAAATATCTCGCCGCACGTTCAGTTCAGAATTTAATGAGTGTTTGTTATTCTCATTGAAAGCTTTGAATCCATAGGTCATTTGCATCTTTAACATCTTTCAAGCATGCGTATCCATTTTTAAAACACGTGTAGAAGAAATCTCTTTCTTGTAAAATTCCAAGCTATTAGGGTTGAACTAGTGGAATTTCCCAATCTAGGATAACAAAACTTTTGTGTTCATTTGTGGTTTGTGAATAAATTTTCTTTACTTACATTTTTTTTTAAATATTTTTCCATACATAAAATCTAAAATTTTCATTTGGTTGTGATCTATTTAAATTTTTTTTTTTTTTACGTTATGAGTGGGGAGCGAAAACTTATTGTTTTGACTTAAGAAAAAAGTGTACATCTAAAATGGAGATGCACAATGCACAAATTTAGAAAGAGATAATTCCAAAGAGTCTCTGCAATTTTTAGGGATTGTAAGCTCTTTTTAGCTTTTATATCTCAGGTTTTGCAATCGTCGGGAAAAGGGGGAGGCGGGGGATTTTTAACTGAGTGTTGACTCCCTATCCATAAGTCATTTCTTACAAAAATATAGCCTGTTACACATGAAAAATCACTTTACCGTTCATCTATGATTGTTAGGTCAGCTTTTTCCAAACAGGCCAAATAATGGCTTGTTTGACTCGAGTAAATAACTGCACATTCACTAGAGAATTTAATGAGCGTATGTTATTATCTTTAAAAGCTTTGGATCCATAGGTCATTTGCATCTTTAACATGTTTCAAGCTTGCATATCCATTTTTAAAACACATGTAGAAGAAATTTGTTTCTTGTAAAATTCGATGCTATTAGGGTTGAACTAGTGGAATTTCCCAAAATTGGATAACAAAAGTTTTGTGTTAATTTTTGGTGTGTGAATAAATTTTCTTTACATACATTTCTTATTGTTTTAAATTTTTACAATACATAAACTCTAAAATTTTTATTGTGCTGTGATCTATTTGCCTTTTTTTGTTTTCGGGATGAAGGGAGAGAGAAAACTCAAAGTTTTGATTTAAGAAAAAAGTGTATATTTAAAATGGAGACACACAGTGCACAAATGTAGAGAGAAATAATTCCAAAGAGTGTTTGTAATTTTTAGGGAATTTAAGCTCTTTTTAGTTTTTATATCTCAGGTTTTGCAATCGTCGGAAAAAGGGGGAGGCGGAGTGTTTTTAACTGAGTGTTGACTCTCAATCCGTAAGTCAGTTCTTACAAAAATATAGCCCGTTACGGATGATAAATCACATTACAATCATGTATGATTGTTAGGTAAGCTTTTTGTAAACGGGCAAAATAATGGCTTGTTTGACTCGGGTAAATATCGTGTCGCACGTTTACTTAAGAATTTAATGAGCGTTTGTTTTTCTCATTAAAAGCTTTGGATCCATAGGTCATTTGCATCTTTAACATGTTTCAAGCATGCGTATCCATTTTTAAAACACGTGTAGAAGAAATCTCTTTCATGTAAAATTCCAAGCTATTAGGGTTGAACTAGTGGAATTTCCCAATCTTGGAAAACAAAACTTTTGGGTTCATTTGTGGTTTGTGAATAAATTTTCTTTACTTACATTTTTTATTTTTTTAAATTTTTTCCATACATAAACTCTAAAATTTTCATTTTGTTGTAATCAATTTGCCTTTTTTTTTTTACGGCATGATGGGGGAGCTAAAACTCAAAATTTTCATTTAAGAAAAAAGTGTACATCTAAAATGGAGATGGACAATGCAAAAAATTAGAAAGAGATAATTCCAAAGAGTCTCTATAATTTTTAGAGATTGTAAGCTCCTTTTAGTTTTTATATCTCAGGTTTTGCCATCGTCGGGAAAAGGGGGATGCGGGGGATAATTAATTGAGTGTTGACCCCATATCCATAAGTCATTTCTTACAAAAATATAGCCCGTTACACATGATAAATCACTTTACAATTCAACTATGATTGTTAGGTCAGCTTTTTCCAAACGGGCAAAATAATGGCTTGTTTCATTCAAGTAAATATCCCATCGCACTTTCACTAGAGAATTTAATAAGTGTATGTTATTCTCTTTAAAAGCTTTGGATCCATAGGTCATTTGCATTTTTAACATATTTCAAGCTTGCATATCCATTTTTAAAACACGTGTAGAAGAAATCTCTTTCTTGTAAAATTCCATGCAATTAGGGTTGAACTAGTGGAATTTCCCAAACTTGGAAAACAAAACTTTTGTGTTCATTTTGTTGTGATCTTTTTGCCTCTTTTTGTTTACGGGATGAAGGGAGAGAGAAAACTCAAAGTTTTGATTTAAGAAAAAAGTGTACATCTAAAGTGGAGATCCAAAATGCACAAATGTAGGGAGAGAAAATTCCAAAGAGTGTTTGAAATTTTTAGGGATTATAAGAACTTTTTAGTTTTTATATCTCAGGTTTTCCAATAGTCGGGAAAAGGGGGAGGCGGGGTATTTTTAACTGACTGTTGACTCCCAATCTGTAAGTCATTTCTTTCAAATATATAGCCCGTTACTCATGAATAATCACATTACAATCATCTATGATTGTAATGTCAGCATTTTGCAAACGGGCAAAATAATGGCTTGTTTGACTTGGGTAAATATCCCGCCCCGCGTCCACTAGAGAATTTAATGAGTGTTTGTTATTCTCATTAAAAGCTTTGGATCCATAGGACATTTGCATCTTTATCATGTTTCAAGCATGCATATCTATTTTTAAAACACGTGTAGAAGAATTCTCTTTCGTGTAAAATTTCAAGCCATTAGAGTTGAACTAGTGGAATTTCCCAAACATGGATAACAAAAATTTTGTGTTCATTTGTGGTGTGTGAATAAATTTTCATTACTTACATTTGTTATTGTTTTAATTTTTTTCCATACATAAACTCTAAAATTTTCATTTAGTTGTGATCTATTTAGCTTTTTTTTGTTTACGGCATGAAAGGAGAACAAAAACTCAAAGTTTTGATTTAAGAAAAAATTGTACATCTAAAATGAAGATGCACAATGCACAAATTTAGAGAGATATAATTCCAAAGAGTGTCTGTGATTTTTTAGGATTGTGAGCTCTTTTCAGTTTTTAGTTCTCAGGTTTTGCAATCGTCGGGAAAAGGGGGAGGCGAGGGAATTTTAATTGAGTGTTGACTCCCAATCTGTAAGTCATTTCTTACAAAAATATAGCCTATTACGAATCAAAAATCACTTTACAATCATCTATGATAGTTAGGTCAGCTTTTTGCAAATGGGCAAAATGAAGGCTTGTTTGACTCAGGTAAATATCCCGTCGCACGTTCACTTCAAAATTTAATGAGCGTTTGTTATTTTCATTAAAAGCTTTGGATCCATAGGTCATTTGCATCTTTAACATGTTTCAAGCATGCATATCCTTTTTTAAAATACCTGTAGAAGAAATCTCTTTCTTGTAAAATTCCAAGCTATTAGGGTTGAACTAGTGGAATTTCCCAATCTTGGAAAACAAAATTTTGTGTTCATTTGTGGTGTGTTAATAAATTTTCATTACTTACTATTATTATTGTTTTAATTTTTTTCCATACATAAACTCTAAAATTTACATTTGGTTGTGATCTATATACCTTTTTTTGTTTACGGCATGAAGGGAGAACGAAAAATCAAAGTTTTCATTTAAGAAAAAAGTGTACATCTAAAATGGAGATGCACAATGCACAAATGTCGAGAGATATAATTCCAAAGAGTGTCCGTGATTTTTAAAGATTGTGAGTTCTTTTCAGTTTTTAGTTCTTAGGTTTTGCCATCGTCGGGAAAAGGGGGAGGCGGGGGATTTTTAATTGAGTGTTGACTCCCAATACGTAAGTCATTTTTTACAATAATATAGCCCGTTACAAATGAAAAATCACTTTACAATCATCTATGATTGTTTGGTCAGATTTTTGCAAACGGGTAAAATAATGGCTTGTTTGACTCAGGTAAATATCCCATCGCACGTTCACTTAAGAATTTAATGAGCCTTTGTTATTCTCATTAAAAGCTTTGGATCCATAGCTCATTTTCATCTTTAACATGTTTCAAGCATGCTTATCCATTTTTAAAACACGTGTAGAAGAAATCTTTTTCTTGTAAAATTCCAAGCTATAAGGGTTGAACAAGTGGAATTTCCCAATCTTGGAAACCTAAACTTTTGGGTTCATTTGTGGTTTGTGAATAAATTTTCTTTACTTACATTTTTTATTTTTTTAAATTTTTTCCATTCATAAACTCTAAAATTTTCATTTTGTTGATATCAATTTGCCATTTTTTTTTTTTACGGTATGAAGGGGGAGCGAAAACTCAAAATTTTCATTTAAGAAAAAAGTGTACATCTAAAATGGAGATGCACAATGCACAAATTTATAAAGAGATAATTCCAAAGAGGCTCTGTAATTTTTAGGGATTGTAAGCTCTTTTTAGTTTTTATATCTCAGGTTTTGCAATCGTCGGGAAAAGGGGGAGGCGGGGGATAATTAACTGAGTGTTGACTCCCTATCCACAAGTCATTTCTTACAAAAATATAGCCCGTTACTCATGATAAATCACTTTACAATTCATCTATGATTGTTAGGTCAGCTTTTTCCAAACGGGCAAAATAATGTCTTGTTTGACTCGGGTAAATATCCCACCGCAAGTTCACTAGAGAATTTAATAAGCGTATGTTATTCTCTTTAAAAGCTTTGGATCCATAGGTCATTTGCATCTTTAACATGTTTCAAGCTTGCAAATCCATTTTTAAAACAAGTGTATAAGAAATCTCTTTCTTGTAAAATTCCAAGCTATTAGGGTTGAAGTAGCGGAATTTCCCAAACATGGATAACAAAAGCTTTGTGTTAATTTTTGGCGTGTGAATAAATTTTCTTTACTTACATTTGTTATTGTTTTAATTTTTTTCTACACATTAACTCTAAACTATTCATTTTTTTGTGATCTATTTGCCTTTTTTTGATTACGGGATGAAGGGAGAGCGAAAACTCAAAGTTTTGATTTAAGCAAAAAGTGTACATCTAAAATGGAGATGCACAATGCACAAATATAGAGAGATATAATTCCAAAGAGTGTTTGTGATTTTTAAGGATTGTGAGCTCTTTTCAGTTTTTAGTTCTTGGGTTATGCAATCGTCGGGAAAAGGGGGAGGCGGGGGATTTTTAATTGAGTGTTGACTCCCAATCCGTAAGTCATTTCTTAAAATAATATAGCCTGTTACGAATGAAAAATTACTTTACAATCATCTATGATTCTTAGGTCAGCTTTTGCAAACGGGCAAAATAATAGCTTGTTTGACTCGGGTAATTATCCCGCCGCACGTTCACTTAAGAATTTAATGAGCGTTTGTTATTCTCATTAAAAGCTTTGGATCTATAGGTAATTTGCATATTTAACATGTTTCAAGCATGTGTATCCATTTTTAAAACACGTGTAGAAGAAATTTCTTTCTGGTAAAATTCCAAGCTATTAGCGTTGAACTAGTGGAATTTACCAATCTTGGATAACAAAACTTTTGTGTTCATTTGTGGTTTGTGAATAAATTTTCTTTACTTAAATTTTTTATTTTTTAAAATTTTTCCATGTATAAACTCTAAAATTTTAATTTTGTATTAATCAATTTGCCTTTTTTTTTTTTTACGGTATTAAGTGGGAGCGAAAACTCAAAATTTTCATTGAATAAAAAAGTGTACATCTAAAATGGAGATGCACAATGCACAAATTTGGAAAGAGATAATTCCAAAGAGTGTCTGCAATTTTTAGGGATTGTAAGCTCTTTTTAGTTTTAATATCTCAGGTTTTGCAATCGTCGGGAAAAGGGGGAGGGGGGTTTGGGGGGGGTGGGGGTTTAACTGACTGTTGACTCCCTTTCCATAAGTCATTTCTTACTAAAATATAGCCCGTTACACAAGATAAATCACTTTACAATTCATCTATGATTATTAGGTCAGCTTTTTGCCAACGGGCAAAATAATGGCTTGTTTGACTCGGGTAAATATCCCACCGCACGTTCACTAGAGAATTTAATGAGAGTATGTTATTCTCTTCAAAATAATGGCTTGTTTGACTCGGGTAAATATCCATTGGTCATTTGCATCTTTAACATGTTTCAAGCTTGCATATCCATTTTTTAAACAAGTGTAGAAGAAATCTCTTTCTTGTAAAATTCCATGCTATTAGGGTTGAACTATTGGAATTTCCAAAACGTGGATAACAAAAGTTTTGTGTTAATTTTTGGTGTGTGAATAAATTTTCTTTACTTACATTTGTTATTGTTTTAAATTTTTTCCACACATAAACTCTAAAATTTTCATTTTGCTGTGATCTATTTGCCTTTTTTTGTTTACGGGATGAAGGGAGAGAGAAAACTCAAAGTTTTAATCTAAGAAAAAAGTGTACATTTAAAATGGAGACGCACAATACACAAATGTAGAGAGAGATAATTCAAAAGAGTGTCTGTCATATTTAGGGAATTTCAGCTCTTTTTAGTTTTTATATATCAGGTTTTGCAATGGTCGGGAGAAGGGGGAGGTGGGGGTGTTTTTAACTGAGTATTGACTCACAATCCGTAAGTCATTTCTTTCAAAAAATAGCCTGTTACTCATGATAAATCACATTACAATCATCTATAAATGTTAGGTCAGCATTTTACGAACGGGCAAAATAATGGCTTGTTTAACTCGGGTAAATATCCTATAGCACGTTCACTAGAGAATTTATTGAGTTTTTGTTATTCTCATTAAAAGCTTTGGATCCTTAGGTCATTTGCATCTTCAACATGTTTCAAGAATGCATATCCATTTTTAAAACACGTGTAGAAGAATTCACTTTCTTGTAAAATTTCAAGCTATTGGGGTTGAACTAGTGGAATTTCCCAAACTTCGATAACTAAAATTTTGTGTTCATTTGTGGTGCGTGAATAAATTTTCATTACTTATATTTGTTATTCTTTTAATTTTTTTCCATCCATAAACTCGAAAATTTTCATTTTCTTGTGATCTATTTAGCTTTTTTTGTTTATGGCATGAAGGGAGAATGAAAACTCAAAGTTTTGATTTAAGAAAAAATTGCACATCTAAAATGAAGATGCACAATGCACAAATGTAGAGAGATATAATTCCAAAGAGTGTCTGTGAGTTTTTAGGATTGTGAGCTCTTTTCAGTTTTTAGTTCTCAGGTTTTGCAATCGTCGGGAAAAGGGGGAGGCGGGGGATTTTTAATTGAGTGTTGACTCCCAATCCGTAAGTCATTTCTTAAAATAATATAGCCTGTTACGAGTGAAAAATCACTTTACAATCATCTATGATTGTTAGGTCAGCTTTTTGCAAACGGGCAAAATAAAGGCTTGTTTGACTCAGGTAAATATCCCGCCGCATGTTCACTTCAAAATTTAAGGAGCGTTTGTTATTTTCATTAAAAGCTTTGGATCCATAAGTCATTTGCATCTTTAACATGTTTCGAGCATGCATATCTTTTTTTAAAACACGTGTAGAAGAAATTTCTTTCTTGTAAAATTCCAATCTATTAGGGTTGAACTAGTGGAATTTCCCAATCTTGGATAACAAAACTTTTGTTTTCATTTGTGGTTTGTGAATAATTTTTCTTTACTTAAATTTTTTTTTTAAATTTTTTCCATACATGAACTGTAAAATTTTCATTTTGTTGTTATCAACTTGCCTTTTTTTTTTTTTTTTTTTTTTACGGTATGATGTGGATGTGAAAACTCCAAATTTTGATATAAGAAAAAAGTGTACATCTAAAATGGAGATGCACAATGCACAAATGTAGAAAGAGATAATTCCAAAGTGTGTCTGTAATTTTTAGGGATTGTAAGCTCTTTTTAGTTTTTATATCTCAGGTTTTGCAATCGTTGGGAAAAGGGGGAGGCGGGGTATTTTTAACTGAGTGTTGACTCCCTATCGATAAGTCATTTCTTACAAAATATTGCCCGTTACACATGATAAATCACTTTACAGTTCATCTACGATTGTTAGGTTAGCTTTTTCCAGACGGGCCAAATAATGGCTTGTTTGACTCGTGTAAATATCCCACCGCACGTTCACTAGAGAATTTAATGAGCGTATGTTATTCTCTTTAAAAGCTATGGATCCATAGGTCATTTGCATCTTTAACATGTTTCAAGCATGCATATCCATTTTTAAAACACGTGTAGAAGAAATCTCATTCTTGTCAAATTCCAAGCAATTAGGGTTGAACTCGTGGAATTTGCAAAACATGGATAACAAAAGTTTTGTGTTAATTTTCGGTGTGTGAATAAATTTTCTTTACTAACATTTGTTATGTTTTCAATTTATTCCATACATAAACTCTAAAATTTTCATTTTACTGTGATCTATTTGCATTTTTTTTGTTTACGGGATGAAGGGAGAGAGAAAACTCAAAGTTTTGATTTAAGAAAAAAGTATACATTTAAAATGGAGACGCACAGTGCACAAATTTAGAAAGAGATAATTCCAAAGAGTCTCTGTAAGTCTTAGGGATTGTAAGCTATTTTTAGTCTTTATATCTCAGGTTTTGCAATCGTCGGGAAAAGGGGGAGGTGGAGGATAATTAACTGAGTGTTGACTCCCTATCCATAAGTCATTTCTTATAAAAATATAGCCCGTTACACATGATAAATCACTTTACAACTCATCTATGATTGTTAGGTCAGCTTTTCCCAAACGGGCAAAAC
Source organism: Aristolochia californica (assembly GCF_029961685.1). NCBI lineage: Eukaryota > Viridiplantae > Streptophyta > Magnoliopsida > Piperales > Aristolochiaceae > Aristolochia > Aristolochia californica. The sequence continues at coordinate 13,562,963 of NW_027181793.1, forward strand.
AATGGCTTGTTCGACTCGGGTAAATATCCCACCGCACGTTCACTAGAGAATTTAATAAGCATATGTTATTCTCATTAAAAGTTGTGGATCCATAGGTCATTTGCATCTTTAACATGTTTCAAGCTTGCATATCCATTTTCAAAACACATGTAGAAGAAATCTCTTTCTTGTAAAATTCCAAGCTATTAGGGTTGAACTAGTGGAATTTCCCAAACTTGGATAACAAAAGTTTTGTGTTAGTTTTCGGTGTGTGAATAAATTTTCTTTACTTACATTTTTTATTGTTTAAAATTTTTTCCACACAGACTCTAAAATTTTCATTTTGTTGTGATCTATTTGCCTTTTTTTGTTTACGGGATGAAGGGTGAGCGAAAACTCAAAGTTTTGATTTAAGAAAAAAGTGTACATCTAAAATGGAGATGCACAATGCACAAATGTAGGGAGTGATAATTCCAAAGAGTGTTTGTAATTTTTAGGGATTGTAAGATCTTTTCAGTTTTTATATCTCAGGTTTTACAATCGTCGGGAAAAAGGAGGAGGCGGGGTATTTTTAATTGACGGTTGACTCCCAATCTGTATGTCATTTCTTTCAAAAATATACCCCGTTACTCATGATAAATCACATTGCAATCATCTATGATTGTTAGGTCAGCATTTTGCAAACGGGCAAAATAATGGCTTGTTTGACTCGGGTAAATATCCCGCCGCACGTTGATGTAAAATTTTAGTTACATCGACTTTTATACCTCGCAAGCGTACGAATCGTTCATGTACTCTAGCAGTAAGCGAGGGTCATATCCACAGGGAGGATTGAATTTCGTGTATTCTTCAGTCAACTAGCCTAACCAAATATGATGAATTAATATGAACTAAATACTAATTATATCCTAAATTATCAAGCAACAATTTAATTAACTACTTGCACAACAGGAAACGTCAACTCTGGATTTTACCGTGATTCGTGCCTCTCTCGAGCGCCACGTAACTACGAATCCAGATTTCTCAATCCTTGCGTCTAGCCCCTCTCGGGCGCCTAGAGTTAAAGACAGAAATCGGATTAAAATACCAAAATCTAACCTCAATTATAATCTTACCCTAATTAACTAATTTAATCAAATATCAAGAAAACAAATCTCAAATAAACCTTAATTATCAAATCAGATTCAATTAACATTCAAAACCTAAGTTCAAACCATATAAAAAATCAAATTCAATAATGACGAATTACTCCCCTTCTTCCTCCTCTCGCTCGGGCAGCAACTCGTTCTCACGGGTGCTGCGATTTCCGGAAATTGGTGGCGTTGGGCAGCAATAGTGAGTGGCCGGAGGTAGAGACGACGCCGGCGGTTAGAAGCCGACAGCCGGAGGTAATGTCCGGCGAAGAGCGAAACAGAGCTGACGTTCTCTAACCGGCTCTCTCGAGTCTCGGTTAGAGTCGGAATGGCTCCGGGACTGGTCGGAATATGTAAACGACGCCGGAGGATGGTCTGAAAACGGAAGTGGCGCCGGAGAAGCCCTCTCGGATCCCCTCCCGGCCTGGCGAGCAAAGAATGGCAGCGTCGAACTCGCCGCAACGGAGACTCTCTCGAGCTCTCCTCGGGTCTGTTCTCGGTTGCCTGATGGTGGTGGACGACGGTGGTGAAAGGTCTTGGCCGGCGAACAGCGGTGGGGAACTCCTCTCGGGTCCTCCCCTGTTTCCGGTCAAAGTCCTCCCTTTTGGTCTCTACTCCTCTTCTCTTTACGCTCCCCCCTCTTCACGCCCTTCTTCTTCTTTAAATATGATTTTCTTATTTTAAAACGATTTGCCCTAGAAATTACCTCCATTTCACTAAGGGCATTTTGTTAAATATCTTCTTCTCCACCCAAATTCTCCTGAAATTCCATAATTGAATCTATAAAAAGCATTTCAGGAAGAAATAAGACTAAAAAATAATGAAATATAATTCAGGAGAGAGAAATATGCAATATCGACAGTGATTAATGCCAAATTCAATAAATGCTCATTTCATTTGAAAACCGATAAGTAACTACCTAAAATACAATTATAAAGGTTATTCTATTATAATTAACCTAGTTCTCATGTCAAAATATGGCATCTATCACACCCCCAAACCTAAATCTTTGCTAGTCCCTAGCAAAACAACAATCGAACCAAAATTAAGCCTAGGAAAACAAAATGCCACTTTCGTAGGGAGCACGATTGCATTTAGCGTATGCAACAAGCCGTTAAACCCCTACTCTGCAGTAGTGGACGAGTTATGTCTCGTGAGGGTTTGCATGGAATTTACCCACAAAATTCATCTAAATCATTAATATAAAAAGAAAAAAAACTGAAGAAAATTTACTCCTCATTAGCATATGACTAACACTTAGTATCGTAAAATATCTGAAATTCATATGAGATCTTGCGAAATATTAAAACCTGTGTAAAAGATAGCCTATTATCAATCCAAATACACTCATTGTTACTCCACCTGAACCAATGTGACCCATAAGCTATTACTTCAACAAAACAAAGAGGCAGCAAATAACAATAAAATCCTGGTCACATCACAATTAAGAGAAAATAGTAAAGTAAGCCTGTTGTCTTACAATCTCACCAAAGAAATATACCAATTTCAATCTTGACTTGTAACTTCTTTCAAATTACAATTCATCATCAAAGTTAAGGAAACTCATTGCTTCCAGATTTAAAACCATTTTTCGCTATTACCAGCGCACTTTTGCTATTACCAGCGTAATTTTTGTTTTTTTTTGTTTTCTTCACTGAATACTTTTGGTATTACCACCATTTTGTATTCGTCTTCACTGCATATGCACTTATTTTTAAGTAACCCACTGTTCCGGTGCATGTCCCTGGGTTTGCCCAGGCTGTTTCTGAAGTTATCTGTCTTTTGCAAGCAAGAGCATTTTCATTTGCATTTATACATTAAAACAAGGAATTTTACTGAGGTATGAGTTCAAACAGGCATACAAGACTATTCAGACTAACATAGATCAACACTAGATTTACATGTTCTCTTTTGCAACTAAGTTCCAAGTCTAATGCAATAGGAAGCTATCCCACTGAATTCTCATGAATCACAACAAATGATATCGGATTTCTAATAGGCATATTCTACACAAATTTACGAAAATTTTTGAAAAATATTTGAGCAACTTATTTTAACTCTACTAATGTTAACCACATACTAAGAGGAGTAATTTGAAAACCACGAACAAAAATCGAACGAAAATTATTGCTAAGACATAAAAGAGTCGTTTCCCCCCCCCCCCCCCCCCCCCACAAACCTAAACCTGACATTGTCCTCAATGGGGAAAAGTTAAAACACTATAACGACTACAAAAAAAAAAAAATAATAAAGACCCCCAGGAATGATACATAGTCTCCCTCGAAGAAGGTTTACTCGTATCAGCCGTACCCGTAGGTAATCATCCGTAGATGAAACCGCTATCCCACATCACACTTTGAAGAAATCTCCGTGTGACTGGCCACTGAAGGCAGCAGGAATCACGCGTTGAACACAAGTCCTTAAGTTACTCACCATAAGGTTTTCATTCAATACTTCAAGATCGAACTGGTCAATCCCAGAACAGTTGTTTGAGTACAGACCTCTCAAACTAGGGACCAAAAGTCTGGTCATCGACTATCGGAACCATTTATGCTCTCAGCCGGTAAGAGAGTATGAATAAACCAAAAAAATAAAATAAAAATAAAAATAAAAATAAAAATGAAACTGTAATGTACAAAGGGATAGAAACGTGGGGATTGCCCACAGTGTGCTAAGTTTATAGTCGTAAGCAAGACTCTGACGCATTCAAGATGAAATGACAGGCTCCTCCAAGAAAATCACCATCACCTCCTCTGGTGTGGGGACATTCTCAAGATACGGTTTGAGCCTCTGACCGTTAACTTTGAAGATCGACCCGTCTCTGTGATTGCGGATCTCAATAGCGCCATGAGGAAACACCTGTGTAACTTCAAATGGACCGGACCACCTGGATCTTAGCTTCCCTGGAAACAAATGCAATCGTGAGTTATAAAGTAAAACATTCTGCCCAACAGTAAAAGACTTGCGAAAAATAGATTTATCATGTAAAAGCTTTGTTCGCTCCTTATACAGTTTGGCATTCTCATAAGCATCATGACGTATCTCTTCCAACTCATTCAATTGCAACTTTCTCTCCTCACCCGCTTGAGTTAAATCAAAATTTAAAGCCTTAATGGCCCAATAAGCTCTATGCTCAAGCTCAACAGGTAGATGACATGCTTTGCCGAATACTAGGCGAAATGGAGACATCCCAATAGGAGTCTTATAAGCGGTTCGATAGGCCCATAAGGCATCGTCCAATCGAGTGGACCAATCTTTCCTATCAAAGCGAACCGTCTTCTCCAAAATCCGTTTGATCTCTCTATTAGAGATTTCCACTTGACCACAAGTTTGCGGGTGGTATGGAGTGGACACCCGATGAGTGATGGAATATTTCTTCAATAAGGCCTCAAATGCTCTGTTACAAAAATGAGATCCCCCATCACTGATGATCACTCTCAGGGTACCAAATCGATTAAAGATATTTTCTTTTAAAAACTTTACCACCACTTTGTGATCGTTTGTCTTACATGATATAACTTCAATCCATTTAGAGACATATTCAATAGCAACAAGGATGTATTGATAGCCGAACGAGACAGGAAAAGGACCCATGAAGTCAATACCCCACACATCAAACAATTCAACAATAAGAATGGGGTTAAGAGGCATCATGTTCTTCCTAGACAAACAACCAGTTCGTTGGCATTTATCACACACCTGACAAAACTCATGGGCATCTCTAAATAACGAAGGCCAATAGAAACCACATTGCAAGACTTTAGCCGCGGTCTTTCTAGCACCAAAATGTCCACCACATGCGTGGGAATGACAGAATTCAAGAATGTTGGCAAAGTCTTGCTCATGTACACAACGCCTAATGACTTGGTCAGAACACACCTTGAACAAATAAGGGTCATCCCAAAAAAAATGTTTGACTTGGGAAAAGAATTTCAATCTATCTTGTTTACTCCAATAATCAGGAATCTTATGAGTTACAAGATAGTTGACTATATCAGCAAACCAAGGCAACTGGGATACTTGGAGAAGTTGTTCATCAGGGAAGGAATCATTTAAAGGAAGGAATCCTTCCTGAGGTACTACACATATCCTAGATAGATGATCAGCAACAACATTCTCACAACCCTTCTTATCTCGAATCTCAAGGTCAAATTCTTGCAATTGCAAGATCCATCTAATCAAGCGAGGTTTAGTGTCCTTGATGGATAATAAATACTTCAAAGCAGAATCATCAGTGAACACTATAACCTTTGACCCTAACAGATATGATCTGAATTTGTTCAAGGCAAACACAACAGCTAGCAACTCCTTCTCAGTGGTAGTATAATTCAATTGAGCATCATGAAGAGTTCGACTAGCATATTGAATGACACAGGGCATTTTATCTGTCTTTTGCCCCAAAACAGCCCCCAATGCATAGTCAGAGGCATCACACATCAACTCAAAAGGCAAAGACCAAATAGGGGGTTGGACAATGGGTGCAGTGGACAAACATTTCTTCAGTGTCTCAAAAGCATGAATACAGGCATCATCAAAGGCAAAAGCAACATCTTGAGCAAGTAAATTCGTCAAAGGACGAGAAATTTTGCTAAAGTCTTTAATGAAACGCCTATAGAACCCAGCATGGCCAAGGAAAGAACGCACTCCCTTCACAGAAGTAGGTGGTGACAGATTGGTAATTAGGTCAACCTTGGCTTTGTCCACTTCTACACCCCTCTCAGACACTACATGTCCTAACACAATTCCTTCTTTCACCATGAAGTGGCATTTCTCCCAATTCAAGACTAAATTGGACTTAATGCAACGGGACAATACGAGTGAAAGATTGTACAGACATGTATCAAAACTAGAGCTAAACACAGAAAAGTCATCCATAAAGACCTCTAAAAATTCACCAATCATGTCAGAAAAAATACTCATCATGCACCGTTGGAAAGTGGCGGGTGCATTGCATAAACCAAAAGGCATGCGTCTGTAAGCATAGGTGCCAAACGGACACGTGAATGTGGTCTTTTCCTGGTCTTCTGGAGCAATGGGAATTTGATTGTAGCCGGAGTATCCATCTAAGAAGCAATAAAAATTGTGGCCGGCCAATCGCTCTAGTACCTGATCAATGAAAGGTAGTGGGAAGTGATCCTTCCTAGTGACGGAATTAAGTTTTCTATAGTCAATGCAGACACGCCACTTGGTGGTAGTTCTTGTGGGAATCAATTCACCACTCTCATTTTTCATTATTGTTATCCCCCTTTCTTAGGGACAACTTGAATTGGACTCACCCAGGTGCTATCAGAAATAGGGTAAATGATTCCTGTCACAAGCAACCTAATGACTTCTTCTCTCACAACCTCCAGCATATGGGGATTTAACCTACGTTGCATCTCACGTGAGGCTTTAGTCCCCTCCTCCAAATGAATACGATGCATGCATATGGAGGGGCTAATCCCTTTTAAGGCATCAAGAGTCCACCCCAATGCCTCTCTGTGTGCTTGTAAAACTTCAGTCAATTCTTCCTCCTGCTCAATACTCAAATCAGAGGAAATAATGACTGGTAATGAGTTCATGGGTCCCAAGAACGCATACTTCAACGTGGAAGGAAGTGGCTTAAGATCTAGCTTGGAAGTTTCGAGAGGTTTGTCTAAGTCAAGAGGAAGATCTTGTGGATGATCAGTTGTGATAACCTCATAAGCTTCCTCCAACAAAGGTACAGAATTGAGTAAAGAATTAACCTCTTGGAAATATGTTTCCTCATCAAAATAGTCCATGTCTAAAGATGTTATGCAAGACTCAAAAGATTCAAGAGTGGATTCGTTATCAAGCATAACAGTTTCTATATTAAATGCAGGACTCAGATCATCAGACTCAAGTGGGTGGTGCCCGGCATTAAATACATTCAATGAGACCTTAAAATTTCCAAAAGACAACTCCAACTCACCACTTTTACAATGAATGATAGCATTAGATGTGGCTAAGAAGGGACGTCCTAGGATGACAGGAATTTGGTTGGTCACATTGAATACTGGTTCTGTATCAAGAACAATGAAATCAACCGGGAACAAAAATTTGTCCACTTTTATCAAAACATCTTCAACTATTCCTCGTGGTATCTTGACAGAACGGTCAGCTAGTTGAAGTGTGATGGGGGTAGGCTTCAATTCCCCCAAACCTAATTGCTGGTACACAAAGAAAGGAAGCAAATTCACACTTGCTCCTAAGTCAAGAAGAGCTCTCTGGATGGTATGTTCACCAATGACACATGAAATTGTGGGACATCCAGGATCTTTAACTTTAGGAGGAGTGTTGTGCTTCAGAATTGAGCTTACATTCTCAGTAAGAAAGACCTTTTTGTTAACATGTTGTTTTCTCTTCTGTGTACAAAGGTCTTTCAAAAATCGAGCATAGGCAGGGACTTGCCTAATAGCATCAAGAAGTGGAATGTTAATGTGAACCTTACTAAACAGTTCCAACGTTTCATGCATGCTATCTCCTTTCCTAGGTGGGCCCGATAACCTCTGTGGATAAGGAGCTAGTGGGACTTGGTTAGGGATCTGCTTGGTTGTTGGTGGAGAACTTGGAGGTTCGTCACTCAATGATGTGTCCCCATTGTCATCCTTTGACTCCTTAGACTTAGTGGTCCCTACCCCATTGTTCAACTCACGACCACTCCTAAGGGTGGTTATGGCTTTTGCTTGCTCATGGTGGGGTTTGGAACTCAACTCACTCTCATGTGTGATTTTGGGGTTAGGAATGGTTTGACTCGGGAGTCTATTTTGTGCTTGTTCACTCATGTGGCTGGCCAACTGACTCACTTGCATTTCAAGTTTGGCAATGGAGGACTGTGTATTCTGCATGAATAATTGAAGTGTATCCTCAAGTGAAGGTTTTTGTGGAATCAATGGTTGTTGGGTGAAGTGTGGGCGCGGAGCTTGGGGTTGAGTAAACCCTGGAGGACCCCCAACCTGTGGGCCCTTGGACCATGAGAAATTTGGGTGCCTAGCCCAACCCGGATTATATGTTTCTGAAAAAGGATCGTTCCGGTTTGGTCTATGAAAATTCTGGACTGCATTCAAGTCCTCAATGAGCTCTGGGTAGGATGAACTAGATGGACACATTTGTGTGGGATGAGATGAACCAGAGCATATGGCACAGACAGTAGATGGGTTAGGAGCAGGTGAACTCTTGGACACCATAAGGGCATCAATTTTTCTAGTCAACCCCTCAATCTTGGCCATGAGCATAGGTGTTTCACTAACCTCGTAGAGACCCCCTCTTTTGGTTTCGTGGGATCTCCTATCAACATTAAATGACGAACCCCATTGCTGAGATTGATCACTCAACGTTTCAAAGAAGTCCCACGCCTCACTAGCACTCTTACCCATCAAACTCCCACCACTCGTTGCATCTACCATGGATCTAACCTGGGGTGTAAGACCTTGATAAAAGTATTGCACTAAATGCCATTTCTCAAACCCATGATGCGGACACCTACGGATCAAATCCTTCCATTTCTCCCAAGCCTCATAAAAGTGTTCACCCTCCTGCTGCATAAGGTTGGAGATTTCTCTCCTGAGGGCTGTAGTTCTCTGAATGGGAAAGTACTTGGACAAAAATTTTGTGACTAACGTGTCCCATGAAGTAATGCTGCCCACCTCCAAGGAATTAAGCCAAGACTTGGCCTTATCCTTAAGTGAAAATGGAAAAAGTCTTAACCGGATATAGTCATCTGAGAAATTCTGGAATTTAAAAGTTGCACAAATATCTAAGAATTCCTTGATGTGGTAATATGGGTCCTCCTTATCCAACCCATAGAATGTAGGGAGGAGTTGGATCACACCCGGTTTCAACTCATAACTGGCGGCAGTAGTGGGTGGCAATATAATGCAAGAAGGTGATGTGAAGTGGGATGGGATAGAATAATCCCTCAGGGCTCTACGGTCACCTGCTGCAGGTAACTGTAATGGTTCGCCCTGATTGGCCATGGTAGCTCCTAACTTGACTTCGGGTGTTTTCCTACAAATATGTTCTACCTCTTCAACAAAGGGAGCTAATGGTTCACCTAGGGAGCGGCGCCCGTGCATAAAAACACAAAAAGAAACAAAATGAACTATCAAATTAAGCTAACAAACTCGCTACTAAAAATATGAACTAACTAGAAGAAATAAAAATAATTTCATAAAAAATACCAAACTAAAATTATGAAAGCAAAAAAAATAAAAAAATAAAAATAAAAACAAAAATAAAATAAAATAAAATCTAACCTAAGACTATGGAGAACAAAGATATACGCTTAATACGTGCCTCCCCGACAACGGCGCCAAAAACTTGATGTAAAATTTTAGTTACATCGACTTTTATACCTCGCAAGCGTACGAATCGTTCATGTACTCTAGCAGTAAGCGAGGGTCATATCCACAGGGAGGATTGAATTTCGTGTATTCTTCAGTCAACTAGCCTAACCAAATATGATGAATTAATATGAACTAAATACTAATTATATCCTAAATTATCAAGCAATAATTTAATTAACTACTTGCACAACAGGAAACGTCAACTCTGGATTTTACCGTGATTCGTGCCTCTCTCGAGCGCCACGTAACTACGAATCCAGATTTCTCAATCCTTGCGTCTAGCCCCTCTCGGGCGCCTAGAGTTAAAGACAGAAATCGGATTAAAATACCAAAATCTAACCTCAATTATAATCTTACCCTAATTAACTAATTTAATCAAATATCAAGAAAACAAATCTCAAATAAACCTTAATTATCAAATCAGATTCAATTAACATTCAAAACCTAAGTTCAAACCATATAAAAAATCAAATTCAATAATGACGAATTACTCCCCTTCTTCCTCCTCTCGCTCGGGCAGCAACTCGTTCTCACGGGTGCTGCGATTTCCGGAAATTGGTGGCGTCGGGTAGCAACAGTGAGTGGCCGGAGGTAGAGACGAGGCGACGACGGTTAGAAGCCGACGGCCGGAGGTAATGTCCGGCGAAGAGCGAAACAGAGCTGACATTCTCTAACCGGCTCTCTCGAGTCTCGGCTAGAGTCGGAATGGCTCCGGGACTGGTCGGAATATGTAAACGACGCCGGAGGATGGTCTGAAAACGGAAGTGGCGCCAGAGAAGCCCTCTCAGATCCCCTCCCGGCCTGGCGAGCAAAGAAAAGCAGCGTCGAACTCGCCGCGACGGAGACTCTCTCAAGCTCTCCTCGGGTCTGTTCTCGGTTGCCTGATGGTGGTGGACGACGGTGGACGACGGTGGCGAAAGGTCTTGGCCGGCGAACAGCGGTGGGGAACTCCTCTCGGGTCCTCCCCTGTTTCCGGTCAAAGTCCTCCCTTTTGGTCTCTACTCCTCTTCTCTTTACGCTCCCCCCTCTTCACGCCCTTCTTCTTCTTTAAATATGATTTTCTTATTTTAAAACGATTTGCCCTAGAAATTACCTCCATTTCACTAAGGGCATTTTGGTAAATATCTTCTTCTCCACCCAAATTCTCCTGAAATTCCATAATTGAATCTATAAAAAGCATTTCAGGAAGAAATAAGACTAAAAAATAATGAAATATAATTCAGGAGAGAGAAATATGCAATATCGACAGTGATTAATGCCAAATTCAATAAATGCTCATTTCATTTGAAAACCGATAAGTAACTACCTATAATACAATTATAAAGGTTATTCTATTATAATTAACCTAGTTCTCATGTCAAAATATGGCATCTATCACACCCCCAAAAATGTTTTTAATATTTTACCTTACATAAACTCTAAAATTTTCTTTTTTTTTTGTAATCAATTTGCCTTTTTTTTTTTTTTTTTTTTTACGGTTTGATGGGGGCGCGAAAACTCAAAATTTTGATTTAAGAAAAAAGTGTGGATCCAAAATGGAGATGCACAATGCAAAAATTTAGAAAGAGTTAATTCCAAAGAGTCACTTTAATTTTTAGGGATTGTAAGCTCTTTTTAGTTTTTATATCTCAGGTTTTGCAATCGTCGGGAAAAGGGGGAGGCGGGGGATAATTAATTGAGTGTTGAATCCCTATCCATAAGTCATTTCTTACAAAAATATAGCCCGTTACACATGATAAATCACTTTACAATTCATCTATGATTTTTAGGTCAGCTTTTTTCAAACGGGCAAAATAATGGCTCGTTTGACTCGGGTAAATATCCCACCGCACTTTCACTAGAGAATTTAATTAGCGTATGTTATTCTCTTTAAAAGCTTTGGATCCATAGGTCATTTGCCTCTTTAACATGTTTTAATCTTGCATATCCATTTTTAAAACACGTGTAGAAGAAATCTCTTTCTTGTAAAATTCCAAGCTATTAGGGTTGAACTAGTGGAATTTCCCAAACTTGGATCACAAAAGTTTTGTAGTAATATTTGGTGTGTGAATAAATTTTCTTTACTTACATTTTTTATTGTTTTAAATTTTTTTACACGCATAAACTCTAAAATTTTCATTTTGTTGTGATCTATTTGCCTTTTTTTGTTTACGGGATGAAGGGAGAGTGAAAACTCAAAGTTTTGATTTAGGAAAAAAGTGTACATCTAAAATGGAGATGCACAATGCACAAATGTAGGGAGAGATATTTCCAAAGAGTGTTTGTAATTTTTAGGAATTGTAAGATCTTTTTAGTTTTTATATCTCAGGTTTTGCAATCGTCGGGAAAAGGGAGAGGTGGGGTATTTTTAACTGACTGTTGTCTCCAAATCTGTATGTCATTTCTTTCAAAAATATACCTCGTTCCTCATGATAAATCACATTACAATCATCTGTGATTATTAGGTTAGCATTTTGCAAACGGGCAAAATAATGGCTTGTTTGATTCTGGTAAATATCCCGTCGCACGTTCACTAGAGAATTTAATGAGTGTTTGTTATTCTCATTAAAAACTTTGGATCCATAGGTCATTTGCATCTTTAACATGTTTCAAGCATGCATATCCATTTTTAAAACACGTGTAGAAGAATTCTCTTTCTTGTAAAATTTCAAGCTATTTGGGTTGAACTAGTGGAATTTCCCAAATTTGGTTAACAAAAATTTTGTGTTCATTTGTGGTGTGTGAATAAATTTTCAATACTTACATTTAGTATTGTTTTAAATTTTTTCCCTCGATAAACTCTAAAATTTTCATTTTTTTGTGATCTATTTACCTTTTTTTGTTTACGGCATGAAGGGAGAACCAAAACTCAAAGTTTTGATTTAAGAAAAAATTGTACATCTAAAATGAAGATGCACAATGCACAAATGTAGAGAGATATAATTCCAAAGAGTGTCTGTGATTTTTAAGGATTGTGAGCTCTTTTCAGTTTTTAGTTCTCAGGTTTTGCAATCGTCGGGAAAAAGGGGAGGCGGGGGATTTTTAATTGAGTGTTGACTCCCAATCCATAAGTCATTTCTTACAATAATATAGCCTGTTACGAATGAAAAATCACTTTACAATCATCTATGATTGTTAGGTGAGCTTTTTGTAAACAGGCAAAATAATGGCTTGTTTGACTCTGGTAAATATCCCACCGCACATTCATTGAGAATTTAATGAGCGTTTGTTATTCTCTTTAAAAGCTTTGGATCCATAGGTCATTTGCATTTTTAACATGTTTAAAGCATGCATATCCATTTTTAAAACACATGTAGAAGAAATCTCTTTCTTGTAAAATTCCATGCAATTAGGGTTGAACTAGTGGAATTTCCCAAACTTGGATAATTAAAGTTTCGTGTTAATTTTTGGTCTGTGTATAAATTTTCTTTATTTACATTTGTCATTGTTTTAAATTTTCATTTTTCTGTGATCTATTTGCCTTTTTTTCTTTACGAGATGAAGGGAGAGAGAAAACTCAAAGTTTTGATATAAGAAAAAAAGTGATCATTTAAAATAGAGACGCACAGTGCACAAATGTAGAGGGAAATAATTCCAAAGAGTGTCTGTAATTTTCAGGGAATTTAAGCTCTTTTTAGTTTTTTTATCTCAGGTTTTGCAATCGTCTAGAAAAGAGTGAGGCGAGGTGTTTTTAACTAAGTGTTGACACCCAATCCGTAAGTCATTTCTTACAAAAATATAGCCCGTTACGGATGATAAATCGCTTTACAATTATCTATGACTGTTAGGTAAGCTTATTGTAAACAAGAAAAATAATGGCTTGTTTGACTCTGGTAAATAGCCCACCGCACATTCATTGAGAATTTAATCAAAGTTTGTTATTCTCTTTAAAAGCTTTGGATCCATAGGTCATTTGCATCTTTAACATGTTTCAAGCATGCATATCCATTTTTAAAACACGTGTAGAAGAAATCTCTTTCTTGTAAAATTCCATGCAATTAGGGTTGAACTAGTGGAATTTCCCAAACATGGAAAACAAAACTTTTGTGTTCATTTGTGGTGTGTGAATGAATTTTCTATACTTACATTTTTTATTGTTTAATTTTTTTTATTTTGTTGTGATCTCTTTGCCTTTTTTTGTCACGGGATGAAGGGAGAGTGAAAACTCAAAGTTTTGATTTAAGGAAAAAGTGTACATCTAAAATGGAGATGCACAATGCACAAATGTACGGAGAGATAATTCCAAAGAGTGTTTGTAATTTTTAGGGATTGGAAGGTCTTTTTAGTTTTTATATCTCAGGTTTTGCAATCGTCGGGAAAAGGGGGAGGCGGGGGATTTTTAACTGAGTGTTGAATCCCTATCCATAAGTCATTTCTTACAAAAATATAGCCCGTTACACATGATAAATCAGTTTACAATTCATCTATGATTGTTAGGTCAGCTTTTTCCAAACGGGCAAAATAATGGCTTGTTTGACTCGGGTAAATATCCCACCGCACGTTCACTAGAGAATTTAATGAGCATATGTTATTCTCTTTAAAAGCTTTGGATCCATAGGTCATTTGCATTTTTAACATGTTTCAAGCTTGCATATCCATTTTTAAAACACGTGTAGAAGAAATCTCTTTCTTGTAAAATTCCAAGCTATTAGGGTTGAACAAGTGGAATTTCCCAAACTTGGATAACAAAAATTTTGTGTTAAGTTTTGGTGTGTGAATAAATTTTCTTTACTTACATTTGTTATTGTTTTAAATTTTTTCCATACATAAACTCTAAAATTATCATTTTGCTGTGATCTATTTGCCTTTTTTTGTTTATAGGATGAAGGGAGAGAGAAAACTCAAAGTTTTGATTGAAGAAAAAAGTGTACATTTAAAATGGAGATGCACAGTGCACAAATGTAGAGAGAAAAAATTCCAAAGAGTGTCTGTAATTTTTAGGGAATTTAAGCTCTTTTTAGATTTTATATATCAGGTTTTGCAATCGTCGGGAAAAGGGAGAGGCGGGGTGTTTTTAACTGAGTGTTGACTCCCAATCCGTAAGTCTTTTCTTACAAAAATATAGCCAGTTACGGATCATAAATCACTTTACAATCATCTATGATTATTAGGTAAGCTTTTTGTAAACGGGCAAAATAATGGATTGTTTGACTCGGGAAAATTTAATGAGCGTTTGTTATTATCAACAAAAGCTTTGGATCCATAGGTCATTTGCATCTTTAACATGTTTCAAGCATTCGTATCCATTTTTAAAACATGTGTAGAAGAAATATCTTTCTTGTAAAATTCCAAGCTATTAGGGTTGAACTAGTGGAATTTCCCAATCTTGGAAAACAAAACTTTTGGGTTCATTTGTGGTTTGTGAATAAATATTCTTTTCTTACATTTTTAATTTTTAAAAATTTTTTCCTTACATAAACTCTAAAATTTTCTTTTTTTTGTAATCAATTTGCCTTTTTTTTTTACGGTATGATGGGGGCACGAAAACTCAAAATTTTGATTTAAGAAAAAAGTGTGCATCTAAAATGGAGATGCCCAATGCACAAATTTAGAAAGAGTTAATTCCAAAGAGTCTCTGTAATTTTTAGGGATTGTAAGCTCTTTTTAGTTTTTATATCTCAGGTTTTCCATTCGTCGGGAAAAGGGGGAGGCGGGGGATAATTAATTGAGTGTTGCTTCCTATCCAAAAGTCATTTCTTAAAAAAAAATAGCCCGTTACACATGATAAATCACTTTACAATTCATCTATGATTTTTAATTCAGCTTTTTTCAAACGGGCAAAATAATGGCTCGTTTGACTCGTGTAAATATCCCACCGCACTTTCAATAGAGAATTTAATAAGCGTATGTTATTCTCTTTAAAAGCTTTGGATCCATAGGTCATTTGCATCTTTAACATGTTTCAAGCTTGCATATCCATTTTTAAAACACGTGTAGAAGAAATCTCTTTCTTGTAAAATTCCAAGCTATTAGGGTTGAACTAGTGGAATTTCCCAAACTTTGATAACAAAAGTTTTGTAGTAATATTTGGTGTGTGAATAAATTTTCCTTACTTACATTTGTTATTGTTTTAAAATTTTTTACACACATAAACTCTAAAATTTTCATTTTGTTGTGATCTATTCGCCTTTTTTTGTTTACAAGATGAAGGGAGAGTGAAAACTCAAAGTTTTGATTTAAGAAAAAAGTGTACATCTGAAATGGAGATGCACAATGCACAAATGTAGGGAGAGATAATTCAGAAGAGTGTTTGTAATTTTTAGGGATTGTAAGATCTTTTTAATTTTTATATCTCAGGTTTTCCAATCGTCGGGAAAAGGGAGAGGCGGGGTATTTTTAACTGACTGTTGACTCCAAATTTGTATGTCATTTCTTTCAAAAATATAGCCCGTTCCTCATGATAAATCACATTACAATCATCTATGATTGTTAGGTCAGCATTTTGCAAACGGGCAAAATAATGGCTTGTTAGAATCTAGTAAATATCCCGCCGCACGTTCACTAGAGAATTTAATGAGTGTTTGTTATTCTCATTAAAAGCTTTGGATCCATAGGTCATTTGCATCTTTAACATGTTTCAAGCATGCATTTCCATTTTTAAAACACGTGTAGAAGAATTCTCTTTCTTGTAAAATTTCAAGCTATTAGGGTTGAACTAGTGGAATTTCCCAAACTTGGATAACAAAAATTTTGTGTTCATTTGTGGTATGTGAATAAAATTTCATTACTTATATTTGTTATTGTTTTAATTTTTTTCCATCCATAAACTCTAAAATTTACATTTTGTTGTGATCTATTTACCTTTTTTTGTTTACGGCATGAAGGGAGAACGAAAACTCAAAGTTTTGATTTAAAAAAAAATTGTGCATCTAAAATGAAGATGCACAATGTACAAATTTAGAGAGATATAATTTCAAAGAGTGTCTGTGATTTTTAAGGATTGTGTGCTCTTTTCAATTTTTAGTTCTCAGGTTTTGCAATCGTCAGTAAAAGGGAGAGGCGGGGGATTTTTAATTGAGTGTTGACTCCCAATCCGTAAGACATTTTTTAAAATAATATAGCCTGTTACGAATGAAAAATATCTTTACAATCATCTATGATTGTTAGGTTAGCTTTTTGCAAACGGGCAAAATAAAGGCTTGTTTGACTCAGGTACATATCCCGCCGCACGTTCACTTAAGAATTTAAGGAGCGTTTGTTTTTTTCATTAAAAGCTTTGGATCCATAAGTCATTTGCATCTTTAACATGTTCCAAGCATGCATATCCTTTTTTAAAACATGTGTAGAAGAAATTTCTTTCCTGTAAAATTCCTAGCTATTAGGGTTGAACTAGTGGAATTTCCCAATCTTGGAAAATTAAATTTAGTGTTCATTTTTGGTGTGTGAATAAATTTTCATTACTTAAATTTATTATTTTTTTAATTTTTTTCCATACATAAACATTAAAATTTACATTTTGTTGTGATCTATTTACCTTTTTTTGTTTACGGCATGAAGGGAGAACGAAAACTCAACGTTTTGATTTAAGAAAAAAGTGTACATCTAAAATGGACATGCACAATGCACAAATGTAGAGAGATATAATTCAAAAGAGTGTCTGTAATTTTTAAGGTTTGTGAGTTCTTTTCAGTTTTTAGTTCTAAGGTTTTGGAATCGTCGGGAAAAGGGGGAGGTGGCAGATTTTTAATTGAGTGTTGTTTCCCAATCCGTAAGTCATTTCTTACAATAATATAGCCCGTTACGAATGAAAAATCACTTTACAATCATCTATGATTGTTAGGTCATCTTTTTGCAAACGGGCAATATAATGGGTTGTTTGACTCGGGAAAATATCCCGCCGCAGGTTCAATTAAGAATATAATGAGCGTTTGTTATTCTCATTAAAAGCTTTGGATCCATAGCTCAATTGCATCTTTAACATGTTTCAATCATGCGTATCCATTTTTAAAACACGTGTAGGAGAAATCTCTTTCTTGTAAAATTCCAAGCTATTAGGGTTGAACTAGTGGAATTTCCCAATCATGGATAACAAAACTTTTGTTTTCATTTTTGGTTTGTGAATAATTTTTCTTTACTTACATTTTTTTTTTTAAATATTTTCGTACATAAACTCTAAAATTTTCATTTTGTTGTTATCAATTTGCCTTTTTTTTTTTTACGGTATGAAGTGGAAGCGAAAACTCCAAATTTTGATTTAAGAAAAAAGTGTACATCTAAAATGGAGATGCAAAATGCAAAAATTTAGAAAGAGATAATTTCAAAGAGTGTCTTTAATTTTTAGGGATTGTAAGCTCTTTTTAGTTTTTATTTCTCAGGTTTTACAATCGTCGGGAAAAGGGGGAGGAGGGGGATTTTTAACTGAGTGTTGACTCCCTATCCATAAGTCATTTCTTACAAAAATATAGCACGTTACACATGATAAATCACTTTACAGTTCATCTATGATTGTTAGGTCAGCTTTTTCCAAACGGGCCTAATAATGGCTTGTTTGACTCGTGTAAATATCCCACCGCACGTTCACTAGAGAATTTAATGAGCGTATGTTGTTCTCTTAAAAACTTTGGATCCATAGGTCATTTGCATCTTTAACATGTTTGAAGCTTGCATATCCATTTTTGAAACACGTGTAGAAGAAATCTCTTTCTTGTAAAATTCCAAGCTATTAGGGTTGAACTCGTGGAATTTCCCAAACTTGGATAACAAAAGTTTTGTGTTAATTTTTGGTGTGTGAATAAATTTTCTTTTCTTACATTTGTTATTGTTTTAAATTTATTCCATACATAAACTCTAAAATTTTCATTTTGCTGTGATCTATTTGCCTTTTTTAGTTTACGGGATGAAGGGAGAGAGAAAACTCATAGTTTTGATTTAAGAAAAAAGTGTACATTTAAAATGGAGACGCACAGTGCACAAATTTAGAAAGTGATAATTCCAAAGAGTCTCTGTAATTTTTAAGGATTGTAAGCTCTTTTTAGTTTTTATATCTCTGGTTTTGCAATTGTCGGGAAAAGGGGGAGGCGGGGGATAATTAACTGAGTGTTGACTCCCTACCCATATGTCATTTCTTACAAAAATATAGCCCGTTACACATGATAAATCACTTTACAATTCATCTATGATTGTTAGGTCAGTTTTTTCCGAACGGGCAAAATAATGTCTTGTTTGACTCGGGTAAATATCCCACCGCACGTTCACTAGAGAATTTAATAAGCGTATATTATTCACTTTAAAAGCTTTGGATCCATAGGTCATTTGCATCTTTAACATATTTCAAGCTTGCATATCCATTTTTAAAACACATGTAGAAAAAATCGCTTTCTTGTAAAATTCCAAGCTATTAGGGTTGAACTAGCGGAATTTCCCAAACTTGGATAACAAAAGTTTTGTGTTAATTTTTCGTGTGTGAATAAATTTTCTTTACTTACATTTGTTATTGTTTTAAAATTTTTCCACACATAAACTCTAAAATTTTCATTTTGTTGTGATCTTTTTGCCTCTTTTTGTGTACGGGATGAAGGGAGAGCGAAAACTCAAAGTTTTGATTTAAGAAAAATGTGTACATCTAAAAGTGAGATGCACAATGCACAAATGTAGGGAGAGATAATTCCAAGGAGTGTTTGTAATTTTTAGGGATTGTAAGATCTTTTTAGTTTTTATATCTCAGGTTTTGCAATCGTCGGGAAAAGGGGGAGGCGGGGTATTTTTAACTGACTGTTGACTCCCAAATATGTATGTCATTTCTTTCAAAAATATTGGCCGTTACTCATGATAAATCACATTACAATCATCTATGATCGTTAGGTCAGCATTTTGCAAACAGGCAAAATAATGGCTTGTTTGACTCGGGTAAATATCCCGCCGCACGTTCACTAGAGAATTTAATGAGTGTTTGTTATTCTCTTTAAAAGCTTTGGATCCATAGGTCATTTGCATCTTTAACATATTTCAAGCTTGCATATCCATTTTTAAAACACATGTAGAAGAAATTGCTTTCCTGTAAAATTCCAAGCTATTAGGGTTGAACTAGCGGAATTTCCCAAACTTGGATAACAAAAGTTTTGTGCTAATTTTTGGTGTGTGAATAAATTTTCTTTACTTACATTTGTTATTGTTTTTTTTTTCCATACATAAACTCTAAAATTTACATTTTGTTGTGATCTATTTACCTTTTTTTGTTTACGGCATGAAGGGAGAACGAAAACTCAAAGTTTTGATTTAAGAAAAAAATGTACATCTAAAATGGAGATGCACAATGCCCAAATGTAGAGAGATATAATTCCAAAGAGTGTCTGAATTTTTTTAGGATTGTAAGCTCTTTTCAGTTTTTAGTTCTCACGTTTTGCAATCGTCGGGAAAAGGGGGAGGCTGAGGATTTTTAATTGAGTGTTGACTCCCAATCCGTAAGTCATTTATTACAATAATATAGCCTGTTACGAACGAAAAATCACTTTACAATCATCTATGATTGTTAGGTCAGCTTTTTGCAAACGGGCAAAATATTGGCTTGTTTGACTCGGGTAAATATCCCGCCGCACGTTCACTTGAGAATTTAATGAGCGTTTGTTATTCTCATTAAAAGCTTTGGATCCCTACATAATTTGCATCTTTTACATGTTTCAAGCATGCATATCCATTTTTAAAACACGTGTAGAAGAAATCTCTTTCTTGTAAAATTCCAAAGTATTAGGGTTGAACTAGTGGAATTTCCAAATCTTGGATAACAAAACTTTTGTGTTCATTTGTGGTTTGTGAATAAATTTTCTTTACTTACATTTTTTTTTAAATTTTTTCCATACATAGACTCTAAAATTTTCATTTTGTTGTGAAGAATTTTCCTTTTTTTTTTTTTTTTTTTACGGTAGGAATGCAGAGCGAAAGGTCAAAATTTTGATTTGAGAAAAAAGTGCATATCTAAAATGGAAATGCACAATGCACAAATTTAGAAAGAGATAATTCCAAAGAGTGTCTATAATTTTTAGGGATTGTAAGCTCTTTTTAATTTTTATATCTCAGGTTTTGCAATCATCGGGAAAAGGGGGAGGCAGGGGATTTTTAACTGAGTGTTGACTCCCTATCCATTAGTCATTTCTTACAAAAATATAGCCCCTTACACATGATAAATCACTTTACAATTCATCTATGATTGTTAGGTCAGCTTTTTGCAAACGGGCAAAATAATGGCTTGTTTGACTCGGGTAAATATCCCACCGCACGTTCACTAGAGAATTTAATGAGCGTATGTTATTCTCTTTAAAAGCTTTGGATCCATAGGTCATTTGCAACTTTAACAAGTTTGAAGATTAGATATCCATTTTTAAAACACGTGTAGAAGAAATCTCTTTCTTCTAAAATTCCAAGCTATTAGGGTTGAACTAGTGGAATTTCCCTAATTTGGATAACAAACGTTTTGTGCTAATTTTTGGTGTGTGAATAAATTTTCTTTACTTACATTTGTCATTGTTTTAAATTTATTCCACACATAAACTCTAAAATTTTCATTTTGTTGTGATCTATTTGCCTTTTTTTGTTTACGGGATGAAGGGAGAGCGAAAACTCAAAGTTTTGATTTAAGAAAAAATTGTACATCTAAAATGGAGATTCACAATGCACAAATGTAGGGAGAGATAATTCCAAAGAGTGTTTGTAACTTTTAGGGATTTTAAGATCTTTTTAGTTTTTATATCTCTGGTTTTGCAATCGTCGGGAAAAGGGGGTGGTGGATTTTTAACTGACTGTTGACTCCGAATCTGTATGTCATTTCTTTCAAAAATATAGCCTGTTACTCATGATAAATCACATTATAATCATCTATGATTGTTAGGTCAGCATTTTGCAAACAGGCAAAATAATGGCTTGTTTGACTCGGGTAAATATCCCGCCGCACATTCACTAGAGAATTTAGTGAGTGTTTGTTACTCTCATTAAAAGCTTTGGATCCATAGGTCATTTGCATCTTTAAAAATTTTCAAGCTTGCATATCCATTTTTAAAACACGTGTAGGGAGGGAGAAAACTCAAAGTTTTTATCTAAGAAAAAAGTGTACATTTAAAATGGGCACAGTACACAAATGTAGAGAGAGATAATTCCAAAGAGTGTCTTTAATTTTTAGGGAATTTCAGCTCTTTTTAGTTTTTATATCTCAGGTTTTGCAATCGTCGGGAAAAGGGGGAGGTGGGGTGTTTTTAACTGAGTATTGACTCCCAATCCGTAAGTTATTTCATACAAAAATATAGCCCATTACGGATGATTAATCACTTTACAATCATCTATGATTGTTAGGTAAGCTTTTTGTAAACGGGCAAATTAATGGTTTTTTTTACTCTGGTAAATATCCCACCGCACGTTCATTGAGAATTTAATGAGCGTTTGTTATTCTCTTTAAAAGCTTTGGATCCATAGGTCATTTGCATCTTTAACATGTTTCAAGCATGCATATCCATTTTTAAAACACGTGTAGAAGAAATCTCTTTCTTGTAAAATTCCATGCAATTAGGGTTGAACTAGTGGAATCTCCCAAACTTGGAAATCAAAACTTTTGTTCATTTGTGCGGGGTGAATTATTTTCTATAATGACATTTTTTATTGTTTTAATTTCTTTTCACACATTTACTCTAAAATTTTCATTTGGTTGTGATCTTTTTGCCTTTTTTTGTTTACGGCATGAAGGGAGAACGAAAACTCAAAGTTTTTATTTAAGAAAAAAGTGTACATCTAAAATGGAGATGCACATTGCACAAATGTAGAGAGATATAATTCCAAAGAATGTTTGTGATTTTTAAGGATTGTGAGCTCTTTTCAGTTTTTAGTTCTCAGGTTTTCAATCGTCGGGAAAGGGGGAGGTGGGGATTTTTAATTGAGTGTTGACTCCCAATTCGTAAGTCATTTCTTACAATAATATAGCCCGTTACGAATGAAAAATCACTCTACAATCATTTATGATTGTTAGGTCAGCTTTTTGCAAATGGGCAAAATAATGGCTTGTTTGACTCGGGTAAATATCCCGCCGCATGTTCAGTTAAGAATTTAATGAGCGTTTTTTATTCTCATTAAAAGCTTTGGATCCGTAGGTCATTTGCATCTTTAACATGTTTCAAGCATGTGTATCCATTTTTAAAACACGTGTAGAAGAAATTTCTTTCTTGTAAAATTCCAAGTTATTAGGGTTGAACTAGTGGAATTTACCAATCTTGTATAACAAAACTTTTGTGTTCATTTGTGGTTTATGAATAAATTTTCTTTACTTTAATTTTTTATTTTTTAAAATTGTTTCCATGTATAAACTTTAAAATTTTCATTTTGTATTAATAAATTTGCCATTTTTTTTTACCGTATGATAGGGGAGCGAAAACTTAAAATTTTGATTCAGGAAAAAAGTGTACATCTAAAATGGAGATGCACAATGCACAAATTTAGAAAGAGATAATTCCAAAGAGTGTCTGCAATATTTAGGGATTGTAAGCTCTTTTTAGATTTTATATCTCAGGTTTTGCAATTGCCGGGAAAAGGGGGAGACGGGGGATTTTTAACTGACTATTGACTCCCTATCCCTAATTCGTTTCTTTCAAAAATATAAACCCTTTCACATGATAAATCACTTTACAATTCATCTATGACTGTTAGGTCAGCTTGTTGCAAACGGGCAAAATAATGACTTGTTTGACTCGGGTAAATATCCCACCGCACGTTCACTAGAGAATTTAATGAGCATATTTTATTCTCTTTAAAAGCTTTGGATCCATTGGTCATTTGCAACTTTAACATGTTTCAAGCTTGCATATCCATTTTTAAAACACGTGTAGCAGAATTCTCTTTCTTGTAAAATTCATGGCTATTAGGGTTGAACTATTGGAATTTCCCAAACTTGGATAGCAAATGTTTTGTGTTAATTTTTGGTGTGTGAATAAATTTTCTTTATTTACATTTGTTATTGTTTTAAATTTTTTCCATACATAAACTCTAAAATTTTCTTTTTGATGTGATCTATTTGCCTTTTTTTTTACGGGAAGAAGGAAGAGAGAAAACTCAGAGTTTTGATCTAAGAAAAAAGTGTACATTTAAAATGGAGACGCACAGTACACAAATGTAGAGAGAGATAATTCCAAAGAGTGTATGTAATTTTTAGGGAATTTCAGCTCTTTTTAGTTTTTATATCTCAGGTTTTGCAATCGTCGGGAAAAGGGGGTGGTGGGGTATTTTTAACTGAGTATTGACTCCCAATCCGTAAGTCATTTCTTACAAAAATATAGCCCATTACGGATGATTAATCACTTTACAATCATCTATGATTGTTAGGTAAACTTTTTGTAAACGGGCAAAATAATGGCTATTTTGACTCTGGTAAATATCCCACCGCACGTTCATTGAGAATTTAATGAGCGTTTTTTATTCTCTTTAAAAGCTTTGGATCCATAGGTCATTTGCATCTTTAACATGTTTCAAGCATGCATATCCATTTTTAAAACACGTGTAGAAGAAATTTGTTTCTTGTAAAATTCCATGCAATTAGGGTTGAACTAGTGGAATTTCCCAAACTTGGAAAACAAAATTTTTGTGTTCATTTGTGGTGTGTGAATAATTTTCTATACTTACATTTGTTATTGTTTTAATTTTTTTTCACACATAAACTCTAAAATTTTTATTTTGTTGTGATCTATTTGCCTTTTTTTGTTTACAGGATGAAGGGAGAGCGAAAACTCAAAGTTTTGATTGAAGAAAAAAGTGTACATCTAAAATAGAGATGCACAATGCACAAACGTAGAGAGGGATAATTCCAAAGAGTGTTTGTAATTTTTAGGGATTCTGAGATCTTTTTAGTAGTATATCTCAGGTTTTACAATCGTAGGGCAGAGGGGGAGGCGGGGTATTTATAACTTACTGTTGGCTCCCAATCCGTATGTCATTTCTTTCAATAACATAGCCCGTTACTCATGATAAATCACATTACAATCATCTATGATTGTTAGGTCAGCTTTTTGCAAATGGGCAAAATAATGGCTTGTTTGATTCGAGTAAATATCCCGCCGCACGTGCACTTCAGAATTTAATGAGTGTTTGTTATTCTCATTAAAAGCTTTGGATCCATAGGCCATTTGCATCTTTAACATGTTTCAAGCATGCATATCCATTTTTAAAACACGTGTAGAAGAATTCTCTTTCTTGTTAAATTTCAAGCTATTACGGTTGAACTAGTGGAATTTCTCAAACTTGGATAACAAAAAATTTGAGTTCATTTGTGGTGTGTGAATAAATTTTTATTCCTTAAATTTGTTATTGTTTTAATTTTTTTCCATACATAAACTCTAAAATTTACATTTTGTTGTGATCTATTTACCTTTTTCTGTTTACGGCATGAAGGGATAACGAAAACTCAAAGTTTTGATTTAAGAAAAAAGTGTACATCTAAAATGGAGATGCACAATGCACAAATGTAGAGAGATATAATTCTAAAGAGTGTCTGTGATTTTTAAGGATTGTGAGCTCTTTTCAGTTTTTAGTTCTCAGGTTTTGCAATCGTCGGGAAAAGGGGGAGGCGGGGGATTTTTAATTGAGTGTTGACTCCCAATCCGTAAGTCATTTCTTACAATAATATAGCCCGTTACAAATGAAAAATCACTTTACAATCGTCTATAATTGTTAGGTCAGCTTTTTGCAAATAGGCAAAATAATGGCTTGTTTGACTCAGGTAAATATACCGTCGCACGTTCACTTCAGAATTTAATGAGCGTTTGTTATTCTCATTAAAAGCTTTGGATCCATAGGTCATTTGCATCTTTAACATGTTTCAAGCATGCATATCCATTTTTAAAACACGTGTAGAAGAAATCTCTTTCTTGTAAAATTCCAAGCTATTAGGGTTGAACTAGTGGAATTTCCCAATCTTGGATAACGAAACTTTTGTGTTCATTTATGGTTTGTGATTAAATTTTATTTACTTAAATTTTTTATTTTAAATTTTTTTTTCCTCACATAAACTCTAAAATTTTCATTTTGTGGTGATCTATTTACCATTCTTTTTTTTTTTACGGTATGAAGGGGGAGCGAAAACTCAAAGTTTTGATTTAAGAAAAAAGTGTACATATAAAATGGAGATGCACAATGCACAAATTTAGAAAGAGTCAATACCAAAGAGTGTCTGTAATTTTTAGGGATTGTAAGCTCTTTTTACTTTTTATATCTCAGGTTTTGCAATCATCGAGAAAAGGGGGAGGCGGGGAATTTTTAACTGAGTGTTGACTCCCTATCCATAAGTCATTTCTTACAAAAATATATCCCGTTACAAATGAAAAATCACTTTACAATCACCTATGATTGTTATGTCAGCTTTTTGCAAACGGGCAAAATAATGGCTTGTTTGACTCGGGTAAATATCCCGCCGCACGATCACTTCTAAATTTAATGAGCGTTTGTTATTCTCATTAAAAGCTTTGGATCCATAGGTCATTTGCATCTTTAACATGTTTCATGCATGCATATCCATTTTTTAAACACGTGTAGAAGAAATCTCTTTCTTGTAAAATTCCAAGCTATTAGGGTTGTACTAGTGGAATTTCCCAATCTTGGATAACAAAACTTTTGTGTTCATTTGTGGTTTGTGATTAAAATTTCTTTACTTACATTTTTTATTTTTAAATTTTTTTTCGATACATAATCTCTAAAATTTTCATTTTGTTGTGTTCTATTTACCATTTTTTTTTACGGTATGAAGGGGGAGCGAAAACTCAAAGTTTTGATTTAAGAAAAAAGTGTACATCTAAAATGGAGATGCACAATGCACAAATTTAGAAAGAGATAAGAGTGTCTGTAATTTTTAGGGATTGTAAGCTCTTTTTAGTTTTTATATCTCAGGTTTTGCAATCATCGGGAAAAGGGGGAGGCGGGGGATTTTTAACTGAGTGTTGACTCCCTATCCATAAGTCATTTCTTACAAAAATATAACCCATAACAAATTAAAAATCACTTTACAATCTTCTACGATTGTTATGTCAACTTTTTGCAAATGGGCAAAATAATGGCTTGTTTGACTCGGGTAAATATCCCGCCGCACGTTCACTTCTGAATTTAATGAGCGTTTGTTATTCTCATTAAAAGCTTTGGATCCATAGGTCATTTGCATCTTTAACATGTTTCATGCATGCATATCCATTTTGTAAACACGTATAGAAGAAATCTCTTTCTTGTAAAATTCCAAGCTATTAGGGTTGAACTAGTGGAATTTCCCAATCTTGGATAACAAAACTTTTGTGTTCATTTGAGGTTTGTAATTAAAATTTCATTACTTAAATTTTTTATTTTTAAAATTTTTTTCAATACCGAAACTCTAAAATTTTCAATTGGTTGTGATCTATTTACTTTTTTTTTTCTTACGGAATGAAGGGGGAGCGAAAACTCAAAGTACTGATTTAAGAAAAAAGTGTACATCTAAAATGGAGATGCACAATGCACAAATTTAGAAAGAGATAATTCCAAAGAGTGTCTGTAATTTTTTAGGATTGTAAGCTCTTTTTAGTTTTTATATCTCAGGTTTTGCAATCATCGGGAAAAGGGGGAGGCGGAGGATTTTTAACTGAGTGTTGACTCCCTATCCATAAGTCATTTCTTACAAAAATATAGCCCGTTACACATGAAAAATCACTTGACAGTTCATCTATGATTGTTAGGTCAGCTTTTTCCAAACAGGACAAATAATGGCTTGTTTGACTCGGGTAAATACCCCACCGCACGTTCACTAGAGAATTTAATGAGCGTATGTTATTCTCTTTAAAAGCTTTGGATCCATAGGTCATTTGCATCTTTAACATGTTTCAAGCTTTCATATCCATTTTTAAAACACGTGTAGAAGAAATCTCTTTCTTGTAAAATTCCAAGCTATTAGGGTTGAACTAGGGGAATTTAACAAACTTGGATAACAAAAGTTTTGTGTTAATTTTTGGTGTGTGAATAAATTTTTTTTACTTACATTCGTTATTTTTTTAAATTTTTAGCATACATAAACTCTAAAATTTTCATTTTGATGTCATCTATTTGCCTTTTTTTTGTTTACGGGATGAAGGGAGAGAAAAAACTCAAAGTTTTGATTTAAGAAAAAAGAGTACATTTAAAATGGAGACGCACAGTGCACAAATGTAGAGAGAAATAATTCCAAAGAGTGTCTGTAATTTTTAGGGAATTTAAGCTCTTTTTAGTTTTTATATGTCAGATTTTGCAATTGTCGGGAAAAGGGGGAGGCGGGGTGTTTTTAACTGAGTGTTGACACCCAATCCGTAAGTCATTTCTTACAAAAATATAGCCCGTTACGGATGATAAATCACTTTACAATCGACTATGATTGTTTGGTAAGTTTTTTGTAAACGGGCAAAATAATGGCTTGTTTGACTCGAGTAAATATCCCGCCGCACGTTCACTTAAGAATTTGTTGAGCCTTTGTTATTCTCATTAAAAGCTTTTGATCCATAGGTCATTTGAATCTTTAACATGTTTCAAGCTTGCGTATCCATTTTTAAAACACGTGTAGAAGAAATCTCTTTCTTTTAAAATTCCAAGCTATTAGGGTTGAACTAGTGGAATTTCCCAATCTTGGAAAACAAAAATTTTTGGTTCATTTGTGGTTTGTGAATAAATTTTCTTTACTTTCGTTTTTTATTTTTTAAAATTTTTTCCATACATAAACTCTAAAATTTTCATTTTGTTGTAATCAATTTGCCTTTTTTTTTTCTTTTTTTACAAAATGTTGGGGGAGCGAAAACTCAAAATTTTCATTTAAGAAAAAAATGTACATCTAAAATGGAGATGCACAATGCACAAATTTAGAAAGAGATAATTCCAAAGAGTGTTTGTAATTTTTTGGGATTGTAAGATCTTTTTAGTTTTTATATCTCAGGTTTTGCCATCATCGGGAAAAGGGGAGGCAGGGGATAATTAATTGAGTGTTGACTCCCTATCCATAAGTCATTTCTTACAAAAATATAGCCTAGGACACATGATAAATCACTTTACAATTCATCTATGATTTTTTTGTCAGCTTTTTTCAAACGGGCAAAATAATGGCTTGTTTGACTCGGGTAAATATCCCACCGCACGTTCACTAGAGAATTTAATGAGCGTATGTTATTCTCTTCAAAAGCTTTGGATCCATAGGTCATTTGCATCTTTAACATGTTTCAAGCTTGGATGTCCATTTTTAAAACACGTGTAGAAGAAATCTCTTTCTTGTAAAATTCCAAGCTATTAGGGTTGAAGTAGTGGAATTTCCCAAACTTGGATAAAAAAAATTTTGTGTTCCTTTTTGGTGTGTGAATAAAGTTTCTTTACTTACATTTGTTATTGTTTAAAATTTTTCCCATACATAAACTCTAAAATTTTCATTTTGCGGTGATCTATTTGCCTTTTTTTGTTTACGGGATGAAGGGAGAGAGAAAACTCAAAGTTTTGATTTAAGAAAAAAGTGTAAATATAAAATGGAGACGCA
This sequence comes from Aristolochia californica, assembly GCF_029961685.1. NCBI lineage: Eukaryota > Viridiplantae > Streptophyta > Magnoliopsida > Piperales > Aristolochiaceae > Aristolochia > Aristolochia californica. The sequence continues at coordinate 13,591,864 of NW_027181793.1, forward strand.
CAGTGCACAAATGTAGAGAAAGATAATTCCAAAGAGTGTCTGTAATTTTTAGGGAATTTAAGCTCTTTTTAGTTTTTATATCTCAGGTTTTGCAATCGTCGGGAAAAGGGGGAGGCGGGGTGTTTTTAACTGAGTGTTGACTCCCAATCCGTAAGTCATTTCTTACAAAAATATAACCCGTTACGGATGATAAATCACTTTTAAAATCATCTATGATTGTTAGGTAAGCTTTTTGTAAACGGGCAAAATAATGGCTTGTTTGACTCTAGTAAATATCCCAACGCACGTTCATTGAGAATTTAATGAGCGTTTGTTATTCTCATTAAAAACTTTGGATCCATAGGTCATTTGTATCTTGAACATGTTTCAAGCATGCATATCCATTTTTAAAACACGTGTAGAAGAAATCTCTTTCTTGTAAAATTCCATGCAATTTGGGTTGAACTAGTGGAATTTCCCAAACTTGGAAAACAAAACTTTTGTGTTCATTTGTGGAGAGTGAATAAATTTTCTATACTTACATTTGTTATTGTTTTAATTTTTTTTCACACATAAAGTCCAAAATTTTCATTTTGCTGTGATTTATTTGCCTTTCTTTGTTTACGGGATGAAGGGAGAGTGAAAACTCAAAGTTTTGATTTAAGAAAAAAGTGTACATCTAAAATGGAGATGCACAATGCACAAAGGTTGGGAGAGATAATTCCAAAGAGTTTTTTTATTTTTTGGGATTGTAAGATCTTTTTAGTTTTTATATCTCAGGTTTTACAATCGTCGGGAAAAGGGGGAGGCGGGGTATTTTTAACTGACTGTTGACTCCCAATCCGTATGTAATATCTTTCAAAAATATAGCCCGTTACTCATGATAAATCACATTACAATCATATATGATTGTTAGGTCAGCATTTTGCAAACGGGAAAAATAATGGCTTGTTTGTTATTCTCATTAAAAGCTTTTGATCCATAGGTCATTTGAATCTTTAACATGTTTCAAGCATGCATATCCATTTTTAAAACACGTGTAGAAGAATTCTCTTTCTTGTAAAATTTCAAGCTATTAGGGTTGAACTAGTGGAATTTCCCAAACTTGGATAACAAAAATTTTGTGTTCATTTGTGGTGTGTGAATAAATTTTCATTACTTACATTTGTTATTTGTTTTAATTTTTTTCCATACATAAACTCTAAAATTTTCATTTTGTTGTGATCTTTTTACCTTTTTTTGTTTACGGCATTAAGGTAGAACAAAAACTCAAAGTTTTGATTTAAGAAAAAAGTGTACATATAAAATGAAGATGCACAATGCACAAATGTAGAGAGATATAATTCCAAAGTGTGTCTGTGATTTTTAAGGATTGTGAGCGCTTTTCAGTTTTTAGTTCTCAGGTTTTGCAATCGTCGGGAAAGGTGGAAGCAGGGGATTTTTAATTGAGTGTTGACTCCCAATACGTAAGTCATTTCTTACAATAATGTATCCCGTTATGAATGAAAAATCACTTTACAATCATCTATGATTGTTAGGTCAGCTTTTTGCAAACGGGCAAAATAATGGCTTGTTTGACTCGGGTAAATATCCCGTCGCACGTTCACTTCATAATTTAATTAGCGTTTGTAATTCTCATTAAAAGCTTTGGATCCATAGGTCTTTTGCGTCTTTAACATGTTTCAAGCATGCATATCCATTTTTAAAACACGTGTAGAAGAAATCTATTTCTTGTAAAATTCCAAGCTATTAGGGTTGAACTAGTGGAATTTCCCAATCTTGGATAACTAAATTTTGTGTTCATTTGTGGTGTGTGAGTAAATTTTCATTACTTACATTTGTTATTGTTTTAACTTTTTTCCAAACATAAACTAAAAAATTTTCATTTTGTTGTGATCTATTTGCCTTTTTTTTCTTACGGCATGAGGGAGAACGAAAACTCAAAGTTTTGATTAAAGAAAAAAGTGTACATCTAAAATGGAGCTGCACAATGCACAAATGTGGAGAGATATAATTCCAAAGAGTGTCTGTGATTTTTAAGGATTGTTAGCTCTTTTCAGTTTTTATATCTCAGTTTTTGCAATGGTCGGGAAAAGAGGGAGGCGGGGGATTTTTAATTAAGTGTTGACTCCCAATCCGGAAGTCATTTCTTACAATAATATAGCCCGTTACGAATGAAAAATCACTTTACAATCATCTATGATTGTTAGGTCAGCTTTTTGCAAACGGGCAAAATAATGGCTTGTTTGATTCGGGTAAATATCCCACCGCACGTTCACTAGAGAATTTAATGAGCGTATGTTATTCTCTTTAAAAGCTTTGCATCCATAGGTCATTTGCATCTTTAACATGTTTCAAGCTTGCATGTCCATTTTTAAAACATGTGTAGAAGAAATCTCTTTCTTGTAAAATTCCAAGCTATTAGGGTTGAACTAGTGGAATTTCCCAAACTTTGATAACAAAATTTTTGTGTGAATTTTTGGTGTGTGAATAAATTTTCTTTACTTACATTTGTTATTGTTTTAAATTTTTTCATTACATCAACTCAAAAAGTTTCATTTTGTTGTGATCTATTTGCCTTTTTTTGTTTACGGGATCAAGGGAGAGAGAAAACTCGAAGTTTTGATTTAAGAAATAAGTGTACATTGAAAATGGAGACGCACACTGCAAAAATGTGGAGTGAGATAATTCCAAAGAGTGTCTATAATTTTTAGGGAATTTAAGCTATTTTTAGTTTTTATATCTCAGATTTTGCAATCGTCGGGAAAAATGGGAGGCGGGGTGTTTTTAACTGAGTGTTGACTCCCAATCCGTAAGTCATTTCTTAAAAAAATATAGCCCATTACGGATGATAAATCACTTTACAATCATCTATGATTGTTAGGTAAGCTTGTTTTAAACGGGCAAAATAATGGCTATTTTGATTTTGGTAAATATCCCACCGCACGTTCATTGAGAATTTAATGAGAGTTTGTTATTCTCTTTAAAGGCTTTGGATCCATAGGTCAATTGTATCTTTAACATGTTTCAAGCATGCATATCCATTTTTAAAACACGTGTAGAAGAAATCTCATTCTTGTAAAATTCCATGCTATTAGGGTTGAACTAGTGGAATTTCCCAAACTTGGATAACAAAATTTTTGTGTTAATTATTGGCGTGTGAATAAATTTTCTTTACTTACATTTGTTATTGTTTTAAATTTTTTCCATACATAAACTCTAAAATTTTCATTTTGCTGTGATCTATTTGCCTTTTTTGGTTTACGGGTAGAAAGGAGAGCGAAAACTCAAAGTTTTGATTTAAGAAAAAAGTGTACATCTAAAATGGAGATGCACAACGCACAAATGTAGGGAGAGATAATTCCAAAGGGTGTTTGTAATTTTTAGGGATTGTAAGATCTTTTTAGTTTTTATACCTCAGGTTTTGCAATCGTCGGGAAAACGGTGAGGCGGGATATTTTTAACTGACTGTTGACTCCCAATCCATATGTCATTTCTTACAAAAATATATCCCGTTACTCATGATAAATCACATTACAATCATCTAATATTGTTAGGTCAGCTTTTTGCAAACGGGCAAAATAATGGCTTGTATGACTCGGGTAAATATCCCGCTGCACGTTCACTTCAGAATTTAATGAGTGTTTGTTATTCTCATTAAAAGCTTTGGATCCATAGGCCATTTGCATCTTTAACATGTTTCAAGCATGCATATCCATTTTTAAAACACGTCTAGAAGAATTCTCTTTCTTGTAAAATTTCAAGCTATTAGGGTTGAACTAGTGGAATTTCCCAAACTTGGATAACAAAAATTTTGTGTTCAATTTTGGTGTGTGAATAAATTTTCATTACTTACATTTGTTATTTTTTTAATTTCTTTCCATACATAAACTCTAAAATTTAATTTTTGTTGTGATCTATTTACCTTTTTTTGTTTACGGCATGAAGGGAGAACGAAAACTCAAAGTTTTGATTTAATAACAATGTGTACTTCTAAAATGGAGATGCACAATGCACAAATGTAAATAGATATAATTCCAAAGAGTGTCTATGATTTTTAAGGATTGTGTGCTCTTTTCAGTTTTTAGTTCTTAGTTTTTGCAATCGTCGGGAAAAGGGGGAGGCGGGGGATTTTTAATTGAGTGTTGACTCCCAATCCGTAAGTTATTTCTTACAATAATATAGCCCGTTACGAATGAAAAATCATTTTACAATCATCTATGATTGTTAGATCAGCTTTTTGCAAACGGGCAAAATAATGGCTTGTTTGACTCGGGTAAATATCCCGCCGCACGTTCACTTCAGAATTTAATGAGCGTTTGTAATTCTCATTAAAAGCTTTGGATCCATAGGTCATTTGCATCTTTAACATGTTTCAAGCATGCATATCCATTTTTAAAACACGTGTAGAAGAAATCTCTTTCTTGAAAAATTCCAAGCTATTAGGGTTGAACTAGTGGAATTTCCCAATCTTGGATAACTTAATTTTGTGTTCATTTGTGGTGTGTGAATAAATTTTCATTACTTACATTTTTTATTGTTTTAATTTTTTTCCATACATAAACTCTAAAATTTACATTTTGTTGTGATCTATTTACCTTTTTTTGTTTACGGCTTGAAGGGAGAACGAAAACTCAAAGTTTTGATTTAAGAAAAAAGTGTACATCTAAAATGGAGATGCACAATGCACAAATGTACAGAGATATAATTCCAAAGAGTGTCTATGATTTTTAAGGATAGTGAGCTCTTTTCAGTTTTTAGTTCTTAGGTTTTGCAATTGTCAGGAAAAGGGGGAGGCGGGGGATTTTTAATTGAGAGTTGACTCCCAATCCGTAAGTCATTTCTTACAATATAGCCCGTTATGAATGAAAAATCACTTTACAGTCATCTATGCTTGTTAGGTCAGATTTTTGCAAACGGGTAAAATAATGGCTAGTTTGACTCGGGTAAATATCCCGTTGCACATTCACTTAAGAATTTAATGTGCGTTTGTTATTCTCATTAAAATCTTTGGATCCATAGCTCATTTGCATCTTTAACATGTTTCAAGCATGCGTATCCTTTTTTGAAACACATGTAGAAAAAATCTATTTCTTGTAAAATTCTAAGCTATTAGGGTTGAACTAGTGGAATTTCCCAATCTTGGATAACAAAACTTTTGTGTTCATTTGTGGTATGTGAATAAATTTTATTTACTTACATTTTTTTATTTTTTAAAATTTTTTCCATGCATAAACTCTAAAATTTTCATTTTGTAGTTATCAAGTTGCCTTTTTTTTTACGGTATGAAGGGGTAGCGAAAACTCCAAATTTTGATTTAAGAAAAAAAGTGTGCATCTAAAATGGAGATGCACAATGCACAAATTTAGAAAGAGATAATTCCAAAGAGTGTCTGTAATTTTTAGGGATTGTAAGCTCTTTTTAGTTTTTATATCTCACGTTTTGCAATCGTCGGGAAAAGGGGGAGGCGGGGGATTTTTAACTGGGTTCTAACTCCCTATCCATAAGTCATTTCTTACAAAAATATAGCCCGTTACACATGATAAATCACTTTACAATTCATCTATTATTGTTAGGTCAGCTTTTTCCAAATGGGCAAAATAATGGCTTGTTTGACTCGGGTAAATATCTCACCGCAAGTTCACTAGACAATTTAATGAGCGTATGTTATTCTCTTTAAAAGCTTTAGATCCATTGGTCATTTGCATCTTTAACATGTTTCAAGCTTGCATATCCATTTTTAAAACATGTGTAGAAGAAATCTCTTTCTTGTAAAATTCCAAGCTATTAGGGTTGAACTAGAGGAATTTCCCAAACTTGGGTAACAAAAGTTTTGTGTTAATTTTTGGTGTGTGAATAAATTTTCTTTACTTACATTTGTTATTGTTTTAAATTTTTTCCACACATAAACTCCAAAATTTTCATTTTGCTGTGATCTATTTGCCTTTTTTTGTTTACGGGATGAAGGGAGAGAGAAAACTCAAAGTTTTGATCTAAGAAAAAAGTGTACATTTAAAATGGAGACGCAAAGTACACAAATGTAGAGAGAGATAATTCCAAAGAGTGTCTGTAATTTTTAAGGAATTTAAGCTCTTTTTAGTTTTTATATCTCAGGTTTTGCAATCGTCGGGAAAAGGGGGTGGTGGGGTGTTTTTAACTGAGTATTGACTCCCAATCCGTAAGTCATTTCTTACAAAAATATAGCCTATTACGGATGATTAATCACTTTACAATCATCTATGATTGTTAGGTAAGCTTTTTGTAAACGGGCAAAATAATGGCTCTTTTTACTCTAGTAAATATCCCACCGCACGTTCATTGAGAATTTAATGAGCGTTTGTTATTCTCTTGAAAAGCTTTGGATCCATAGGTCATTTGCATCTTTAACATGTTTCAAGCTTGCATTTCCATTTTTAAAACACGTGTAGAATAAATCTCTTTCGTGTAAAATTCCATACTAATAGGGTTGAACTAGTGGAATTTCCCAAACTTGGATAACAAAAGTTTTGTATTAAATTTTTGGTGTGTGAATAAATTTTCTTTACTTACATTTGTTATTATTTTAAATTTTTCCACAAATAAACTCTAAAATTTTCATTTTGTTGTGATCTATTTGCCTTTTTTTGTTTACGGGATGAAGGGAAAGCGAAAACTCAAAGTTTTGATTTAAGAAAAAAGTGTACATCTAAAATGGAGATGCACAATGCACAAATGTAGGGAGAGATAATTCCAAAGAGTGTTTGTAATTTTTTGGGATTGTAAGATCTTTTTAGTTTTTATATCTCAGGTTTTGCAATCGTTGGGAAAAGGGGGAGGCGGGGTATTTTTAACTGACTGTTGACTCCCAATCTGCATGTCATTTCTTTCAAAAATATAGCCTGTTACTCATGATAAATCACATTACAATCATCTATGATTTTCAGGTCGAAATTTTGCAAACGGGCAAAATAATGGTTTGTTTGAATCGGGTAAATATCCCGCCCCACGTTCACAATACAATTAAATGAGTGTTTGTTATTCTCATTAAAAGCTTTGGATCCATAGGTCATTTGCATCTTTAACATGTTTCAAGCATGCATATCCATTTTTAAAACACGTGTAGAAGAATTCTCTTTCTTGTTAAATTTCAAGCTATTACGATTGAACTAGTGGAATTTCCCAAACTTGGACAACAAAAAGTTTAAGTTCATTTGTGGTGTGCGAATAAATTTTTATTACTTAAATTTTCTATTGTTTAAATTTTTTTCCATACATAAACTCTAAAATTTACATTTTGTTGTGATCTATTTACCTTTTTTTGTTTACAGCATGAAGGGAGAATGAAAACTCAAAGTTTTGATTTAAGAAAAAAGTGTACATCTAAAATGGAGATGCACAATGCACAAATGTAGAGAGATATAATTCCAAAGAGTGTCTGTGATTATTAAGGATTGTGAGCTCTTTTCAGTTTTTAGTTCTCAGGATTTGCAATCGTCGGGAAAAGGGGGAGGCGGGGGATTTTTAATTGAGTGTTGACTCCCAATCCATAAGTCATTTCTTACAATAATATAGCCCGTTACGAATGAAAAATCACTTTACAATCATCTATGATTGTTAGGTCAGCTTTTTGCAAACGGGCAAAATAATGGCTTGTTTGACTCAGGTAAATATCCCGCCGCACGTTCACTTAAGAATTTAATGAGAGTTTTTTAGTCTCATTAAAAGCTTTGGATCCATAGGTCATTTTCATCTTTAATATGTTTCAAGCATGCATATCCATTTTTAAAACACGTGTAGAAGAAATATCTTTCTTGTAAAATTCCAAGCTATTAGGGTTGAACTAGTGGAATTTCCCAATCTTGGATAACAAAACTTTTGTGTTCATTTGTGGTTTGTGATTAAATTTTCATTACTTACATTTTTTATTTTTAAAATTTTTTTCCATTCATAAACTCTAAAATTTTCATTTTGTTGTGATCTATTTGCCATTTTTTTTTACGATATGAAGGGGGAGCGAAAACTCAATATTTTGATTGAATAAATAATTGTACATCTAAAATGGAGATGCACAATGCACAAATTTAGAAAGAGATAATTCCAAAGAGTGTCTGTAATTTTTAGGGATTGTAATTTCTTTTTACTTTTTATATCTCAGGTTTTGCAATAGTCGGGAAAAGGGGGAGGCGGCGGATTTTTAACTGAGTGTTGACACCCTATCTATAAGTCATTTCTTGCAAAAATATAGCCCGTTACACATGAAAAATCACTTTACAATTCATCTATGATTGTTAGGTCAGCTTTTTCCAAACTGGCCAAATAATGGCTTGTTTGACTCGGGTAAATATCCCACCGCACGTTCACTAGAGAATTTAATGAGCGTATGTTATTCGTTGTAAAAGCTTTGGATCCATAGGTCATTAGAATCTTTAACATGTTTCAAGGTTGCATGTCCATTTTTAAAACACGTGCAGAAGAAATCTCTTTCTTGTAAAATTCCAAGTTATTAGGGTTGAACTAGTGGAATTTCCCAAACTTGGATTACAAAAGTTTTGTGTTAATTTTTGGTGTGTGAATAAATTTTCTTCACTTACATTTGCTAATGTTTTAAATTTTTTCCATAAATAAAATCTAAAATTTTCATCTTGCTGTGATCTATTTGCTTTTTTTCGTTTACGGGATGAAGGGTGAGAAAAAACTCAAAGTTTTGATTTAAGAAAAAAGTGTATGTTTAAAATGGAGACGCACAGTGCACAAATGTAGAGAGAAATAATTCCAAAGAGTGTCTGTAATTTTTTGGGAATTTAAGCTCTATTTAGTTTTTATATCTCAGGTTTTGCAATCGTCCGGAAAAGGGGAAGGCGGGGTGTTTTTAACTGAGTGTTGACTCCCAATCTGTAAGTCATTTCTTCCAAAAATATAGCCCGTTACGGATGATAAATCACTTTACAATCATCTATGATTGTAAGGTAAGCTTTTTGTAAACGGCCAAAATAATGGCTTGTTTGACTCGGGTAAATATCCCGCAGCACGTTCACTTAAGAATTTAATGAGCGTTTGTTATTCTCATTAAAAGCTTTGGATCCATAGGTCATTTGCATCTTTAACATGTTTCAAGCATGCGTATCCATTTTTAAAACACGTGTAGAAGAAATCTCTTTCTTGTAAAATTCCAAGCTATTAGGGTTGAACTAGTGGAATTTGCCAATCGTGGAAAACAAAACTTTTGGGTTCACTTGTGGTTTGTGAATAAATTTTGCTTTACTTACATTTTTTATTTTTTTAAATTTTTTCGACACTTAAACTTTAAAATTTTCATTTTGTTGTAATCAATTTGCCTTTTTTTTTTTTTACGGTATGAAGGGGGCGCGAAAACTCAAAATTTTCATTTAAGAAAAAAGTGTACATCTAAAATGGAGATGCACAATGCACAAATTTAGAAAGAGATAATTGCAAAGAGTCTCTGTAGTTTTTAGGGATTGTAAGCTCTTTTTAGTTTTTATATCTCAGGTTTTGCCATCGTCAAGAAAAGGAGGAGGCGGGGGATAATTAATTGAGTGTTGACTCCCTCTCCATAATTCATTTCTTACAAAAATAAAGCCCGTTACACATGAAAAATCACTTTACAATTCATCTATGATTGTTAGGTCAACTTTTTCCAAACGGGCAAAATAATGGCTTGTTTAACTCGGATAAATATCCTACCGAACTTTCACTAGAGAATTTAATAAACGTATGTTATTCTCTTTAAAAGCTTTGGATCCATAGGTCATTTGCATCTTTAACATGTTTCAAGCTTGCATTTCCATTTTTAAAACACGTGTAGAATAAATCTCTTTCTTGTAAAATTCCATGCTAATAGGGTTGAACTAGTGGAATTTCCCAAACTTGGATAATAAAAGTTTTGTATTAAATTTTTGGTGTGTGAATAAATTTTCTTTACTTACATTTGTTATTATTTTAAATTTTTTCCACAAATAAACTCTAAAATTTTCATTTTGTTGTGATCTATTTGCCTTTTTTTGTTTACGGGATGAAGGGAAAGCGAAAACTCAAAGTTTTGATTTAAGAAAAAAGTGTACATCTAAAATGGTGATGCACAATGCACAAATGTAGGGATTTTAAGATCTTTTTAGTTTTTATATCTCAGGTTTTGCACTCGTTGGGAAAAGGGGGAGGCGGGGTATTTTTAGCTGACTGTTGACTCCCAATCTGCATGTCATTTCTTTCAAAAATATAGCCTATTACTCATGATAAATCACATTACAATCATCTATGATTTTTAGGTCAGCATTTTGCAAACGGGCAAAATAATGGTTTGTTTGACTCGGGTAAATATCCCTCCCCACGTTCACAAGAGAATTAAATGAGTGTTTGTTATTCTCATTAAAAGCTTTGGACCCATAGGTCATTTGCATCTTTTACATGTTTCAAGCATGCATATCCATTTTTAAAACACGTGTAGAAGAATTCTTTTTCTTGTAAAATTTCAAGCTATTTGGGTTAAACTAGTGGAATTTCCCAAACCTGGATAACAAAATTTGATTGTTCATTTGTGGTGTGTGAATAAATTTTCATTACTTACATTTGTTATTGTTTTTATTTTTTTTCCATACTTAAACTCTAAAATTTTCATTTTGTTATGATCTATTTTCCTTTTTTTGTTTACGGGATGAAGGGAGAACGAAAACTCAAAGTTTTGATTTAAGAAAAAAGTGTACATCTAAAATGAAGATGCACAATGCACAAATGTAGAGAGATATAATTCCAAAGAGTGTCTGTGATTTTTAAGGATTGTGAGCTCTTTTCAGTTTTTAGTTCTCATGTTTTGCAATCGTCGGGAAAAGGGGTAGGCAGGGGATTTTTAATTGAGTGTTGACTCCCAATCCGTAAGTCATTTCTTACAATAATATAGCCCGTTACGAATGAAAAATCACTCTACAATCATCTATGATTGTTAGGTCAGCTTTTTGCTAACGGGAAAAATAATGGCTTGTTTGACTCGGGTAAATATCCCGCCGCATGTTCACTTAAGAATTTAATGAGCGTTTGTTATTCTCATTAAAAGATTTGGATCCATAGGCCATTTGCATCCTTAACATGTTTCAAGCATGTGTATCCATTTTTAAAACACGTGTTGAAGAAATTTCTTTCTTGTAAAATTCCAAGCTATTAGGGTTGAACTAGTGGAATTTACCAATCTTGTATAACTAAACTTTTGTGTTCATTTGTGGTTTGTGAATAAATTTTTATTACTTAAATTTTTTATTTTTTAAAATTTTGTCTATGTATAAACTCTAAAATTTTCATTTTGTATTAAGCAATTTGCCATTTTTTTTTTTTTTACAGTATGATAGCGAAGCGAAAACTCAAAATTTTGATTCAAGAAAAAAGTGTACATCTAAAATGGAGATGCACAATGCACAAATTTAGAAAGAGATAATTCCAAAGAATGTCTGCAATATTTAGGGATTGTAAGCTCGTTTTAGTTTTTATATGTCAGGTTTTGCAATCGCCGGGAATAGGGGGAGGCGGGGGATTTTTAACTGACTGTTGACTTCCTATCCCTAAGTCAATTCTTACAAAAATATAAACCCTTTCACATGATAAATCACTTTACAATTCATCTATGATTGTTAGGTCAACTTTTTGCAAACGGGCAAAATAATGGCTTGTTTGACTCCGGTAAATATCCCACGGCACGTTCACTAGAGAATTTAATGAGCGCATGTTATTCTCTTTAAAAGCTTTGGATCCATTGGTCATTTGCATCTTTAACATGTTTCAAGCTTGCATATCCATTTTTAAAACACGTGTAGAAGAAATCTCTTTCTTGTAAAATTCATGGCTATTAGGATTGAACTATTGGAATTACCCAAACTTGGATAACAAAAGTTTTGTGTTAATTTTTGGTGTGTGAATAAATTTTCTTTACTTACATTTGTTATTGTTTTAAATTTTTTTCATACATATACTCTAAAATTTTCTTTTTACTGTGATCCATTTGCCTTTTTTTTTTACGGGATGAAGGGAGAGAGAAAACTCAAAGTTTTGATCTAAGAAGAAAGTGTACATTTAAAATGGAGACGCACAGTACACAAATATAGAGAGAGATAATTCCAAAGAGTGTATGTAATTTTTAGGGAAATTCAGCTTTTTTTAGTTTTTATATCTCAGGTTTTGCAATCATCGGGAAAAGGGGGTGGTGGGGTGTTTTTAACTGAGTATTGACTCCCAATCCGTAAGTCATTTCTTACAAAAATATAGCCCAATACGGATGGTTAATCACTTTACTATCATCTATGATTGTTAGGTAAGCTTTTTGTAAACGGGCGAAATAATGGCTTTTTTGACTCTGGTAAATATCCCACCGCACGTTCATTGAGAATTTAATGAGCGTTTGTTATTCTCTTTAAAAGCTTTGGATCCATAGGTCATCTGCATCTTTAACATGTTTCAAGCATGCATATCCATTTTTAAAACACGTGTAGAAGAAATCTCCTTCTTGTAAAATTCCATGCAATTAGGGTTGAACTAGTGGAATTTCCCAAACATGGAAAACAAAACTTTTGTGTTCATTTGTGGTGTGTGAATAATTTTCTACACTTACATTTTCTATTGTTTTAATTTTTTTTCACACATAAACTCTAAAATTTTCATTTTGTTGTGATCTATTTGCCTTTTTTTTTTACAGGATGAAGGGAGAGCGAAAACTCAAAGTTTTGATTGAAGAAAAAAGTGTACATCTAAAATAGAGATGCACAATGCTAAAAAGTAGAGAGAGATAATTCCAAAGAGTGTTTGTAATTTTTAGGGATTGTAAGATCTTTTTAGTTTTTATATCTCAGGTTTTGCAATCGTCGGGAAAAGCGGGAGGCGGGGTATTTTTAACTTACTGTTGACTACCAATCCGAATGTCATTTCTTTCAATAATATAGCCCGTTACTCATGATAAATCACATTACAATCATCTATGATTGTTAGGTCAGCTTTTTGCAAACGGGCAAAATAATGGCTTGTTTGACACGGGTAAATATCTCGCCGCACGTGCACTTAAGAATTTAATGAGTGTTTGTTATTCTCATTAAAAGCTTTGGATCCAGAGGTCATTTGCATCTATAACATGTTTCAAGCATGCGTATCCATTTTTAAAACACGTGTAGAAGAATTCTCTTTCTTGTAAAATTTCAAGCTATTAGGGTTGAACTAGTGGAATTTTCCAAACTTGGATAACAAAAATTTTGCGTTCATTTGTGGTGTGTGAATAAATTTTTATTACTTAAATTTGTTATTGTTTTATTTTTTTTCCATACATAAACTCTAAAATTTACATTTTGTTGTGATCTATTTACCTTTTCAAAGTTTTGATTTAAGAAAAAAGTGTACATCTAAAATGGAGATGCACAATGCACAAATGTAGAGATATATAATTCTAAAGAGTGTCGGTGATTTTTAAGGATTGTGAGCTCTTTTCAGTTTTTAGTTCTCAGGTTTTGCAATCGTCGGGAAAAGGGGGAGGCGGGGGATTTTTAATTGAGTGTTGACTCCCAATCCGTAAGTCATTTCTTACAAAAATATAGCCCGTTACAAATGAAAAATCAGTTTACAATCATCTATGATTGTTCTGTCAGCTTTTTGCAAACGGGCAAAATAATGGCTTGTTTGACTTGGGTAAATATCCCGCTGCGCGTTCACTTCTGAATTTAATGAGCGTTTGTTATTCTCATTAAAAGCTTTGGATCCATAGGTCATTTGCATCTTTAACATGTTTCATGCATGCATATCCATTTTTTAAACAAGTGTAGAAGAAATCACTTTCTTGTAAAATTCCAAGCTATTAGGGTTGAACTAGTGGAATTTCCCAATCTTGGTTAACAAAACTTTTGTTTTCATTTGTGGTTTGTGATTAAAATTTCTTTACTTACATTTTTTATTTTTAAAATTTTTTTCGATACATAAACTCTAAAATTTTAAATATGTTGTGATCTATTTACCATTTTTTTTTCTTACGGTATGAAGGGGGAGCGAAAATTCAAAGTTTTGATTTAAGAAAAAAATATACATCTAAAATGGAGATGCACAATGCACAAATTTAGAAATAGATAATTCCAAAGAGTGTCTGTAATTTTTAGGGATTGTAAGCTCTTTTTAGTTTTTATATCTCAGGTTTTGCTATCATCAGGAAAAGGGGAGGCGGGGGATTTTTAACTGAGTGCTAACTCTTTATCCATAAGTCATTTCTTACAAAAATATAGTTCGTTACACATGAAAAATCACTTTACACTTCATCTATGATTGTTAGGTCAGCTTTTTCCAAACAGGACAAATAATGGCTAGTTTGACTCGGGTAAATATCCCACCGCACGTTCACTAGAGAATTTAATGAGCGTATGTTATTCTCTTTAAAAGTTTTGGATCCATAGGTCATTTGCATCTTTAACATGTTTCAAGCTTGCATATTCATTTTTAAAACACGTGTAGAAGAAATTTCTTTCTTGTAAAATTCCAAGCTATTAGGGTTGAACTAGGGGAATTTCCCAAAGTTGGATAACAAAAGTTTTGAGTTAATTTTTGGTGAGTGAATAAATTGTTTTTACTTACATTCGTTATTGTTTTAAATTTTTAGCATACATACACTCTAAAATTTTCATTTTTCTATGATCTTTTTGCCTTTTTTTTCTTTACGGGATGAAGGGGGAGAGAAAACACAAAGTTTTGATTTAAGAAAAAAGTGTACATTTAAAATGGAGACGCACAGTGCACAAATGTAGAGAAAGATAATTCCAAAGAGTGTCTGTAATTTTTAGGGAATTTAAGCTCTTTTTAGTTTTTATATCTCAGGTTTTTCAATCGTCGGGAAAAGGGGGAGGAGGGGTGCTTTTAACTGAGTGTTGACTCCCAATCCGTAAGTCATTTCTTACAAAAATATAGCCCGTTAAGGATGATAAATCACTTTACAATCATCTATGATTCTTAGGTAAGCTTTTTGTAAACGGGCAAAATAATGTCTTGTTTGACTCCGGTAAATAGCCCACCACACGTTCATCGAGAATTTCATGAGCGTTTGTTATTCTCATTAAAAACTTTGGATCCATAGGTCATTTGTATCTTGAACATGTTTCAAGCATGCATATCCATTTTTCAAACACGTGTAGAAGAAATCTCTGTCTTGTAAAATTCCATGCAATTAGGGTTGAACTAGTGGAATTTCCCAAAGTTGGAAAACAAAACTTTTGTGTTCATTTGTGGAGTGTGAATAAATTTTCTATTCTTACATTTGTTATTGTTTTAAATTTTTGTCACACATAAACTCCAAAATTTTCATTTTGCTGTGATCTATTTGCCTTTCTTTGTTTACGGGATGAAGGGAGAGTGAAAACTCAAAGTTTTTATTTAAGAAAAAAGAGCACATCTAAAATGGAGATGCACAATGCACAAATGTTAGGAGAGATAATTCCAAAGAGTGTTTGTAATTTTTTGGGATTGTAAGATCTTTTTAGTTTTTATATCTCAGGTTTTACAATCGTCGGAAAAAGGGGGAGGTGGGGTATTTTTAACTGACTGTTGACTCCCAATCGGTAAAATATAGCCCGTTACTCATGATAAATCACATTACAATCATATATGATTGTCAGGTTAGCATTTTGCAAACGGGAAAAATAATGGTTTATTTGTTATTCTCATTAAAAGCTTTTGATCCGTAAGTCATTTGAATCATTAACATGTTTCAGGCATGCATATCCATTTTTAAAACACGTGTAGAAGAATTCTCTATCTTGTAAAATTTCAAGCTATTAGGGTTGAACTAGTGGAATTTCCCAAACTTGGATAACAAAAATTTTGTGTTCATTGTGGTGAGTGAATAAATTTTCATTACTTACATTTTTTATTTGTTTTAATTTTTTTCCATACATAAACTCTAAAATTTTCATTTTGTTGTGATCTATTTACCTTTTTTTGTTTACGGCATTAAGGTAGAATGAAAACTCAAAGTTTTGATTTAAGAAAAAATTATACATCTAAAATGAAGATGCAAGATGCACAATGCACAAATGTAGAGAGATATAATTCCAAAGAGTGTCTGTGATTTTTAAGGATTGTGAACTCTTTTTAGTTTTTAGTTCTTAGGTTTGGCAATCGTCGGGAAAGGGGGAGGCGGGGGATTTTTAATTGAGTGTTGACTCCCAATCCATAAGTCATTTCTTACAATAATATATCCCGTTACGAATGAAAAATCACTTTACAATCATCTATGATTGTTAGGTCAGCTTTTTGCAAACGGGCAAAATAATGGCTTGTTTGACTCGGGTGAATATCCCGTCGCACGTTCACTTCATAATTTAATGAGCATTTGTAATTCTCATTAAAAGCTTTGGATCCATAGGTGTTTTGCGTCTTTAACATGTTTCAAACATGCATGTCCATTTTTAAAACACGTGTAGAAGAAATCTATTTCTTGTAAAATTCCAAAGTATTAGGGTTGAACTAGTGGAATTTCCCAATCTTGCATAACTAAATTTTGTGTTCATTTGTGGTGTGTGAGTAAATTTTCATTACATACATTTTTTATTATTTTAATTTTTTTCCAAACATAAACTCTAAAATTTTCATTTTGTTGTGATCTATTTGCCTTTTATTATTTACAGCATGAAGGGAGAACGAAAACTCAAAGTTTTGATTTAAGAAAAAAGTGTACATCTAAAATGGAGATGCACAATGCCCAAATGTGGAGAGATATAATTCCAAAGAGAGTCTGTGATTTTTAAGGATTGTAAGCTCTTTTCAGTTTTTATATCTCTGGTTTTGCAATGGTTGGGAAAAGAGGGACGCGGGGGATTTTTAATTGAGTGTTGACTCCAAATCCGTAAGTCATTTCTTACAATAATATGTCCCGTTATGAATGAAAAATCACTTTACAATCATCTATGATTGTTAGGTCAGCTTTTTGCAAACGGGCAAAATAATGGCTCTTTTGATTCGGGTAAATATCCCACCGCACGTTCACTAGAGAATTTCATGAGCGTATGTTATTCTCTTTAAAAGCTTTGGATCTATAGGTCATTTGCATCTTTAACATGTTTCAAGCTTGCATGTCCATTTTTAAAACACGTGTAGAAGAAATCTCTTTCTTGTAAAATTCCAAGCTATTAGGGTTGAACTAGTGGAATTTCCCAAACTTAGACAACAAAAGTTTTGTGTGAATTTTTGGTGTGTGAATAAATTTTCTTTACTTACATTTGTTATTGTTTTAAATTTTTTCCATACATAAACTCAAAATTTTTCATTTTGCTGTGATCTATTTGCCTTTTTTTGTTTACGGGATGAAGGGAGAGAGAAAACTCAAAGTTTTGATTTAAGAAAAAAGTGCACATTTAAATGGAGATGCACAGTTCACAATTGTAAAGAGATATAATTCTAAAGAGTGTCGGTGATTTTTAAGGATTGTGAGCTCTTTTCAGTTTTTAGTTCTCAGGTTTTGCAATCGTTGGGAAAAGGGGGAGGCGGGGGATTTTTAATTAAGTGTTGACTCCCAAACCGTAAGTCATTTCTTACAATAATATAGCCCGTTACGAATGAAAAATCACTTTACAATCATCTATGATTGTTAGGTCAGCTTTTTGCAAACGGGCAAAATAAATGCTTGTTTGACTCGGGTAAATATCCCGCCGCACGTTCACTTCAGAATTTAATGAGCGTTTGTAATTCTCATTAAAATCTTTGGATCCATAGGTCATTTGCATCTTTAAAATGTTTCAAGCATGCATATCCATTTTTAAAACACGTGTAGAAGAAATCTCTTTCTTGAAAAATTCCAAGCTATTAGGGTTGAACTAGTGGAATTTCCCAATCTTGGATAACTAAATTTTGTGCTCATTTGTGGTGTGTGAATAAATTTTCATTACTTACATTTGTTATTGTTTTAATTTTTTTCCATACATAAACTCGAAAATTTACATTTTGTTGTGATCTATTTACCTTTTTTTGTTTACGGCTTGAAGGGAGAACGAAAACTCAAAGTTTTGATTTAAGAAGAAAGTGTACATCTAAAATGGAGATGCACAATGCACAAATTTAGAGAGATATAATTCCAAAGAGTGTGTCTGATTTTTAAGGATTGTGAGCTCTTTTCAGTTTTTAGTTCTCAGGTTTTGCAATTGTCGGGAAAAGGTGGAGGTGGGGGATTTTTAATTGAGCGTTGACTCCCAATCCGTTAGTCATTTCTAACAATATATCCCGTTACGAATGAAAAATCACTTTATAGTCATCTATGATTGTTAGGTCAGATTTTTGCAAACGGGTAAAATAATGGCTAGTTTGACTTGGGTAAATATCCCGCCGCACGTTCAGTTAAGAATTTAATGTGCGTTTGTTATTCTCATTAAAATCTTTGGATCCATAGCTCATTTGCATCTTTAACATGTTTCAAGCATGTGTATCCATTTTTGAAACACGTGTAGAAGAAATCTATTTCTTGTAAAATTCCAAGCTATTAGGGTTGAACTAGTGGAATTTCCCAATCTTGGATAACAAAACTTTTGTGTTCATTTGTGGTTTGTGAATAAATTTTCTTTACTTACATTTTTTATTTTTAAAATTTTTTTCCATACTTAAACTCTAAATTTTTCATTTTGTAGTTATCAATTTGCCTTTTTTTTTACGGTATGAAGGGGTAGCGAAAACTCCAAATTTTGATTTAAGAAAAAAATGTACATCTAAAATGGAGATGCACAATGCACAAATTTTGAAAGAGATAATTCCAAAGAGAGTCTGTAATTTTTAGGGATTGTAAGCTCTTTTTAGTTTTTATATCTCAGGTTTTGCAATCGTCGGGAAAAGGGGGAGGCGAGGGATATTTAACTGAGTGCTAACTCCCTATCCATAAGTCATTTCTTACAAAAATATAGCCTGTTACACATGATAAATCACTTTACAATTCATTTATGATTGTTAGGTCAGCTTTTTCCAAACGGGCAAAATAATGGCTTGTTTGACTTAGGTAAATATCCCACCGCACGTTCACTAGAGAATTCAATGAGCGTATGTTATTCTCTTTAAAAGTTTTGGATCCATTGGTCATTTGCATCTTTAACACGTTTCAATCTTGCATATCCATTTTTAAATCACGTGTAGAAGAAATCACTTTCATGTAAAAATCCAAGCTATTAGGGTTGAACTTGTGGAATTTCCCAAAATTGGATAACAAAAGTTTTGTGTTAATTTTTGGTGTGTGAATAAATTTTCTTTACTTACATTTTTTATTTTTTAAAATTTTTTCCATACATAAACTCTAAAATTTTCTTTTTCATGTGATCTATTTGCCTTTTTTTGTTTACGGGATAAAGAGAGAGAGAAAACTACAAGTTTTGATCTAAGAAAAAAGTGTACATCTAAAATGAAGATGCACAATCCACAAATGTAGAGAGATATAATTCCAAAGAGTGTTTGTGATTTTTAAGGATTGTGAGCTCTTTTCAGTTTTTAGTTCTCAGGTTTTGCAATCGTCGGGAAAAGGGGGAGGCAGGGGATTTTTAATTGAGTGTTGACACCCAATCCGTAAGTCCTTTCTTACAATAATATAGCCTGTTACAAATGAAAAATCACTTTACAATCATCTATGATTGTTAGGTTAGCTTTTTGCAAACTGGCAAAATAAAGGCTTGTTTGACTCTGGTAAATATCCCGCCGCACGTTCACTTCAAAATTTAATGAGCGTTTGTTATTTTCATTAAAAGCTTTGGATCCATAGGTCATTTGCATCTTTAGCATGATTCAAGCATGCAAATCCTTTTTTAAAACACGTGTAGAAGAAATCTCTTTCTTGTAAAATTCCAAGCTATTAGGGTTGAACTAGTGGAATTTCCCAATCTTGGAAAACAAAATTTGTGTTATTTGTGGTGTCTGAATAAATTTTCATTACATACATTTAAAATGGAGACGCACATTCCACAAATTTTGAGAGAAATAATTCCAAAGAGTGTCTGTAATTTTTAGGGAATTTAAACTCTTTTTAGTTTTTATATCTCAGGTTTTGCAATCGTCGGAAAAGGGGGAGGTGGGGTGTTTTTAACTGAGTGTTGACTCCCAATCCGTAAGTCATTTCTTAAAAAAATATAGCCCGTTTATGATTGTTCGGTAAGCTTTTTGTAAACGGGCAAAAAAATGGCTTGTTTGACTCTAGTAAATATCCCACCGCACGTTCATTGAGAATTTAATTAGCGTTTGTTATTCTCTTTCAAAACTTTGGATCCATAGGTCATTTGCACCTTTAACTTGTTTCAAGCATGCATATCCATTTTTAAAACACGTGTAGAAGAAATCTCTTTCTTGTAAAATTTCATGCAATTAGGGTTGAACTAGTGAAATTTCTAAAACTTGGAAAATGAAACTTTTGTGTTCATTTGTGGTGTGTGAATAAATTTTCTATACTTACATCTGTTATTGTTTTAATTTTTTTTCACACATAAACTCTAAAATTTTCATTTAGTTGTGATCTATTTGCCTTTTTTTGTTTACGGGATGAAGGGAGAGCGAAAACTCAAAGTTTTGATTTAAGAAAAAAGTGTACATCTGAAAGGGAGATGCACAATGCACAAATGTAGGGAGAGATAATTCAAAAGAGTGTTTGTAATTTTTAGGGATTTTAAGATATTTTTAGTTTCTATATCTCAGGTTTTGCAATCGTCGGGAAAAGGGGGAGGCGGGGTGTTTTTCACTGAGTGTTGATTCCCAATCCGTAAGTCATTTCTTATAAAAATATAGCCTGTTACGGATAATAAACCACTTTACAATCATCTATGATTGTATGGTTAGCTTTTTGTAAACGGGCAAAATAATGGCTTGTTTGACTCTGGTAAATATCCCACCACACGTTCATTGAGAATTTAATTAGCGTTTGTTATTCTCTTTAAAACCTTTGGATCCATAGGTCATTTGCACCTTTAACATGTTTCAAGCATGCATATCCATTTTTAAAACACGTGTAGAAGAAATCTCTTTCTTGTAAAATTCCATGCAATTAGGGTTGAACTACTGAAATTTCCAAACTTAGGAAAACAAAACTTGTGTTCATTTGTGGTGTGTGAATAAATTTTCTATACTTACATTTGTTATTGTTTTAATTTTTTTTCACACATAAACTCTAAAATTTTCATTTAGTTGTGATCTATTTGCCTTTTTTTGTTTACGGGATGAAGGGCGAGCGAAAACTCACTTGATAAATCACTTTACAAATCATCTATGATTGTTAGGTCAGCTTTTTCTAAACGGGAAAAATAATGGCTTGTTTGACTCGAGTAAATATCCTACCGTTCACTAGAGAATTTTATGAGCGTATGTTATTTTCTTTAAAAGCTTTGGATCCATAGGTCATTTGTATCTTTAACATGTTTCAAGCTTGCATATCCATTTTTAAAACACGTGTAGAAGAAATCTCTTTCTTGTAAAATTCCAAGCTATTAGGGTTGAACTAGTGGAATTTCCCAAACTTGGAAAACAAAAGTTTTGTGTTTATTTTTGGTGAGTGAATAAATTTTCTTTACTTACATTTGTTACTGTTTTAAATTTTTTCCATACATAAACTCTAAAATTTTCATTTTGCTGTGATCTATTTGCCTCTTTTTTTTTATTACGGGATGAAGGTAGAGAGAAAACTCAAAGTTTTGATTTAAGAAAAAAGTGAACATTAAAATGGAGACGCACAGTGCACAAATGTAGAGAGAAATAATTCAAAAGAGTGTCTGTAATTTTTAGGGAATTTAAGCTTTTTTTAGTTTTTATATCTCAGGTTTTGCAATCGTTGGGAAAAGGGGGAGGCGGGGTGTTTTTAACTGAGTGTTGACTCCCAATCCGTAAGTCATTTCTTACAAAAATATAGCCCATTACGGATGATAAATTACTTTACAATCATCTATGATTGTTAGGTAAACTTTTTGTAAACGGGAAAAAAAATGGTTTGTTTGACTCTGGTAAATATCCCACCGCACGTTCATTGAGAATTTAATGAGCGTTTGTTATTCTTTTTAAAAGCTTTGGATCCATAGGTCATTTGCATCTTTAACATGTTTCAAGCATGCATATCCATTTTTAAAACACGTGTAGAAGAAATCTCTTTCTTGTAAAATTCCATGCAATTAGGGTTGAACTAGTGGAATTTCCAAAACTTGGAAAACAAAAGTTTTGTGTTTATTTTTGGTGTGTGACTAAATTTTTTTTACAAACATTTGTTATTGTTTTAAATTTTTTCTTTACATAAACTCTAAAATTTTCATTTTGTTGTGCTCTATTTGCCTTTTATTGTTTACGGGACGAAGGGAGAGAGAAAACTCAAAGGTTTGATTTAAGAAAAAAGTTAACATTTAAAATGGAGACGCACAGTGCACAAATATAGAGAGAAATAATTCCAAAGAGTGTCTGTAATTTTTAGTGAATTTAAGCTCTTTTTAGTTTTTATATCTCAGGTTTAACAATCGTCGGGAAAACGGGGAGGCGGGGTGTTTTTAACTGAGTGTTGACTCCCAATCCGTAAGTCATTTCTTACAAAAATAATACCCGTTACGGATGACAAATCACTTTAGAATCATCTATGATTGTTAGGTAAGCTTTTTGTAAACGGGCAAAATAATGGCTTGTTTGACATTGGTAAATATCCCGCCGCACGTTCACTTCAGAATTTAATGAATGTTTGTTATTCTCATTAAAAGCTTTAGATCCATAGGTCATTTGCATCATTAACATGTTTCAAGGATGCATATCCATTTTTAAAACACGGGTAGAAGAATTCTCTTTCTTGTAAAATTTCGAGCTATTAGGGTTGAACTAGTGGAATTTCCCAAACTTGGATAACAAAAATTTTGTGTTCATTTGTGGTGTGTGAATAAATTTTTATTACCTTCATTTGTTATTGTTTAAATTTTTTTCCATTCATAAACTCTAAAATTTACATTTTGCTGTGATCTATTTACCTTTTTTTTGTTTACGGCAATAAGGGGGAACGAAAACTCAAAGTTTTGATTTAAGAAAAAAGTGTACATCTAAAATGGAGATGCATAATGCACAAATATAGAAAGATATAATCCCAAAGTGTGTCTGTGATTTTTAAGGATTGTGAGCTTTTTTCAGTGTTTAGTTCTCAGGTTTTGCAATCGGGAAAAGGGGGAGGCGAGGGATTTTTAATTGAGTGTTGACTCCCAATCCGTAAGTCAATTCTTACAATAATATAGCCGTTACGAATGAAAAAATCACTTTACAATCATCTATGATTGTTAGGTCAGCTTTTTGCAAACAGGCAAAATAATGGCTTGTTTGACTCGGGTAAATATCCCACCGCACGTTCACTTCAGAATTTAATAAGCGTTTGTTATTCTCATTAAAAGCTTTGGATCCATAGGTCATTTGCATCTTTAACATGTTTCAAGCATGCATATCCATTTTTAAAACACGTGTGGAAGAAAACTGTTTCTTGTAAAATTCCAAGTTATTTGGATTGAACTAGTAGAATTTCCCAATCTGGATAATAAAACTTTTGTCTTCATTTGTGGTTTGTGAATAAATTTTCTTTACTTACATTTTATTTTTTTTTAATTTTTTCCATACATTAACTCTAAAATTTTCATTTTGTTGTTATCCATTTGCCTTTTTTTTTTTTACGGTACGAAGTGTGAGCGAAAACGCAAAATTTTGATTTAAGAAAAAAGTGTACATCTAAAATGGAGATGCACAAGGCACAAATTTAGAAACAGATAATTCCAAAGAGTGACTGTAATTTTTAGGGAATTTAAGCTCTTTTTAGTTTTTATATCTCAGGTTTTGCAATCGTCGGGAAAAGGGGGAGGTGTGGTGTTTTTAACTGAGTGTTAACTCCCAATCCATAAGTCATTTCTTAAAAAAATATAGCCCGTACACATGATAAATCACTTTACAATTAATCTATGAATGTTAGGTCAGCTTTTTCCATACGGGCAAAATAATGGCTTGTTTGACTCGAGTAAATATCCCACCGCACGTTCACTAGAGAATTTAATGAGCGTATGTTATTCTCTTTAAAAGCTTTGGATCCATAGGTCATTTGCATCTTTAACATGTTTCAAGCTTGCATATCCATTTTTAAAACACGTGTAGAAGAAATCTCTTTCTTGTAAAATTCCAAGCTATTAGGGTTGAACTAGTGGAATTTCCCAAACTTGGATAACAAAAGTTTTGTGTTTATTTTTGGTGAGTGAATAAATTTTTTTTACTTACATTTGTTACTGTTTTAAATTTTTTCCATACATAAACTTTAAAATTTTCATTTTGCTGTGATCTATTTGCCTTTTTTTGATTACGGGATGAAGGTAGAGAGAAAACTCAAAGTTTTGATTTAATAAAAAAGTGAACATTAAAATGGAGACGCACAGTGCACAAATGTAGGGATAAATAATTCCAAAGAGTGTCTGTAATTTTTAGGGAATTTAAGCTCTTTTTAGTTTTTATATCTCATGTTTTGCCATCGTCGGGAAAAGGGGGAGGCGGGGTGTTTTTAACTGAGTGTTCACTCCCAATCCGTAAGTCATTTCTTACAAAAATATAGCCCGTTACGGATGATAAAACACTTTACAATCATCTATGATTGTTAGGTAAGCTTTTTGTAAACGGGAAAAAAAATGGTTTGTTTGTTTCTGGTAAATATCCCACCACACGTTCATTGAGAATTTAATGAGCGTTTGTTATTCTTTTTAAAAGCTTTGGATTCATAGGTCATTAGCATCTTTAACATGTTTCAGGCATGCATATCCATTTTTAAAACACGTGTAGAAGAAATCTCTTTCTTGTAAAATTCCATGCAATTAGGGTTGAACTAGTGGAATTTCCCAAACTTGGATAACAAAAGTTTTGTGTTTATTTTTGGTGTGTGAATAAATTTTCTTTACTAACATTATTTATTGTTTTAAATTTTTTCCTTACATAAACTCTAAAATTTTCATTTTGCTGTGATCTATTTGCCTTTTTTTGTTTACGGGATGAAGGGAGAGAGAAAACTCAAAGTTTTGATTTAAGAAAAAAGTTAACATTTAAAATGGAGACGCACAGTGCACAAATGTAGAGAGAAATAATTCCAAAGAGTGTCTGTAATTTTTAGGGAATTTAAGCTTTTTTTAGTTTTTATATCTCAGGTTTTGCAATCGTCGGGAAAAGGGGGAGGCGGGGTGTTTTTAACTGAGTGTTGACTCCCAATCCGTAAGTCATTTCTTAAAAAAATAATACCCGTTATGGATGACAAATCACTTTACAATCATCTATGAAGTTTAGGTAAGCTTTTTGTAAACGGGCAAAATAATGGCTTGTTTGACTTTGGAAAATATCCCGCCGCACGTTCACTTCAGAATTTAATGAGTGTTTGTTATTCTCATTAAAAGCTTTGAATCCATAGGTCATTTGCATCTTTAACATGTTTCAAGCATGCATATCCATTTTTAAAACACTGGTAGAAGAATTCTCTTTCTTGTAAAATTTCGTGCTATTAGGGTTGAACTAGTGGAATTTCCCAAACTTGGATAACAAAAATTTTGTGTTCATTTGTGGTGTGTGAATAAATTTTTATTACCTTCATTTGTTATTGTTTAAATTTTTTTCCACTCATAAACTCTAAAATTTACATTTTGCCGTGATCTATTTACACTTTTTCGTTTACGGCATGAAGGGAGAACGACAACTCAAAGTTTTGATTTAAGAAAAAAGTGTACATCTAAAATGGAGATGCACAATGCATAAATGTAGAGAGATATAATTCCAAAGAGTGTCTGTGAGTTTTAAGGATTGTGAGCCATTTTCTGTTTTCAGTTCTCAGGTTTTGCAATCGGGAAAAGGAGGAGGCGAGGGATTTTTAATTGAGTGTTGACTCCCAATCCGTAAGTCATTTCATACAATAATATAGCCATTACGAATGAAAAATCACTTTACAATCATCTATGATTGTTAGGTCAGTTTTTTGCAAATGGGCAAAATAATGGCTTGTTTGACTCGGGTAAATCTCCTGCCGCACATTCACTTTAGAATTTAATAAGCGTTTGTTATTCTCATTAAAAGCTTTGGATCCATAGGTCATTTGCATCTTTAACATGTTTCAAGCATTGCACATCCATTTTTAAAACACGTGTGGAAGAAATCTATTTCTTGTAAAATTCCAACCTATTAGGATTGAACTAGTGGAATTTCCCAATCTTTGATAACAAAACTTTTCTCTTCATTTGTGGTTTGTGAATAAATTTTCTTTACTTACATTTTATTTTTTTAAAATTTTTTCCATACATTAACTCTAAAATTTTCTTTTTGTTGTTATCAATTTGCCTTTTTTTTTACGGTACAAAAGGGGAGCGAAAACTCAAAATTTTGATTTAAGAAAAAAATGTACATCTAAAATGGAGATGCACAACGCACAAATTTAGAAAGAGGTAATTCCAAAGAGTGTCTGTAATTTTTATGGAATTTAAGCTCTTTTTAGTTTTTATATCTCTGGTTTCGCAATCATCGAGAAAAGTGGGAGGCAGGGTGTTTTTAACTGAGTGTTGACTCCCAATCCGTAAGTCATTTCTTACAAAAATATAGCCCGTTACAGATGATAAATCACTTTACAATCATCTAGGATTGTTAGGTAAGATTTTTGTAAACGGACAAATAATGGCTTGTTTGACTCTGGTAAATATCCCACCGCACGTTCACTGAGAATTTAATGAGCGTTTGTTATTCTCTTTAAAAGCTTGGGATCCATAGGTCATTTGCATCTTTAACATGTTTCAAGCATGCTTATCCATTTTTAAAACACGTGTAGAAGAAATCTCTTTCTTGTAAAATTCCATGCAATTAGGGTTGAACTAGTGGAATTTCCCAAACTTGGAAAATAAAACTTTTGTGTTCATTTGTGGTGTGTGAATAAATTTTCTATACTTACATTTGTTATTGTTTTAATTTTTTTTCACACATAAACTCTAAAATTTTCATTTTGTTGTGATCTATTTTCCTTTTTTTGTTTACGGGATGAAGGGAGAACGAAAACTCAAAGTTTTGATTTAAGAAAAAAGTGTACATCTAAAATGGAGATGCATAATGCACAAATGTAGGGAGAGATAATTCCTAAGAGTGTTAGTAATTTTTAGGGATTGTAAGATCCTTTTAGTCTTTATATCTCAGGTTTTGCAATCGTCGGGAAAAGGGGGAGGCAAGGTATTTTTAACTGACTGTTGACTCCCAATCCGTTTGTCATTTCTTACAAAAATATAGCCCGTTACTCATGATAAATCATATTACAATCATCAATGATTGTTAGGCCAGCTTTTTGCAAACGGGCAAAATAATGGCCTGTTTGACTCGGGTAAATATCCCGCCGCACGTTCACTTTAGCATTTAATGAGTGTTTTTTATTCTCATTAAAAGCTTTGGATCCATAGGTCATTTGCATCTTTAACATGTTTCAAGCATGCATATCCATTTTTAAAACACGTGTAGAAGAATTCTCTTTCTTGTAAAATTTCATGCAATTAGGGTTGAACTAGTGGAATTTCCCAAACTTGGATAACAAAAATTTTGTGTTCATTTGTGGTGTGTGAATAAAATTTTATTACTTACATTTGTTATTGTATTAATTTTTTTCCATACATAAACTCTAAAATTTACATTTTGTTGTGATCTATTATTTACCATTTTTTGTTTACGGCATGAAGGGAGAACGAAAACTAAAAGTTTTGAATTTAGAAAAAAGTGTACATCTAAAATGGAGATGCACAATGCACTAATGTAGAGAGATATAATTCCTAAGAGTGTATGTGATTTTTAAGGATTGTGAGTTCTTTTCAGATTTTAGTTCTCAGGTTTTGCAATCATTGGGAAAAGGGGGAGGCGGGAATTTTTAATTGAGTGTTGAATCCCAATCCGTAAGTCAATTCTTACAATAATATAGCCCATTACGAATGAAAAATCACTTTACAATCATCTATGATTGTTAGGTCAGCTTTTTTGCAAACGGGCAAAATAATGGATTGTTTGACTCGGTTAATATCCCGCCGCACGTTCACTTCAGTATTTAATGAGCGTTTGTTATTCTCATTAAAAGATTTGGATCCATAGGTCATTTGAATCTTTAACATGTTTCAAGCATGCATATCCATTTTTAAAACACGTGTGGAAGAAATCTGTTTCTTGTAAAATTCCAAGCTAATAGGATTGAACTAGTGGAATTTCCCAATCTTGGATAATTAAACTTTTGTGTTCATTTTTGGTTTGTGAATAAATTTTCTTTATTGAAATTTTTTATTTTTAAAATTTTTTCCATACGTAAATTCCAAATTTTTCATTTTGTAGTTCTCAATTTGCCTTTTTTTTTTTTTTTTACGGTACGAAGGGGGAGGGAAAACCCAAATTTTTTATTTAAGAACAAAGTGTACATCTAAAATGGAGATGCACAACGCATAAATTTAGAAAGACATAATTCCAAAGAGTGTCTGAAATGTTTAGGATTGTAAGCTCTTTTCAGTTTTTATATCTCAGGTTTTGTAATCATCGGGAAAAGGCGCTGGTGGAGGATTTTTAACTGAGTGTTGACCCCCTATCCATAAGTCATTTCTTACAAAAATATAGCCCGTTACACATGATAAATCACTTTACAATTCATCTATGATTGTTAGGTCAGCTTTTTCCAAACGGGCAAAATAATGGCTTGTTTGACTCGGGTAAATATCCCACCGCATGTTTAATAGAGAATTTAATGAGCGTATGTTCTCTTTAAAAGCCTTGGATCCATAGGTCATTTGCATCTTTAACATGTTTCAAACTTGCATATCCATTTTTAAAACACGTGTAGAAGAAATCTCTTTCTTGTAAAATTCCAAGCTATTAGGGTTGAACTAGTGGAATTTCCCAAACTTGGATAACAAAAGTTTTGTGTTTACTTTTGGTGTGTGAATAAATTTTCTTTACTTACATTTGTTATAGTTTTAAATTTTTTCCATACATAAACACTAAAATTTTCATTTGGCGGTGATCTATTTCCCTTTTTTTGTTTATGGGATGAAGGGAGAGGGAAAACTCAAAGTTTTGATTTAAGAAAAAAGTGAACATTTAAAATGGACACGCACAATGCCCAAATGTAGAGAGAAATAATTCCAAAGAGAGTATGTAATTTTTAGGGAATTTAAGCTCTTTTTAGTTTTTATATCTCCGGTTTTGCAATAGAGGGGAAAAGGGGGAGGTGGGGTGTTTTTAATTGAGTGTTGATTCCCAATCCGTAAGTCATTTCTTACAATGATATAGCCCGTTACGGATGATAAATCACTTTACAATCATCTATGATTGTTGGGTAAGCTTTTTGTAAACGGGCAAAATAATGGCTTGTTTGACTCTGGTAAATATCCCACCGCATGTTCATTGAGAATTTAATGAGCGTTTGTTATTCTCTTTAAAAGCTTTGGATCCATAGGTCATTTGCACCTTTAACATGTTTCAAGCATGCATATCCATTTTTAAAACACGTGTAGAAGAAATCTCTTTCTTGTAAAATTCCATGCAATTAGGGTTGAACTAGTGAAATTTCCCAAACTTGGAAAACAAAACTTTTGTGTTCATTTGTGGTGTGTGAATAAATTTTCTATACTTACATTTGTTATTGTTTTAATTTTTTTTCACACATAAACTCTAAAATTTTCATTTAGTTGTGATCTATTTGCCTTTTTTTGTTTACGGGATGAAGGGAGAGAGAAAACTCAAAGTTTTGATTTAAGAAAAAAGTGTACATCTAAAATGGAGATGCACAATGCACAAATGTAGGGACTGATATTTCAGAAGAGTGTTTGTAATTTTTAGGGATTGTAAGATCTTTTTAGTCTTTATATCTCAGGTTTTGCAATGGTCGCGAAAAGGGGGAGGCGGGGTATTTTTAATTGAGTGTTGACTCCCAATCCGTATGTCATTTTATAAAAAAATATAGCCCGTTACTCATGATAAATCAAATTACAATCATCTATGATTGTTAGGTCAGGTTTTTACAAACGGGCAAAATAATGGCCTGTTTGACTCGGGTAAATATCCCGCCGCACGTTCACTTCAGAATTTAATGAGTGTTTGTTATTCTCATTAAAAGTTTTGGATCCATAGGTCATTTGCATCTTTAACATGTTTCAAGCAAGCATATCCATTTTAAAACACGTGTAGAAGAATTCTCTTTCTTGTAAAATTTCATGCTATCAGGGTTGAACTAGTGGAATTTCCCAAACTTGGATAACAAAAATTTTGTGTTCATTTTTGGTGTGTGAATAAATTTTTATTACTTACATTTGTTATTTTTTTAATTTTTTTCCATACATAAAGTCTAAAATTTACATTTTGATGTGATCTATTTACCTTTTCTCGTTTACGGCTTGAAGGGAGAACGAAAACTCATAGTTTTGATTTAAGAAAAAAGTGTACCTCTAAAATGGAGATGCACAATGCACAAATGTAGAGAGATATAATTCCAAAAAGTGTCTGTGATTTTTAAGGATTGTGAGCTCTTTTCAGTGTTTAGTTCTCAGGTTTTGCAATCTTCGGGAAAAGGAGGAGGCGGGGGATTTTTAAGTGAGTGTTGACTCCCAATCCGTAAAGCATTTCTTACAATAATATAGCCCGTTACGAATGAAAAATCACTTTACAATCATCTATGATTGTTAGGTCAGCTATTTTGCAAACGGGCAAAATAATGGCTTGTTTGACTCAGGTAAATATCCCGCTACACGTTCACTTCAGAATTTAATGAGCATTTGTTACTCTCATTAAAAGCTTTGGATCCATAGGTCATTTGCATCTTTATCATGTTTCAAGCATGCATATCCATTTTTACAACACGTGTGGAAGAAATCTGTTTCTTGTAAAATTCCAAGCTCTTAGGGTTGAACTAGTGGAATATCCCAATCTTGGATAACAAAACTTTTGTGTTCATTTGTCGTTTGTGAATAAATTTTCATCACTTGCATTTTTTATTTTTAAAATTTTTTTCCATACATAAACTCTAAAATTTTCATTTTGATGTTATCAATTTGCCTTATTTTTTTTTTTTTACGGTACGAAGGGGAAGCGAAAACTCAAAATTTTGAATTAAGAAAAAAGTGTACATCTAAAATGGAGATGCACAATACACAAATTTAGAAAGAGATAATTCCAAAGAGTGTCTGTAATTTTTAGGGATTGTAAGTTTTTTTTAGTTTTTATATCTCAGGTTTTACAATCGTCGGGAAAAGGCGGAGGCGGGGGATTTTTAACTGAGTGTTGACTCCCTATCCATAAGTCATTTTTTACAAAAATATAGCCTGTTACACATGATAAATCACTTTACAATTCATCTATGATTGTTAGGTCAGCTTTTTCCAAACGGGCAAAATAATGGCTTGTTTGACTCGGGTAAATATCCCACCGCACGTTCACTAGAGAATTTAATGAGCGTATGTTATTCTCTTTAAAAGCTTTGGATCCATAGGTCATTTGCATCTTTAACATGTTTCAAGCTTGCATATCCATTTTTAAAACACGAGTAGAAGAAATCTTTTTCTTGTAAAATTCCAAGCTATTAGGGTTGAACTAGTGGAATTTCCCAAACTTGGATAACAAAAGTTTTGTGTTTATTTTTGGTGTGTGAATAAATTTTCTTTACTTACATTTGTTATTGTTTTAAATTTTTTCCATACAAAACTCTAAAATTTTCATTTTGCTGTGATCTATTTGCCTTTTTTTGTGTATGGGATGAAGGGAGAGAGAAAACTCAAAGTTTTGATTTAAGAAAAAAGTGAACATTAAAATGGAGACGCACAGTGCACAAATGTAGAGAGAAATAATTCCAAAGAGTGTCTGTACTTTTTAGGGAATTTAACCTCTTTTTAGTTTTTATATCTCAAGTTTTGCAATCGTCGGGAAAAGGGGGTGGCGGGGTGTTTTTAACTGAGTGCTGACTCCCAATCCGTAAGTCATTTCTTACAAAAATATAGCCCGTTTCGGATGATAAATCACTTTACAATCATCTATGATTGTTAGGTAAGCTTTTTGTAAACGGGCAAAAAAATGGCTTGTTTGACTCTGGTAAACATCCCACCGCTCGTTCATTGAGAATTTAATAAGCGTTTGTTACTCTCTTTAAAAACTTTGCATCCATAGGTCATTTGCATCTTTAACATGTTTCAAGCATGCATATCCATTTTTAAAACACGTGTAGAAGAAATCTCTTTCTTGTAAAATTCCATGCAATTAGGGTTGAACTAGTGGAATTTCCCAAACTTGGAAAACAAAAGTTTTGTGTTTATTTTTTATGTGTGAATAAATTTTTTTTATTTACATTTGTTATTGTTTTAAATTTTTTCCATACATAAACTCTAAAATTTTCATTTTGCTGTGATCTATTTGCCTTTTTTTGTTTACGGGATGAAGGCAGTGAGAAAACTCAAAGTTTTGATTTAAGATAAAAGTGAACAAATAAGATGGACACGCACAATGCACAAATGTAGAGAGAAATAATTCCGAAGAGTGTCTGTAATTTGTTGGGAATTTAAGATCTTTTTAGTTTTTATATCTCAGGGTTTGCAATCGTCGGGAAAAGGGGGAGGCGGGGTGTTTTTAACTGAGTGTTGACTCCCAATCCGTAAGTCATTTCTTACAAAAATAATACCCGTTACGGATGATAAATAACTTTACAATCTTCTATGATTGTTAGGTAAGGTTTTTTGAAAACGGGCAAAATAATGGCTTGTTTGACTCAGGTAAATATCCCGCCACATGTTCACTTCAGAATTTAATGAGCATTTGTTACTCTCATTAAAAGCTTTGGATCCATAGGTCATTTGCATCTTTATCATGTTTCAAGCATGCATATCCATTTTTACAACACGTGTGGAAGAAATCTGTTTCTTGTAAAATTCCAAGCTCTTAGGGTTGAACTAGTGGAATATCCCAATCTTGGATAACAAAACTTTTGTGTTCATTTGTCGTTTGTGAATAAATTTTCTTCACTTACATTTTTTATTTTTAAAATTTTTTTCCATACATAAACTCTAAAATTTTCATTTTGATGTTATCAATTTGCCTTTTTTTTTTTTTACGGTATGAAGGGGAAGCGAAAACTCAAAATTTTGAATTAAGAAAAAAGTTTACATCTAAAATGGAGATGCACAATACACAAATTTAGAAAGAGATAATTTCAAAGAGTGTCTGTAATTTTTAGGGATTGTAAGTTTTTTTTAGTTTTTATATCTCAGGTTTTACAATCGTCGGGAAAAGGCGGAGGCGGGGGATTTTTAACTGAGTGTTGACTCCCTATCCATAAGTCATTTTTTACAAAAATATAGCCTGTTACACATGATAAATCACTTTACAATTCATCTATGATTGTTAGGTCAGCTTTTTCCAAACGGGAAAAATAATGGCTTGTTTGACTCGGGTAAATATCCCACCGCACGTTCACTAGAGAATTTAATGAGCGTATGTTATTCTCTTTAAAAGCTTTGGATCCATAGGTCATTTGCATCTTTAACATGTTTCAAGCTTGCATATCCATTTTTAAAACACGAGTAGAAGAAATCTTTTTCTTGTAAAATTCTAAGCTATTAGGGTTGAACTAGTGGAATTTCCCAAACTTGGATAACAAAAGTTTTGTGTTTATTTTTGGTGTGTGAATAAATTTTCTTTACTTACATTTGTTATTGTTTTAAATTTTTTTCATACAAAACTCTAAAATTTTCATTTTGCTGTGATCTATTTGCCTTTTTTTGTTTATGGGATGAAGGGAGAGAGAAAACTCAAAGTTTTGATTTAAGAAAAAAGTGAACATTAAAATGGAGACGCACAGTGCACAAATGTAGAGAGAAATAATTCCAAAGAGTGTCTGTACTTTTTAGGGAATTTAACCTCTTTTTAGTTTTTATATCTCAAGTTTTGCAATCGTCGGGAAAAGGGGGTGGCGGGGTGTTTTTAACTGAGTGCTGACTCCCAATCCGTAAGTCATTTCTTACAAAAATATAGCCCGTTTCGGATGATAAATCACTTTACAATCATCTATGATTGTTAGGTAAGCTTTTTGTAAACGAGCAAAAAAATGGCTTGTTTGACTCTGGTAAACATCCCACCGCTCGTTCATTGAGAATTTAATAAGCGTTTGTTACTCTCTTTAAAAGCTTTGCATCCATAGGTCATTTGCATCTTTAACATGTTTCAAGCATGCATATCCATTTTTAAAACACGTGTAGAAGAAATCTCTTTCTTGTAAAATTCCATGCAATTAGGGTTGAACTAGTGGAATTTCCCAAACTTGGAAACCAAAAGTTTTGTGTTTATTTTTTATGTGTGAATAAATTTTTTTTATTTACATTTGTTATTGTTTTAAATTTTTTCCATACATAAACTCTAAAATTTTCATTTTGCTGTGATCTATTTGCCTTTTTTTGTTTACGGGATGAAGGCAGTGAGAAAACTCAAAGTTTTGATTTAAGATAAAAGTGAACAAATAAGATGGACACGCACAATGCACAAATGTAGAGAGAAATAATTCCGAAGAGTGTCTGTAATTTGTTGGGAATTTAAGATCTTTTTATTTTTTATATCTCAGGGTTTGCAATCGTCGGGAAAAGGGGGAGGCGGGGTGTTTTTAACTGAGTGTTGACTCCCAATCCGTAAGTCATTTCTTACAAAAATAATACCCGTTACGGATAATAAATAACTTTACAATCTTCTATGATTGTTAGGTAAGGTTTTTTGTAAACGGGCAAAATAATGGCTTGTTTGACTCTGGTAAATATCCCACCGCACGCTCATTGAGAATTTAATGAGTGTTTGTTATTCTCTTTAAAAGTTTTTGATCCATAGGTCATTTGCATCTTTAACATGTTTCAAACATGCATATCCTTTTTTAAAACACGTGTAGAAGAAATCTCTTTCTTGTAAAATTCCATGCAATTAGGGTTGAACTAGTGGAATTTCCCAAACTTGGAAAACAAAACTTTTGGGTTCATTTGTAGTGTGTGAATAAATTTTCTATACTTACATTTGTTATAGTTTTAATTTTTTTTCACACTAAACTCTAAAATTTTCATTTTGTTGTGATCTATTTGCCTTTTTTTGTTGATGGGATGAAGGGAGAGCGAAAACTCAAAGTTTTGACTTAAGAAAAAAGTGTACATCTAAAATGGAGATGCACAATGCACAAATGTATGGAGAGATAATTCCAAAGAGTGTTTGTAATTTTTAGGGATTGTAAGATCTTTTTAGTCTTTATATCTCATGTTTTGCAATCGTCGGGAAAAGGGAGAAGTGGGGTATTTTTAGCTGACTGTTGACTGCCAATCCGTCTGTCATTTCTTACAAAAATATAGGCCGTTACTCATGATAAATCAAATTACAATCATCTATGATTGTTAGGTCAGCTTTTTGCAAACGGGCAAAATTATGGCCTGTTTGACTCGGGTAAATATCCCGCCGCACGTTCACTTCATAATTTAATGAGTGTTTGTTATTCTCATTAAAAGCTTTGGATCCAAAGGTCATTTGCATCTTTAACATGTTTCAAGCATGCACATCCATTTTTAAAACACGTGTAGAAGAATTCTCTTTCATGTAAAATTTCATGCTATTAGGGTTGAACTAGTGGAATTTCCCAATCTTGGATAACAAAACTTTTGTGTTCATTTGTGGTTTGTGAATAAATTTTCTTTACTTACATTTTTTATTTTTTAAATTTTTTTCCATACATAAACTCTAAAATTTTCATGTTGTTGTTATCATTTTGCCTTTTTTTTTTTTTACGGTACAAAGTGGGAGCGAAAACTCAAAATTTTGATTTAAGAAAAAAGTGTACATCAAAATGGTGATGCACAATGCACAAATTTAGAAAGAGATAATTCCAAAGAGTGTCTGTAATTTTTAGGAATTGTAAGCTCTTTTTAGTTTTTATATCTCAGGTTTTGCAATCGTTGAGAAAAGGCGGAGGCGGGGGATTTTTAACTGAGTGTTGACTCCCTATCCATAAGTCATTTCGTACAAAAATATTGCCCGTTACACATGATAAATCACTTTACAATTCAACTATGATTGTTAGGTCAGCATTTTCCAAACGGGCAAAATAATGGCTTGTTTGACTCGGGTAAATATCCCGCCGCACGTTCACTTGAGAATTTAATGAGTGTTTGTTATTATCATTAAAAGCTTTTGATCCATAGGTTATTTTTGCATCTTTATCATGTTTCAAGCATGCATATCCATTTTTAAAACACGTGTAGAAGAATTCTCTTTCTTTTAAAATTTCAAGCTATTAGGGTTGAACTAGTGGAATTTCCCAAACTTGGATAACAAAAATTTTGTGTTTATTTGTGGCGTGTGAATAAATTTTCATTACATACATTTTTTATTGTTTTAATTCTTTTCCATAGATAAACTCTAAGATTTATATTTTGTTCTGATCTATTTACCTTTTTTGTTTACGGCAGGAAGGGAGAACGAAAACTTTAAGTTTCTATTCAAGAAAAAAGTGTACATCTACAATGGAGATGCACAATGCAAAAATGTAGAAAGATATAATTCTAAAGAGTGTCTGCTATTTTTAAGGATTGTGAGCTCTTTTCAGGTTTTAGTTCTCAGGTTTTGCAATCGTCGGGAAAAGGGGGAGGCAAGGGATTTTTATTTTGAATGTTGTCTCCCAATCCGTAAGTCATTTCTTACAATAATATAGCCCGTTACAAATGAAAAATCACTTTAAAATCTTCTATGATTGTTAGGTCAACTTTTTGCAAACGGGCAAAATAAAGGCTTGTTTGACTCGGGTAAATAACCCTCCCCACATTCACTTCAGAATTTAATGAGCGTTTGTTATTCTCATTAAAAGCTTTGGATCCATAGGTCATTTGCATCTTTAACATGTTTCAAGCATGCATATCCATTTTTAAAACACGTGTCGAAGAAATCTCTTTTTTGTAAAATTCCAAGCTATTAGGGTTGAACTAGTGGAATTTCCCAATATTGGACAAAAAAATTTTGTGTTCATTTGTGGTGTGTTAATAAATTTTCATTACTTACATTTGTTATTGTTTTAATTTTTTTCCATACATAAACTCTAAAATTTTCATTGTGTTGTGATCTACTTACCTTTTTTTGTTTACGACATGAAGGGAGAACGAAAAGTCAATGTTTTCATTTAAGAAAAAAGTATACATCTAAAATGGAGATGCACAATGCAAAAATGTAGAGAGATATAATTGCAAAGAGTGTCTGTTATTTTTAAGGATTGCAAGATCTTTTCATTTTTTAGTTCTCAGGTTTTGCAATCGTCGGGAAAAGGGGGAGGCGGGGGATTTTTAACTGAGTGTTGACTCCCTATCCATAAGTCATTTCTTACAAAAATATAGCCCATTACACATGATAAATCACTTTACAATTCAACTATGATTGTTAGGTCAGCTTTTTTCCAAACGAGCAAAATAATGGCTTATTTGGCTCGGGTAAATATCCCACCGCACGTTCACTAGAGAATTTAATGAGCGTATGTTATTCTCTTTAAAAGCTTTGGATCCATAGGTCATTTGCTTCTTTAACATGTTTCAAGCTTGCATATCCATTTTTTAAACATGTGTAAAAGAAATTTTTTTCTTGTAAAATTCCAAGCTATTAGGGTTGAACTAGTGGAATTTCCCAAACTTGGATAACAAAAGTTTTGTGTTTTTTTCGCTGTGTGAATAAATTTTCTTTACTTAAATTTGTTATTGTTTTAAATTTTTTCCATACATAAACTCTAAAATTTTCATTTTGTTGTGATCTATTTGCCTTTTTCTACTTACGGGATGAAGGGAGAGCGAAAACTCCAAGTTTTGATTTAAGAAAAACGTGTACATCTAAAATGGAGATGCACAATGCACAAATTTAGGGAGAGATAATTCCAAAGAGCTTTGGATCCATAGGTCATTTGAATCTTTAACATGTTTCAAGAATGCATATCCATTTTTAAAACACGTGTGGAAGAAATCAGTTTCTTGTACAATTCCAAGCTATTAGGGTTGAACTAGTGGAATTTCCCAATCTTGGATAACAAAACTTTTGTGTTCATTTGTGGTTTGTGAATAAATTTTCTTTACTTACATTCTTTATTTTTTAAAATTTTTTCCATACATAAACTCTAAAATTTTCATTTTGTTGTGATCAATTTGCCTTTTTTTGTTTTTTTTACGGTTTCAAGGGGGGAGCGAAAACTCAAAATTTTGATTTAAGAAAAAAGTGTACTTCTAAAATGGAGATGCACAATGCACAAATTTTAAAAGAGATAATTCCAAAGAGTGTCTGTAATTTTTAGGGATTGTAAGCTCTGTTTAGTTTTTATATCTCAGGTTTTGTATTCGTCGGGAAAAGGGGGAGGCGGGGGATTTTTAACTTAGTGTTGACTCCCTATCCATAAGTCATTTCTTACAAAAATATAGCCCGTTACACATGATAAATCAGTTTACAATTCACCTATGATTGTTAGGTCAGATTTTTGCCAACGGGCAAAGTAATGGCTTGTTTGATTCGGTTAAATATCCCACCGCACGTTCACTAGAGAATTTAAGGAGCGTATGTTATTCTCTTTAAAAGCTTTGAATCCATAGGTCATTTGCATCTTTAACATGTTTCAAGCATCCATATCCATTTTTAAAAGACGTGTAGAAGAAATCTCTTTCTTGTAAAATTCCATGCAATTAGGGTTGAACTAGTGGAATTTCCCAAACTTGGAAAAAAAAACTTTTGTGTTCATTTGTGGTGTGTGAATAAATTTTCTATACTTACATTTGTTATTGTTTTAATTTTTTTTCATACATAAACTCTAAAATTTTCATTTTTTTCTGATCATTTTGCCTTTTTTTGTTGGAGATGCACAATGCACAAATGTAGGGAGAGATAATTCCAAAGAGTGTTTGTAATTTTTAGGGATTGTAAGATCTTTTTAGTTTTTATATCTCAGGTTTTGCAATCGTCGAGAAAAGGGGGAGGCGGGGTAATTTTAACAGACAGTTGACTCCCAATCCGTATGTCATTTCTTAAAAAAATATAGCCCATTACGAATGAAAATCACTTTACAATCATCTATGATTGTTAGGTCAGCTTTTTGCAAAAGGGCAAAATAATGGCTTGTTTGACTCGGGTAAATATCCCGCCGCACGTTCACTTCAGAATTTAATGAGCGTTTGTTATTCTCATTAAAAGCTTTCGATCCATAGGTCATTTGCATCTTTTACATGTTTCAAGCATGCATATCCATTTTTAAAACACGTGTAGAAGAAATCTCTTTCTTGTAAAATTCCAAGCTGTTAGGGTTGAACTAGTGGAATTTGTCAATCTTGGATAACTAAATTCTGTGTTCATTTGTGGTGTGTGAATAAATTTTCATTACTTACATTTGTTATTGTTTTAATTTTTTTCCATACATAAACTCTAAAATTTTCATTTTGTTGTGATCTATTTACCTTTTTTTGTTAACGGCACGAAGGGAGAACGAAAACTCAATGTTTTGATTTAAGAAAAAAGTGTACATCTAAAATGGAGATGCACAATGTACAAATGTAGAGAGATATAATTCCAAAGAGTGTCTGTGATTTTTAAGGATTGTAAGCTCTTTTCAGTTTTTACTTCTCAGATTTTGCAATCATAGGGAAAAGGGGGAGGCGGGGGATTTTAGTTGAGTGTTGACTCCCAATCCGTAAATCATTTCTTACAATAATATAGTCCATTACGAATGAAAAATCACTCTACAATCATCTATTATTGTTAGGTCTACTTTTTGCAAATGGGCAAAATAATGGCTTGTTTGACTCGGGTAAATATCCCGCCGCACGTTCAATTAAGAATTTAAAGAGCTTTTGTTATTCTCATTAAAAGCTTTGGATCCATAGGTCATTTTCATCTTTAACATGTTTCAAGCATGCATATCCATTTTTAAAACACGTGTAGAAGAAATCTCTTTCTTGTAAAATTCCAAGCTATTAGGGTTGAACTAGTGGAATTTCCCAATCTTGGATAACAAGACTTTTGTGTTCATTTGTGGTTTGTGAATAAATTTTCTTTACTTAAATTTTTTATTTTTTAAAATTTTTTCCATTCATAAACTCTAAAATTTTCATTTTGTTGTTATCAATTTGCCTTTTTTTTTTTTACGGTACGAAAGGGGAGCGAAAACTCAAAATTTTGATTTAAGAAAAAAGTGTACATCTAAAATGAAGATGCACAATGCACAAATTTAGAAAGAGATAATTCCAAAGAGTGTCTGTATTTTTTAGGGATTGTAAGCTCTTTTTAGTTTTTATATCTCATGTTTTGCAATTGTCGGGAAAAGGCGGGGATGGGGGATTTTTAACTGAGTGTTGACTCCCTATCCATAATTCATTTCTAACAAAAATATAGCCCGTTACACATGATAAATCACTTTACAATTCAACTATGATATTTAGGTCAACTTTTTCCAAACGTGCAAAATAATGGCTTGTTTGACTCGGGTAAATATCCCACCGCACGTTCACTAGAGAATTTAATGAGCGTATGTTATTCTCTTTAAAAGCTTTGGATCTATTGGTCATTTGCATCTTTAACATGTTTCAAGCATGCATATCCATTTTTAAAACACGTGTAGAAGAAATCTCTTTCTTGTAAAATTGCATGCAATTAGGGTTGAACTAGTGGAATTTCCCAAACTTGAAAAACAAAACTTTTGGGTTCATTTGTGGTGTGTGAATAAATTTTCTATACTTACATTTGTTATTTTTTCAATTTTTTTTCACACATAAACTCTAAAATTTTCATTTTGTTGTGATGTATTTGCCTTTTTTGGTTGAAGATGTACAGTGCACAAATGTAGGGAGAGATAATTCCAAAGAGTGTCTGTGATTTTTTAGGATTGTGAGCTCTTTTGAGTTTTTAGTTCTCAGGATTTGCAATCATTGGGAAAAGGGGAGGCAGGGGATCTTTATTTGAGTGTTGACTCCCAATCCGTATGTCATTGCTTACAATAATATAGCCCGTTACGAATGAAAAATCACTTTACAATCATCTATGATTGTTAGGTCAGCTTTTTGCAAACGGACAATATAATGGCTTGTTTGACTCGGGTAAATATCCCGCCGCATGTTCACTTAAGAATTTAATGAGCGTTTGTTATTCTCATTAAAAGCTTTGGATCCATAGGTCATTTGCATCTTTTACTTGTTTCAAGCATGCATATCCATTTTTAAAACACGTGTAGAAGAAATCTCTTTCTTGTAAAATTCCAAGCTATTAGGGTTGAACTAGTGGAATTTCCCAATCTTGGATAACAAAATTTTTTGTTCATTTGTGGTGTGTGAAAATTTTTTCATTACTTAAATTTGTTATTGTGTTAATTTTTTTCCATACATAAACTCTAAAGTTTACATTTTGTTGTGATCTATTTACCTTTTTTTGTTTACGGCATGAAGGGAGAAGGAAAACTCAAAGTTTTGATTTAAGAAAAAAGTGTACATCTAAAATGGAGATGCACATTCCACAAATGTAGAGAGATATAATTCCAAGGAGTGTCTGTGATTTTTAAAGATTGTGAGCTCTTTTCAGTTTTTCGTTCTGCGGTTTTGCAATCGTCGGGAAAAGGGGGAGGCGGGGGATTTTTAATTGAGTGTTGACTCCCAATCTGTAAGTCATTTCTTACAAAAATATAGCCCGTTACGAATGAAAAATCACTTTACAATCATCTATGATTGTTAGGTCAGCTTTTTGCAAACGGGCAAAATAATTGCTTGTTTGACTCGGGTAAATATCCCGCGGCACGTTCACTTCAGAATTTAATGAGCATTTGTTATTCTCATTAAAAGCTTTGGATCCATAGCTCATTTGCATCTTTAACATGTTTCAAGCATGCACATCCATTTTTAAAACACGCGTAGAAGAAATCTCTTTCTGGTAAAATTCCAAGCTATTAGGGTTGAACTGGTGGAATTTCCCAATCTTGGATAGCAAAACTTTTGTGTTCATTTTTGGTTTGTGAATAAATTTTCTTTACTTACATTTTTTA
This sequence comes from Aristolochia californica, assembly GCF_029961685.1. Taxonomy (NCBI): domain Eukaryota; kingdom Viridiplantae; phylum Streptophyta; class Magnoliopsida; order Piperales; family Aristolochiaceae; genus Aristolochia; species Aristolochia californica. The sequence continues at coordinate 13,633,844 of NW_027181793.1, forward strand.
TTTTTTTTAATTTTTTCCTTACATAAGCTCTAAAATTTTCATTTTGCTGTGATCTATCTCCCTTTTTTTGTTTACGGGATGATGGGAGAGAGAAAACTCAAAGTTTTGATTTAAGAAAAAAGTGAACATTTAAAATGGAGACGCATAGTGCACAAATGTAGAGAGAAATAATTCCAAAGAGTGTCTGTAATGTTTAGGGAATTTAAGCTCTTTTTAGTTTTTATATCTCAGGTTTTGCAATAGTCGGGAAAAGGGGTAGGCGGGATGTTTTCAACTGAGTGTTGACTCCCAATCCGTAAGTCATTTCTTACAAAAATATAGCCCGTTACGGATGATAAATCACTTCACAATCATCTATGATTGTTAGGTAAGCTTTTTGTAAACGGGCAAAATAATGGCTTGTTTGACTCTGGTAAATATCCCACCGCACGCTCATTGAGAATTTAATCAGCGTTAGTTATTCTCTTTAAAAGCTTTGGATCCATAGGTCATTTGCATCTTTAACATGTTTCAAGCATGTATATCCATTTTTAAAACATGTGTAGAATAAATCTCTTTCTTGTAAAATTCCATGCAATTAGGGTTGAACTAGTGGAATTTCCCAAACTTGGAAAACAAAACTTTTGTGTTCATTTGTGGTGTGTGAATAAATTTTCTATACTTAAATTTGTTATTGTTTTAATTTTTTTTCACTCATAAACTCTAAAATTTTCATTTTGTTGTGATCTATTTGCCTATTTTTGTTTACGTGATGAAACGAGAGCGAAAACTCAAAGTTTTGATAAAAGAAAAAAGTGTACATCTAAAATGGAGATGCACAATGCACAAATTTAGGGACAGATAATTCCAATGAGTTTTTGTAATTTTTAGGGATTGTAATATCTTTTTAGTTATTATATCTCAGGTTTTGCAATCGTCGGGAAAAAGGGGAGGCGAGGTATTTTTAACATACTGTTGACTCCCAATCCGTATGTCATTTCTTTCCAAAATATAGCCCGTTACTCATGATAAATCACATTACAATCATCTATGATTGTTAGGTCAGCATTTTGCAAACGGGGAAAATAATGGCTCGTTTGACTCGGGTAAATATCCCTCCTCACGTTCACTTAAGAATTTAATGAGCGTTTGTTATTCTCATTAAAATCTTTGGATCCATAGGTCATTTGCATCTTTAACATGTTTCAAGAGTGCATATCCATTTTTAAAACATGTGTCGAAGAAATCTCCTTTTTGTAAAATTCCAAGCTATTAGGGTTGAACTAGTGGAATTTCCCAATCTTGGATAAAAAAATTTTGTGTTCATTTTTGGTGTGTGAATAAATTTTCATTACTTACATTTGTTATTGTTTTAATTTTTTTCCATACATAAACTCTAAAATTTTCATTTAGTTGTGATCTACTTACCTTTTTTTGTTTACGACATGAAGGGAGAACAAAAAGTCAATGTTTTCATTTAAGAAAAAAGTGTACATCTAAAATGGAGATGCACAATGCACAAATGTAGAGAGATATAATTGCAAAGAGTGTCTGTTATTTTTAAGGATTGCAAGCTCTTTTCATTTTTTAGTTCTCAAGTTTTGCAATCGTCGGGAAAAGGGGGACGCGGGGGAATTTTAATTGAGTGTTGACTCCCTATCCGTAAGTCATTTCTTGCAAAATAATAGCCCATTACACATGATAAATCACTTTACAATTCACCTATGATTGTTAGGTCAGCTTTTTCCAAACGGGCAAAATAATGGCTTGTTTGACTCGGGTAAATATCCCACTGCACGTTCACTAGAGAATTTAATGAGCGTATGTTATTCTCTTTAAAACTTTGGATCCATAGGTCATTTGCATCGTTAACATGTTTCAAGCTTGCATATCCATTTTAAAACACGTGTAGAAGAAATCTCTATCTTGTAAAATTCCAAGCTATTAGGGTTGAACTAGTGGAATTTCTAGAACTTGGATAATAAAAGTTTTGTGTTAATTTTTGGTGTGTGAATAAATTTTCTTTACTTACATTTATTATTGTTTTAAATTTTTTCCATACATAAACTCTAAAATTTTCTTTTTGCTGTGATCTATTTGCCTTTTTTTGTTTACGGGATGAAGGGAGAGAGAAAACCAAAGTTTTGATTTAAGAAAAAAGTGTACATTTAAAATGGAGACGCACAGTGCACAAATATAGAGAGAGATAATTCCAAAGAGTGTCTATAATTTTTAGGGATTTGAAGGTCTTTTTAGTATTTATTTCTCAGGTTTTGCAATCGTCGGTAAAAGGGGGAAGCGGGGTGTTTTTAACTGACTGTTGACACCCAATCCGTAGGTCATTTCTTACAAAAATATAGCCCGTTATGGATGATTAATCACTTTACAATCATCTATGATTGTTAGGTAAGCTTTTTGTAAAAGGGCAAAATAATGGCTTGTTTGACTCGGGTAAATATCCCACCGCACGTTCATTGAGAATTTAATGAGCGTTTGTTATTATCTTTAAAAGCTTTGGATCCATAGGTCATTTGCATCTTTAACATGTTTCAAGCATGCATATCCATTTTTAAAACACGTGTAGAAGAATTCTCTTTCTTGTAAAATTCCATGCTATTAGGGTTGAACTAGCATATCCATTTTTCAAACACGTGTAGAAGAAATCTCTTGCTTGTAAAATTCCAAGCTATAATGGTTGAACTAGTGGCATTTCCCAAACTTGGATAACAAAAGTTTGGTGTTTATTTTTGGTGTGTCAATAAATTTTCTTTACTTACATTTGTTATTGTTTTAAATTTTTTCCATACATAAACTCTAAAATTTTCATTTTGCTGTGATCTATCTCCCTTTTTTTGTTTACGGGATGATGGGAGAGAGAAAACTCAAAGTTTTGATTTAAGAAAAAAGTGAACATTTAAAATGGAGACGCATAGTGCACAAATGTAGAGAGAAATAATTCCAAATAGTGTCTGTAATGTTTAGGGAATTTAAACTCTTTTTAGTTTTTATATCTCAGGTTTTGCAATGGTCGGGAAAAGGGGTAGGCGGGATGTTTTCAACTGAGTGTTGACTCCCAATCCGTAAGTCATTTCTTACAAAAATATAGCCCGTTACGGATGATAAATCACTTCACAATCATCTATGATTGTTAGGTAAGCTTTTTGTAAACGGGCAAAATAATGGCTTGTTTGACTCTGGTAAATATCCCACCGCACGCTCATTGAGAATTTAATCAGCGTTAGTTATTCTCTTTAAAAGCTTTGGATCCATAGGTCATTTGCATCTTTAACATGTTTCAAGCATGTATATCCATTTTTAAAACATGTGTAGAATAAATCTCTTTCTTGTAAAATTCCATGCAATTAGGGTTGAACTAGTGGAATTTCCCAAACTTGGAAAACAAAACTTTTGTGTTCATTTGTGGTGTGTGAATAAATTTTCTATACTTAAATTTGTTATTGTTTTAATTTTTTTTCACTCATAAACTCTAAAATTTTCATTTTGTTGTGATCTATTTGCCTATTTTTGTTTACGTGATGAAACGAGAGCGAAAACTCAAAGTTTTGATAAAAGAAAAAAGTGTACATCTAAAATGGAGATGCACAATGCACAAATTTAGGGACAGATAATTCCAATGAGTTTTTGTAATTTTTAGGGATTGTAATATCTTTTTAGTTTTTATATCTCAGGTTTTGCAATCGTCGGGAAAAAGGGGAGGCGAGGTATTTTTAACTTACTGTTGACTCCCAATCCGTATGTCATTTCTTTCCAAAATATAGCCCGTTACTCATGATAAATCACATTACAATCATCTATGATTGTTAGGTCAGCATTTTGCAAACGGGGAAAATAATGGCTCGTTTGACTCGGGTAAATATCCCTCCTCACGTTCACTTAAGAATTTAATGAGCGTTTGTTATTCTCATTAAAATCTTTGGATCCATAGGTCATTTGCATCTTTAACATTTTTCAAGAGTGCATATCCATTTTTAAAACATGTGTCGAAGAAATCTCCTTTTTGTAAAATTCCAAGCTATTAGGGTTGAACTAGTGGAATTTCCCAATCTTGGATAAAAAAATTTTGTGTTCATTTTTGGTGTGTGAATAAATTTTCATTACTTACATTTGTTATTGTTTTAATTTTTTTCCATACATAAACTCTAAAATTTTCATTTAGTTGTGATCTACTTACCTTTTTTTGTTTACGACATGAAGGGAGAACAAAAAGTCAATGTTTTCATTTAAGAAAAAAGTGTACATCTAAAATGGAGATGCACAATGCACAAATGTAGAGAGATATAATTGCAAAGAGTGTCTGTTATTTTTAAGGATTGCAAGCTCTTTTCATTTTTTAGTTCTCAAGTTTTGCAATCGTCGGGAAAAGGGGGACGCGGGGGAATTTTAATTGAGTGTTGACTCCCTATCCATAAGTCATTTCTTGCAAAATAATAGCCCATTACACATGATAAATCACTTTACAATTCACCTATGATTGTTAGGTCAGCTTTTTCCAAACGGGCAAAATAATGGCTTGTTTGACTCGGGTAAATATCCCACCGCACGTTCACTAGAGAATTTAATGAGCGTATGTTATTCTCTTTAAAACTTTGGATCCATAGGTCATTTGCATCGTTAATTGTTTCAAGCTTGCATATCCATTTTAAAACACGTGTAGAAGAAATCTCTATCTTGTAAAATTCCAAGCTATTAGGGTTGAACTAGTGGAATTTCTAGAACTTGGATAATAAAAGTTTTGTGTTAATTTTTGGTGTGTGAATAAATTTTCTTTACTTACATTTATTATTGTTTTAAATTTTTTCCATACATAAACTCTAAAATTTTCTTTTTGCTGTGATCTGTTTGCCTTTTTTTGTTTACGGGATGAAGGGAGAGAGAAAACCAAAGTTTTGATTTAAGAAAAAAGTGTACATTTAAAATGGAGACGCACAGTGCACAAATATAGAGAGAGATAATTCCAAAGAGTGTCTGTAATTTTTAGGGATTTTAAGGTCTTTTTAGTATTTATTTCTCAGGTTTTGCAATCGTCGGTAAAAGGGGGAAGCGGGGTGTTTTTAACTGACTGTTGACACCCAATCCGTAGGTCATTTCTTACAAAAATATAGCCCGTTATGGATGATTAATCACTTTACAATCATCTATGATTGTTAGGTAAGCTTTTTGTAAAAGGGCAAAATAATGGCTTGTTTGACTCGGGTAAATATCCCACCGCACGTTCATTGAGAATTTAATGAGCGTTTGTTATTCTCTTTAAAAGCTTTGGATCCATAGGTCATTTGCCTCTTTAACATGTTTCAAGCATGCATATCCATTTTTAAAACACGTGTAGAAGAATTCTCTTTCTTGTAAAATTCCATGCTATTAGGGTTGAACTAGCATATCCATTTTTCAAACACGTGTAGAAGAAATCTCTTTCTTGTAAAATTCCAAGCTATAATGGTTGAACTAGTGGCATTTCCCAAACTTGGATAACAAAAGTATGGTGTTTATTTTTGGTGTGTGAATAAATTTTCTTTACTTACATTTGTTATTGTTTTAAATTTTTTCCATACATAAACTCTAAAATTTTCATTTTGCTGTGATCTATCTCCCTTTTTTTGTTTACGGGATGATGGGAGAGAGAAAACTCAAAGTTTTGATTTAAGAAAAAAGTGAACATTTAAATGGAGACGCATAGTGCACAAATGTAGAGAGAAATAATTCCAAATAGTGTCTGTAATGTTTAGGGAATTTAAGCTCTTTTTAGTTTTTATATCTCAGGTTTTGCAATAGTCGGGAAAAGGGGTAGGCGGGATGTTTTCAACTGAGTGTTGACTCCCAATCCGTAAGTCATTTCTTACAAAAATATAGCCCGTTACGGATGATAAATCACTTTTCAATCATCTATGATTGTTAGGTAAGCTTTTCGTAAACGGGCAAAATAATGACTTGTTTGACTCTGGTAAATATCCCACCGCACGCTCATTGAGAATTTAATCAGCGTTAGTTATTCTCTTTAAAAGCTTTGGATCCATAGGTCATTTGCATCTTTAACATGTTTCAAGCATGTATATCCATTTTTAAAACATGTGTAGAATAAATCTCTTTCTTGTAAAATTCCATGCAATTAGGGTTGAACTAGTGGAATTTCCCAAACTTGGAAAACAAAACTTTTGCGTTCATTTGTGGTGTGTGAATAAATTTTCTATACTTACATATGTTATTGTTTTAATTTTTTTTCACTCATAAACTCTAAAATTTTCATTTTGTTGTGATCTATTTGCCTATTTTTGTTTACGTGATGAAACGAGAGCGAAAACTCAAAGTTTTGATAAAAGAAAAAAGTGTACATCTAAAATGGAGATGCACAATGCACAAATTTAGGGACAGATAATTCCAATGAGTTTTTGTAATTTTTAGGGATTGTAATATCTTTTAAGTTTTTATATCTCAGGTTTTGCAATCGTCGGGAAAAAGGGGAGGCGAGGTATTTTTAACTTACTATTGACTCCCAATCCGTATGTCATTTCTTTCCAAAATATAGCCCGTTACTCATGATAAATCACATTACAATCATCTATGATTGTTAGGTCAGCATTTTGCAAACGGGGAAAATAATGGCTCGTTTGACTCGGGTAAATATCCCTCCGCACGTTCACTTAAGAATTTAATGAGCGTTTGTTATTCTCATTAAAAGCTTTGGATCCATAGGTCATTTGCATCTTTAACATGTTTCAAGAGTGCATATCCATTTTTAAAACATGTGTCGAAGAAATCTCTTTTTTGTAAAATTCCAAGCTATTAGGGTTGAACTAGTGGAATTTCCCAATCTTGGACAAAAAAATTTTGTGTTCATTTTTGGTGTGTGAATAAATTTTCATTACTTACATTTGTTATTGTTTTAATTTTTTTTCATACATAAACTCTAAAATTTTCATTTAGTTGTGATCTACTTACCTTTTTTTGTTTACGACATGAAGGGAGAACAAAAAGTCAATGTTTTCATTTAAGAAAAAAGTGTACATCTAAAATGGAGATGCACAATGCACAAATGTAGAGAGATATAATTGCAAAGAGTGTCTGTTATTTTTAAGGATTGCAAGCTTTTTCATTTTTTAGTTCTCAAGTTTTGCAATCGTCGGGAAAAGGGGGACGCGGGGGAATTTTAATTGAGTGTTTACTCCCTATCCATAAGTCATTTCTTGCAAAATAATAGCCCATTACACATGATAAATCACTTTACAATTCACCTATGATTGTTAGGTCAGCTTTTTCCAAACGGGCAAAATAATGGCTTGTTTGACTCGGGTAAATATCCCACCGCACGTTCACTAGAGAATTTAATGAGCGTATGTTATTCTCTTTAAAACTTTGGATCCATAGGTCATTTGCATCGTTAACATGTTTCAAGCTTGCATATCCATTTTAAAACACGTGTAGAAGAAATCTCTATCTTGTAAAATTCCAAGCTATTAGGGTTGAACTAGTGGAATTTCTAGAACTTGGATAATAAAAGTTTTGTGGTAATTTTTGGTGTGTGAATAAATTTTCTTTACTTACATTTATTATTATTTTAAATTTTTTCCATACATAAACTCTAAAATTTTCTTTTTGCTATGATCTATTTGCCTTTTTTTGTTTACGGGATGAAGGGAGAGAGAAAACCAAAGTTTTGATTTAAGAAAAAAGTGTACATTTAAAATGGAGACGCACAGTGCACCAATGTAGAGAGAGATAATTCCAAAGAGTGTCTGTAATTTTTAGGTATTTTAAGCTCTTTTTAGTATTTATTTCTCAGGTTTTGCAATCGTCGGTAAAAGGGGGAAGCGGGGTGTTTTTAACTGACTGTTGACACCCAATCCGTAGGTCATTTCTTACAAAAATATAGCCCGTTATGGATGATTAATCACTTTACAATCATCTATGATTGTTAGGTAAGCTTTTTGTAAAAGGGCAAAATAATGGCTTGTTTGACTCGGGTAAATATCCCACTGCACGTTCATTGAGAATTTAATGAGCGTTTGTTATTCTCTTTAAAAGCTTTGGATCCATAGGTCATTTACATCTTTAACATGTTTCAAGCATGCATATCCATTTTTAAAACACGTGTAGAAGAATTCTTTTTCTTGTAAAATTCCATGCTATTAGGGTTGAACTAGAGGAATTTCCAAAACTTGGATAACAAAAATTTTGTGTTCATTTGTGGTGTGTGAATTAATTTTTATTACTTACATTTGTTATTTTTTAATTTTTTTTTCATACATAAAATCTAAAATTTTCATTTTGTTGTGATCTATTTGCCTTTTTTTGTTTACTACATGAAGGGAGAAAGAAAACTCAAAGTTTTGATTTTAGAAAAAAGTGTACATCTAAAATGGAGATGCACAATGCACAAATGTAGAGAGATATAATTCCAAAAAGTATCTGTGATTTTTAAGGATTGTGAGCTCTTTTCAGTTTTTAGTTCTCAAGTTTTGCAATCGTGGGGAAAAGGGGGAGGCGGGGGATTTTTAATTGAGTGTTGACTCCCAATCCGTAAGTCATTTCTTACAATAATATAGCCCATTACGAATGAAAAATCACTTTACAATCATCTATGGTTGTTAGGTCAGCTTTTTGCAAATGGGGAAAATAATGGCTTTTTTGACTCGAGTAAATATCCCGTCGCACGTTCACTTCAGAATTTAATGAGCGTTTGTTATTCTCATTAAAAGCTTTGGATCCATAGGTCATTTGCATCTTTAACATGTTTCAAACAAGCTTATCCATTTTTAAAACACGTGTAGAAGAAACTCTTTCTTGTAAAATTCCTAGCTATTAGGGTTGAACAAGTGGAATTTCCCAAGCTTGGATAACAAAAATTTTGTGTTCATTTGTCGTTTGTGAATAAATTTTCTTTACTTACATTTTTTATTTTTTAAAATTTTTTCCATACATAAACTCTGAAATTTTAAATTGTTGTAGTAAATTTGCCTTTTTTTTTTTTTTACGGTACGAAGTGGGAGTGAAAACTCAAAATTTTGATTTAAGAAAAAAATGTACATCTAAAATGGAGATGCACAATGCACAAATTTAGAAAGAGATAATTCCAAAGAGTGTCTGTAATTTTTAGGGATTGTAAGCTCTTTTCGGTTTTTATATCTCAGGATTTGCAATCATCAGGAAAAGGCGGAGGCGGGGGATTTTTAACTGAGTGTTGACTCCCTATCGATAAGTCATTTCTTACAAAAATATAGCCCGTTAGACATGATAAATCACTTTACAATTCATCTTTGATTGTTTGGTCAGCTTTTTCCAAACGGGCAAAATAATGGCTTGTTTGACTCGGGTAAATATCCCACCGCACGTTCACTAGAGAATTTAATGAGCGTATGTTATTCTCTTTAAAAGCTTTGGATCCATAGGTCATTTGCATCTTTAACATGTTTCAAGCTTGCACATCCATTTTATAAACACGTGTAGTACAAATCTATTTCTTGTAAAATTCCAAGCTATAAGGTTTGAACTAGTGGAATTTCCCAAACATGGATAACAAAAGTTTTGTGTTTATTTTTGGTGTGTGAATAAATTTTCTTTACTTACATTTGTTATTCTTTTAAAAATTTTCTATACATAAACTCTAAAATTTTCATTTTGCGGTGATCTATTTGACTTTTTTTTTTACGGGAGGAAGGGAGAGAGAAAACTCAAAGTTTTGATTTAAGAAAAAAGTGAACATATAAAATGGAGACGCACAATGCACAAATGTAGAGAGAAATAATTCCAAAGAGTGTCTGTAATTTTTAGGGAATTTAAGCCCTTTTTAGTTTTTCTATCTCAGGTTTTGCAATCGTCGGGAAAAGGGGGAGGCAGGGTGTTTTTAACTGTGGGTTGACTCCCAATCCGTAAGTCATTTCTTACAAAAATATAGCCCGTTACGGATTATAAATCAATTTACAATCATCTCTGATTGTTAGGTAAGCTTTTTGTAAACGGGCAAAATAATGCCTTGTTTGACTCTGGTAATATTCCCACCGCACGTTCATTGAGAATTTAATGACCGTTTGTTATTCTCTTTAAAAGCTTTGGATCCATAGGTCATTTGCATCTTAAACAAGTTTCAAGCATGCATATCCATTTTTAAAACACTTGTAGATGAAATCTCTTTCTTGTAAAGTTCCATGCAATTAGGGTTGAACTAGTGGAATTTCCCAGAGTTGGAAAAAAAAAACTTTTGTGATCATTTGTGGTGTGTGAATAAATTTTCAATACTTACATTTGTTATTATTTTAATTTTTTTCACACATAAACTCTAAAATTTTCATTTTGTTGTGATCTATTTGCCTTTTTTTGTTTACGGGATGAAAGGAGAGCGAAAACTCAAAGTTTTGATTAAAGAAAAAAATGTACATCTAAAATGCAGATGCACAATGCCCAAATGTAGGGAGAGATAATTCCAAAGAGTGTTTGTATATTTTTAGGGATTGTAAGATCTTTTTAGTTTTTATATGTCAGCTTTTGCAATCGTTGGGAAAATAGGGAGGCGGGGTATCTTTAACTGACTGTTGACTCCCAATCCGTATGTCATTTCTTTTAAAAATGTAGCCCGTTACTCATGATAAATCACATTACAATCATCTATGATTGTTAGGTCAGCATTTTGCAAACGGGCAAAATAAAGGCATGTTTGACTCGGGTAAATATCCCGCCGTACGTTCACTAGAGAATTTAATGAGTGTTTGTTATTCTCATTAAAAGATTTGGATCCATAGGTAATTTTTGCATCTTTAACATGTTTCAACCATGTATATCCATTTTTAAAACACGTGTAGAAGAATTCTCTTTCTTGTAAAATTTCAAGCTATTAGCGTTGAACTAGTGGAATTTCCCAAACTTGGATGACAAAAATTTTGTGTTCATTTGTGGTGTGTGAATAAATTTTCATTACTTACATTTGTTATTGTTTTAATTTTTTTCCATACATAAACTCCAATATTTGCATTTTGCTGTGATCTATTTACCTTTTTTTGTTTACGGCAGGAAGGGAGAACGAAAACTCAAAGTTTTGATTTATGAAAAAGTGTACATCTACAATGGAGAAGAACAATGAAAAAATGTAGAGAGATATAATTCCAAAGTGTGTGTGTGATTTTTAAGGATTGTGAGCTCTTTTTATTTTTTAGTTCACAGGTTTTGCAATCGTCGGGAAAAGGGGGAGGCGGGGGATTTTTAATTGAGTGTTGACTCCCAATGTGTAAGTCATTTCTTACAATAATATAGCCCGTTACGAATGAAAAATCACTTTACAATCATCTATGATACTTAGGTCAACTTTTTGCAAACGGGCAAAATAAAGGCTTGTTTGACTGGGGTAAATAATCCGCCGCACATTCACTTCAGAATTTAATGAGCATTTGTTATTCTCATTAAAAGCTTTGGATCCATAGGTCATTTGCATCTTTAACATGTTTCAAACATGCATATCCATTTTTAAAACACGTGTCGAAGAAATCTCTTTCTTGTAAAATTCCAAGCTATTAGGGTTGAACCAGTGGAATTTCCCAATCGTGGATAAAAAAATTTTGTGTTCATTTGTGGAGTGTGAATAAATTTTCATTACTCACATTTGTTATTGTCTTAATTTTTTTCCATACATAAACTCTAATATTTTCATTTTGTTATGATCTACTTACATTTTTTTGTTTACGACTTGAAGGGAGAACGAAAAGTCAATGTTTTCATTTAAGAAAAAAATGTACATCTAAAATGGAGATGCACAATGCACAAATGTAGAGAGATATAATTGCAAAGAGTGTCAGTTATTTTTAAGGATTTTAAGTTCTTTTCAGTTTTTAGTTCTCATGTTTTGCAATCTTCGGGAAAAGGGGGAGGCAGGGGATTTTTAATTGAGTGTTGACTCCCAATCCGTAAGTCATTTCTTACAATAATGTAGCCTATTACGAATGAAAAATCACTTTACAATCATCTATGATTGTTAGGTCAGCTTTTTACAAACGGGCAAAATAATGGCTTGTTTGACTCGGGTAAATATCCCGCCGCATGTTCAATTAAGAATTTATTGAGCTTTTCTTATTCTCATTAAAACCTTTGGATCCATGGGTCATTTGCATCTTTAACATGTTTCAAACATGCATATCCATTTGTAAAACACGTGTAGAAGAATTCTCTTTCTTGTAAAATTCAGAGCTATTAGTGTTGAACTAGTGGAATTTCCCAGTCTTGGATAACAAGACTTTTGAGTTCATTTGTGGTTTGTGAATAAATTTTCTTTTCTTACATTTTTTATTTTTAAAAATTTTTCCACGTATAAACTCTAAAATTTTCATTTTGTTGTAATCAATTTGCCTTTTTTTTTCTTTACGGTACGAAGAGTGAGTGAAAACTCAAAATTTTGATTTAAGAAAAAAGTGTACATCTAAAATGGAGATGCACAATGCACAAATTTAGAAAGAGATAATTCCAAAGAGTGTCTGTAATTTTAAGGGATTGTAAGCTCTTTTTAGGTTTTATATCTCAGGTTTTGCAATCGTCGGGAAAAGGCGGGGATGGGGGATTTTTAACTGAGTGTTGACTCCCTATCCATAAGTCATTTCTTAGAAAAATATAGCCCGTTACGAATGATTAATCACTTTACAATCATCTATGATTGTTAGGTAAGCTTTTTGTAAACGGGCAAAATAATGGCTTGTTTGACTCTGGTAAATATCCCACCGCACGTTCATTGAGAATTTAATTAGCGTTTGTTATTCTCTTTAAAAGCTTTGGATCCATAGGTCATTTGCATCTTTAACATGTTTCAAGCATGCATATCCATTTTTAAAATATGTGTAGAAGATATCTCTTTCTTGTAAAATTCCATGCAATTAGGGTTGAACTAGTGGAATTTCCCAAACTTGGAAAACAAAAATTGTGTTCATTTGTGGTGTGTGAATAAATTTTCTATACTTAAATTTTTCCACGTATAAACTCTAAAATTTTCATTTTGTTGCGATCTATTTGCCTTTTTTTGTTGACGGGATGAAGGGAGAGCGAAAACTCTAAGTTTTGATTTAAGAAAAAAGTGTACATCTAAAATGGAGATGCACAATGCACAAATTTAGGGATAGATAATTCCAAAGAGTGTTTGTAATTTTTAGGGATTCTAAGATCTTTTTAGTTTTTATATCTCAGGTTTTGCAATCATCGGGAAAAGGGGGAGGCGGGGTATTTTTAACTAACTGTTGACTCCCAATCAGTATGTCATTTATTAAAAAATATTGCCCGCTACTCATGATAAATCACATTACAATCATCTATGATTGTTAGGTCAACTTTTTACAAACGGGCAAAATAATGGCTTGTTTGACTCGGGTAAATATCCCGTCGCACGTTCACTTCAGAATTTAATGAGTGTTTGTTATTCTCATTGAAAGCTTTGAATCCATAGGTCATTTGCATCTTTAACATGTTTCAAGCATGCATAACCATTTTTAAAACACGTGTAGAAGAATTCTCTTTCTTGTAAAATTTCTTGCTATTAGGGTTGAACTAGTGGAATTTCCCAAACTTGGATAACAAAAATTTTGTGTCCATTTGTGGTGTGTGAATAAATTTTTATTACTTACATTTTTTATTGTGTTAATTTTTTTTCCATACATAAACTCTAAAATTTACATTTTGTTGTGTTCTATTTACCTTTTTTTGTTCACGGTATGAAGGGAGAACGAAAACTCAAAGTGTTGATTTAAGAAAAAAATGTACATCTAAAATGGAGATGCACAATGCATAAATGTAGAGAGATATAATTCCAAAGAGTGTCTGTGATTTTTAAGGATTGTAAGCTCTTTTCAGTTTTTAGTTCTCTGGTTTTGCAATCGTCGGGAAAAGGGGGAGGCAGGGGATTTTTAATTGAGTGTTGACTCCCAATCCGTAAGTCATTTCTTACAATAATATAGACCATTACAAATGAAAAATCACTTTACAATCAACTATGATTGTTAGGTCAGCTTTTTACAAACGGACAAAATAATGGCTTGTTTGACTCATGTAAATATCCCACCGCACGTTCACTTCAGAATTTAATGAGTGTTGGTTATTCTCATTAAAATCTTTGGATCCATAGGTCATTTGCATCTTTAACATGTTTCAAGCACGCATATCTATTTTAAAACACGTGTTGAAGAATTCTCTTTCTTGTAAAATTCCAAGCTATTAGGGTTGAACAAGTGGAATTGCCTAAACTTGGATAACAAAAATTTTGTGTTCATTTGTTTTGTGTGAATAAATTTTCTTTTCTTAGATTTGTTATTGTTTTAATTTTTTTCCATACATAAACTCTAAAATTTACATTTTGTTGTGATCTATTTACCTTTTTTTGTTTACGGCATGAAGGGAGAACGAAAACTCTAAGTTTTGATATAAGAAAAAAGTGTACATATAAAATGGAGATGCACAATGCACAAATGTAGAGAGATATAATTCCAAAGAGTGTCTGTGATGTTTAAGGATTGTGAGCTCTTTTCAGTTTTTAGTTCTCAGGTTTTGCAATCGTCGGGAAACAAGGGAAGCAGGGATTTTTAATTGAGTGTGGACTCCCAATCCGTAAGTCATTTCTTACAATAATATAGCCCGTTACGAATGAAAAATCACTTTTCAATCATCTATGATTGTTAGGTCAGCTTTTTGCAAACGGGCAAAATAATGGTTTATTTTACTCGGGTAAATATCTCGCCGCATTTTCAATTAAGAATTTAACGAGCGTTTATTATTCTCATTAAAAGCTTTGGATCCATAGGTCATTTGCATCTTTAACATGTTTCAAGCATGCATATCCATTTTTAAAACACGTGTAGAAGAGATCTCTTTCTTGTAAAATTCCAAGCTATTAAGGTTGAACTAGTGGAATTTCCCAATCTTGGATAACAAGACTTTTGTGTTCATTTGTGGTTTGTGAATAAATTTTATTTACTTACATTTTTTATATTTTTAAATTTTTTCCTTGTATAAACTCTAAAATTTTCATTTTGTTATAATCAAGTTGCCTTTTTTTTTTTTTTTTCTTATGAAGGGGGAGCGAAAACTCAAAGTTTTGATTTAAGAAAAAAGTGGACATCTAAAATGGAGATGCACAATGCACAAATTTTTAAAGAGATAATTCCAAAGTGTGGTTATAATTTTTAGGGATTGTAAGCTTTTTTTAGTTTTTATATCTCAGGTTTTGCAATCGTCGGGAAAAGGCGGAGGCGGGGGATTTTTAACTGAGTGTTGACTCCCAATCGATAAGTCATTTCTTACAAAAATATAGCCCGTTACACATGATAAATCACTTTACAATTCATCTATGATGGTTAGGTCAACTTTTTCGAAACGGGTAAAATAATGGCTTGTTTGACTCGGGTAAATATCCTACCGCACGTTCACTAGAGAATTTAATGAGCGTACGTTATTCTCTTTAAAAGCTTTGGATCCATAGGTCCTTTGCATCTTTAACATGTTTCAAGCTTGCATATCCATTTTTAAAACACGTGTAGAAGAAATCTCTTTCTTGTAAAATTCCAAGTTATTAGGGTTTAACTAGTGGAATTTCCCAAACTTGGATAACAAAAGTTTTGTGTTTATTTTTGGTGTGGGAATAAATTTTCTTTACTTATATTTGTTATTGCTTTAAAATTTTTCCATACATAAACTCTAAAATTTTCATTTTGCTGTGATCTATTTGCCTTTTTTTGTTTACGAGATGAAGGGAGAGAGAAAACTCAAAGTTTTGATTTAAGAAAAAAGTGAACATTTAAAATGGAGACGCACAGTGCACAAATGTAGAGAGAAATAATTCCAAAGAGTGTCCGTAATTTTTAGGGAATTTAAGCTCTTTTTAGTTTTGATATCTCAGGTTTTGCAATCGTCGGGAAAAGAGGGAGGCGGGATGTTTTTAACTGAGTGTTGACTCCTAGTCCGTAAGTCATTTCTTACAAAAATATAGCCCGTTACTGATGATAAATCACTTTACAATCATCTATGATTGTTAGGTAAGCTTTTTGTAAACCGGCAAAAAAATGGCTTGTTTGACTCTTGTAAATATCCCATTGCACCTTCATTGAGAATTTAATGAGCGTTTGTTATTCTCTTTAAAAGCTTTGGATCCATAGGTCATTTGCATCTTTAACATTTTTCAAGCATGCATATCCATTTTTAAAACACGTGTAGAAGAAATCTCTTTCTTGTAAAATTCCATGCAATTAGGGTTGAACTAGTGGAATTTCCCAAACATGGAAAACAAAACTTTTTTGTTCATTTGTGGTGTGTGAATAAATTTTCTATACTTACATTTGTTATTGTTTAATTTTTTTTCGCACATAAACTCCAAAATTTTCATTTTGTTGTGATCTATTTGCCATTTTTTGTTTACGGGATGAAGGGAGAGTAAAAACTTAAAGTTTTTATTTAAGCAAAAACTGTACATCTAAAATGGAGATGCACAATGCACAAATGTAGGGAGAGATAATTCCAAAGAGTGTTTGTAATTTTTAGGGATTGTAAGATCTTTTTAGTTTTTATATCTCAAGTTTTGCAATCGTCGGGAAAAGGGGGAGGCGGGGTATTTTTAACTGACTGTTGACTCCCAATCCGTATGTCATTTCTTTCAAAAATATAGCCCGTTACTTATGATAAATGACATTACAATAATCTATGATTGTTTGGTGAGCATTTTGCAAACGGGCAAAATAATGGCTTGTTTGACTCGGGTAAATTTCCCGCCGCATGTTCACTAGAGAATTTAATGAGTGTTTTTTATTCTCATTAAAAGCTTTGGATCCATAGGTCATTTGCATCTTTAACATGTTTCAAGCATGCATATCCATTTTTAAAACACGTGTAGCAGAAATCTCTTTCTTGTAAAATTCAGAGCTATTAGGGTTGAACTAGTGGAATTTCTCAGTCTCGGATAACATGACTTTTGTGTTCATCTATGGTTTGTGAATAAATTTTCTTTACTTACATTTTTTATTTTTTAAAATTTTTCCACGTATAAACTCTAAAATTTTCATTTTGTTGTAATCAATTTGCCTTTTTTTTTTTTTACGTTACGAAGGGGGAGCGAAAACTCAAAATTTTGATTTAAGAAAAAAGTGTACATCTAAAATGGAGATGCACAATGCACAAATTTAGAAAGAGATAATTCCAAAGAGTGTCTATAATTTTTAGGGATTGTATGCTCTTTTTAGGTTTTATATCTCAGGTTTTCCAATCATCGGGAAAAGGGGGACGCAGGGTGTTTTTAACTGAGTGTTGACTCCAAATCCTTAAGTCATTTCTTACGAAAATATAGCCCGTTACGGATGATTAATCACTTTACAATCATCTATGATTGTTAGGTAAGCTTTTTGTAAACGGGCAAAATAATGGCTTATTTGACTCTGGTAAATATCCCACCGCACGTTCATTGAGAATTTAATGAGCGTTTGTTATTCTCTTTAAAAGCTTTGGATCCATAGGTCATTTGCATCTTTAACATGTTTCAAGCATGCATATCCATTTTTAAAACACGTGTAGAAGATATCTCTTTCTTGTAAAATTCCATGCAATTAGGGTTGAACTAGTGGAATTTCCCAAACTTGGAAAACAAAAATTTTGTGTTCATTTGTGGTGTGTTAATAAATTTTCTATACTTACATTTGTTACTGTTTTAATTTTTTTTCACACATAAACTCTAAAATTTTCATTTTGTTGCGATCTATTTGCCTTTTTTTGTTGACGGGATGAAGGGAGAGCGAAAACTCTAAGTTTTGATTTAAGAAAAAAGTGTACATCTAAAATGGAGATGCACAATGCACAAATTTAGGGAGAGATAATTCCAAAGAGTGTTTGTAATTTTTAGGGATTGTATGATCTTTTTAGTTTTTATATCTCAGGTTTTGCAATCGTCGGGAAAAGGGGGAGGCGGGGGATTTTTAATTGAGTGTTGACTCCCAATCCGTAAGTCATTTCTTACAATAATATAGCCCGTTACGAATGAAAAATCATATTACAATCATCTATGATTGTTAGGTCCGCTTTTTAAAAACGGGCAAAATAATGGCGTGTTTGACTCGGGTAAATATCTCGCCGCACGTTCAGTTCAGAATTTAATGAGTGTTTGTTATTCTCATTGAAAGCTTTGAATCCATAGGTCATTTGCATCTTTAACATGTTTCAAGCATGCATATCCCTTTTTAAAACACGTGTAGAAGAATTCTCTTTCTAAAATTTCTTGCTATTAGGGTTGAACTAGTGGAATTTCCCAAACTTGGATAACAAAAATTTTGTGTTCAATTGTGGTGTGTGAATAAATTTTTATTACTTACATTTTTTATTGTTTTAATTTTTTTCCATACATAAACTCTAAAATTTACATTTTGTTGTGATCTATTTACCTTTTTTTGTTCACGGTATGAAGGGAGAACGAAAACTCAAAGTTTGATTTAAGAAAAAAGTGTACATCTAAAATGGAGATGCACAATGCACAAATGTAGAGAGATATATATCCAAAGAGTGACTGTGATTTTTAAGGATTGTAAGCTCTTTTCAGTTTTTTGTTCTCAGGTTTTCCAAACGTCAGGAAAAGGGGGAGGCATGTGATTTTTAATTGAGTGTTGACTCCCAATCCGTACGTCATTTCATACAATAATATAGACCGTTACAAATGAAAAATCACTTTACAATCATCTATGATTGTTAGGTCAGCTTTTTGCAAACGGGCAAAATAATGGCTTGTTTGACTCGGGTAAATATCCCACCGCACGTTCACTTCAGAATTTAATGAGTGTTGGTTATTCTCATTAAAATCTTTGGATCCATAGGTCATTTGCATCTTTAACATGTTTCAAGCATGCATATCTATTTTGAAACACGTGTCGAAGAATTCTCTTTCTTGTAAAATTCCAAGCTATTAGCGTTGAACAAGTGGAATTGCCCAATCTTGGACAACAAAATTTTTTTGTTCATTTATGGTGTGTGAATAAATTTCCATTACTTAGATTTTTTATTGTTTTAATTTTTTTCCATACATAAACTCTAAAATTTACATTTTGTTGTGATCTATTTATCTTTTTTTGTTTACGGCATGAAGGGAGAACGAAAACTCAAAGTTTTGATTTAAGAAAAAAGTGTACATCTAAAATGGAGATGCACAATGCACAAATGTAGGGAGATATAATTCCAAAGAGTGTCTGTAATTTTTAAGGATTGTGAGCTCTTTTCAGTTTTTAGTTCTCAAGTTTTGTAATCGTCGGGAAAAGGGGGAGGCGGGGGATTTTTAATTGAGTGTTGACTCCCAATCTGTAAGTTATTTCTTACAATAATATAGCCCGTTACGAATGAAAAATTACTTTACAATCATCTATGATTATTAGGTCAGCTTTTTGCAAACGGGCAAAATAATGGCTTGTTTGACTCGGGTAAATATCCAGCCGCACGTTCAATTAAGAATTTAATGAGCGTTTGTTATTCTCATTAAAAGCTTTGGATCCACAGGTCATTTGCATCTTTAACATGTTTCAAGCATGCATATCCATTTTTAAAACACGTGTAGAAGAAATCTCTTTCTTATAAAATTCCAAGCTATTAGGGTTGAAGTAGTGGAATTTCCCAATCTTGGATAACAAGATTTTTGTGTTCATATGCGGTTTGTGAATAAATTTTCTTTACTTATATTTTATATTTTTTAAAACTTTTTCCATGTATAAACTCTAAAATTTTCATGTCGATGTAATCATTCGGTATGAAGGGGAGTGAAAACTCAAAGTTTTGATTAAAAAAAAAAGTGTACATCTAAAATGGAGATGCACAATGCACAAATTTTGAAAGAGATAATTCCAAAGAGTGTCTGCATTTTTTAGGGATTGTAAGCTCTTTTTAGTTTTTATATCTCATGTGTTGCAATCGTCGGGAAAAGAGGGAGGCAGGGGATTTTTAACTGAGTGTTGACTCCCTATCCATAAGTCATTTCTTACAAAACTATAGCCCGTTACACATGATAAATCACTTTACAATTCTTCTATGATTGTTAGGTCAGCTTTTTACAAACGGGCAAAATAATGACTTGTTTGACTCGGGTAAATATCCCACCGCACGTTCACTAGAGAATTTAATGAGAGTATGTTATTCTCTTTAAAAGCTTTGGATCCATAGGTCATTTGCATCTTTAACATGTTTCAAGCTCGCATATCCATTTTTAAAACATGTGTAGAAGAAATCTCTTTCTCGTAAAATTCCAAGCTATTAGGGTTGAACTAGTGGACTTTCCCAAACTTGGATAACAAAAGTTTTGTGTTCATTTGTGGTGTGTGAATAAATTTTCTATACTTACATTTGATTTTGTTTTAATTTTTTTTTCACACATAAACTCTAAAATTTTCATTTTGTTGTGATCTTTTTGCCTTTTTTTGTTTACGGGATGAAGGGAGAGCGAAAAATCAAAGTATTGATTTAAGAAAAAAGTGTACATCTAAAATGTAGTTGCACAGTGCACAAATGTAGAGAGAGATAATTCCAAAGAGTGTTTGTAATTTTTAGGGATTGTAAGATCTTTTTAGTTTTTATATCTCAGGTTTTGCAATCGTAGGGAAAAGTTGGAGGCGGGGGATTTTTAATTGGGTGTTGACTCCCAATCCGTAAGTCATTTCTTACAATAATATATCCCGTTACGAATGAAAAATCACTTTACAATCCTCTATGATTGTTAGGTCAGCTTTTTGCAAATGGGCAAAACAATGGCTTGTTTGACTCGGGTAAATATCCCGCCGCAAGTTCACTTCAGAATTTAATGAGCCTTTTTGATTCTCATTAAAATCTTTGGATCCATATGTCATTTTTATCTTTAACATGTTTCAAGCATGCATATCCATTTTTTAAACACGTGTGGAAGAAATCAGTTTCTTCTAAAATTCCAAGGTATTAGGGTTGAACTAGTGGAATTTCTCAATCTTGGATAACAAAACTTTTGTGTTCATTTGTGGTTTGTGAATAAATTTACTTTACTTAAATTTTTTATTTTTTAAAATTTTTTCCATACATAAACTCTAAAATTTTCATTTTGTTGTTATCAATTTGCCTTTTTTTCTTTTTCGGAACGAAACGTGAGCGAAAACTCAAAATTTTGATTTAAGAAAAAAGTGTACAACTAAAATGGAGATGAAAAATGCACAAATTTTCAAAGAGATAATTCCAAAGAGTGTCTGTAATTTTTAGGGATTGTAAGCTCTTTTTAGTTTTTATATCTCAGGTTTTGCAATCGTCGGGAAAAGGCGGAGGCGGGGGATTTTTAACTGAGTGTTGACTCCCTATCCATAAGTCATTTCTTAAAAAAATATAGCCCGTTACACATGATAAATCACTTTACAATTCATCTATGGTTGTTAGGTAAGCTTTTTGCAAACGGGCAAAATAATTGCTTGTTTGACTCGGGTAAATATCCCACCGCACGTTCACTAAAGAATTTCATGAGCGTATGTTATTCTCATTAAAAGCTTTGGATCCTTAGGTCATTTGCATCTTTAACATGTTTCAAGCTTGCATATCCATTTTTAAAATACGTTTAGATGAAACCTCTTTCTTGTAAAATTCCAAGCTATTAGGGTTGAACTAGTGGAATTTCCCAAACTTGGATAACAAAAGTTTTGTGTTTATTTTTTGTGTGCGAATAAATTTTCTTTACTTACATTTCTTATTGTTTTAAATTTTCTCCATACATAAACTCTAAAAGTTTCATTTTGCTGTGATCTATTTGCCTTTTTTTGTTTACGGGATGAAGGGAGAGAGAAAACTCAAAGTTTTGATTTAAGAAAAAAGTGAACATTTAAAATGGAGACGCACAGTGGACAACTGTAGAGGGAATTAATTCCAATAGCGTCTGTAATTTTTAGGGAATTTAATCTCTTTTTAGTTTTTATATCTCAGGTTTTGCAATCGTCGGGAAAAGGGGGAGGCGGGGTGTTTTTAGCTGAGTGTTGACTCCCAATCCGTCAGTCATTTCTAAAAAAAATATAGTCCGTTACGGATGATAAATCACTTTACAATCATCAATGAATGTTAGGTAAGCTTTTTGTAAACGGGCAAAATAATGGCTTGTTTGACTCTGGTAAATATCCCAGCGCACGTTCACTTCAGAATTTAATGAGCATTTGTTATTCTCATTAAAAGCTTTGGATCCATAGGTCATTTGCATCTTTATCATGTTTCAAGCATGCATATCCATTTTTAAAACACGTGTAGAAGAAATCTCTTTCTTGTCAAATTCCATGCTATTAGGGTTGAACTAGTGGAATTTCCCAATCTATGATAACAAAACTTTTGTGTTCATTTGTGGTTTGTGAATAAATTTTCTTTACTTTATATTTTATTTTTTTAAATTTTTTCCATACATAAACCCTAAAATTTTCATTTTGTTGTTATCAATTTGCCTTTTTTTTTTTTTTACGGGACGAAGGTGGAGCGAAAAGTCAAAATTTTGATTTAAAAAAAATGTGTACATCTAAAATGGAGATGCACAATGCACAAACTTAGCAAGAGATAATTCCAAAGATTGTCTGTATTTTTTAGGGATTGTAAGCTCTTTTTAGTTTTTATATCTCAGGTTTTGCAATCGTCCGGAAATGGCGGAGATGGGGGATTTTTAACTGAGTGTTGACTCCCTAACCATAAGTCATTTCTTACAAAAATATAGCCTGTTACACATGATATTTCACTTTACAATTCAACTATGATTGTTAGGTCAGCTTTTTCCAAACGGGCAAAATAATGGCTTGTTTGACTCGGGTAAATATCCCACCGCACGTTCACTAGAGAATTTAATGAGCGTATGTTATTCTCTTTAAAAGCTTTGGATCCATAGGTCATTTGCATCTTTAACATGTTTCAAGATTGCATATCCATTTTTAAAACACGTGTAGAAGAAATTTCTTTCTTGCAAAATTCCAAGCTATTAGGGTTGAACTAGTGGAATTTCTCAAACTTGGATAACAAAAGTTTTGTGTTTATTTTTGGTGTGTGAATAAATTTACTTTACTTAAATTTGTTATTGTTTTAAATTTTTTCCATACATAAACTCTAAAATTTTCATTTTGTTGTGATCTATTTGCCTTTTTCTATTTACGGGATGAAGGGAGAGCGAAAACTCAAAGTTATGATTTAAAAAAAAGTGTACATCTAAAATGGAGATGCTCAATGCACAAATATAGGGAAAGATAATTCCAAAGAGTGTTTGTAATTTTTAGGGATTGTAAGATCTTTTTAGTTTTTATATCTTAGGTTTTGTAATCGTCGGGAAAGGGGGAGGCGGGGTATTTTTAACTGACTGTTGACTCCCAATCTGTATGTCATTTCTTACAAAAATATAGCCCGTTACTCAAGATAAATCACATTACAATCTTCAATGATTGTTAGGTCAGCTTTTTGCAAATGGGCAAAATAATGGCCTGTTTTACACGGGTAAATATCCCGCCGCACGTTCACTTCAGAATTTGATGAGTATTTTTTATTCTCATTAAAAGCTTTGGATCCATAGGTCAGTTGCATCTTTTACATGTTTCAAGCAGAACGCATCCATTTTTAAAACACGTGGAGAAGAATTCTCTTTCTTGTAAAATTTCATGCTATTAGGGTTGAACTAGTGGAATATCCCAAACTTGGATAACAAAAATTTTGTGTTCATTTGTGGTGTGTGAATAAATTTTTATTACTTACATTTTTTATTGTTTTAATTTTTTTCCATACATAAACTCTAAAATTTACATTTTGTTGTGATCTATTTACCTTTTTTTGTTTACGGGCATGAAGGGAGAACGAAAACTCAAAATTTTGATTTAAGAAAAAAGTGTACATCTAAAATGGAGATGCACAATGCACAAATTTAGGGAGATATAATTCCAAAGAGTGTCTGTGATTTTTAAGGATCGTGAGCTCTTTTAAGTTTTTAGCTCTCCAGTTTTGTAATCGTCGGGAAAAGGGGGAGGTGGGGGATTTTTAATTGAGTGTTGACTCCCAATCAGTAAGTCATTTGTTACAAAAATGTAGCCCGTTACGAATGAAAAATCACTTTAAAATCATCTATGATTATTAGGTCAGTTTTTTGCAAACGGGCAAAATAATGGCTTGTTTGACTCGGGTAAATATCCTGCCGCACGTTCAATTAAGAATTTAATGAGCGTTTGTTATTCTCATTAAAAGCTTTGGATCCATAGGTCATTTGCATCTTTTACATGTTTCAAGCATGCGTATCCATTTTTAAAACACGTGTAGAAGAAATCTCTTTCTTATAAAATTCCAAGCTATTACGGTTGAAGTGGTGGAATTTCCCAATCGTGGATAACAAGACTTTTGTGTTCATATGTGGTTTGTGAATAAATTTTCTTTACTTATATTTTATATTTTTTTAAATTTTTTCCATATATAAACTCAAAAAGTTTCATTTTGATGTAATCAATTTAGGTTTTTTTTTTTTTACCGGTATGAAGGGAAGCGAAAACTCAAAGTTTTGATTTAAGAAAAAAGTGTACATCTAAAACGGAGATGCAGAAAGCAAAAATTTTGAAAGTGATAATTCCAAAGAGTGTCTGAAATTTTTAGGGATTGTAAGCTCTTTTTAGTTATTATATCTCATGTGTTGCAATCGTCGGGAAAAGGGGGAGGCGGGGGCTTTTTAATTGAGTGTTGACTCCCTATCCATAAGTCATTTCTTACAAAAGTATAGCCCGTTACACATGATAAATCACTTTACAATTCTTCTATGATTGTTAGGTCAACTTTTTGCAAACGGGCAAAACAATGACATGTTTGACTCGGGTAAATTTCCCACCGGACGTTCACTAGAGAATTTAATGAGCATATGTTATTCTATTTAAAAGCTTTGGATCCATAGGTCATTTGCATCTTTAACATGTTTCAAGCTTGCATATCCATTTTTAAACACGTGTAGAAGAAATCTCTTTCTCGTAAAATTCCAAGCTATTAGGGTTGAACTAGTGGAATTTCCCAAACTTGGACAACAAAAGTTTTGTGTTCATTTGTGGTGTGTGAATAAATTTTCTATACTTACATTTGTTGTTGTTTTAATTTTTTTTTCACACTTAAACTCTAAAATTTTCATTTTGTTGTGATCTTTTTGCCTTTTTTTGTTTACGGGATGAAGGGAGAGCGAAAAATCAAAGTATTGATTTAAGAAAAAAGAGTACATCTAAAATGGAGTTGCACAATGCACAAATGTAGAGAGAGATAATTCCAAAGAGTGTTTGTAATTTTTAGGGATTCAAAGATCTTTTTAGTTTTTATATCTCAGGTTTTGCAATCGTAGGGCAAAAAGGGAGGCGGGGGATTTTTAATTTAGTGTTGACTCGCAATCCGTAAGTCATTTCTTACAGTAATATAGTTCGTTACGAATGAAAAATCACTTTACAATCCTCTATGATTATTAGGTCAGCTTTTTGCAAACGGGCAAAATAATGGCTTGTTTGACTCGGGTAATATCCCGCGGCACGTTCACTTCAGAATTTAATGAGCGTTTGTTATTCTCATTAAAAGCTTTGGATCCATAGGTCATTTGCTTCTTTAAGATGTTTCAAGCATGCATATCCATTTTTAAAACACGTGTGGAAGAAATCAGTTTCTTCTAAAATTCCAAGCTATTAGGGTTGAACTAGTGGAATTTCCCAATCTTGGATAACAAAACTTTTGTGTTCATTTGTGGTTTGTGAATAAATTTACTTTATTTAAATTTTTTATTTTTTAAAATTTTTTCCTTACAGAATCTCTTAAATTTTCATTTTGTTGTTATCAATTTGCCTTTTTTTTTTTTCACGATACGAAGTGGGAGGGAAAACTCAAAATTTTGATTTAAAAAAAAGTGTACAACTAAAATGGAGATGCACAATGCACAAATTTAGAAAGAGATAATTCCAAAGAGTGTTTGTAATTTTTAGGGATTGTAAGCTCTTTTTAGCTTTTATATCTCAGGTTTTGCAATCGTCGGGAAAAGGCGGAGGCGGGGGATTTTTAGCTGAGTGTTGACTCCCTATCCATAAGTGATTTCTTAAAAAATATAGCCCGTTACACATGATAAATCACTTTACAATTCATCTATGATTGTTAGGTGAGCTTTTTGCAAACAGGCAAAATAATGGCTTGTTTGACTCGGGTAAATATCCCACCGCACGTTCACTAAAGAATATAATGAGCGTATGTTATTTTCATTAAAAGCTTTGGATCCTTAGGTCATTTGCATCTTTAACATGTTTCAAGCTTGCATATTCATTTTTAAAACACGTGTAGAAGAAATCTCTTTCTTGTAAAATTCCAAGCTATTAGGGTTGAACTAGTGGAATTTCCCAAACTTGGATAACAAAAGTTTTGTGTTTATTTTTGGTGTGCGAATAAACTTTCTTTACTTATATTTGTTATTGTTTTAAATTTTTTCCATACATAAACTCTAAAATTTTCATTTTGCTATGATCTATTTGCCTTTTTTTGTTTACGGGATGAAGGGAGAGAGAAAACTCAAAGTTTTGATTTAAGAAAAAAGTGAACATTTAAAATGGAGACGCACAGTGCACAACTGTAGAGAGAAATAATTCCAAATAGCGTCTGTAATTTTTAGGGAATTTAATCTCTTTTTAGTTTTTATATCTCAGGTTTTGCAATCATCGGGAAAAGGGGGAGGCGGGGTGTTTTTAACTGAGTGTTGACTCCCAATCCGTAAGTCATTTCTAAAAAAAATATAGTCCATTACGGATGATAAATCACTTTACAATCATCTATGAATGTTAGGTAAGCTTTTTGTAAATGGGCAAAATAATGGCTTGTTTGACTCGGGTAAATATCCCACCGCACGTTCACTAGAGAATTTAATGAGTGTATGTTATTCTCTTTAAAAGCTTTGGATCCATAGGTCATTTGCATCTTTAACATGTTTCAAGCTTGCATATCCATTTTTAAAACACGTGTAGAACAAATTTCTTTCTTGCAAAATTCCAAGCTATTAGGGTTGAACTAGTGAAATTTCTCAAACTTAGATAACAAAAGTTTTGTGTTTATTTTAGGTGGTTGAATAAATTTTCTTTACTTACATTTGTTATTGTTTTAAATTTTTTCCATACATAAACTCTAAAATTTTTATTTTGTTGTGATCTATTTGCCTTTTTCTGTTTACCGGATGAAGGGAGAGCGAAAACTCAAAGTTTTGATTTAAAAAAAAGTGTACATCTAAAATGGAGATGCACAATGCACAAATGTAGGGAGAGATAATTCCAAAGAGTGTTTTTAATTTTTAGGGATTGTAAGATCTTTATAATTTTTATATCTTAGGTTTTGTAATCGTCGGGAAAGGGGGGAGGCGGGGTATTTTTAACTGACTATCTACTCCCAATCCGTATGTCATTTCTTACAAAAATATAGCCCGTTACTCAAGATAAATCACATTACAATCATCTATGATTGTTAGGTCAGCTTTTGGCAAACGGGCAAAATAATGGCCTGTTGTACTCGGGTAAATATCCCGCCGCACATTCACTTCAGAATTTAATGAGTATTTGTTATTCTCATTAAAAGCTTTGGATCCATAGGTCATTTGGATCTTTTACATGTTTCAAGCAGTACGCATCCATTTTTAAAACACGTGGAGAAGAATTCTCTTTCTTGAAAAATTTCATGCTATTAGGTTTGAACTAGTGGAATTTCCCAAACTTGGAGAAAAAAAATTTTGTGTTGATTTGTAGTGTGTGAATAAATTTTTATTACTTAAATTTGTTATTGTTTTAATTTTTTTCCATACATAAACTCTAAAATTTACATTTTGTTGTGATCTATTTACCTTTTTTTTATTTACGGCATGAACGGAGAACGAAAACTCAAAGTTTTGATTTAAGAAAAAAGTGTACATCTAAAATGGAGATGCACAATGCACAAATGTAGAGAGATATAATTCCAAAGAGTGTCTGTAATTTTTAAGGATTGTGAGCTCTTTTTAGTTTTTAGTTCTCAGGTTTTGCAATCGTCGGGAAAAAAGGGAGAGGGGGAGGGGGGGGGGGGGGGGGGGGGGGATTTTTAATTGAGTGTTGACTCCCAATCCGTAAGTCATTTCTTACAATAATAAAGCCCGTTACGAATGAAAAATCACTTTACAATTATCTATGATTGTTATGTCAGCTTTTTGCAAACGGGGAAAATAATGGTTTGTTTAACTCAGGGAAATATCCCGTCGCACGTTCACATCAGAATTTAATGAGCGTTTGTTATTCTCATTACAAGCGTTGGATCCATAGGTCATTTGCATCTTTAACATGTTTCAAGCATGCATATCCATTTTTAAAACACACGTAGAAGAAATCTCTTTCTTATAAAATTCCATGCAATTAGGGTTGAACTAGTGGAATTTCCCAAACTTGGAAAACAAAACTTTTGTATTCATTTGTGGTGTGTGAATTAATTTTCTATACTTACGTTTTTTATAGTTTTAATTTTTTTTTCACACTTAAACTCTAAAATTTTCATTTTGTTGTGATCTTTTTGCCTTTTTTTGTTTACGGGATGAAGGGAGAACGAAAAATCAAAGTATTGATTTATGAAAAAAGTGTACATCTAAAATGGAGTTGCACAATGCACAAATGTAGAGAGAGATAATTCCAAAGAGTGTTTGTAATTTTTAGGGATTGTAAGATCTTTTTAGTTTTTATATCTCAGGTTTTACAATCGTAGGGAAAAGTGGGAGGCGGGGGATTTTTAATTGTGTTGACTCCCAATCCGTAAGTCATTTCTTACAATAATATAGCCCGTTACGAATGAAAAACCACTTTACAATCATCTATGATTGTTAGGTCAACTTTTTGCAAACGGGCAAAATAATGGCTTGTTTGACTCGGGTAAATATCCCGGCGCACGTTCACTTCAGAATTTAATGAGCGTTTTTTATTCTCATTAAAATCTTTGGATCCATAGGTCATTTTTATCTTTAACATGTATCAAGCATGCATATCCATTTTTAAAACACGTGTGGAAGAAATCAGTTTCTTCTAAAATTCCAAGCTATTAGGGTTGAACTAGTGGAATTTCCCAATCTTGGATAACAAAACTTTTGTGTTCATTTGTGGTTTGTGAATAAATTTACTTTACTAAAATTTTTTATTTTTTAAAATTTTTTCTATACATAAACTCTAAAATTTTCATTTTGTTGTTATCAATTTGCCTTTTTTTTTTTTTTTTACGGAACGAAGCGTGAGCGATAGCTCAAAATTTTGATTTAAGAAAAAAGTGTACAA
This sequence comes from Aristolochia californica, assembly GCF_029961685.1. NCBI lineage: Eukaryota > Viridiplantae > Streptophyta > Magnoliopsida > Piperales > Aristolochiaceae > Aristolochia > Aristolochia californica. Next base: position 13,663,078 of record NW_027181793.1, read on the forward strand.
CTAAAATGGAGATGCACAATTAACAAATTTAAAAAGAGATAATTCCAAAGAGTGTCTGTAATTTTTAGGGAATGTAAGCTCTTTTTAGTTTTTATATCTCAGGTTTTGCAATCGTTGGGAAAAGGCGGAGGCGGGGGATTTTTAACTGAGTGTTGACTCCCTATCCATAAGTCATTTCTTAAAAAAATATAGCCCGTTACACATGATAAATCACTTTACAATTCATCTATGATTGTTAGGTGAGCTTTTTGCAAACGGGCAAAATAATGGCTTGTTTGACTCGGGTAAATATCCCACCGCACGTTCACTAAAGAATTTAATGAGCGTAAGTTATTCTCATTAAAAGCTTTGGATCCATAGGTCATTTGCATCTTTAACATGTTTCAAGCTTGTATATCCATTTTTAAAACACGTGTAGAAGAAATCTCTTTCTTGTAAAATTCCAAGCTATTAGTGTTGAACTAGTGGAATTTCCCAAACTTGGATAACAAAAGTTTTGTGTTTTTTTTTGGTGTGCGAATAAATTTTCTTTACTTACATTTGTTATTCTTTTAAATTTTTTCCATACATAAACTCTAAAAGTTTCATTTTGCTGTGATCTATTTGCCTTTTTTTGTTTACGGGATGAAGGGAGAGAGAAAACTCAAAGTTTTGATTTAAGAAAAAAGTGAACATTTAAAATGGAGACGCACAGTGCACAAATGTAGAGGGAAATAATTCCAAATAGCGTCTGTAATTTTTAGGGAATTTAATCTCTTTTTAGTTTTTATATCTCAGGTTTTGCAATCGTCGGGAAAAGGGGGAGGCGGGGTGTTTTTAGCTGAGTGTTGACTCCCAATCCGTAAGTCATTTCTAACAAAAATATAGTCCGTTACAGATGATAAATCACTTTACAATCATCAATGAATGTTAGGTAAGCTTTTTGTAAACGGGCAAAATAATGGCTTGTTTGACTCTGGTAAATATCCCAGCGCACGTTCACTTCAGAATTTAATGAGCATTTGTTATTCTCATTAAAAGCTTTGGATCCAATGGTCATTTGCATCTTTATCATGTTTCAAGCATGCATATCCATTTTTAAAACACGTGTAGAAGAAATCTTTTTCTTGTCAAATTCCATGCTATTAGGGTTGAACTAGTGGAATTTCCCAATCTATGATAACAAAACTTCTGTGTTCATTTGTGGTTTGTGAATAAATTTACTTTACTTATATATTTTATTTTTTAAAATTTTTTCCATACATAAACTCTAAAATTTTCATTTTGATGTTATGAATTTGCCTTTTTTTTTTTTTTTTTTTTTTACGGGACGAAGGTGGAGCGAAAAGTCAAAATTTTGATTTAAGAAAAAAGTGTACATCTAAATGCAGATGCACAATGCACAAATTTAGAAAGAGATAATTCCAAAGAGTGTCTGTAATTTTTAGGGATTGTAAGCTCCTTTTAGTTTTTATATCTCAGGTTTTGCAATCGTCAGGAAATGGCGGAGATGGGGGATTTTTAACTGAGTGTTGACTCCCTATCCATAAGTCATTTCTTACAAAAAATATAGCCTGTTACACATGATAAATCACTTTACAATTCAACTATGATTGTTAGGTCAGCTTTTTCCAAACGGGCAAAATAATGGCTTGTTTGACTCGGGTAAATATCCCACCGCACTTTCACAAGAGAATTTAATGAGCATATGTTATTCTCTTTAAAAGCTTTGGATCCATAGGTCATTTGCATCTTTAACATGTTTCAAGCTTGCATATCCATTTTTAAAACACGTGTAGAAGAAATTTCTTTCTTGCAAAATTCCAAGCTATTAGGGTTGAACTAGTGGAATTTCTCAAACTTGGATAACAAAAGTTTTGTGTTTATTTTTGGTGTGTGAATAAATTTTCTTTACTTAAATTTGTTATTGTTTTAAATTTTTTCCATACATAAACTCTAAAATTTTCATTTTGTTGCGATCTATTTGCCTTTTTCTGTTTACGGGATGAAGGGAGAGCGAAAACTCGGAGTTATGATTTAGAAAAAGTGTACATCTAAAATGGAGATGCACAATGCACAAATATAGGGAGAGATAATTCCAAAGAGTGTTTGTAATTTTTAGAGATTGTAAGATCTTTTTAGTTTTTATATCTTAGGTTTTGTAATCGTCGGGAAAAGGGGGAGGCGGGGTATTTTTAACTGACTGTTGACTCCCAATCCGTATGTCATTTCTTAAAAAAATATAGCCCATTACTCAAGATAAATCACATTACAATCGTCTATGATTGTTAGGTCAGCTTTTTGCAAACGGGCAAAATAATGGCCTGTTTTACACGGGTAAATATCCCGCCGCACGTTCACTTAAGAATTTGATGAGTATTTTTTATTCTCATTAAAAGCTTTGGATCCATAGGTCATTTGCATCTTTTACATGTTTCAAGCAGAACGTATCCATTTTTAAAACACGTGGAGAAGAATTCTCTTTCTTGTAAAATTTCATGCTATTAGGGTTGAACTAGTGGAATTTCCCAAACTTGGATAACAAAAATTTTGTGTTCATTTGTGGTGTGTGAATAAATTTTTATTACTTACATTTGTTATTGTTTTAATTTTTTTCCATACATAAAATCTAAAATTTACATTTTGTTGTGATCTATTTACCTTTTTTTGTTTACGGCATGAAGGGAGAACGAAAACTCAAAGTTTTGATATAAGAAAAAAGTGTACATCTAAAATGGAGATGCACAATGCACAAATGTAGAGAGATATAATTCCAAAGAGTGTCTGTGATTTTTAAGGATTGTGAAATCTTTTTAGTTTTTAGTTCTCAGGTTTTGCAATCGTAGGGAAAAGGGGAGGGGGGGGAGGATTTTTAATAGAGTGTTGACTCCCAATCCGTAAGTCATTTCTTACAATAATAAAGCCCATTACGAATGAAAAATTACTTTACAATTATCTATGATTGTTAGGTCAGCTTTTTGCAAACGGGCAAAATAATGGTTTGTTTAACTCGGCAAAATATCCCGCCGCACGTTCACTTCGGAATTTAATGAGCGTTTGTTATTCTCATTAAAAGCTTTGGATCCATAGGTCATTTGCATCTTTAACATGTTTCATGCATGCATATCCATTTTTAAAACAATTGTAGAAGAATTCTCTTTCTTGTAAAATTCCAAGGTATTAGGGTTGAACAAGTGGAATTGCCCAATCTTGGATAACAAAAATTTTGTGTTCATTTGTGGTGTGTGAATAAATTTTCATTACTTAGATTTGTTATTTTTTTAATTTTTTTCCATACATAAACTCTAAAATTTATATTTTGTTGTGATCTATTTACCTATTTTTGTTTACGGCATGAAGGGAGAACGAAAAGTCAAAGTTTTGATTTAAGAAAAAAGTGTACATCTAAAATGGAGATGCACAATGCACAAATGTAGGGAGATATAATTCCAAAGAGTGTCTGTGATTTTTAAGGATTGTGACCTCTTTTCAGTTTTTAGTTCTCCAGTTTTGCAATCGTCGGGAAAAGGGGGAGGTGGGGGATTTTTAATTGAGTGTTGACTCCCAATCAGTAAGTCATTTGTTACAAAAATATAGCCCGTTACGAATGAAAAATCACTTTAAAATCATCTATGATTATTAGGTCAGCTTTTTGCAAACGGGCAAAATAATGGCTTGTTTGACTCGGGTAAATATCCTGCCGCACGTTCAATTAAGAATTTAATGAGCGTTTGTTATTCTCATTAAAAGCTTTGGATCCATAGGTCATTTGCATTTTTAACATGTTTCAACCATGCGTATCCAATTTTAAAACACGTGTAGAAGAAATCTCTTTCTTATAAAATTCCAAGCTATTACGGTTGAAGTGGTGGAATTTCCCAATCTTGGATAACAAGACTTTTGTGTTCATATGTGGTTTGTGAATAAATTTTCTTTACTTATATTTTATATTTTTTTAATTTTTTCCATGTATAAACTCTAAAAGTTTCATTTTGATTAATCAATTTAGGTTTTTTTTTTTTTACCGGTATGAAGGGAAGCGAAAACTCAAAGTTTTGATTTAAGAAAAAAATGTACATCTAAAATGGAGATGCACAAAGCAAAAATTTTGAAAGAGATAATTCCAAAGAGTGTCTGAAATTTTTAGGGATTGTAAGCTCTTTTTAGTTTTTATATCTCAGGTTTTGCAATCGTCGGGAAAAGGGGGAGGCCGGGTCTTTTTAACTGAGTGTTGACTCCCTATCCATAAGTCATTTCTTACAAAATTATAGCCCGTTAGACATGATAAATCACTTTACAATTCTTCTATGATTGTTAGGTCAGCTTTTTGCAAACGGGCAAAATAATGACTTGTTTGACTCGGGTAAATATCCCACCGGATGTTCACTAGAGAATTTAATGAGCGTATGTTATTCTATTTAAAAGATTTTAATCCATAGGTCATTTTCATCTTTAACATGTTTCAAGCTTGCATATCCACTTTTAAAACACGTGTAGAAGAAATCTCTTTCTCGTAAAATTCCAAGCTATTAGGGTTGAACTAGTGAAATTTCCCAAACTTGGATAACAAAAGTTTTGTGTTCATTTTTGGTGTGTGAATAAATTTTCTATACTTACATTTGTTATTGTTTTAATTTTTTTTTCACACTTAAACTCTAAAATTTTCATTTTGTTGTGATCTTTTTGCCTTTTTTTGTTTACGGGATGAAGGGAGAACGAAAAATCAAAGTATTGATTTAAGAAAAAAGAGTACATCTAAAATGGAGTTGCACATTGCACAAATGTAGAGAGAGATAATTCCAAAGAGTGTTTGTAATTTTTAGGGATTGAAAGATCTTTTTAGTTTTTATATCTCAGGTTTTGCAATCGTTGGGAAAAGTGGGAGGCGGGGGATTTTTAATTGAGTGTTGACGCGCAATCCGTAAGTCATTTCTTACAATAATATAGTCCGTTATGAATGAAAAATCACTTTACAATCCTCTATGATTGTTAGGTCAGCTTTTTGCAAACGGGCAAAATAATGGCTTGTTTGACTCGGGTAAATATCCCGCCGCATGTTCACTTCAGAATTTAATGAGCGTTTGTTATTCTCATTAAAAGCTTTGGATCCATAGGTCATTTGCATCTTCAAGATGTTTCAAGCAAGCACATCCATTTTTCAAACATGTGTGGAAGAAATCAGTTTCTTCTAAAATTCCAAGCTATTAGGGTTGAACTAGTTGAATTTCCCAATCTTGGATAACAAAACTTTTGTGTTCATTTGATGTTTGTGAATAAATTTACTTTATTTAAATTTTTTATTTTTTAAAATTTTTTCCTTGCGTAATCTCTTAAATTTTCATTTTGTTGTTATCAATTTGCCTTTTTTTTTTTTCACGATACGAAGTGGGAGGGAAAACTCAAAATTTTGATTTAAGAAAAAAGTGTACAACTAAAATGGAGATGCACAATGCACAAATTTAGAAAGAGATAATTCCAAAGAGTGTCTGTAATTTTTAGGAATTGTAAGCTCTTTTTAGTTTTTATATCTCAGGTTTTGCAATCGTCGGGAAAAGGCGGAGGCGGGGGATTTTTAACTGAGTGTTGACTCCCTAACCATAAGTCATTTCTTAAAAAAATGTAGCCCGTTACACATGATAAATCACTTTACAATTCATCTATGATTGTTAGGTGAGTTTTTGCAAACGGGCAAAATAATGGCTTGTTTGACTCGGGTAAATATCCCACCGCACGTTCACTAAAGAATTTAATGAGCGTATGCTATTTTCATTAAAAGCTTTTGATCCTTAGGTCATTTGCATCTTTAACATATTTCAAGCTTGCAAATCCATTTTTAAAACACGTGTAGAAGAAATCTCTTTCTTGTAAAATTCCAAGTTATTAGGGTTGAACTAGTGGAATTTCCCAAACTTGGATAACAAAAATTTTGTGTTCATTTGTGGTGTGTGAATAAATTTTCATTAATTACATTTGTTTTGGTTTTAATTTTTTTCCATACATAAACTCAAAATTTACATTTTGTTGTGATCTATTTACCTTTTTCTTTTTTACGGCATGAAGGGAGAATGAAAACTCAAAGTTTTGGTTTAAGAAAAAAGTGTACATCTAAAATGGAGATGCGCAATGCACAAATGTAGAGAGATATAATTCCAAAGAGTGTCTGTGATTTTTAAGGATTGTGTGCTCTTTTCAGTTTTTAGTTCTCAAGTTTTGCAATCGTCGGGAAAAGGGGGAAGCGGGGGATTTTTAATTGAGTGTTGACTCCCAATCCGTAAGTCATTTCTTACAATAATATAGCCCGTTACGAATGAAAAATCACTTTACAATCATCTATGATTGTTAGGTCAGCTTTTTGCAAACGGGCAAAATAATGGCTTGTTTGACTCGGGATAATTTTCCGCTGCACGTTGACTTCAGAATTTAATGAGCGTTTGTTATTATCATTAAAAGCTTTGGATCCATAGGTCATTTGCATCTTTAACATGTTTCATGCATGCATATCCATTTTGAAAACACATGTAGAAGAAATCTCTTTCTTGTAAAATTTCAAGCTATTAGGGTTGAACTAGTAGAATTTCACAATCTTGGATAACAAAACTTTTTTGTTTATTTGTGGTTTGTGAATAAATTTTCTTTACTTACATTTTTTATTTTTTTAAATTTTTTCCATACATAAACTCTAAAGTTTTGATTTCAGAAAGAAGTGTACATCTAAAAGGGAGATGCACAATGCACAAATATAGAGAGATATAATTCCAAAGAGTGTCTGTGATTTTTAAGGATTGTGATCTCTTTTCAGTTTTTAGTTCTGAGGTTTTGCAATCGTCGGGAAAAGGGGGAGGCGGGGGATATTTAATTGAGTGTTGACTCCCAATCCGTAAGTCATTTCTTACAATAATATAGCCTGTTACAAATGAAAAATCACTTTACAATCATCTATGATTGTTAGGTCAGCTTTTTGCAAATGGGCAAAATAATGGCTTGTTTGATTCGGGTAAATATCCCACCGCACGTTCACTAGAGAATTTAATGAGCGTATGTTATTCTCTTTAAAAGCTTTGGATCCATAGGTCATTTGTATCTTTAACATGTTTCAAGCTTGCATATCCATTTTTAAAACAGGTGTAGAAGAAATCTCATTCTTGTAAAATTCAAAGCTATTAGGATTGAACTAGTGGAATTTCTCAAACTTGGATAACAAAAGTTTCGTGTTTTTTTTTTGGTGTGTGAATAAATTTTCTTTACTTACAGTTGTTATTGTTTTAATTTTTTGCCACACCTAAACTCTAAAATTTTCATTTTGCTATGATCTATTTGCCTTTTTTTGTTTACGGGATGAAGGGAGAGCGAAAACTCAAATTTTGATTTAAGAAAAAAATGAACATTTAAAATGGAGACGCACAGTGCACAAATGTAGAGCGAAATAATTCAAAAGTGTGTTTGTAATTTTTAGGGAATTGAAGCTTTTTTTAGTTTTTATATCTCAGGTTTTGCAACCGTCGGGAAAAGGGGGAGGCAGAGTGTTTTTAAATGAGCGTGGACTCCCAATCCGTAAGTCATTTCTTACCAAAATATAGCCCGTTATGGATGATAAATCCCTTTACAATCATCTATGATTGTTAGGTAAGCTTTTTGGAAACGGGCAAAATAATGGCTTGTTTGACTCAGGTAAATATCCCGTCGCACATTCACTTAAGAATTTAATGAGCGTTTGTTATTCTCATTAAAAGCTTTGGATCGGTAGGTCATTTGCATCTTTAACTTGTTTCAAGCATGCATAACCATTTTTAAAACACGTGTAGAAGAAATCTCTTCCTTGTAAAATTCCAAGCTATTAGGGTTGAACTAGTGGAATTTCCCAAACTTGGATAACAAAAGTTTTGTGTTTATTTTGGTGTGTGAATAAATTTTCTTTACTTACATTTGTTATTGTTTTAAATTTTTTCCGTACATAAACTCTAAAATTTTCATTTTGCTATGATCTATTTGCCTTTTTTTGTTTACGGGATGAAGGGAGAGATAAAACTCAAAGTTTTGGTTAAGGAAAAAGTGAACATTTAAAATGGAGACGCACCGTGCAAAAATGTTGAGAGAAATAATTCCAAAGAGTGTCTGTAATTTTTAGGGAATTTAAGGTCTTTTTAGTTTTTATATCTCAGGTTTTGCAATCGTCGGGAAAAGGGGGTCGCGGGGTGTTTTTAACAGAGTGTTGACTCCCAATCCGTAAGTCATTTCTTACAAAAATATAGCCGTTACGGATGATAAATCACTTTACAATCATCTATGATTGTTAAGTAAGCTTTTTGTAAACGGGCAAAATAATGGCTTGTTTGACTCTGGTAAATATCCCACCGCACGTTCATTGAGAATTTAATGAGTGTTTGTTATTCTCTTTAAAAGCTTTGGATCCATAGGTCATTAGCATCTTTAACATGTTTCAAGCATGCATATCCATTTTTAAAACACGTGCAGAAGAATTCTCTTTCTTTTAAAATTTCATGCTATTAGAGTTGAACTAGTGGAATTTCCCAAACTTGGATAACAAAAATTTTGAGATCATTTGTGGTGTATGAATAAATTTTTATTACTTACATTTGTTATTGTTTTAATTTTCTTCCATAGATAAACTCTAAAATTTACATTTTGTTGTAATCTATTTACCATTTTATGTTTACGACATGAAGGGAGAACGAAAACTCAAAGTGTTGATTTTAGAAAAAAGTGTATATCTAAAATGGAGATGCACAATGCACAAATATAGAGAGATATAATTCCAAAGAGTGTCTGTGATTTTTAAGGATTGTGAGCTCATTTCAGCTTTTAGTTCTCAGGTTTTGCAATCGTCGGGAAAAGGGGAGGCGGGGGATTTTTAATTGAGTGTTGATTCCCAATCCGTAAGTCATTTCTTACGATAATATAGCCCGTTACGATTGAAAAATCACTTTACAATCATCTGTGATTGTTAGGTCAGCTTTTTGCAAACAGGCAAAATAATGGCTTGTTTGACTCGGGTAAATATCCCGCCGCACGTTCACTTAAGAATTTAATGAGCATTTGTTATTTTAATGAAAAAGCTTTGGATCCATTGGTCATTTGCATCTTTAACATGTTTCAAGCATGCATATCCATTTTTAAAACACGTGTAGAAGAAATCTCTTTCTTGTAAAATTCCAAGCTATTAGGGTTGAACTAGTGGAATTTCCCGATCTTGCATAACAAAACTTTTGTGTTTATTTTTGGTTTGTGAATAAATTTTCTTTACTTACATTTTTTATTTTTTAAAATTTTTTCCATACATAAACTCTAAAATTTTCATTTTGTTGTTATCAAATTGCCTTTTTTTTTGTTAGGGTACGAAGGGGGAGCGAAAACTCAAAATTTTGATTTAAGAAAAAAGTTTACATCTAAAATGGAGATGCACAATGCACAAATTTTGAAAGAGATAATTCCAAAGAATGTCTGTAATTTTTAGGGATTGTAACCTCTTTTTAGTTTTTATATCTCAGGTTTTGCAATCGTCGGGAAAAGGCGGAGGCGGGGGATTTTTAACTGAGTGTTGACACCCTATCCATAAGTCATTTCTTACAAAAATATAGCCCGTTACACATGATAAATCACTTTACAATTCATCTATGATTGTTAGGTCTGCTTTTTGCAAACGAGCAAAATAATGGCTTATTTGACTCGGGCAAATATCCCACCGCACGTTCACTAGAGAATTTAACGAGCGTATGTTATTGTCTTTAAAAGCTTTGGATCCATAGTTCTTTGCATCTTTAACTTGTTTCAAGATTGCATATCCATTTTTAAAACACGTGTAGAAGAAATCTGTTTCTTGTAAAATTCCAAGCTATTAGGGTTGAACTAGTGGAATTTCCCAAACTTGAATAACAAAAGTTTTGTGTTTATTTTTGGTATGTGAATAAATTTTCTTTACTTACATTTGTTATTGTTTTAAATTTTTTCCATTCATAAACTCTAAAATTTTCATTTTGTTGTGATCTATTTGCCTTTTTTTGTTTACGGGATGAAGGGAGAGAGAAAATTAAAAGTTTTGATTAAGGAAAAAAGTAAACATTTAAAATGGAGATGCACAGTGCACAAAAGTAGAGAGAAATAATTTCAAAGAGTGTCTGTAATTTTTAGGGAATTTAAGCTCATTTTAGTTTTGATATCTCAGGTTTTGCAATCGTCGAGAAAAGGGGGAGGTGTGGTGTTTTTAACTGAGTGTTGACTCCCAATCCATAAGTCATTTCTTACAAAAATATAACCCGTTACGGGTGATAAATCACTTTACAGTCATCTATGATTGTTAGGTAAGCTTTTGGTAAACGGGCAAAATAATGGCTTGTTTGACTCTGGTAAATATCCCTCTGCACGTTCATTGAGAATTTAATGAGCGTTTGTTATTCTCTTTAAAAGCTTTGGATCCATAGGTCATTTGCATCTTTAACATGTTTCAAGCATGCATATCCATTTTTAAAACACGTGTAGAAGAAATCTCTTTCTTGTAAAATTCCATGCAATTAGGGTTGAACTAGTGGAATTTCCAAAACTTGGAAAACAAAACTTTTGTGTTCATTTGTGGTGTGTGAATAAATTTTCTATACTTACATTTGTTATTGTTTTATTTTTTTTCACACTTAAACTCTAAAATTTTCATTTTGTTGTGATCTATTTGCCTTTTTTTGTTTACGGGATGAAGGGAGAGCGGAAACTCAAAGTTTTGATTTAAGAAAAAAGTGTACATCTAAAATGGAGATGCACAATGCAGCAATGTAGGGACAGATAATTCCAAAGAGTGTTTGTAAATTTTAGGGATTGTAAGCTCTTTTTAGTTTTTATATCTCAAGTTTTGCAATTGTCGGGAAAAGGGGGAGGCGGGGTGTTTTTAACTGAGTGTTGACTCCCAATTCGTAAGTCATTTCTTACAAAAATATAGCCCATTATGGATGATAAATCACTTTACAATCATCAATGACTAGGTAAACTTTTTGTAAAAGGGCAAAATAATGGCTTGTTTGACTCTGGTAAATATCCCACCGCACGTTCATTGAGAATTTAATGAGCGTTTGTTATTCTCTTTAAAAGCTTTGGATCCATAGGTCATTTGCATCTTTAACATGTTTCAAGCATTCATATCCATTTTTACAACACGTGTAGAAGAAATCTCTTTCTTGTAAAATTCCATGCAATTAGGGTTGTACTAGTGGAATTTCCCAAACTTGGAAAACAAAACTTTCGTGTTCATTTGTGGTGTGTAAATAAATTTTCTATAATTATATTTGTTATTGATTTAATTTTTTTTCACACATAAACTCTAAAATTTTCATTTTGTTGTGATCTATTTACCTTTTTTTTTTTAGGACATGAAGGGAGAAGGAAAACTCAAAGTTTTGATTTAAGAAAAAAGTGTACATCTAAAATGGAGATGCACAATGCACAAATGTAGAGAGATATAATTGCAAAGAGTGTCTGTGATTTTTAAGGATTGTAAGCTCTTTTCAGTTTTTAGTTCTCAGGTTTTGCAATCGTCGGGGAAAGGGGGAGGCGAGGGATTTTTAATTGAGTGTTTACTCCTAATCCGTAAGTCATTTCTTACAATAATATAGCTCTTTACGAATGAAAAATCACTTTACAATCATCTATTATTGTTAGGTCAGCTTTTTGCAAACAGGCAAAATAATTGCTTGTTTGACTCAGGTAAATATCCCGCCACACGTTCAATTAAGAATTTAATGAGCGTTTGTTATTCTCATTAAAATATTTGGATCCATAGGTCATTTGCATCTTTAACATGCTTCAAGTATGCATATCCATTTTTAAAACACGTGAAGATGAAATCTCTTTCTTGTAAAATTCCAAGCTATTAGGGTTGAACAAGTGGAATTTCCCAATCTTGGATAACAAGACTTTTGTGTTCATTTGTGGTTTGTGAATAAATTTTCTTTACTGACATTTTTTTTTTTATATTTTTTCCATGTATAAACTCTAACATTTTCATTTTGTTGTAATCAATTTGCCTTTTTTTTTTAACGCTATGATGGGGGAGTGAAAACTCAAATTTTGATTTAAGAAAAAAGTGTACATCGAAAATGGAGATGCACAATGCAAAATTTTAGAAAGAGATAATTCCAAAGAGTGTCTGTAATTTTAAGGAATTGTAAGCTCTTTGTAGTTTTTATATCTCAGGTTTTTCAATCATCGGGAAAAGGGGGAGGCGGGGTGTTTTTAACTGAGTGTTGACTCCCAATCCGTAAGTCATTTCTTACAAAAATATAGTCCATTACGGATGATAAATCACTTTACAATCATCTATGATTGTTAGGTAAGCTTTTTCTAAACGGGCAAAATAATGGCTTGTTTGACTCTGGTAAATTGCCCACCGCACGTTCATTGAGAATTTAATGAGCGTTTGTTATTCTCTTTAAAAGCTTTGGATCAAAGGCCATTTGCATCTTTAACATGTTTCAAGCATGCATATCCATTTTTAAAACACGTGTAGAAGAAATCTCTTTCTTGTAAAATTCCAAGCTATTAGGGTTGAACTAGTGGAATTACCCAATCTTGGATAACTAAATTTTGTGTTCGTTTGTGGTGTGTGAATACATTTTCATTACTTACATTTTTTATTGTTTACGGCATGAAGGGAAAACAAAAACTCAAAGTTTTGATTTAAGAAAAAAGTGTACATATAAAATGGAGATGCACAATGCACAAATGTAGAGAGATATAATTCCAAAGAGTGTGTGATTTTTAAGGATTATAAGCTCTTTTCAGTTTTTAGTTCTCAGGTTTTGCAATCGTGGAGAAAAGGGGGAGGGAGGGGATTTTTAATTGAGTGTTGACTCCCAATCCGTAAGTTATTTTTTACAATAATATAGCCCATTACGAATGAAAAATCACTTTACAATCATCTACGATTGTTAGATCAGCTTTTTGCAAACGGGCAAAATAATGGCTTGATTGACTCGGCTAAATATCCCTCCGCACGTTCACTTAAGAATTTAATGAGCGTTTGTTATTCTCATTAAAAGCTTTGGATCCATAGGTCATTTGCATCTTTAACATGTTTCAAGCTTGCATATCCATTTTTAAAACACCTGTAGAAGAAATCTCTTTCTTATAAAATTCCAAGCTATTAGGGTTGAACTAGTGGAATTTTCCAAACTTGGATAACAAAAGTTTTGTGTTCATTTTAGGTGTGTGAATAAATTTTCTTTACTTTCATTTGTTATTGTTTTAATTTTTTTTCACACATAAACTCTAAAATTTTCATTTTGTTGTGATCTATTTGCCTTTTTTGGTTTACGGGATGAAGGGAGAGCGAAAACTCAAAGTTTTGATTTAAGAAAAAAGTGTACATCTAAAATGGAGATGCACAATGCACAAATGTAGAGAGAGATAATTCCAAATAGTTTTTGCAATTTTTAGGGATTGTAAGATATCTTTTTAGTTTTTATATATCAAGTTTTGCAATCGTCGGGAAAAGGGGGAGGCGGGGGATTTTTAACTGAGTGTTGACTCCCAATCCATATGTCAGCTTTCTGCAAACAGGCAAAATAATGGCTTGTTTGACTAGGGTAAATATCCCACCGCATGTTCACTAGAGAATTTAATGATCGTATGTTATTCTCTTTAAAAGCTTTGGATCCATAGGTCATTTGCATCTTTAACATGTTTCAAGCTTGCATATCCATTTTTAAAACACGTGTAGAAGAAATCTCTTTCTTGTAAAATTCCAAGCTATTAGGGTTGAACTATTGAAATTTCCCAAACTTGGATAACAAAAGTTTTGTGTTTATTTTTGGTGTGTGAATAAATTTTCTTTACTTACATTTGTCATTTTTTAAAATTTTTTCAATACATAAACTCTAAAATTTTCATTTTGTTGTGATCTATTTGCCGTTTTTTTACGGGATGAAGGGAGAGAGAAAACTAAAAGTTTTGATTTAAGAAAAAAGTGAACATTTAAAATGGAGACGCACAGTGCACAAATGTAGAGAGAAATAATTCCAAAGAGTGTCTGTAATTTTTAGGGAATTTAAGCTCTTTTTAGTTTTTATATCTCAGGTTTTGCAATCGTCGGGAAAAGGGCGAGGCGGGGTGTTTTTAACTGAGTGTTGACTCCCAATCCGTAAGTCATTTCTTACTAAAATATAGCCCGTTACGGATGATAAATCACTTTACAATCATCTATAATTGTTAGGTAAGCTTTTTATAAACGGGCAAAATAATGGCTTGTTTGACTCTGGTAAATATCCGACCGCACGTTCATTGAGAATTTAATGAGTGTTTGTCATTGTCTTAAAAAACTTTGGATCCATAGGTTATTTGCATCTTTAACATGTTTAAAGCATGCATATCCATTTTTAAAACACGTGTAGAAGAAATCTCTTTCGTGTAAAATTCCTTGCAATTAGCGTTGAACTAGTGGAATTTCCCAAGCTTGGAAAACAAAACTTTTGTGTTCATTTGTGGTGTGTGAATAAATTTTCTATACTTACATTCGTTATTGTTTTTATTTTTTTTCACACATAAACTCTAAAATTTTCATTTTGTTGTGATCTATTTGCCTTTTTTTGTTTACGGGAAGAAGGGAGAGCGTAAACTCAAAGTTTTGATTTAAGAAAAAAGTGTACATCTAAAATGGAGATGCACAATGAACAAATGTAGGGAGAGATAATTCCAAAGAGTGTTTGTAATTTTTAGGGATTGTAAGATCGTTTTAGTTTTTATATCTCAGGTTTTGCAATCGTCGGTAAAAGGGGGAGGCGGGGTATTTTTAACTGACTGTTGACTCCCAATCCGTATGTCATTTCTTACAAAAATATAGCCCATTACTCATGATAAATCACATTACAATCATCTATGATTGTTCTGTCAGCTTTTTGCAAATGGGTAAAATAATGGCCTGTTTGACTCGGGTAAATATCCCGCCGCACGTTCACTTCAGAATTTAATGAGTGTTTTTTATTCTCATTAAAAGCTTTGGATCCATAGGTCATTTGCATCTTTAACATGTTTCAAGCATGCCTATCCATTTTTAAAAGACGTGTACAAGAATTCTCTTTCTTGTAAAATTTCATGCTATTAGGGTAGAACTAGTGGAATTTCCCAAACTAGGATAAAAAAAATTTTGTGTTCATTTGTGATGTGTGAATAAATTTTTATTACTTACATTTGTTATTGTTTTATTTTTTTTCCATACATAAACTCTAAAATTTACATTTTGTTGTGATCTATTTACCTTTTTTTGTTTATGGCATGAAGGGAGATCGAAAACTCGAAGTTTTGATTTAAGAAAAAAGTGTACATCTAAAATGGAGATGCACAATGCACAAATTTAGAGAAATATAATTCCAAAGAGTGTCTGTGATTTTTAAGGATTGTGAGCTCTTTTCAGTTTTTAGTTCTCAGGCTTTGCAATCGTCGGGAAAAGGGAAGGCGGGGGATTTTTAATTGAGTGTTGACTCCCAATCCGTACGTCATTTCTTACAATAATATAGCCCATTACGAATGAAAAATCACTTTACAATCATCTATGATTGTTAGGTCAGCTTTTTGCAAATGGGCAAAATAATGGCTTGTTTGACTCGGGTAAATATCCCGCCGCATGTTCACTTCAGAATTTAATGAGTGTTTGTTATTCTCATTAAAAGCTTTGGATCCATAGGTCATTTGCATCTTTAACAGGTTTCTAGCATGCATATTCCGTTTTAAAACACGTGTAGAAGAATTCTCTTTCTTGTAAAATTCCAAGCTGTTAAGGTTGAACTAGTGGAATTCCCAAAACTCTGATAACAAAAATTTTGTGTTCATTTGTGGTGTGTCAATAAATATTCATTACTTACATTTGTTGTGGTTTTAATTTTTTCCCACACATACACTCAAAATTTACATTTTGTTGTGATCTATTTACCTTTTTTTGTTTACGGCATGAAGGGAGAATGAAAACTCAAAGTTTTGATTTAAGAAAAAAGTGTACATCTAAAATGGAGATGCACAATGCACAAATGTAGAGAGATATAATTCCAAAGAGTGTCTGTGATTTTTAAGGATTGTGATCTCTTTTCAGTTTTTAGTTCTCAGGTTTTGCAATCGTCGGGAAAAGGGGGAGGCGGGGGATATTTAATTGAGTGTTGACTCCCAATTCGTAAGTCATTTCTTACAATAATATAGCCCGTTCAGAATGAAAAATCACTTTACAATCATCTATGATTGTTAGGTCAGCTTTTTGAAAATGGGCAAAATAATGGCTTGTTTGACTCGGGTAAATATCCCGCCGCACGTTCACTTCAGATTTTAATGAGTGTTTGTTATTCTCATTAAAAGCTTTGGATCCATAGGTCATTTGCATCTTTAACAGGTTTCTAGCATGCATATCCATTTTTAAAACACGTGTAGACAAAATTTCTTTCTTGTAAAATTTCAAGCTATTAGGGTTGAACTAGTGGAATTTCCCAATCTTGGATAACAAAACTTTTGTGTTTTTTGGTGGTTTGTGAATAAATTTTCTTTACTTACATTTTTTATTTTTAAAAATTTTTCCATACATAAACTCTAAAGTTTTGATTTCAGAAAGAAGTGTACATCTAAAATGGAGATGCACAATACACAAATATAGAGAGATATAATTCGAAAGAGTGTCTGTGATTTTTAAGGATTGTGATCTCTTTTCGGTTTTTAGTTCTCAGGTTTTGCAATCGTCGGGAAAAGGGGGAGGTGGGGGATATTTAATTGAGTGTTGACTCCCAATCCGTAAGTCATTTCTTACAATAATATAGCCTTTTACGAATGAAAAATCACTTTACAATCATCTATGATTGTTAGGTCAGCTTTTTGCAAACGGGCAAAATAATGGCTTGTTTGACTCGGGTAAATATCCCACTGCACGTTCACTAGAGAATTTAATAAGCG
The DNA here is from genome assembly GCF_029961685.1 of Aristolochia californica. NCBI lineage: Eukaryota > Viridiplantae > Streptophyta > Magnoliopsida > Piperales > Aristolochiaceae > Aristolochia > Aristolochia californica. The sequence goes on from NW_027181793.1 coordinate 13,679,977, forward strand.
TATGTTATTCTCTTTAAAAGCTTTGGATCCATAGGTCATTTGCATCTTTAACATGTTTCAAGCTTGCATATCCATTTTTAAAACACGTGTAGAAGAAATCTCATTCTTGGAAAATTCCAAGCTATTAGGATTGAACTAGTGGAATTTCTCAAACTTTGATAACAAAAGTTTCGTGTTTATTTTTGGTGTGAATAAATTTTCTTTACTTACATTTGTTATTGTTTTAAATTTTTTCCACACCTAAACTCTAAAATTTTCATTTTGCTATGATCTATTTGCCTTTTTTTGTTTACGGGATGAAGGGAGAGCGAAAACTCAAAGTTTTGATTTATGAAAAAAGTGAACATTTAAAATGGAGACGCACAGTGCACAAATGTAGAGCGAAATAATTCAAAAGAGTGTCTGTAATTTTTAGGGAATTGAAGCTTTTTTTAGTTTTTATATCTCAGGTTTTGCAATCGTCGGGAAAAGGGGGAGGTAGAGTGTTTTTAAATGAGCGTGGACTCCCAATCCGTAAGTCATTTCTTACAAAAATATAGCCCGTTATGGATGATAAATCCCTTTACAATCATCTATGATTGTTAGGTAAGCTTTTTGGAAACAGGCAAAATAATGGCATGTTTGATTCAGGTAAATATCCCGCCGCACGTTCACTTATGAATTTAATGAGCGTTTGTTATTCTCATTAAAAGCTTTGGATCCGTAGGTCATTTGCATCTTTAACATGTTTCAAGCATGCATAACCATTTTTAGAACACGTGTAGAAGAAATTTCTTCCTTGTAAAATTCCAAGCTATTAGGGTTGAACTAGTGGAATTTCTCGATCTTGGATAACAAAACTTTTGTGTTAATTTGTGGTTTGTGAATAAATTTTCTTTACTTACATTTTTTATTTTTTAAAATTTTTTCCATTCATAAACTCTAAAATTTTTATTTTGTAGTGTTCAATTTGCCTTTTTTTTTTTTATATAGTATGAAGGGGGAGCGAAAACTCAAAATTTTGATGTAAGAAAAAAGTGTACATCTAAAATGGAGATGCACAATGCACAAATTTAGAAAGAAATTTTTCCCAAGAGTGTATGTAATTTTTAGGGATTGTAAGATCTTTTTAGTTTTTATATCTCAGGTTTTGCAATCGTCGGTAAAAGGGGGAGGCGGGGTATTTTTAACTGACTATTGACTCCGAATCCATATGTCATTTCTTACAAAAATATAGCCCGTTACACATGATAAATCACTTTACAATTCATCTATGATTGTTAGGTCAGCTTTTTGCAAACGGGCAAAATAATGGCTTGTTTGACTCGGGTAAATATCCCACCGCACGTTCACTAGAGAATTTAATGAGCGTATGTTATTCTCTTTAAAAGCTTTGGATCCATAGGTCATTTGCATCTTTAACATGTTTCAAGCTTGCATATCCATTTTTAAAACACCTGTAGAAGAAATCTCTTTCTTGTAAAATTCCAAGCTATTAGGGTTGAACTAGTGGAATTACCCAAACTTGGATAACAAAAGTTTTGTGTTTATTTTTGTGTGTGAATAAATTTTCTTTACTTACATTTGTTATTGTTTTAAATTTTTTCCATACATAAACTCTAAAATTTTCATTTTGCTATGATCTGTTTGCCTTTTTTTGTTTACGGGATGAAGGGAGAGATAAAACTCAAAGTTTTGATTTAAGGAAAAAGTGAACATTTAAAATGGAGACGCACCGTGCAAAAATGTAGAGAGAAATAATTCCAAAGAGAGTCTGTAATGTTTAGGGAATTTAAGGTCTTTTTAGTTTTTATATCTCAGGTTTTGCAATCGTCGGGAAAAGGGGGTCGCGAGGTGTTTTTAACTGAGTGTTGACTCCCAATCCGTAAGTCATTTCTTACAAAAATATAGCCGTTACGGATGATAAATCACTTTACAATCATCTATGATTGTTAAGTAAGCTTTTTGTAAACGGGCAAAATAATGGTGTGTTTGACTCTGGTAAATATCCCACCGCACGTTCATTGAGAATTTAATGAGCGTTTGTTATTCTCTTTAAAAGCTTTGGATCCATAGGTCATTAGCATCTTTAACATGTTTCAAGCATGCATATCCATTTTTAAAACACGTGCAGAAGAATTCTCTTTCTTGTAAAATTTCACGCTATTAGAGTTGAACTAGTGGAATTTCCCAAACTTGGATAACAAAAATTTTGAGATCATTTGTGGTGTATGAATAAATTTTCATTACTTACATTTGTTATTGTTTTAATTTTTTTCCATACATAAACTCTAAAATTTACATTTTGTTGTGATCTATTTACCATTTTTTGTTTACAGCATGAAGGGAGAACCAAAACTCAAAGTGTTGATTTTAGAAAAAAGTGTATATCTAAAATGGAGATGCACAAAGCACAAATGTAGAGAGATATAATTCCAAAGAGTGTCTGTGATTTTTAAGGATTGTGAGCTCATTTAAGCTTTTAGTTCTCAGGTTTTGCAATCGTCGGGAAAAGGGGAAGGCGGGGGATTTTTAATTGAGTGTTGACTCCCAATCCGTAAGTCATTTCTTACAATAATATAGACCGTTATGATTGAAAAATCACTTTACAATCATCTGTGATTGTTAGGTCAGCTTTTTGGAAACAGGCAAAATAATGGCTTGTTTGACTCGGGTAAATATCCCGCCGCACGTTCACTTAAGAATTTAATGAGCATTTGTTATTTTAATGAAAAAGCTTTGGATCCATAGGTCATTTGCATCTTTAACATGTTTCAAGCATGCATATCCATTTTTAAAACACGTGTAGAAGAAATCTCTTTCTTGTAAAATTCCAAGCTATTAGGGTGGAACTAGTGGAATTTCCCGATGTTGGATAACAAAACTTTTGTGTTCATTTTTGGTTTGTGAATAAATATTCTTTACTTACATTTTTTATTTTTTAAAATTTTTTCCATACATAAACTCTAAAATTTTCATTTTGTTGTTATCAATTTGCCTTTTTGTTTTTTTTTAGGGTACGAAGGGGGAGCGAAAACTCAAAATTTTGATTTAAGAAAAAAGTTTACATCTAAAATGGAGATACACAATGCACAAATTTAGAAAGAGATAATTCCAAAGAGTGTCTGTAATTTTTAGGGATTGTACGCTCTTTTTAGTTTTTATATCTCAGGTTTTGCGATCGTCGGGAAAAGGCGGAGGCGGGGGATTTTTAACTGAGTGTTGACACCCTATCCATAAGTCATTTCTTACAAAAATATAGCCCGTTACACATGATATATCACTTTACAATTCATCTATGATTGTTAGGTGAGCTTTTTGCAAACGAGCAAAATAATGGCTTGTTTGACTCGGACAAATATCCCACCGCACGTTCACTAGAGAATTTAACGAGCGTATGTTATTGTCTTTAAAAGCTTTGGATCCATAGGTCTTTGCATCTTTAACATGTTTCAAGATTGCATATCCATTTTTAAAACACCTGTAGAAGAAATCTCTTTCTTGTAAAATTCCAAGATATTAGGGTTGAACTAGTGGAATTTCCCAAACTTGGATAACAAAAATTTTGTGTTCATTTGTGATGTGTGAACAAATTTTCATTACATACATTTGTGATGGTTTTAAGTTTTTTCCATACATAAACTCAAACAATTACATTTTGTTGTGATCCATTTACCATTTTTTGTTTACGGCATGAAGGGAGAACGAAAACTCAAAGTTTTAATTTAAGAAAAAAGTGTACTTCTAAAATGGAGAGGCACAATGCAGAAATGTAGAGAGATATAATTCCAAAGAGTGTCTGTGATTTTTAAGGATTGTGACCTCTTTTCAGTTTTTAGTTCTTAGCTTTTGCAATCGTCGGGAAAAGGGGGAGGCGGGGGATTTTTAATTGAGTGTTGACTCCCAATCCGTAAGTCATTTCTAACAATAATATAGCCCGTTACGAATGAAAAATCACTTTACAATCATCTATGATTGTTAGTTCAGCTTTTTGCAAACGGGGAAAATAGTGGCTTGTTTGACTCGGGTAAATATCCCGCCGCACGTTCACTTAATAATATAATGAGCGTTAGTTATTCTCATTAAAAGCTTTGGATCCATAGGTTATTTGCATCTTTAACATGTTTCAAGCATGCATATCTAATTTTAAAACACGTGTAGAAGAAATCTCTTTCTTGTAAAATTCCAAGGTATTAGTGTTGAACTAGTGGAATTTCCCAAACTTGGATAACAAAAATTTTGTGTTCATTTGTGATGTGTGAATAAATTTTCATTATGTACATTTGTTATGGTTTTAAGTTTTTTCCATACATAAACTCAAACAATTACATTTTGTTGTGATCCATTTACCATTTTTTGTTTACGGCATGAAGGGAGAACGAAAACTCAAAGTTTTAATTTAAGAAAAAAGTGTACTTCTAAAATGGAGAGGCACAATGCACAAATGTAGAGAGATATAATTCCAAAAAGTGTCTGTGATTTTTAAGGATTGTGACCTCTTTTCAGTTTTTAGTTCTTAGCTTTTGCAATGTCGGGAAAAGGGGGAGGCGGGGGATTTTTAATTGAGTGTTGACTCCCAATCCGTAAGTCATTTCTAACAATAATATAGCCCATTACGAATGAAAAATCACTTTACAATCATCTATGATTGTTAGTTCAGCTTTTTGCAAACGGGGAAAATAATGGCTTGTTTGACTCGCGTAAATATCCCGCCGCACGTTCACTTAAGAATATAATGAGCGTTGGTTATTCTCATTAAAAGCTTTGGATCCATAGGTCATTTGCATCTTTAACATGTTTCAAGCATGCATATCTAATTTTAAAACACGTGTAGAAGAAATCTCTTTCTTGTAAAATTCCAAGGTATTAGTGTTGAACTAGTGGAATTTCCCAAACTTGGATAACAAAAGTTTTGTGTTTATTTTTGGTGTGTGAAAATATTTTCTTTACTTAAATTTGTTATTGTTCTAAATTTTTTGCATACATAAACTCTAAGATTTTCATCTTGCTGTGATCTATTTGCCTTTTTTTCTTTATGGGACGAAGGAAGAGAGAAAACTAGAAGTTTTGATTTCAGAAAAAAGTGAACATTTAAAATGGAGACACACAGTGCAAAAATGTAGAGAGAAATAATTCCAAAGAGTGTCTGTAATTTTTAGGGAATTTAAGCTCTTTTTAGTTTTTATATCTCAGGGGTGTTTTTAACTGAGTGTTGACTCCCATTCTGTAAGACATTTCTTACAAAAATATAGCCCGTTACGGATGATAAATCACTTTACAATCAATTATTATTGTTAGGTAAGCTTTTTTAAAACGGGCAAAATAATGGCTTGTTTGACTCTGGTAAATATCCCTCTGCACGTTCATTGAGAATTTAATGAGCGTTTGTTATTCTCTTTAAAAGCTTTGGATCCATAGGTCATTTGCATCTTTAACATGTTTCAAGCATGCATATCCATTTTTAAAACACGTGTAGAAGAAATCTCTTTCATGTAAAATTCCATGCAATTAGGGTTGAACTAGTGGAATTTCCCAAACTTGGAAAACAAAACTTTTGTGTTCATTTGTGGTGTGTGATTAAATTTTCTATACTTACATTTGTTATTGTTTTATTTTTTTTTTCACACTTAAACTCTAAAATTTTCATTTTGTTGTGATCTATTTGCCTTTTTTTGTTTACGGGATGAAGGGAGAGCGGAAAATCAAAGTTTTGATTTAAGAAAAAGTGTACATCTAAAATGGAGATGCACAATGCAGCAATGTAGGGAGAGATAATTCCAAAGAGTGTTTGTAAATTTTAGGGATCGTAAGCTCTTTTTAGTTTTTATATCTCAAGTTTTGCAATCGTCGGGAAAAGGGGGAGGCGGGGTGTTTTTAACTTAGTGTTGACTCCCAATTCATAAGTCATTTCTTACAAAAATATAGCCCATTACGGATGATAAATCACCTTACAATCATCTATGACTGTTAGGTAAACTTTTTGTAAAAGGGCAAAATAATGGCTTGTTTGACTCTGGTAAATATCCCACCGCACGTTCATTGAGAATTTAATGAGCGTTTGTTATTCTCTTTAAAAGCATTGGATCCATAGGTCATTTGCATCTTTAACATGTTTCAAGCATTCATATCCATTTTTACAACACGTGTTGAAGAAATCTCTTTCTTGTAAAATTCCATGCAATTAGGGTTGAACTAGTGGAATTTCCCAAACTTGGAAAACAAAACTTTCGTGTTCATTTGTGGTGTGTAAATAAATTTTCTATAATTACATTTGTTATTGATTTAATTTTTTTTCACACATAAACTCTAAAATTTTCATTTTGTTGTGATCTATTTACCTTTTTTTTTTTACGACATGAAGGGAGAAAGAAAACTCAAAGTTTTGATTGAAGAAAAAAGTGTACATCTAAAATGGAGATGCACAATGCACAAATGTAGAGAGATATAATTGCAAAGAGTGTCTGTGATTTTTAAGGATTGTAAGCTCTTTTCAGTTTTTAGTTCTCAGGTTTTGCAATCGTCGGGGAAAGGGGGAGGCGGGGGATTTTTAATTGAGTGTTGACTCCTAATCCGTAAGTCATTTCTTACAATAATATAGCTCGTTACGAATGAAAAATCACTTTACAATCATCTATAATTGTTAGGTCAGCTTTTTGCAAACAACAAAATAATTGCTTGTTTGACTCAGGTAAATATCCCGCCGCACGTTCAATTAAGAATTTAATGAGCGTTTGTTATTCTCATTAAAATATTTGGATCCATAGGTCATTTGCATCTTTAACATGCTTCAAGCATGTATATCCATTTTTAAAACACGTGAAGATGAAATCTCTTTCTTGTAAAATTCCAAGCTATTAGGGTTGAACTAGTGGAATTTCCCAATCTTGGATAACAAGACTTTTGTGTTCATTTGTGGTTTGTGAATAAATTTTCTTTAATGATATTTTATATTTTTTTATATTTTTTCCATGTATAAACTCTAAAATTTTCATTTTGTTGTAATCAATTTGCATTTTTTTTTAATGCTATGATGGGGGAGCGAAAACTCAAATTTTGATTTAAGAAAAAAGTGTACATCTAAAATGGAGATGCACAATGCACAAATTTAGAAAGAGATAATTCCAAAGAGTGTGTAATTTTAAGGAATTGTAAGCTCTTTTTAGTTTTTATATCTCAGGTTTTTCAAACGTCGGGAAAAGGGGGAGGCGGGGTGTTTTTAACTGAGTGTTGACTCCCAATCCGTAAGTCATTTCTTACAAAAATATAGCCCGTTACGCATGATAAATCACTTTACAATCATCTATGATTGTTAGGTAAGCTTTTTCTAAACGGGCAAAATAATGGCTTGTTTGACTCTGGTAAATATCCCACCGCACGTTCATTGAGAATTTATTGAGCGTTTGTTATTCTCTTTAAAAGCTTTGGATCAAAGGTCATTTGCATCTTTAACATGTTTCAAGCATGCATATCCATTTTTAAAACACGTGTAGAAGAAATCTCTTTCTTGTAAAATTCCAAGCTATTAGGGTTGAACTAGTGGATTTACCCAATCTTGGATAACTAAATTTTGTGTTCGTTTGTGGTGTGTGAATACATTTTCATTACTTACATTTTTTATTGTTTTAATTTTTTTCCATACATAAACTCTAAAATTTTCATTTTGCTGTGATCTATTTACCTTTTTTTGTTTACGGCATGAACGGAAAACGAAAACTCAAAGTTTTGATTTAAGAAAAAAGTGTACATCTAAAATGGAGATGCACAATGCACAAATGTAGAGAGATATAATTCCAAAGAGTGTCTGTGATTTTTAAGGATTATAAGCTCTTTTCAGTTTTTAGTTCTCAGGTTTTGCAATCGTCGAGAAAAGGGGGAGGCAGGGGATTTTTAATTGAGTGTTGACTCCCAATCCGTAAGTCATTTTTTACAATAATATAGCCCGTTACGAATGAAAAATCACTTTACAATCATCTATGATTGTTAGATCAGATTTTTGTAAACGGGTAAAATATTGGCATGTTTGACTCTGGTAAATATCCCACCGCACGTTCATTAAGAATTTAATGAGCGTATGTTATTCTCTTTAAAATCTTTGGATCCATATGTCATTTGCATCTTTAACATGTTTCAAGCTTGCATATCCATTTTTAAAACAACTGTAGAAGAAATATCTTTGTTTTAAAATTCCAAGCTATTAGGGTTGAACTAGTGGAATTTTCCAAACTTGGATAACAAATGTTTTGTTTTCATTTTAGGTGTGTGAATAAATTTTCTTTACTTATATTTGTTATTGTTTTAATTTTTTTTCACACATAAACTCTAAAATTTTCATTTTGTTGTGATCTATTTGACTTTTTTTGTTTACGGGATGAAGGGAGAGCGAAAACTCAAAGTTTTGATTTAAGAAAAAAGTGTACATCTAAAATGGAGATGCACAATGCACAAATGTAGAGAGAGATAATTCCAAAGAGTGTTTGTAATTTTTAGGGATTGTAAGATATCTTTTTAGTTTTTATATCTCAGGTTTTGCAATCGTCGGGAAAAGGGGGAGGCGGGGGATTTTTAACTGAGTGTTGACTCTCAATCCATAGGTCAGCTTTCTGCAAACAGGCAAAATAATGGCTTGTTTGACTCGGGTAAATATCCCACCCCACGTTCACTAGAGAATTTAATGAGCGTATGTTATTCTCTTTAAAAGCTTTGGATCCATAGGTCATTTGCATCTTTCACATGTTTCAAACTTGCATATCCATTTTTAAAAAACGTGTAGAAGAAATCTCTTTCTTGTAAAATTCCATGCTATTAGGGTTGAACTAGTGGAATTTTCCAAACTTGGATAACAAAAGTGTTGTGTTCATTTTAGGTGTGTGAATAAATTTTCTTTACTGACATTTGTTATTGTTTTAATTTTTTTTCACACAAAAATTCTAAAATTTTCATTTTGTTGTGATCTATTGGCCTTTTTTTGTTTACGGGATGAAGGGAGAGCGAAAACTGAAAGTTTTGATTTAAGAAAAAAGTGTAGATCTAAAATAGAGATGAACAATGGACAAATGTAGAGAGAGATAATTCCAAAGAGTGTTTGAAAATTTTAGGGATTGTAAGATATCTTTTTAGTTTTTATATCTCAGGTTTTGCAATCGTCGGGAAAAGGGGGAGGCGGGGTATTTTTAACTGACTGTTTACTCCCAATCCGTATGTCATTTCTTACAAAAATATAGCCTGTTACTCATGATAAATCACATTACAATCATCTATTATTTTTAGGTTAGCTTTTTACAAATGGGCAAAATAATGGCTTGTTTGACTGAGGTAAAATCCCGTCGCACCTTCACTTCAGAATTTAATGAGTGTTTGTTATTCTCATTAAAAGCTTTGGATCCATAGGTCATTTGCATGTTTAAAAAGGTTCAAGCATGAATATCCATTTTTAAAACACATGTAGAAGAATTCTCTTTCTTGTAAAATTCCAAGCTATTAGGGTTGAACTTGTGGAATTTCCAAAACTTGGATAAAAAAAATTTTGTGTTCATTTGTGGTGTGTGAATAAATTTTCATTACTTACATTTGTGATGGTTTTAATTTTTTCCATACATAAACTTTAAAATTTACATTTTGTTGTAATCTATTTACCTTTTTTTTGTTTACGGCAGAACGGAGAGCGAAAACTCAATTTTTTGATTTAGGAAAAAAGTGTACATCTAAAATGGAGATGCACAATGCACAAATGTAGAGAGATATAATTCCAAAGAGTGTCTGTGATTTTTAAGGATTGTGAGCTCTTTTCAGTTTTTAGTTCTCAGGTTTTGCAATTGTCGGGAAAAGGGGGAGGCGGGGGATTTTTAATTGAGTGTTCACTCCCAATCTGTAAGTCATTTCTTACATTAATATAGCCCGTTACGAATGGAAAATCAGTTTACAATCATCTATGATTGTTAGGTCAGCTTTTTGTAAACGAGCAAAATAATGGCTTGTTTGACTCGGGTAAATATCCCGCCGCACGTTCACTTCAGAATTTAATGAGAGTTTGTTATTCTCATTAAAAGCTTTGGATCTATAGGTCATTTGCATCTTTAACATGTTTCAAGCATGCATATCCATTTTTAAAACACATGTAGAAGAAATCTCTTTCTTGTAAAATTCCAAGCTATTAGGGTTGAACTAGTGGGATTTCCCAATCTTGGATAACGAAATTTGGTGTTCATTTGTGGTATGTGAATAAATTTTCATTACTTACATTCGTTATTGTTTTAATTTTTTTCCATACATAAACTCTAAAATTTTTACTTTGTTGTGATCTATTTACCTTTTTTTGTTTACGGAATGAAGGGAGAAGGAAAACTCAAAGTTTTGATTTAAGAAAAAAGTGTACATCTAGAATGGAGTTGCACAATGCACAAATGTAGAGAGATATAATTCCAAAGAGTGTCTATGATTTTTAAGGATTGTGAGCTCTTTTCAGTTTTTAGTTCTCAGGTTTTGCAATCGTCGGGAAAATGGAGAGACGGGGGATCTTTAATTGAGTGTTCACTCCCAATCCGTAAGTCATTTCTTACAAAAATAACCCGTTACGACTGAAAAATCACTTTATCTATGATTGTTAGGTCAGCTTTTTGCAAACGGGCAAAATAATGGCTTGTTTGACTCGGGTAAATATCCCGCCGCACGTTTACTTCAGAATTTAATGATCGTTTGTTATTCTCATTAAAAGCTTTGGATCCATAGGTCATTCGCATCTTTAACATGTTTCAAGCATCCATATCCATTTTTAAAACACATGTAGAAGAAATCTCTTTCTCTTAAAATTCCAAGCTATTGGGGTTGAACTAGTGGAATTTCCCAATCTTGGATAACTAAATTTTGTGTTCATTTGTGGTGTGTGAATAAATTTTCATTACTTACATTCGTTATTATTTTAATTTTTTTCCATACATCAACTCTAAAATTTTCATTTTGTTGTGATCTATTTACCTTTTTTTGTTTACGGCATGAAGGGAGAACAACAACTCAAAGTTTTGATTTAAGAAAAAATTGTACATCTAAATGGAGATTCACAATGCACAAATGTAGAGAGATATAATTCCAAAGAGTGTCTGTGATTTTTAAGGATTGTAAGCTCTTTTAAGTTTTTAGTTCTTAGGTTTTGCAATCGTCGGGAAAAGGGGGAGGGAGGGGATTTTTAATTGAGTGTTGACTCCCAATCCGTATGTCATTTCTTACAATAATATTGCCCGTTACGAATGAAAAATCACTTTAGAATCATCTATGATTGTTAGGTTAGCTTTTTGCAAACAGGCAAAATAATGGCTTGTTTGACTCGGGTAAATATCTCGCCCCACGTTCACTTAAGAATATAATGTGCGTTTGTTATTCTCATTAAAAGATTTGGATCCATAGGTCATTTGCATCTTTAACATGTTTCAAGCATGCATATCCATTTTCAAAACACATGTAGAAGAAATCTTTTTTTTGTAAAATTCTAAGCTATTAGGGTTGAACTAGTGGAATTTCCCAATCCTTGATAACAAGACTTTTCTGTTCATTTGTGGTTTGTGAATAAATTTTATTTACTTACGTTTTAATTTTTTTAATTTTTTCCATACATAAACTCTAAAATTTTCATTTTGTTGTTATCAATTTCCCCTTTTTTTTTTTGACGGTATGAAGGGGGAGAGAAAACTCTATATTTTGATTTCTGAAAAAAGTGTACATCTAAAATGGAGATGCACAATGCAAAAATTTAGATAGAGATAATTCCAAAGAGTGTCTTTAATTTTTAGGGATTGTAAGCTCTTTTTAGTTTTTATATCTCAGGTTTTGCTATCGTCGAGAAAAGGGGGAGGCGGGGGATTTGTAACTGAGTGTTGACTCCCTATCCATAAGTCATTTCTTACAAAAATATAGCCCGTTACACATGATAAATCACTTTACAATTCATCTATGATTTTTAGGTAAACTTTTTGCAAACGGGCAAAATAATGGCTTGTTAGACTCGGGTAAATATCCCACCGCACGTTCACTAGAGAATTTAATGAGCGTATGTTATTCTTTTTAAAAGGTTTGGATCCATAGGTCATTTGCATCTTTAACATGTTTCAAACATGCATATCCATTTTTAAAACACATGTAGAAGAAATCTGTTTCATGTAAAATTCCAAGTTATTAGGGTTGAACTAGTGGAATTTCCCAATCTTGGATAACAAGACTTTTGTGTTCATTTGTGGTTTGTGAAAAAAATTTCTTTACAAACATTTTTTATTTTTTAAAAATTTTTTCCATTCATAAACTCTAAAATTTTCATTTTGTTGTTATCAATTTGCCTTTTTTTTATTTTTTATTTTTTTACGGTATGAATGGGGAGCGAAAACTCAAAATTTGAATTTAAGAAAAATGTGTACATCTAAAATGGTGATGCACAATGCACAAATGTAGAGAGAGATAATTCCAAAGAGTGTCTATAATTTTTAGTGAATTTAAGCTCTTTTTAGTTTTTATATCTCAGGTTTTGCAATAGTCGGGAAAAGGGGGAGGTGGGGTGTTTTTAACTGAGTGTTGACTCCCAATCTGTAAGTCATTTATTACAAAAATATAGCCTATTACGGATGATAAATCACTTTACTCATCTATCATTGTTAGGTAAGCTTTTTGTAAACAAGCAAAATAATGGCTTGTTTGACTCTGGTAAATATCCCACCACACGTTCATTCAGAATTTAATGAGCGTTTGTTATTCTCTTTAAAAGCTTTGGATCCCTAGGTCATTTGCATCTTTAACATGTTTAAAGCATGCATATCCATTTTTAAAACACGTGTAAAAGAAATATCTTTCTTGTAAAATCCCATGCAATTAGGGTTGAACTAGTGGAATTTCCCAAACTTGGAAAACAAAACTTTTGTGTTCATTTCTGGTGTGTGAATAAATTTTCTACACTTACATTTGTTATTGTTTTAATTTTTTTTCACACTTAAACTCTGTAATTTTCATTTTGTTGTGATCTATTTTTCTTTTTTTGTTCACGGGATGAAGGGAGAGCGAAAACTCAAAGTTTTGATTTAAGAAAAAAGTGTACATCAAAAAAGGAGATGCGCAATGCACAATGCACAAATGTAGAGAGAGATAAATCCAAAGAGTGTTTGTAATTTTAAGGGATTGTAAGATATCATTTTAGTTTTTATATCTCAGGTTTTGCAATCGAAGGGAAAAGGGGAGGCGGGGTATTTTTAACTAACTCTTGACTCCCAATCCGTATGTCATTTCTTACAAAAATATAGCTCGTTACGGATGATAAATCACTTTACAATCATCTATGATTGTTAGGTAAGCTTTTTGTAAACGGGCAAAATAATGGCTTGTTTGACTCTGGTAAATATCACACCGCACGTTCATTGAGAATTTAATAAGCATTTGTTATTCTCTTTAAAAGCTTTGGATCCATAGGTCATTTTCATCTTTAACATGTTTCAAGCATGAATATCCATTTTTTAAAACACGTGTAAAAGAAATCTCTTTCTTGTAAAATTCCATGCAATTAGGGTTGAACTAGTGGAATTTCCCAAACTTGGAAAACAAAACTTTTGTGTTCATTTCTGGTGTGTGAATAAATTTTTTACACTTACATTTGTTATTGTTTTAATAAAATTTTACAGTTAAACTCTAAAATTTTCATTTTGTTGTGATCTATTTGCCTTTTTTTGTTTACGGATGAAGGGAGAGCGAAAACTTAAAGTTTTGATTTAATAAAAAAGTGTACATCTAAAATGGAGATGCACAATGCACAAATGTAGAGAGAGATAATTCGAAAGAGTATTTGTAATTTTAAGGGATTGTAAGATATCTTTTTAGTTTTTATATCTCTGGTTTTGCAATCGTCGGGAAAAGGGGGAGGCGGGGTATTTTTAACTGACTGTTCACTCCCAATCCGTAAGTCATTTATTAAAAAAATATTGCCCGTTACGGATGATAAATCACTTTACAATCATCTATGATATTTAGGTAAGCTTTTCGTAAACGGGCAAAATAATGGCTTGTTTGACTCTGGTAAATATCCCACCGCACGTTCAATGAGAATTTAATGAGCGTTTGTTATTCTCTTTAAAAGCTTTGGATCCATAGGTCATTTGCATCTTTAACAAGTTTCAAACATGCATATCCATTTTTAAAACACGTGTAAAAGAAATATCTTTCTTGTAAAATTCCATGCAATAAGGGTTGAACTAGTGGAATTTCCCAAACTTGGAAAACAAAACTTTTGTGTTCATTTCTGGTGTGTGAATAAATTTTCTACAGTTACATTTGTTATTGTTTTAATTTTTTTTTACACTTAAACTCTGAAATTTTCATTTTGTTGTGATCTATTTGCCTTTTTTTGTTTACAGGATGAAGAGAGAGCGAAAACTCAAAGTTTTGATTTAAGAAAAAAGTGTACATCTAAAATGGAGATGCACAATGCACAAATGTAGAGAGAGATAAATCCAAAGAGTGTTTGTAATTTTAAGGGATTGTAAGATATATTTTTAGTTTTTATATCTCAGGTTTTGCAATCGTCGGGAAAAGGGGGAGGCGGGGTATTTTTAACTGACTGTTGACTCCCAATCCATTTGTCATTTCTTACAAAAATATAGCCTGTTACGGATGAAAAATCACTTTACAATCATCTATGATTGTTAGGTAAGCTTTTTGTAAACGGGCAAAATAATGGCTTGTTTGACTCTGGTATATATCCCACCGCACGTTCATTGAGAATTTAATGAGCGTTTGTTATTCTCTTTAAAAGCTCTGGATCCATAGGTCGTTTGCATCTTTAACATGTTTCAAGCATGAATATCCATTTTTAAAACACGTGTAAAAGAAATCTCTTTCATGTAAAATTCCATACAATTAGGGTTAAACTTGTGGAATTTCCCAAACTTGGAAAACAAAACTTTTGTGTTCATTTCTGGTGTGTAAATAAGTATTTTACACTTACATTTGTTATTGTTTTAATTTTTTTCACACTAAAACTCTAAAATTTTCATTTTGTTGTGATCTATTTGCCTTTTTTTATTTACGGGATGAAGGGAGAGCGAAAACTCAAAGTTTTGATTTAAGAAAAAAGTGTACATCTAAAATGGAGATGCACAATGCAAAAATGTAGAGAGAGATAATTCCAAAGAGTGTTTGTAATTTTTAGGGATTGTAAAATATCTTTTTAGTTTTTCCATCTCAGGTTTTGCAATCGCCGGGAAATGGGGGAGGCGGGGTATTTTTAACTGACTGTTGACTCCCAATCCTTATGTCATTTTTTACAAAAATATAGCCCGTTACTCATGATAAATCACATTACAATCATCTATTATTGTTAGGTCAGCTTTTTGCAAACGGGCAAAATAATGGCTTGTTTGACACGGGTAAAAATCCCGCCACACGTTCACTTCAGAATTTAATGAGTGTTTGTTATTCTCATTAAAAGCTTTGGATCCATAGGTCATTTGCATCTTTAACAGGGTTCAAGTATGCATATCCATTTTTAAAACACGTGTAGAAGAAATCTCTTCTTTGTAAAATTCTAAGCTATTAGGGTTGAACTAGTGGAATTTCCCAATCTTTGATAACTAGACTTTTGTGTTCATTTGTGGTTTGTGAATAAATTTTATATACTTAAATTTTTTATTTTTTAAAATTTTTTCCATACATAAACTCTAAAATTTTCATTTTGTTGTTATGAATATCCCTTTTTTTTTTTTTTTACGGTATGAAGGGGGAGAGAAAACTCTAAATTTTGATTTATGAAAAAAGTGTACATATAAAATGGAGATGCACAATGCACAAATTTAGAAAGAGATAATTCCAAAGAGTGTGTGCAATTTTTAGGGATTGTAAGCTCTTTTTAGTTTTTATATCTCCGGTTTTGCAATCGTCGAGAAAAGGGGGAGGCGAGGATTTGTAACTGAGTGTTGACTCCCTATCCATAAGTCATTTATTACAAAAATATAGCCTGTTACACATGATAAATCACATTACAATTCATCTATGATTCTTAGTTCAACTTTTTGCAAACGGGCAAAATAATGGCTTGTTCGACTCGGGTAAATATCCCACCGCACGTTCACTAGAGAATTTAATGAGCGTATGTTATTCTCTTTAAAAGGTTTGGATCCATAGGTCGTTTGCATCATTAACATGTTTCAAGCATGCATATCCATTTTTAAAACACGTGTAGAAGAATCTCTTTCTTGTAAAATTCCAAGCTATTAGGGTTGAACTAGTGGAATTTCCCAATCTTGGATAACAAGACTTTTGTGTTCTTTTGTGGTGTGTGAATAAATTTTCTATACTTACATTTGTTATTGTTTTAGTTTTTTTTCACACTTAAACTCTAAAATTTTCATTTTCTTGTGATCTTTTTGCCTTTTTTTGTTTACGGGATGAAGGGAGAGGGAAAACTCAAAGTTTTGATTTAATAAAAAAGTGTACATCTAAAATGGAGATGCACAGTGCACAAATGTAGAGAGAGATAATTCCAAAGAGTGTTTGTAATTTTTAGGAATTGTAAAATATCTTTTTAGTTTTTATATCTCAGGTTTTGCAATCGCCGGGAAAAGGGGGAGGCGGGGTATTTTTAACTGACTGTTGACTCCCAATCCTTATGTTATTTCTTCCAAAAATATAGCCCGTTACTCATGATAAATCACATTACAATCATCTATTATTGTTAGGTAAGCTTTTTGCAAATGGGCAAAATAATGGCTTGTTTGACTCGGGTAAAAATCTCGCCGCACGTTCACTTCAGAATTTAATGAGTGTTTGTTATTCGTATTAAAAGCTTTGGATCCATAGGTCATTTGCATCTTTAACAGGGTTCAAGCTTGCATATCCATTTTTAAAACAAGTGTAGAAGAATTCTCTTTCTTGTAAAATTCCAAGCTTTTAGGGTTAAACTAGTGGAATTTCCCAATCTTGGATAAAAAAAATTTTGTGTTCATTTGTGGTGTGTGAATAAATTTTCATTACATACATTCGTTATTGTTTTAATTTTTTTCCATACATAAAACTCTAAAATTTACATTTTGTTGTGATCTATTTACCTTTTTTTGTTTACGGCATGAAGGGAGAACGAAAACTCAATGTTTTGATTTAAGAAAAAGTGCACATCTAAAATGGAGTTCCACAATGCACAAATGTAGAGAGATATAATTCCAAAGAGTGTCTGTGATTTTTAAGGATTGTGAGCTCTTTTCAGTTTTTAGTTCTCAGGTTTTGCAATCGTCGGGAAAAGGGGGAGGCGGGAGATTTTTAATTGAGTGTTGACTCCCAATCCGTAAGTCATTTATTACAATAATATAGCCCGTTACGAATGAAAAATCAGTTTACAATCATCTATGATTGTTAGCTCAGCTTTTTGCAAAAGGTCAAAATAATGGCTTGTTTCACTCGGGTAAATATCCCGCCGCACGTTCACTTAAGAATATAATGAGCATTTTTTATTCTCATTAAAAACTTTGGATCCATAGGTCATTTGCATCTTTAACATGTTTCAAGCATGCATATCCATTTTTAAAACACGTGTAGAAGAAATCTCTTTTTTGTAAAATTCTAAGTTATTATGGTTGAACTAGTGGAATTTCCCAATCTTTGATAACAAGACTTTTGTGTTTATTTGTGGTTTGTGAATAAATTTTATTTACTTAAAATTTTTAGTTTTTTAAATTTTTTCCATACATAAACTCTAAAATTATCATTTTGTTGTTATCAATTTCCCATTTTTTTTTTTACAGTATGAAGGGGGAGAGAAAACTCTAAATTTTGATTTATGAAAAAATGGAGATGCACAATGCACAAATTTAGAAAGAGATAATTCCAAAGAGTGTCTGTAATTTTTTGGGATTGTAAGCTCTTTTTAGTTTTTATATCTCTGGTTTTGCAATCGTCGAGAAAAGGGGGAGGCGGGGGATTTGTAACTGAGTGTTGACTCCCTATCCATAAGTAATTTCTTACAAAAATATAGCACGTTACACATGATAAATCACTTTACAATTCATCTATGATTGTTAGGTCAGCTTTTTGCTAACAGGCAAAATAATGGCTTGTTTGACTCGGGTAAAAATCCCGCCGCACGTTCACATCAGAATTTAATGAGTGTTTGTTATTCTCATTAAAATCTTTGGATCCATAGGTCATTTGCATCTTTAACAGGGTTCAAGCATGCATATCCATTTTTAAAACAAGTGTAGAAGAATTCTCTTTCTTTTAAAATTCCAAGCTATTAGGGTTAAACAAGTGGAATTTCCAAATCTTGGATAAAAAAAATTTTGTGTTGTGAATAAAATTTCATTACATACATTTGTTATTGTTTTAATTTTTTTCCATACATAAAACTCTAAAATTTACATTTTGTTGTGATCTATTTACATTTTTTAGTTTACGACATGAAGGGAGAACGAAAACTCAATGTTTTGATTTAAAAAAAAGTGTACATGTAAAATGGAGATCCACAATGCACAAATGTAGAGAGATATAATTCGAAAGAGTGTCTGTGATTTTTAAGGATTGTGAACTCTTTTCAGTTTTTAGTTCTCAGGTTTTGCAACCATCGGGAAAAGGGGGAGGCGGGGGATTTTTAATTGGGTGTTGACTCCCAATCCGTAAGTCATTTCTTACATTAATATAGCCCGTTATGAATTAAAAATCAGTTTACAATCATCTATGATTGTTAGGTCAGCTTTTTGCAAACGGGCAAAATAATGGCTTGTTTGACTTGGGTAAATATCCCGCCGCACGTTCACTTAAGAATATAATGAGCATTTTTTATTCTCATTAAAAACTTTGGATCCATAGGTCATTTGCATCTTTAACATGTTTCAAGCATGCATATCCATTTTTAAAACACGTGTAGAAGAAATCTCTTCTTTGTAAAATTCTAAACTATTAGGGTTGAACTAGTGGAATTTCCCAATCTTTGATAACAAGACTTTTGTGTTCTTTTGTGGTTTGTGAATAAATTTAATATACATAAATTTTTTTTTTTTAAATTTTTTCCGTACATAAAATCTAAAATTTTCATTTTGTTGTTATCAATATCCCTTTTTTTTTTTTTTACGATATGGAGGGGGAGAGAAAACTCTAAATTTTGATTTATGAAAAAAGTGTACATATAAAATGGAGATGCACAATGCACAAATTTAGAAAGAGATAATTTCAAAGAGTGTGTGCAATTTTTAGGGATTGTAAGCTCTTTTTAGTTTTTATATCTCCGGTTTTGCAATCGTCGAGAAAAGGGGGAGGCGAGGATTTGTAACTGAGTGTTGACTCCCTATCCATAAGTCATTTATTACAAAAATATAGCCTGTTACACATGATAAATCACTTTACAATTCATCTATGATTCTTAGTTCAACTTTTTGCAAACGGGCAAAATAATGGCTTGTTCGACTCGGGTAAATATCCCACCACACGTTCACTAGAGAATTTAATGAGCGTATGTTATTCTCTTTAAAAGGTTTGGATCCATAGGTCATTTGCATCTTTAAAATGTTTCAAGCATGCATATCCATTTTTAAAACACGAGTAGAAGAAATCTCTTTCTTGTAAAATTCCAAGCTATTAGGGTTGAACTAGTGGAATTTCCCAATCTTGGATAACAAGACTTTTGTGTTCTTTTGTGGTTTGTGAATAAATTTTCTTTACTTAGATTTTTAAATTTTTTAAAAATTTTTCCATTCATAAACTCTAAAATTTTCATTTTGTTGTTATCAATTTGCCTTTTTTTTTTTTTTGACGATTTGAAGGGGGAGCGAAAACTCAAAATTTTGATTTAAAGAAAAAAGTGTACATCTAAAATGGAGATGCACAATGCACATATGTAGAGAGAGATAATTCCAAAGAGTGTTCGTAATTTTAAGGGATTGTAAGATATCTTTATAGTTTTTATATCTCCGTTTTTGCAATCGTCGGGAAAAGGGGGAGGCGGGGCATTTTTAACTGACTGTTGACTCCCAATCCGTATGTCATTTCTTACAAAAATATAGGCCGTTACGGATGATAAATTACTTTACAATCCTCTATGATTGTTAGGTAAGCTTTTTGTAAACAGGCAAAATAATGGCTTGTTTGAGTCTGGTAAATATCCCACCGCACGTTCATTGAGAATTTAATGAGCGTTTGTTGTTCTCTTTAAAAGCTTTGGATCCATAGGTCATTTGCATCTTTAACATGTTTCAAGCATGCATACCCATTTTTAAAACGCGTGTAAAAGAAATCTCCTTCTTGTAAAATTCCATGCAATTAGGGTTGAACTAGTGGAATTTCCCAAACTTGGAAAACAAAACTTTTGTGTTCATTTCGGGTATGTGAATAAATTTTCTATACTTACATTTGTTATTGTTTTATTTTATTTTCACACTTAAACTCTAAAATTTTCATTTTGTTGTGATCTATTTGCCTTTTTTGGTTTACGGGATGAAGGGAGAGGGAAAACTCAAAGTTTTGCTTTAAGAAAAAAGTGTACATCTAAAATGGAGTTGCACAGTGCACAAATGTAGAGAGAGATAATTCCAAAGAGTGTTTGTAATTTTTAGGGATTGTAAAATATCTTTTTAGTTTTTATATCTCAGGTTTTGCAATCGCCGGGAAAAGGGGGAGGCGGGGTATTTTTAACTGACTGTTGATTCCCAATCCTTATGTCATTTCTTCCAAAAATATATCCCGTTACTCATGATAAATCACATTACAATCATCTATTATTGTTAGGTCAACTTTTTGCAAATGAGCAAAATAATGGCTTGTTTGACTCGGGTAAAAATCCCGCCGCACGTTCACTTCAGAATTTAATGAGTGTTTTTTATTCTCATTAAAAGCTTTGGATCCATAGGTCATTTGCATCTTTAACAGGGTTCAAGCATGCATATCCATTTTTAAAACAAGTGTAGAAGAATTCTCTTACTTGTAAAATTCCAAGCTTTTAGGGTTAAACTAGTGGAATTTTCCAATCTTGGATAAAAAAATTTTTTTGTTCATTTGTGGTGTGTGAATAAATTTTCATTACATACATTCGTTGTTGTTTTAATTTTTTTTCATACATAAAACTCTAAAATTTCCATTTTGTTGTGATCTATTTACATTTTTTTGTTTACGGCATGAAGGGAGAACGAAAACTCATTGTTTTGATTTAAGAAAAAGTGCACATCTAAAATGGAGTTCCACAATGCACAAATGTAGAGAGATATAATTCCAAAGAGTGTCTGTGATTTTTAAGGATTGTGAGCTCTTTTCAGTTTTTAGTTCTCAGGTTTTGCAATCGTCGGGAAAAGGGGGAGGCGGGGGATTATTAATTGAGTGTTGACTCCCAATCCGTAAGTCATTTCTTACAATAATATAGCCCGTTATGAATGAAAAATCAGTTTACAATCATCTATGATTGTTAGGTCAGTTTTTTGCAAACGGGCAAAATAATGGCTTGTTTGACTCGGGTAAATATCCCGCCGCACGTTCACTTAAGTATATAATGAGCAATTTTTATTCGCATTAAAAACTTTGGATCCATAGGTCATTTGCATCTTTAACATGTTTCAAGCATGCATATCCATTTTTAAAACATGTGTAGAAGAAATCTCTTTTTTGTAAAATTCTAAGCTATTAGGGTTGAACTAGTGGAATTTCCCAATCTTTGATAACAAGACTTGTGTGTTCATTTGTGGTTTGTGAAAAAATTTTATTTACTTAAATTATTTATTTTTTTAAATTTTTTCCATACATAAACTCTAAAATTTTCATTTTGTTGTCATCAATTTCCCTTTTTTTTTTTTTTACGGTATGGAGGGGGAGAGAAAACTCTAAATTTTGATTTATGAAAAAAGTGTACATATAAAATGGAGATGCACAATGCATAAATTTAGAAAGAGATAATTCCAAAGAGTGTCTGTAATTTTTAGGGATTGTAAGCTCTTTTTAGTTTTTATATCTCTGGTTTTGCAATCGTCGAGAAAAGGGGGAGGCGAGGGATTTGTAACTGAGTGTTGACTCCCTATCCATAAGTAATTTCTTACAAAAATATAGCCCGCTACACATGATAAATCACTTTACAATTCATCTATGATTGTTAGGTCAGGTGTTTGCAAACGGGCAAAATAATGGCTTGTTTGACTCGGGTAAATATTCCACCGCACGTTCACTAGAGAATTTAATGAGCGTATGTTATTCTCTTTAAAAGGTTTGGATCCATAGGTCATTTGCATCTGTAACATGTTTCAAGCATGCATATCCATTTTTAAAACACGAGTAGAAGAAATCTCTTCCTTGTAAAATTCCAAGCTATTAGGGTTGAACTAGTGGAATTTCCTAGTCTTGGATAATAAGACTTTTGTGTTCTTCTGTGGTTTGTGAATCAATTTTCTTTACTTATAGTTTTTATTTTTTTAAAATTTATTCCATTCATAAACTCTAAAATTTTCATTTTGTTGTTATCAATTTGCCTTTTTTTTTTTTTCTTGACGATTTGAAGGGGCAGCAAAAACTCAAAATTTTGATTTAAGAAAAATGTGTACATCTAAAATGGAGATGCACAATGCACAAATGTAGAGAAAGATAATTCCAAAGAGTGTCTGTAATTTTTAGTGAATTTAAGCTCTTTTTAGTTTTTATATCTCAGGTTTTGCAATCGTCGGTAAAAGGGGGAGGCAGGGTGTTTTTAACTGAGTATTGACTCCCAATCCGTAAGTCATTTATTACAAAAATATAGCCCGTTACGGATGATAAATCACTTTACAATGATCTATGATTGTTAGGTAAGCTTTTTGTAAACGGGCAAAATAATGGCTTGTTCGACTCTGGTAAATATCCCACCGCTAGTTCATTGAGAATTTAATGAGCGTATGTTATTCTCTTTAAAAGCTTTGGATCCATAGGTCATTTGCATCTTTAACATGTTTCAAACATGCATATCCATTTTTAAAAGACGTGTAAAAGAAATCTCTTTCTTGTAAAATTCCATGCAATTTGGGTTGAACTAGTGGAATTTCCCAAACTTGGAAAACAAAACTTTTGTGTTCATTTCTGGTAAGTGAATAAATTTTCTACACTTACATTTGTTATTGTTTTAATTTATTTTCACACTTAAACTCTAAAACTTTCATTTTGTTGTGATCTATTTGCCTTTTTTTGTTTACGGGATGAAGGGAGAGCGAAAACTCAAAGTTTTGATTTAAGAAAAAAGTGTACATCTAAAATGGAGATGCACAATGCACAAATGTAGAGAGAGATAAATTCAAAGAGTGTTTGTAATTTTAAGGGATTGTAAGATATCTTTTTAGTTTTTATATCTCAGGTTTTGCAATAGTCGGGAAAAAGGGGAGGCGGGGTATTTTTAACTGACTGTTGACTCCTAATCCGTATGTCATTTCATACAAAAATGTAGCCCGTTATGGATGATAAATCACTTTACAATCATCTATGATTCTTAGGTAAGCTTTTTTTAAACGGGCAAAATAATGGCTTGTTTGACTCTGGTAAATATCCCACCGCACGTTCATTGAGAATTTAATGAGCGTTTGTTATTCTCTTTAAAAGCTTTGGTTCCATAGGTCATTTGCATCTTTAACATGTTTAAAGCATGCATATCCATTTTTAAAACACATGTAATAGAAATCTCTTTCTTGTAAAATTCCATGCAATTAGGGTTGAACTAGTGGAATTTCCCAAACTTGGAAAACAAAACTTTTGTGTTCATTTCTGGTGTGTGAATGAATTTTCTACACTTACATTTGTTATTGTTTTAATTTTTTTTCACACTTAAACTCTAAATTTTTCATTTTGTTGTGATCTATTTGCCTTTTTTTTGTTTACGGGATGAAGGGAGAGCGAAAACTCAAAGTTTTCATTTAAGAAAAAAGTGTACATCTAAAATGGAGATGCACAATGCACAAATGTAGAGAGAGATAATTCGAAAGAGTGTTTGTAATTTTTAGGGATTGTAAGATATCTTTTTAGTTTTTATATCTCAGGTTTTGCAATCGCCGGGAAAAGGGGGAGGCGGGGTATTTTTAACTGACTGTTTACTCCCAATCCGTATGTCATTTCTTACAAAAATATAGCCTGTTACTCATGATAAATCACATTACAATCATCTATTATTTTTAGGTTAGCTTTTTACAAATGGGCAAAATAATGGCTTGTTTGACTGAGGTAAAATCCCGTCGCACCTTCACTTCAGAATTTAATGAGTGTTTGTTATTCTCATTAAAAGCTTTGGATCCATAGGTCATTTGCATGTTTAACAAGGTTCAAGCATGAATATCTATTTTTAAAACACATGTAGAAGAATTCTCTTTCTTGTAAAATTCCAAGCTATTAGGGTTGAACTTGTGGAATTTCCAAAACTTGGATAAAAAAAATTTTGTGTTCATTTGTGGTGTGTGAATAAATTTTCATTACTTACATTTGTGATGGTTTTAATTTTTTCCATACATAAACTTTAAAATTTACATTTTGTTGTAATCTATTTACCTTTTTTTGTTTACGGCAGAACGGAGAGCGAAAACTCAATTTTTTGATTTAGGAAAAAAGTGTACATCTAAAATGGAGATGCACAATGCACAAATGTAGAGAGATATAATTCCAAAGAGTGTCTGTGATTTTTAAGGATTGTGAGCTCTTTTCAGTTTTTAGTTCTCAGGTTTTGCAATTGTCGGGAAAAGGGGGAGGCGGGGGATTTTTAATTGAGTGTTCACTCCCAATCTGTAAGTCATTTCTTACATTAATATAGCCCGTTACGAATGGAAAATCAGTTTACAATCATCTATGATTGTTAGGTCAGCTTTTTGTAAACGAGCAAAATAATGGCTTGTTTGACTCGGGTAAATATCCCGCCGCACGTTCACTTCAGAATTTAATGAGAGTTTGTTATTCTCATTAAAAGCTTTGGATCTATAGGTCATTTGCATCTTTAACATGTTTCAAGCATGCATATCCATTTTTAAAACACATGTAGAAGAAATCTCTTTCTTGTAAAATTCCAAGCTATTAGGGTTGAACTAGTGGGATTTCCCAATCTTGGATAACGAAATTTGGTGTTCATTTGTGGTATGTGAATAAATTTTCATTACTTACATTCGTTATTGTTTTAATTTTTTTCCATACATAAACTCTAAAATTTTTACTTTGTTGTGATCTATTTACCTTTTTTTGTTTACGGAATGAAGGGAGAAGGAAAACTCAAAGTTTTGATTTAAGAAAAAAGTGTACATCTAGAATGGAGATGCACAATGCACTAATGTAGAGAGATATAATTGCAAAGAGTGTCTGTGATTTTTAAGGATTGTAAGCTCTTTTCAGTTTTTAGTTCTCAGGTTTTGCAATCATCGGGAAAAGGGGGAGGCGGGGGATTTTTAATTGAGTGTTGACTCCTAATCCATAAGTCATTTCTTACAATAATATAGCTCGTTGCGAATGAAAAATCATTGTACAATCATCTATGATTGTTAGGTCAGCTTTTTGCAAATGGGCAAAATAATGGCTTGTTTGACTCAGGTAAATATCCCGCTGCACGTTCAATTAAGAATTTAATGAGCGTTTGTTATTCTCAATAAAAACTTTGGATCCATAGGTCAATTGCATCTTTAACATGCTTCAAGCATGAATATCCATTTTTAAAACACGTGTAGAAGAAATCTCTTTCTTGTAAAATTCCAAGCTATTTGGGAGTTAAAAATCCCCCACCTCCCCCTTTTTCCCAACGATTGCAAAACCTGAGATATAAAAATTAAAAAGAGCTTACAATCCCTAAAAATTACCGATACTCTTTCGAATTATCTCTTTATAAATATTTGCATTGTGCATCTTCATTTTAGATGTACACTTTGTTCTTAATCAAAATTTTGAGTTTTCGTTCCCCCTTCATACCCTAAAAAAAAAAAAAAAAAAAAGCAAATTGATAACAACAAAATGAAAATTTTAGAGTTTATGTATGGATAAAAATATAAAAAATAAAAATATAAGTGAAGAAAATTTATTCACAAACCAAAAATGAACACAAAAGTTTTGTTATCCAAGATTGGGAAATTCCACTAGTTCAACCCTAATAGCTTGGAATTTTATAAGAAAGAGATTTCTTCTACACGTGTTTGAAAAATGGATATGCATGCTTGAAACATGTTAAAGATGCAAATGACCTATGGATCCAAAGCTTTTAATGAGAATAACAAACGCTCATTAAATTCTTAAGTGAACGTGCGGCGGGATATTTACCCGAGTCAAACAAGCCATTATTTTGCCCGTTTGCAAAAAGCTGACCTAACAATCATAGATGATTGTAAAGTGATTTTTCATTCATAACGGGCTATATTATTGTGAGAAATGACTTACGAATTGGGAGTCAACACTCAATTAAAAATCCCCCGCCTCCCCCTTTTCCCGACGATTGCAAAACCTGAGAACTAAAAACTGAAAAGAGCTTACAATCCTTAAAAATCATAGACACTCTTTGGAATTATATCTCTCTACATTTGTGCATTGAGCATCTCCATTTTAGATGTACACTTTTTCGTAAATCAAAACTTTGAGTTTTCGTTCTCCCTTCAAGTCGTGAACAAAAAAACGTAAATAGATCACAACAAAATGAAAATTTTAGAGTTTATGTATGGAAAAAATTAAAACAATAACAAATGTAAGTAATGAAAATTTATTCCCACACCAGAAATGAACACAAAATTTTTGTTACCCAAATTTGGGAAATTCCGCTAGTTAAACCCTAATAGCTTGAAATTTTACAAGAAAGAGATTTCCTCTACACGTGTTTTAAAAGTGGATATGCATGCTTGAAACATGTTAAAGATGCAAATGACCTATGGATCCAAAGATTTTAATGAGAATAAAAAACGCTCATTAAATTCTCAATGAACGTGCGGTGGGATATTTACCAGAGTCAAACAAGCCATCATTTTGCCTGTTTACAAAAAGCTTACCTAACAATCATAGATGATTGTAAAGTGACTTATCATCCGTAGCTGGTTATATTTTTGTAAGAAATGACTTACGTATTGGGAGTCAACACTCAGTTGAAAACACCCCGCCTCCCCCTTTTTCCGGACGATTGCAAAACCTGAGATATAATAACTAAAAAGAGCGTAAATTCCCGAAAAATTACAGACACTCTTTGGAATTATCTCTCTCTACATTTGTGCATTGTGCGTCTCCATTTTAAATGTACACTTTTTTTTTAAATCAAAACTTTGAGTTTCCTCTCTCCCTTCATTCTGTTAACAAAAAAAGGTAAATAGATCACAACAAAATGAAAATTTTAGAGTTTATGAGTGAAAAAAAATAAAAAAATTAAAAAAGTAAGTATAGAAAATTTATTCACACTCCACAAATGAAGACAAAAGTTTTCTTTTCCAAGTTTGGGAAATTCCACTAGTTCAACCCTAATTGCATGGAATTTTACAAGAAAGTCATTTCTTCAACACGTGTTTTAAAAATGGATATGCATGCTTGAAAGATGTTAAAGATGCGATGACCTATGGATCCAAAGCTTTTAAAGAGAATAACAAACGCTCATTAAATTCTCTATGAACGTGCGGTGGGCTATTTACCAGAGTCAAACAAGCCATTATTTTGCCCGTTTACAAAAGACCTTAAATGCACTAAAAATTACAGACACTCTTTGGAATTATCTCTCTCTACATTTGTGCACTGTGCGTCACCATTTTAAATGTACACTTTTTTCTTAAATCAAAACTTTGAGTTTTCTCTCTCCCTTCATCCCGTAAACAAAAAAAGGTAAATAGATCATCGCAAAATGAAAATTTTAGAGTTTATGTATGGAAAATATTTAAAAAAAAAATGTAAGTAAAGAAAATTTATTCACACACCAAAAATTAACACAAAACTTTTGTTATCCAAGTTTGGGAAATTCCACTAGTTCAAACCTAATAGTTTGGAATTTTACAAGAAAGAGATTTCTTCTACACGTGTTTTAAAAATGGATATGCAAGCTTGAAACTTGTTAAAGATGTAAACGACCTATGGATCCAAATCTTTTAAAGATAATAACATACGCTTATTAAATTCTCTAGTGAACGTGCGGTGAGATATTTACCCGAGTCAAACAAGCCATTATTTTACCCGTTTGCAAAAAGCTAACCTAACAATCATAGATGAATTGTAAAGTGATTTATCATGTGTAACGGGCTATATTTTTTTAAGAAATGACTTATGGATAGGGAGTCACCAATCAGTTAAAAATCCCCCGCCTCCCCCTTTTCCCGACGATTGCAAAACCTGAGATATAAAAACTAAAAAGAGCATACAATCCCTAAAAATTACAGACACTCTTTCGAATTATCTCTTTCTAAATTTGTGCATTGTGCATCTCCATTTTAGATGTACACTTATTTCTTAAATCAAAATTTTGAGTTTTTGCTCCCCCATCATACCGTTAAAAAAAAAAAAAAAAAGGCAAATTGATAACAACAAAGTGAAAATTTTAGAGTTTATGTATGGAAAAAAATTTTAAAAATAAAAATATAAGTAAAGAAAATTTATTCACAAACCACAAATGAACGCAAAAGTTTTGTTATCCAAGATTGGGAAATTCCACTAGTTCAACCCTAATAGCTTGCAATTTTACAAGAAAGAGATTTCTTCGACACGTGTTTCAAAAATGGGTATGCATGCTTGAAACATGTTAAATATGCAAATGACCTATGGATCCAAAGCTTTTAATGAGAATAGCAAACGCTCATTAAATTCTTAAGTGAACGTGCGGCGGGATATTTACCCGAGTCGAACAAGCCATTATTTTGCCCGTTTGCAAAAAGCTGACCTAACAATCATAGATGATTGTAAAGTGATTTTTCATTCATAACGGGCTACATTATTGTGAGAAATGACTTACGGATTGGGAGTCAACACTCAATTAAAAATCCCCCGCCTCCCCCTTTTCCCGACAATTGCAGAACCTGAGAACTAAAAACTGAAAAGAGCTTACAATCCTTAAAAATCATAGACACACTTTGGAATTATATCTCTCTACATTTGTGTATTGTGCATCTCCATTTTAGATGTACACTTTTTTCTTAAATCAAAACTTTGAGTTTTCGTTCTCCCTTCTTGCCGTAAACAAAAAAAAGTAAATAGATCACAACAAAATGAAAATTTTAGAGTTTATATATGGAAAAAAATTAAAACGATAGCAAATGTAAGTAATGAAAATTTATTAACACAAAAAATGAACACAAAATTTTGTTATCCAAGATTGGGAAATTCCACTAGTTCAACCCTAATAGCTTGGAATTTTACAAGAAAGAGATTTCTTCTACACGTGTTTTTAAAATGGATATGCATGCTTGAAACATGTTAAAGATGCAAATGACCTATCGATCCAAAGCTTTTAATGAGAATAACAAACGCTCATTAAATTCTGAAGTGAACGCGCAGCGGGATATTTACCCGAGTCAAACAAGCCATTATTTTGCCCGTTTGCAAAAAGCTGACCTAACAATCATAAATGATTGTAATGTGATTTATCATGAGTAACGGGCTATATTTTTTTAAGAAATGACATACGGATTGGGAGTCAACAGTCAGTTAAAAATACCCCACCTTCCCCTTTTCCGGACGATTGCAAAACCTGAGATATAATAACTAAAAAGAGTGTAAATTCCCTAAAAATTACAGACAATCTTTGGAGTTATCTCTCTCTACATTTGTGCACTGTGCGTCTCCGTTTTAAATGTACACTTTTTTCTTAAAACAAAACTTTGAGTTTTCTCTCTCCCTTCATCCCGTAAACAAAAAAAGGCAAATAGATCACAACAAAATGAAAATTTTAGAGTTTATGTGTGAAAAAAAAATTAAAACAATAACAAATTTAAGTATACAAAATTTATTCACACACCACAAATGAACACAAAAGTTTTGTTGTCCAAGTTTGGGAAATTCCACTAGGTCAACCTTATTTGCATGGAATTTGACAAGAAAGAGATTTCTTCTACACGTGTTTTAAAAATGGATATGCATGCTTGAAACATGTTAAAGATGCAAATGACCTATGGATCCAAAGCTTTTAAAAAGAATAACAAATGCTCATTAAATTCTCAATGAACGTGCGGTGGGATATTTAACCGGGTCAAACAAGCCATTATTTTGCCCGTTTGCAAAAAACTGACCTAACAATCATAGATGAATTGTAAAGTGATTTATCATGTGTAACGGGCTATATTTTTGTAAGAAATGACTTATGGATAGGGAGTCAACACTCAGTTAAAAATCCCCCACCTCCCTCTTTTCTAGACGATTGCAAAACCTGAGATATAAAAACTAAAAAGAGCTTAAATTCCCTAAAAATTACAGACACTCTTTGGAATTATCTCTCTCTACATTTGTGCGCTGTGCATCTCCATTTTAAATGTACACTTTTTTCTTAAATCAAAACTTTGAGTTTTCTCTCTCCCTGCATCCCGTAAACAAAAAAAGGCAAATAGATCACAGCAAAATGCAAATTTTAGAGTTTATATATGGAAAAAATTTAAAACAATAAAAAATGTAAGTAGAGAAAATTTATTCACACACCAAAAATTAACCCAAAACTTTTGTTATCCAAGTTTGGGAAATTTCACTAGTTCAACCCTAATTGCTTGGAATTTTACATTCCTTAAAAATCACACACACACTTTAAAATTATATCTCTCTACATTTTTGCATTGTGCTTCTCCATTGTAGATGTAAACTTTTTTCCGAAATAAAGACTTTGAGTTTTCGTTCTCCCTTCATGGCGTAAAGAAAAAAAGGCAAATAGATCACAACAAAATGTAAATATTAGAGTTTATGTATGGAAAAAAATTAAAACAATAACAAATGTAAGTAATGAAATTTTATTTATACACCACAAATGAACACAAATTTTTGTTATCCAAGTTTGGGAAATTCCACTAGTTCAACCCTAATAGCTTGAAATTTTACAAAGAGAATTCTTCTACACGTGTTTTTAAAATGGATGTGCATGCTTGAAACATGTTAAAGATGCAAAAATGAGAAAAACAAACACTCAGTAAATTCTCTAGTGAACGTGCGGCGGGATATTTACCCGAGTCAAACAAGCCATTATTTTGCCTGTTTGCAAAATGCTGACCTAACAATCATAGCTGATTGTAATGTGATTTATCATGAGTAACGGGCTATATTTTTGAAAGAAATGACATACGGAATGGGAGTCAACTGTCAGTTAAAAATACCCAGCCTCCCCCATTTCCCGACTATTGCAAAACCTGAGATATAAAAACTAAAAAGAGCTTAAATTTCCTAAAAATTACAGACACTCTTTGGAATTATTTCTCTCTACATTTGTGCACTATGCGTCTCCATTTTAAATGTTCACTTTTTTCTTAAATCAAAACTTTGAGTTTTCTTTCTCCCTTCATCCAGTAAACAAAAAAAGGCAAATAGATCACAACAAAATGACAATTTTAGAGTTTATGTATGGAAAAAATTTAAAACTATAACAAATGTAAGTAAAGAAAATTTATTCACACACCAAAAATAAACACAAAACTTTAGTTATCCAAGTTTGGGAAATTCTACTGGTTCAACCCTTATAGCTTGGAATTTTACAAGAAAGAGATTTCTTCTACGCGTGTTTTAAAAATGGATATGCAAGCTTGAAACATGTTAAAGATGCAAATGACCTATGGATCCAAAGCTTTTAAAGAGAATAACATACGCTCATTAAATTCTC
The DNA here is from genome assembly GCF_029961685.1 of Aristolochia californica. NCBI lineage: Eukaryota > Viridiplantae > Streptophyta > Magnoliopsida > Piperales > Aristolochiaceae > Aristolochia > Aristolochia californica. The sequence goes on from NW_027181793.1 coordinate 13,711,655, forward strand.
TAGTGAACGTGCGGTGGGATATTTACCCGAGTCAAACAAGCCATTATTTTGCCCATTTGGAAAAAGCTGCCCAAACAATCATAGATGAATTGTAACGTGATTTATCATGTGTAACGGGCTATATTTTTGTAAGAAATGACTTATCGATAAGGAGTCAACACTAAGTTAAAAATCCCCCGCCTCTGCCTTTTCCCGATGATTGCAAAACCTGTGATATAAAAACTAAAAAGATCTTACAACTCCTAAAAATTACAAACACTCTTTGGAATTATCTCTCCCTGCACTTGGGCATTGTGCATCTCCATTTTAGATGTACAATTTTTTCTTTAATTAAAACTTTGAGTTCTCGCTCTCCTTTCATCCCATAAACAAAAAAAGGGAAATAGATCACAACAAAATGAAAATTTTAGAGTTTATGTGTGAAAAAAAATTAAAACAATAACAAATGTAAGTATAGAAAATTTATTCACACACCACAAATGAACACAAAAGTTTTGTTTTCCAAGTTTGGGAAATTCCACTAGTACAACCCTAATTGCATGGAATTTTACAAGAAAGAGATTTCTTCTGCACGTATTTTGAAAATGGATATGCATGCTTGAAACATGTTAAAGATGCAACTGACCTATGAATCCAAAGCTTTTAAAGAGAATAACAAACGCTCATTAAATTCTCAATGAATGTGCTGTGGGATCTTTACCACAGTCAAACAAGCCATTATTTTGCCCGTTTACGAAAAGATTATCTAACAATCATAGATGATTGTAAAGTGATTTATCATCCATAACGGGCTATATTTTTGTAAGAAATGACTTACGGATTGGGAGTCAATACTCAGTTGAAAACACCCCGCCTCTCCCTTTTCCTGACGATTGCAAAACCTAAGATATAAAAATTAAAAAGAGTTTATATTCCCTAAAAATTACACACACTATTTGGAATTATTTCTCTCTACATTTGTGCACTGTGCGTCTCCATTTTAAATGTTCACTTTTTTCTTAAATCAAAACTTTGAGTTTTCTCTCTCCCTTCATCCCGTAAAAAAAAAAGGCTAATAAATCACAGCAAAATTAAAATTTTAGAATTTATGTATGGAAAAAAATTAAAACAATAACAAATGTAAGCAATGAAAATTTATTCACACGCCACAAATGAACACAAAATTTTTTTTATCCAAGTTTGGGAAATTCCACTAGTTCAACCCTAATAGCTTGAAATTTTACAAGAAAGAGAATTCTTCTACACGTGTTTTAAAAATGGATATGCATGCATGAAACATGTTAAAGATGCAAAAATGAGAATAACAAACACCCATTAAATTCTCTAGTGAACGTGCAGCGGGATATTTACCCGAGTCAAAGAAGCCATTATTTTGCCAGTTTGCAAAATGCTGATCTAACAAACACAGATGATTGTAATGTGATTTATCATGAGTAACGGGCTATATTTTTGTAAGAAAGGACATACGGATTGGGAGTCAACAATAAGTTAAAAATACCCCGCCTCCCCTTTTTTCCCGATGATTGCAAAACATGAGATATAAAAACTAAAAAGATCTTACAATTCCTAAAAATTACAAACACTCTTTGGAATTATCTCTCCCTACATTTGGGCATTGTGCATCTCCATTTTAGATGTACAATTTTTTCTTTAATCAAAACTTTGAGTTTTCGCTCTCCTTTCATCCCGTAAAAAAAAAAGGGAAATAGATCACAACAAAATGAAAATTTTAGAGTTTATGTGTGAAAAAAAATTAAAACAATAACAAATGTAAGTATAGAAAATTTATTCACACACCACAAATGAACACAAAAGTTTTGTTTTCCAAGTTTTCAAAATTCCACGAGTTCAACCCTAATTGCATGGAATTTTACAAGAAAGAGATTTCTTCTACATGTGTTTTAAAAATGGATATGCATGCTTGAAACATGTTAAAGATGCAAATGACCTATGGATCCAAAGCTTTTAAAGAGAATAACAAACGCTCATTAAATTCTAAATGAACGTGTGGTGGGATATTTACTAGAGTCAAACAAGCCATTATTTTGCCCGTTTACAAAAAGCATGCCTAACAATCATAGATGATTGTAAAGTGATTTATCATCCGTAATGGGCTATATCTTTGTAAGAAATGACTTACGGATTTGGAGTCAACACTCAGTTAAAAACACCCCGCCTCCCCCTTTTCCCGACGATTGCAATACCTGAGATGCAAAACCTAAAAAGAGCTTAAATTCCCTAAAAATTAAAAACACTCTTTGGAATTATCTCTCATTACATTTGTGCACTGTGCGTCTCCATTTTAATCGTACACTTTTTTCTTAAATCAAAACTTTGAGTTTTCTCTCTCCCTTCATCCCGTAAAACAAAAAAGGCAAATAGATCACAGCAAAATGAAAATTTTAGTGTTTATGTATGGAAAAAAATTAAAACTATAACAAATGTAAGTAAAGAAAATTTATTCACACACCAAAAATAAAAACAAAACTTTAGTTATCCAAGTTTGGAAAATTCCACTGGTTCAACCCTTATAGCTTGGAATTTTACAAGAAAGAGATTTCTTCTACGCGTGTTTTAAAAATGGATATGCAAGCTTGAAACATGTTAAAGATGCAAATGACCTATGGATCCAAAGCTTTTAAAGAGAATAACATACGCTCATTAAATTCTCTAGTGAACGTGCGGTGGGATATTTACCCGAGTCAAACAAGCCATTATTTTGCCCGTTTGGAAAAAGCTGACCAAATAATCATAGATGAATTGTAAAGTGATTTATCATGTGTAACGGGCTATATTTTTGTAAGAAATGACTTATTGATAGGGAGTCAACACTAAGTTAAAAATCCCCCACCTCTGCCTTTTCCCGTTGATTGCAAAACCTGAAATATAAAAACTAAAAAGATCTTACAATTCCTAAAAATTACAAACACTCTTTGGAATTATCTCTCCCTACATTTGGGCATTGTGCATCTCCATTTTAGATGTACAGTTTTTTCTTTAATTAAAACTTTGAGTTCTCGCTCTCCTTTCATCCCCTAAACAAAAAAAGGGAAATAGATCACAACAAAATGAAAATTTTAGAGTTTATGTGTGAAAAAAAATTAAAACAATAACAAATGTAAGTATAGAAAATTTATTCACACACCACAAATGAACACAAAAGTTTTGTTTTCCAAGTTTGGGAAATTCCACTTGTTCAACCCTAATAGCATGGAATTTTACAAGAAAGATATTTCTTCTACACTTGTTTTAAAAATGGATATGCATGCTTGAAACAAGTTAAAGATGCAAATGACCTATGGATCCAAAGCTTTTACAGAGAATAACAAACGCTCATTATATTCTCAATGAACGTGCAGTGGGATATTTACCAGAGTCAAACAAGCGATTATTTTGCCCGTTTACAAAAAGCTTACCTAACAATCATAGATGATTGTAAAGTGATTTATCATCCGTAACGGGCTATATTTTTGTAAGAAATGACTTACGGATTGGGAGTCAACACTCAGTTAAAAATACCCCGCCTCCCCCTTTTCCTGACTATTGCAAAACCTGAGATATAAAAACTAAAAAGAGCTTGAATTTCCTAAAAATTACAGACACTCTTTGAAATTATTTCTCTCTACATTTGTGCTCTGTGCGTCTCCATTTTAAATGTTAACTTTTTTCTTAAATCAAAACATTGAGTTTTCTTTCTCCCTTCATCCAGTAAACAAAAAAAGGCAAATAGATCACAGCAAAATGAAAATTTTAGACTTTATGTATGGAAAAAATTTAAAACTATAACAAATGAAAGTAAAGAAAATTTATTCACACACCAAAAATAAACACAAAACTTTAGTTATCCAAGTTTGGGAAATTCCACTGGTTCAACCCTTATAGCTTGGAATTTTACAAGAAAGAGATTTCTTCTACGCGTGTTTTAAAAATAGATCTGCAAGCTTGAAACATGTTAAAGATGCAAATGACCTATGGATCCAAAGCTTTTAAAGAGAATAAGATACGCTCATTAAATTCTCTAGTGAACGTGCGGTGGGATATTTACCCGAGTCAAACAAGCCATTATTTTGCCCATTTGGAAAAAGCTGACCAAACAATCATAGATGAATTGTAAAGTGATTTATCATGTGTAACGGGCTATATTTTTGTAAGAAATGACTTATCGATAGGGAGTCAACACTAAGTTAAAAATCCTCCGCCTCCGCCTTTTCCCGATGATTGCAAAACCTGTGATATAAAAACTAAAAAGATCTTACAATTCCTAAAAATTACAAACACTCTTTGGAATTATCTCTCCCTACATTTGGGCATTTTGCATCTCCATTTTAGATGTACAATTTTTTCTTTAATCAAAACTTTGAGTTTTCGCTCTCCTTTCATCCCGTAAAAAAAAAGGGAAATAGGTCACAACAAAATGAAAATTTTAGAGTTTATGTGTGAAAAAAAAATTAAAACAATAACAAATGTAAGTATAGAAAATTTATTCACACACCACAAATGAACACAAAAGTTTTGTTTTCCAAGTTTGGGAAATTCCACTAGTTCAACCCTAATTGCATGGAATTTTACAAGAAAGATATTTCTTCTACATGTGTTCTGAAAATGGATATGCATGCTTGAAACTTGTTAAAGATGCAAATGACCTATGGATACAAAGCTTTTAAAGAGAATAACAAACGCTCATTATATTCTCAATGAACGTGCGGTGGGATATTTACCAGAGTCAAACAAGCCATTAGTTTGCCCGTTTACAAAAAGCTTACCTAACAATCATAGATGATTGTAAAGTGATTTATCTTCCGTAACGGGCTATATTTTTGTAAGAAATGACTTACGGATTGGGAGTCAACACTCAGTTAAAAACACCCCGCCTCCCCCTTTTGCCGACTATTGCAAAACCTGAGATATAAAAACTAAAAAGAGCTTAAATTTCCCAAAAATTACAGACACTCTTTCGAATTATTTCTCTCCACATTTGTGCACTGTGCGTCTCCATTTTAAATGTTAACTTTTTTCTTAAATCAAAACTTTGAGTTTTCTTTCTCCCTTCATCTAGTAAACAAAAAAAGGCAAATAGATCACAGCAAAATGAAAATTTTAGAGTTTATGTATGGAAAAAATTTAAAACTATAACAAATGTAAGTAAAGAAAATTTATTCACACACCAAAAATAAACACAAAAATTTAGTTATCCAAGTTTGGGAAATTCCACTGGTTCAACCCTTATATCTTGGAATTTTACAAGAAAGAGATTTCTTCTACACGTGTTTTAAAAATGGATATGCAAGCTTGAAACATGTTAATGGTGCAAATGACCTATGGATCCAAAGCTTTTAAATAGAATAACATACACTCATTAAATTCTCTAGTGAACGTGCGGTGGGATATTTACCCGAGTCAAACAAGCCATTATTTTGCCCATTTGGAAAAAGCTGACCAAACAATCATAGATGAATTGTAAAGTGATTTATCATGTGTAACGGGCTATATTTTTTTAAGAAATGACTTATCGATACGGAGTCAACACTAAGTTAAAAATCCCCCACCTCCGCCTTTTCCCGATGATTGCAAAACCTGTGATATAAAAACTAAAAAGATCTTAATACTCCTAAAAATTACAAACACTCATTGGAATTATCTCTCCCTGCATTTGGGCATTGTGCATCTCAATTTTAAATGTACAGTTTTTTATTTAATTAAAACTTTGAGTTCTCGCTCTCCTTTCATCCCGTAAACAAAAAAAGGGAAATAGATCACAACAAAATGAAAATTTTAGAGTTTATGTGTGAAAAAAATAAAAACAATAACAAATGTAAGTATAGAAAATTTATTCACACACCACAAATGAACACAAAAGTTTTGTTTTCCAAGTTTGGGAAATTCCACTAGTACAACCCTAATTGCATGGAATTTTAGAAGAAAGAGATTTCTTTTGCACGTGTTTTGAAAATGGATATGCATGCTTGAAACATGTTAAAAATGCAAATGACCTATGAATCCAAAGCTTTTAAAGAGAATAACAAACGCTCATTAAATTCTCAATGAATGTGCGGTGGGATATTTACCACAGTCAAACAAGCCATTATTTTGCCCGTTTAAGAAAAGCTTACCTAACAATCATAGATGATTGTAAAGTGATTTATCATCCGTAACGGGCTATATTTTTGTAAGAAATGACTTACGGATTGGGAGTCAACACTCAGTTAAAAACACCCCGCCTCCCCCTTTTCCTGACAATTGCAAAACGTGAGATATAAAAACTAAAAAGAGCTTAAATTCCCTTAAAATTACAAACACTCTTTGGAATTATTTCTCTCTACATTTGTGCACTGTGCGTCTCCATTTTAAATGTTCACTTTTTTCTTATATCAAAACTTTGAGTTTTCTCTCTCCCTTCATCCATTAAACAAAAAAAGGAAAAAAGATCACAGCAAAATGAAAATTTTAGAGTTTATGTATGGAAAAAATTTAAAACAATAACAAATTTAAGTAAATAAAATTTATTCACACACCAAAAATCAACACAAAACTTTAGTTATCCAAGTTTGGGAAATTCCACTAGTTCAACCCTAATAGCTTGGAATTTTACAAGAAAGAGATTTCTTCTACACGTGTTTTAAAAATGGATATGCATGCTTGAAACATGTTAAAGATGCAAATGACCTATGGATCCAAAGCTTTTAAAGAGAATAACAAACGCTCATTAAATTCTCAATGAACGTGCGGTGGGATATTTACCCGAGTCAATCAAGCCATTATTTTGCCCGTTTGGAAAAAGCTGACCAAACAATCATAGATGAATTGTAGAGTGATTTATCATCTGTAACGGGCTATATTTTTTTAAGAAATGACTTATCGATCGGGAGTCAATACTAAGTTAAAAATCCCCCGCCTTCGTCTTTTCCCGATGATTGCAAAACCTGAGATATAAAAACTAAAAAGAGCTTACAATCCCTAAAAATTACAGACACGCTTTGGAATTATCTCTTTCTAAATTTGTGCATTGTGCATCTCCAATTTGATGTACACTTTTTTCTTAAATCAAAATTTTGAGATTTCGCTCCCCCTTCGTACCGTAATAAAAAAAGGCAAATTGATAACAACAAAATGAAAATTTTAGAGTTTAAGTTTGGAAAAAATTTTAAAAATAAAAAATGTAAGTAAAGAAAATTTATTCACAAACCACAAATAAACACAAAAGTTTTGTTATCCAAGATTGGGAAATTCCACTAGTTCAACCCTAATAGCTAGGAATTTTACAAGAAAGAGATTTCTTCTACACGTGTTTTAAAAATGGATATGCATGTTTGAAACATGTTAAAGATGCAAATGACCTATGGATCCAAAGCTTTTACAGAGAATAACAAACGCTCATTATATTCTCAATGAACGTGCGGTGGGATATTTACCAGAGTCAAACAAGCCATTATTTTGCCCGTTTACAAAAAGCTTACCTAACAATCATAGATGATTGTAAAGTGATTTATCATCCGTAACGGGCTATATTTTTGTAAGAAATGACTTACGGATTGGGAGTCAACACTCAGTTAAAAACACCCCGCCTCCCCCTTTACCCAACAATTGCAAAACCTGAGATATAAAAACTAAAAAGAGCTTAAATTTCCTAAAAATTACAGACACTCTTTGGAATTATTTCTATCTACATTTGTGCACTGTGCGTCTCCATTTTAAATGTTAGATTTTTTCTGAATTTAAAACTTTGAGTTTTCATTCTCCCTTCATGCCGTAAAGAAAAAAAGGTAAATAGATCACAACAAAATGTAAATATTAGAGTTTATGTATGGAAAAAAATTAAAACAATAACAAATGTAAGTAATGAAATTTTATTCATACACCACAAATGAACACAAATTTTTGTTATCCAAGTTTGGGAAATTCCACTAGTTCAACCCTAATAGCTTGAAATTTTACAAAGAGAATTCTTCAACACGTGTTTTAAAAATGGATGTGCATGCTTGAAACATGTTAAAGATGCAAAAATGAGAATAACTAACACTCATTAAATTCTCTAGTGAACGTGCAGCGGGATATTTACCCGAGTCAAACAAACCATTATTTTGCCCGTTTGCAAAATGCTGACCTAACAATCATAGCCGATTGTAATGTGATTTATCATGAATAACGGGCTATATTTTTTAAAGAAATGACATACGGATTGGGAGTCATTTGTCAGGTAAAAATACCCCGCCTCCCCCTTTTCTCGACGATTGGAAAACCTGAGATATAAAAACTAAAAAGATCTTACAATCCCTAAAAGTTACAAACACTCTTTGGAATTATCTCTCCCTACATTTGGACATTGTGCATCTCCATTTTAGATGTACAGTTTTTTCTTTAATCAAAACTTTGAGTTTTCGCTCTCCTTTCATCCCGTAAACTAAAAAAGGCAAATAGATCACAACAAAAAGAAAATTTTAGAGTTTATGTATGAAAAAAAATTAAAACAATAACAAATGTAAGCAGAGAAAATTTAATCACACGCCACAAATGAACACAAAAGTTTTGTTTTCCAAGTTTGGGCAATTCCATTAGTTCAACCCTTATTGCATGGAATTTTACAAGAAAGAGATTTCTTCTACACGTGTTTTAAAAATGGATATGCATGCTTGAAACATGTTAAAGATGCAAATGACCTATGGATCCAAAGCTTTTAAAGAGAATAACAAACGCTCATTAAATTCTCAATGAGCGTGCAGTGGGATATTTACCAGAGTCAAACAAGCCATTGTTTTGCCCGTTTAAAAAAAGCTTACCTAACAATCATAGATGATAGTAAAGTTATTTATCATCCATAACGGGCTATATTTTTGTAAGAAATGACTTACGGATTGGGAGTCAATACTCAGTTGAAAACACCCCGCCTCCCCCCTTTTCCCGACGATTGCAAAACCTAAGATATAAAAACTAAAAAGAGCTTATATTGCCTAAAAATTACACACACTCTTTGGAATTATTTCTCTCTACATTTGTGCATTGTGCGTCTCCATTTTAAATGTTCCCTTTTTTCTTAAATCAAAACTTTGAGTTTTCTCTCTCCCTTCATCCCGTAAAAAAAAAAGGCAAATAGATCACAGCAAAATTAAAATTTTAGAGTTTATATATGGAAAAAATTTAAAAACAATAAACAATAAAATTTATTCACACACCAAAAATAAACACCAAACTTTTGTTATCCAAGTTTGGGAAATTCCACTAGTTCAACCCTTATAGCTTGGAATTTTACAAGAAAGAGATTTCTTCTACATGTGTTTTAAAAATGGATATGCAAGCTTGAAACATGTTAAAGATGCAAATGACCTATGGATTCAAAGCTTTTAAAGAGAATAACATATGCTCATTAAATTCTCTACTGAACATGCGGTTGGATATTTACCCGAGTCAAACAAGCCATTATTTTGCCCGTCTGGAAAAAGCAGACCTAACAATCATAGATGAATTGTAAAGTGATATATCATGGGTAACGGGCTATATTTTTGTAAGAAACGACTTATCGATAGGGAGTCAACACTCAGTTAAAAATCCCCCGCCTCTGCCTTTTCCCGATGATTGCAAAACCTGAGATATAAAAACTAAAAAGAGCTTACAATCCCTAAAAATTACAGACACTCTTTGGAATTATCTCATTCTAAATTTGTGCATTGTGCATCTCCATTTTAGATGTACACTTTTTTCTTAAATCAAAATTTTGAGTTTTCGCTCCCATTTCATACAGTAAAAAAAAAATGGCAAATTGATAACAACAAAATGAAAATTTTAGAGTTTATGTATGGAAAAAAATTTAAAAAAATAAAAAATGTATGTAAAGAAAATTTATTCACAAACCAAAAATGAACACAAAAGTTTTGTTATCCAAGATTGGGAAATTCCACTAGTACAACCCTAATAGATTAGAATTTTACAAGAAAGAGATTTCTACTACACGTGTTTAAAAAATGATATGCATGTTTGAAACATGTTAAAGATGCAAATGACGTATGGATCCAAAGCTTTTAATGAGAATAACAAACGCTCAATAAATTCTGAAGTGAACGTGCGGCGGGATATTTACCCGAGTCAAACAAGCCATTGTTTTCCCCGTTTGCAAAAAGTTGACCTAACAATCATAGATGATTGTAAAGAGATTTTTCAATCGTAATGGGCTATATTATTGTAAGAAATGACTTACGGATTGGGAGTCAACACTCAATTAAAAATCCCCCTCCTCCCCCTTTTCCCTACGATTGCAAAACCTGAGAAATAAATACTAAAAAGAGCTTAAATTCCCTAAAAATTACAGACACTCTTTGGAAATTTCTCTCTCTTCATTTGTGCACTGTGCGTCTCCATTTTTAATGTACACTTTTTTCTTAAATCGAACATTGAGTTTTCTCTCTCCCTTCATCCCGTAAACAAAAAAAGGCAAATAGATCACAACAAAATGAAAATTTTAGAGTTTATGTATGGAAAATTTTTTATTACAATAATAAATGTAAGTAAAGAAAATTTATTCACACACCAAAAATTAACACAAAACTTTTGTTATCCAGGTTTGGGAAATTCCACTAGTTCAACCCTAATAGCTTGCAATTTAACAAGATAGAGATTTCTTCTACACGTGTTTTAAACTGGCATTCAAGCTTGAAACATGTTAAAGATGCAAATGACCTATGGATCCAAAGCTTTTAAATAGAATAACATACGCTCATTAAATTCTCTAGTGAACGTGCGGTGGGATATTTACCCGAGTCAAACAAGCCATTATTTTGCCCGTTTGCAAAAAGTTGACCTAACAATCATAGGTGAATTGTAAAATGATTTATAAGGTGTAACGGGCTATATTTTTGTAAGAAATGACTTATGGATAGGGAGTCAACACTCAGTTAAAAATCCCCCGCCTCTCCCTTTTCCCGACGATTGCAAAACCTGAGAAATAAATATTAGAAAGAGCTTAAATTCCCGAAAAATTACATACACAATTTGGAAATATCTCTCTCTTCATTTGTGCACTGTGCGTCTCCATTTTAAATGTACACTTTTTTTTTAAATCAAAATTTGAGTTTTTTTTCACCCTTCATCCCGTAAACAAAAAAAGGCAAATAGATCACAGCAAAATGAAAATTTTAGAGTTTATGTACGGAAAAAATTTAAAACAATAACAAATTTAAGTAAAGAAAATTTATTCACACACCAAAAATTAACACAAAACTTTTGTTATCCAAGTTTGGGAAATTCCACTAGTTCAACCCTAATAGCTTGGAATTTTACAAGATAGAAATTTCTTCTACACGTGTTTTAAAATGGATATGCAAGCTTGAAACATGTTAAAGATGCAAATGACCTATGGATCCAAAGCTTTTAAAGAGAATAACATACGCTCATTAAATTTTCTAGTGAACGTGCGGTGGGATATTTACCCGAGTCAATCAAGCCATTATTTTGCCCGTTTGCAAAAAGTTGACCTAACAATCATAGGTGAATTGTAAAGTGATTTATCAAGTGTAACGGGCTATATTTTTGTAAGAAATGACTTATGGATAAGGAGTCAACACTCAGTTAAAAATCCCCCGCCTCCCCCTTTTCCCTACAATTGCAAAACTAGAGATATAAAAACTAAAAAGAGCTTACAATCCCTAAAAATTACAGACACTCTTTGGAATTATCTCTTTCTAAATTTCTGCATTGTGCGTCTCCATTTTAGATGTAAACTTTTTTCTTAAATCAAAATTTTGAGTTTTCGCTCCCCCTTTGTACCGTAAAAAAAATGGCAAATTGATAACAACAAAATGAAAATTTTAGAGTTTATGTATGGAAAAAATTTTAAAAAATAAAAAATGTAAGTAAAGAAAATTTATTCACCAATAAAAAATGAACACAAAAGTTTAGTTATCGAAGATTGGGAAATTCCACTCGTTCAACCCTAATAGCTTGGAATTTTACAAGATAGAGATTTCTTCTACATGTGTTTTAAAAATGGATATGCATGTTTGAAACATGTTAAATATGCAAATGACCTATGGATCCAAAGCTTTTAATGAGAATAACAAACGCTCATTAAATTCTGAAGTGAACGTGCGGTGGGATATTTACCCGAGTCAAACAAGCCATTATTTTGCCCGTTTGCAAAAAGCTAACCTAACAATCATAGATGATTGTAAAATGATTTTTCATTCATAACGGGCTATATTATTGTAAGAAATGACTTACAGATTGGGTGTCAACACCCAATTAAAAATGCCCCGCCTCCCCCTTTTCCCGACGATTGCAAAACCTGAGAACTAAAAACTGAAACGAGATCACAATCCTTAAAAATCATAGACACGCTTTGGAATTATATCTCTTTACATTTGTGCATTGTGTATCTCCATTTTAGATGTACACTTTTTTCTTAAATCAAAACTTTGAGTTTTCGTTCTCCCTTGATGCCGTAAACAAAAAAAGGCAAATAAATCACAACAAAATGAAAATTTTAGAGTTTATGTATGGAAAAAAATTAAAACAATAATAAATGTTAGTAATAAAAATTTATTCACACACCACAAATGAACCCAAAATTTTTGTTATTCAAGTTTGGGAAATTCCACTAGTTAATAGCATGGAATTTTACAAGAAAGAGAATTCTTCTACACGTGTTTTAAAAATGGATATGCATGCTTGAAACATGTTAAAGATGCAAATGACCTATGGATCCAAAGCTTTTAAAGAGAATAACAAACACTCATTAAATTTTCAATGAACGTGCGGTGGGATATTTACCAGAGTCAAACAAGCCATTGTTTTGCCCATTTACAAAAAGCTTACCTAACAATCATAGATGATTGTAAAGTGATTTATCATCCGTAATGGGCTATATTTTTGTAAGAAATGAATTACGGATTGGGAGTCAACACTCAGTTAAAAACACCCCGCCTCCCCCTTGTCCAGACGGATTGCAAGACCTGAGATATAAAAACTAAAAAGAGCGTAAATTCCCTAAAAATTACAGACATTCTTTGGAATTATTTCTCTCTACATTTGTGCACTGTGCTTCTCCATTTTAAATGTTCACTTTTTTCTTAAATCAAAAGTTTGAGTTTTCTCTCTCCCTTCATCTCGTAAACAAAAAAAGGCAAATAGATCACAACAAAATGAAAATTTAGAGTTTATTTATGGAAAAATTTTAAAACAATAACAAATGTAAGTAAAGAAAATGTATTCACACACCAAAAATTGACACAAAACTTTTCTTATCCAAGTTTGGGAAATTCCACTAGTTCAACCCTAATAGCTTGGAATTTTTTAAGAAAGAGATTTCTTCTACACGTGTTTTAAAAATGGATATGCAGGCTTGAAACATGTTAAAGATGCAAATGACCTATGGATCCAAAGCTTTTAAAGAGAATAACATACGCTCATTAAATTCTCTAGTGAACGTGCGGTGGGATATTTGCCCGAGTCAAACAAGCCATTATTTTGCCCGTTTGGAAAAAGTTGACCTAACAATCATAGTTGAATTGTAAAGTGATTTATCTTGTGTAACGGGGTATATTTTTGTAAGAAATGACTTATGGATAGGGAGTCAACACTCAATTAAAAATCCCCCGCCTCCGCATTTTCCCCACGATTGCAAAACCTGTGAAATAAAAACTGAAAAAAGCTTACAATCCCTAAAAATTACAGCCACTCTTTGGAATTATCTCTTTCTAAATTTGTGCATTATGCATCTCCATTTTAGATGTACACTTTTTTCTTAAATCAAAACTTTTCGCAATAAAATGAAAATTTTAGAGTTTATGTTTGGAAAAAAATTTAAAAAATAAACAATGTAAGTAAAGAAAATTTATTCACAAACCACAAATGAACACAAAAGTTTTGTTATCCAAGATTGGGAAATTCCACTAGTTCAACCCTAATAGCTTGGAATTTTACAAGATAGAGATTTCTTCTACACGTGTTTCAAAAATGGATGTGCATGCTTGAAACATGTTACAGATGCAAATGACCTATGGATCCAAAGCTTTTAATGAGAATAACAAACGCTCATTAAATTCTGAAGTGAACGTGAGGCAGGATATTTACCCGAGTCAAACAAGCCATTATTTTTCCCGTTCGTAAAAAGCTGACCTAACAATCATAGATGATTGTAAAGTGATTTTTCATTTGTAACGGGCTATATTTTTGTAAGAAATGACTTACGGTTTGGGAGTCAACACTCATTTAAAAATCCCCCGCCTCCCCCTTTTCCCGACGATTGTAAAACCTGAGAACTAAAAACTAAAAAGAGCTCACAATCCTTAAAAATCACAGACACTCTTTGGAATTATATCTCTCAACATTTGTGCATTGTGCATCTCCATTTTAGATGTACACTTTTTTCTTAAATCAAAACTTTGAGTTTTCGTTCTCCCTTCATGCCGTAAACAAAAAAAGGTAAATAGATCACAACAAAATGTAAATTTTAGAGTTAAAGTATGGAAAAAAATTAAAACAATAACAAATGTACGTAATAAAAATTTATTCACACACCACATATGAACTCAAAATTTTTGTTATCCAAGTTTGGGAAATTCCACAAGTTCAACCCTAATAGCTTGAAATTTTACAAGAATGAGAATTCTTCTACACGTGTTTTCAAAATGGATATACATGATTGAAACATGTTAAAGACGCAAATGACCTATGGATCCAAAGCTTTTAATAAGAATAACAAGCACTCATTAAATTCTGAAGTGCACGTGCGGCGGGATTTTTACCTGAGTCAAACATGCCATTTTTTTGCCCGTTTGCAAAATGCTGACCTAATAATCATAGATGATTGTAATGTGATTTATCATGAGTAATGGGCTATATTTTTGAAAGAAATGACATATGGATTGGGAGTCAACAGTCAGTTAAAAATACCCCGCCTCCCCCTTTTCCCGACGATTGCAAAACCTGAGATATAAAAACTAAAAAGATCTTACAATCCCGAAAAATTACAAACACTCTTTGGAATTATCTCTCTCTACTTTTGTGCATTGTGCATTTCCATTTTAGATGTACACTTTTTCCTTCAATCTACACTTTGAGTTTTCGCTCTCCCTTCATCCCGTAAACAAAAAAAGGCAAATAGATCACAACAAAATGAAAATTTTAGAGTTTATGTGTGAAAAAAAATTAAAACAATAACAAATGTAAGTATAGAAAATTATTCACACACCACAAATGAACACCAAAGTTTTTTTTTCCAAGTTTGGGAAATTTCACTAGTTCAACCCTAATTGCATGGAATTTTACAAGAAAGAGATTTCTTCTACACGTGTTTTAAAAATGGATATGCATGCTTGAAACATGTTAAAGATGAAAATGACCTATGGATCCAAAGCTTTGAAAGAGAATAACAAACGCTCATTAAATTCTCAATGAACGTGCGGTGGGATATTTACCAGAGTCAAACATGCCAATATTTTACCCGTTTACAAAAAGCTTACTAACAATCATAGATGATTGTAAAGTGATTAATCATCCGTAACGGGCAATATTTTTGTAAGAAATGACTTACGGATTGGGAGTCAATACTCAGTTAAAAACACCCCACCTCCCCCTTTTCCCGACAATTGCAAAACCTGAGATATGAAAACTAAAAAGAGCTGAAATTCCCTAAAAATTATAGACACTCTTTGGAATTATCTCTCTCTACATTTGTCCACTGTGCGTCTCCATTTTAAATGTACACTTTTTTCTTAGATCAAAACTTTGAGCATTCTCTCTCCCTTCATCCCGTAAACAAAAAAAGGCAAATAGATCACAGCAAAATGAAAATATTAGAGTTTATGTATGGAAAAAATTTAAAACAATAACAAATGTAAGTAAAGAAAATTTATTCACACACCAAAAATTAACACAAAACTTTTGTTATCCAAGTTTGAGAAATTCCACTAGTTCAACCCTAATAGCTTGGAATTTTAAAAGAAAGAGATTTCTTCTACAAGTGTTTTAAAAATGGATATGCAAGCTTGAAACATGTTAAAGATGAAAATGACCAATGGATCCAAAGCTTTTAAAGATAATAACATACGCTCATTAAATTCTCTAGTGAACGTGCGGTGGGATATTTGCCCGAGTCAAACAAGCCATTATTTTGCCCGTTTGCAAAAAGCTGACCTAACAATCATTGATGAATTGTAAAGTGATTTATCATGTGTAACGGGCTATATTTTTGTAAGAATTGACTTATGGATAGGGAGTCAACACTCAGTTAAAAATCCCCCGCCTCCCCCTTTTCCCGACAATTGCAAAACCAGAGATATAAAAACTAAAAAGAGCTTACATACCCTAAAAATTGCAGACACTCTTTGGAATTATATCTTTCTAAATGTGTGCATTGTGTATCTTCATTTTGGATGTACACTTTTTTATTAAATCAAAATTTTGAGTTTTCGCTCCTCCTTCAAACCGTAAAAAAAAAAAAAAAAGGCAAATTGATTAATACAAAATGAAAATTTCAAAGTTTATACGTGGAAAAAATTTTAAAAAATAAAATTTTAAGTAAAAAAAATTTATTCACAAACCACAAATGAACAGAAAAGTTTTGTTATCCAAGATTGGGAAATTCCACTATTTCAACCCTGATAGCTTGGAATTTTACAAGAAAGAAATTTCTTCTACACTTGTTTTAAAAATGGATACGCATGCTTGAAACATGTTAAAGATACAAATGACCTATAGATCCAAAGATTTGAATGAGAATAACAAACGCTCATTAAATTCTTAAGTGAACGTGCGGCGGGATATTTACCCGAGTCAAACAAGCCATTATTTTGCCCGTTTGCAAAAAGCTTACCTAACAATCATAGATGATTGTAAAGTGATTTTTCATTCGTAACAGGCTATATTACTGTAAGAAATGACTTACGGATTGAGAGTCAACACTCAATTTAAAATCTCCTGCCTCCCCCTTTTCCCGACGATTGCAAAACCTGAGAACTAAAAACTAAAAAGAGCTCAGAATCCTTAAAAATCACAGACACTCTTTGGAATTATATCTCTCTACATTTGTGCATTGTACATCTCCATTTTAGATGTACACTTTTTTCTTAAATCAAAACTTTGAGTTTTCGTTCTCCCTTCATATCGTAAACAAAAAAAGGAAAATTTATTCACACACCACAAATGAACACAAAATTTTTGTTATCCAAGTTTGGGAAATTCCACTAGTTCAATCCTGATAGCTTGAAATTTTACAAGAAAGCGAATTCTTCTACACGTGTTTTAAAAATGGATATGGATGCTTGAAACATGTTAAAGATGCAAATGACCTATGGATCCAAAGCTTTTAATGAGAATAACAAACACTCAATAAATTCTCTAGTGAACGTGCGGCGGGATATTTACCCGAGTCAAACAAACCATTATTTTGCCCGTTTGCAAAATGATGACCTAACAATCATAGATGATTGTAACGTGATTTATCATGAGTAACGGGCTTTATTTTTGAAATAAATGACATACAGATAGGGAGTCAACAGTCAGTTAAAAATACCTCACCTCCCCCTTTTCCAGACGATTGCAAAACTTGAGATATAAAAACTAAAAAGATCTTACAATCCCTAAAAATTACAAACACTCTTTGGAATTATCTCTCCCTACATTTGTGCATTGTGCATCTCCATTTTAGATGTACACTTTTTTCTTAAATCAAAACTTTGAGTTTTCGCTCTCCCTTCATCCCGTAAACAAAAAAAGGCAAATAGGTCACAACAAAATGAAAATTTTAGAGTTTATGTGTGGAAAAAATTTAAAACAATAACAAATGTAAGTATAGAAAATTTATTCACACACCAAAAAATAACACAAAAATTTTATTATCCAAGTTTGGGAAATTCCACTAGTTCAACCCTAATAGCTTGGTATTTTACAAGAAAGAGATTTCTTCTACACGTGTTTTAGAAATGGATATGCAAGCTTGAAACATGTTAAAGATTCAAATGACCTAAGGATCCAAAGCTTTTAAAGAGAATAACAAACACTCATTAAATTCTCAATGAACGTGCGGTGGGATATTTACCAGAGTCAAACAAGCAGTTATTTTGCCCGTTTACAAAAAGCTTACCTAACAATCATAGAGGATTGTAAAGTGATTAATCATCTGTAACGGGCTATATTTTTTTAAGAAATGACTTACGGATTGGGAGTGAACTCAGTTAAAAATCCCTCGCCTCCCCCTTTTCCCGACGATTGCAAAACCTGTGAAATAAATACTAAAAAGAGCTTAAATTCCCTAAATATTACAGACACTCTTTGGAAATATCTCTCTCTTCATATGTGCACTGTGCGTCTCCATTTTAAATGTACACTTTTTTCTTAAATCAAACTTTGAGTTTTCCCTCTCCCTACATCCCGTAAACAAAAAAAGCAAATAGATCACATCAAAATGAAAATTTTAGTGTTTATGTCTGGAAAAAATTTAAAACAATAATAAATTTAAGTAAAGAAAATTTATTCACACACCAAAAATTAACACGAAACTTTTGTTATCCAAGTTTGGGAAATTCCACTAGTTCAACCCTAATAGCTTGGAATTTTACAAGATAGAGATTTCTTCTACACGTGTTTTAAAATGGATATGCAAGCTTGAAACATGGTAAAGATGCAAATGACTTATGGATCCAAATCTTTTAAAGAGAATAACATACGCTCATTAAATTCTCTAGTGAACGTGCGGTGGGATATTTACCCGAGTCAAACAAGCCATTATTTTGCCCGTTTGCAAAAAGCTGACCTAACAATCATAGGTGAATTGTAAAGTGATTTATAAAGTGTAACGGGCTATATTATTGTAAGAAATGACCTACGGATTGGGAGTCAACACTCATTAAAAAATCGCTCGCCTCCCCCTTTTCCCGACGATTGCAAAACCTGATAACTAAAAACTGAAAAGAGCTCACAGTCCTTAAAAATCACAGACACTCTTTGGAATTATATCTCTCTACATTTGTGCAATGTGCATCTCCATTTTATATGTACACGTTTTTCTTAAATCAAAACATTGAGTTTTCGTTCTCCTTTCATGCCGGAAACAAAAAAGGTAAATAGATCACAACAAAATGTAAATTTTAGAGTTAATGTATGGAAAAAAATTAAAAAAATAACAAATGTAAGTAATGAAAATTTATTCACACGCCACATATGAACTCAAAATTTTTGTTATCCAAGTTTGGGAAATTCCACAAGTTCAGCCCTAATAGCTTGAAATTTTACAAGAAAGAGAATTCTTCCACACGTGTTTTCAAAATGGATATGCATGCTTGAAACATGTTAAAGATGCAAATGACCTATGGATCCAAAGCTTTTAATGAGAATGACAAACACTCATTAAATTCTGAAGTGCACGTGCGGCCGGATTTTTACCTGAGTCAAACATGCCATTATTTTGCCCGTTTGCAAAAAGCTGACCTAACAATCATAGATGATTGTAATGTGATTTATCATGAGTAACGGGCTATATTATTGTAAGAAATGACATACGGATTGGGAGTCAACAGTCAGTTAAAAATACCCCGCCTCCCCCTTTTCCCGACGATTGCAAAACCTGAGATATAAAAACTAAAAAGATCTTACTATCCCAAAAAATTACAAACACTCTTTGGAATTATCTCTCTCTACTTTTGTGCATTGTGCATCTCCATTTTAGTGGTGCACTTTTTTCTTGAATCAAAACTTTGAGTTTTCGCTCTCCCTTCATCCCGTAAACAAAAAAAGGCAAATAGATCAGAACAAAATGAAAATTTTAGAGTTTATGTGTGAAAAATAATTAAAACAATAACAAATGTAAGTATAGAAAATTATTCACACACCACAAATGAACACAAAACTTTTGTTTTCTAAGTTTGGGAAATTCCACTAGTTCTACCCTAATTGCATGGAATTTTACAAGAAAGAGATTTCTTTTACACGTGTTTTAAAAATGGATATGCATGCTTGAAACATGTTAAAGATGCCAATGACCTATGGATCCCAAGCTTTTAAAGAGAATAACAAACGCTCATTAAATTCTCAATGAACGTGCGATGGGATATTTACCAGAGTCAAACATGCCATTATTTTGCCCGTTTACAAAAAGCCTACCTAACAATCATAGATGATTGTAAAGTGATTAATCATCCATTACGGGCTATATTTTTGTAAGAATGACTTACAGATTGGGGGTCAATACTCAGTTAAAAACACCCCACCTCCCCCTTTTCCTAACGATTGCAAAACCTGAGATATAAAAACTAAATAGAGCTGAAATTCCGTAAAAATTACAGACACTCTTTGGAATTATCTCTCTCTACATTTGTGCACTGTGCGTCTCCATTTTAAATGTACACTTTTTTCTTAGATCAAAAATTTGAGTATTCTCT
Source organism: Aristolochia californica (assembly GCF_029961685.1). Taxonomy (NCBI): domain Eukaryota; kingdom Viridiplantae; phylum Streptophyta; class Magnoliopsida; order Piperales; family Aristolochiaceae; genus Aristolochia; species Aristolochia californica. The sequence continues at coordinate 13,732,015 of NW_027181793.1, forward strand.
ATCCCTTCATCCCGTAAACAAAAAAAGGCAAATATATCACAGCAAAATGAAAATTTTAGAGTTTATGTATGGAAAATATTTAAAAAAATAACAAATGTAAGTAAAGAAATTTATTCACACACCAAAAATTAACACAAAACTTTTGTTATCCAAGTTTGGGAAATTCCACTAGTTCAACCCTAATAGCTTGGAATTTTACAAGAAAGAGATTTCTTCACACGTGTTTTAAAAATGGATATGCTAGCTTCAAACAAGTTAAAGATGCAAATGACCTATGGATCCAAAGCTTTTAAAGAGAATAACATAGGCTTATTAAATTCTCTAGTGAACGTGCGGTGGGATATTTACTGGAGTCAAACAAGCAATGATTTTGCCCGTTTGGAAAAAGTTGACCTAATAATCATAGATGAATTGAAAAGTGATTTATCATGTGTAACGGGCTATATTTTTGTAAGAAATGACTTATGGATAGGGAGTCAACACTCAGTTAATTATCCCCTGCCTCCCCCTTTTCCCGATGATTCCAAAACCTGAGATATAAAAACTAAAAAGAGCTTACAATCTCTAAAAATTACAGAGACTCTTTGGAATTATATCTTTCTAAATTTGTGCATTGTGCATCTCCATTTTAGATGTACACTTTTTTCTAAAATGAAAATTTTGAGTTTTGACTCCCCAATTGTACCGTAAAAAAAAAAGGCAAATTGATAACAACAAAATGAAAATTTTAGAGTTTATGTATGGAAACAATTTTTTTAAAAAAAAGGTAAGTAAAGAAAATTTATTCACAATCCGCAGATGAACACAAAAGTTTTGTTTTCCAAGATTGGGAAATTCTACTAGTTCAACCCTAATTGCATGGAATTTTACAAGAAAGAGATTTCTTCTACACGTGTTTAAAAAATGGATATGCATGCTTGAAACATGTTAAAGATGCAAATGACCTATGGATCCAAAGCTTTTAATGAGAATAACAAACGCTCATTAAATTCTGAAGTGAACGTGCGGCGGGATATTTACAAGAGTCAAACAAGCCATTATTTTGCCCGTTTACAAAAAGCTTACCTAACAATCAAAGATGATTGTAAAGTGATTTATCATCCCCAACGGGCTATATTTTTATATGAATTCACTTACGAATTGGGAGTCAACATTCAGTTAAAAACACCCCGCCTCCCCTTTTCCCGACGCTTGCAAAACCTGAGATATAAAAACTAAAAAGTGCTTAAATTCCCTAAAAATTACAGACACTCTTTTAAATTATTTCTCTCTACATTTGTGCATTGTGCGTTTGCATTTTAAATGTACACTTTTTTCTTAAATCAAAACATTGAGTATTCTCTCTCCCTTCATCCTGTAAACCAAAAAAGGCAAATAGATCACAGCAAAATGAAAATTTTAGAGTTTATGTATGGAAAAAATTTAAAAGAATAACAAATGTAAGTAAATAAAATTTATTCACACACCAAAAATTAACACAAAACTTTTGTTGTCCAGGTTTGGGAAATTCCACTAGTTCAACCCTGATAGCTTGCAATTTTACAAGAAAGAGATTTCTTCTACACGTGTTTTAAAAATGGATATGCAAGCTTGAAACATGTTAGAGATGCAAATGACCTATGGATCCAAAGCTTTTAAAGAGAAAAACATACGCTCATTAAATTTCTCTAGTGAACGTGCTGTGGGATATTTACCCGAGTCAAACAAGCCAATATTTGACCCGTTTGTAAAAAGCTGACCTAACAATCATAGATGAAATGTAAAGTGATTTATCATGTGTAACGGGCTATATTTTTGTAAGAAATGACTTATGGATAGGGAGTCAACACTCAGTTAAAAATCCGCCGCCTTCCCCTTTCCCCGACGAATGCAAAACCTAAGATATTAAAACTAAAAAGAGCTTACAATCCCTACAAATTAAAGACACTCTTTGGAATTATGTCTTTCTAAATTTGTGTATTGTGCATCTCCATTTCAGATGTACACTTTTTTCTTAAATCAAAATTTTGAGTTTACGCTCCCCCTTCATACAGTAAAAAAAAAAAAAAAGGCAAATTGATAACAACAAAATGAAAATTTTAGAGTTTATGTATGGAAAAAATTTAAAAAAATAAAAAATGTAAGAAAATAAAATTTATTCACAAACCACAAATGAACACAAAAGTTTTACTATCCAAGATTGGGAAATTCCACAAGTTCAACCCTAATAGCTTGGCATTTTACAAGAAAGAAATTTCTTCTACACGTGTTTTAAAAATGGATACGCATGCTTGAAACATGTTAAAGATGCAAATGAGCTATGGATCCAAAGCTTTTAATGAGAATAACATACGCTCATTAAATTCTTAAGTGAACGTGAGGCGGGATATTTACCCGAGTCAAACAAGCCATTATTTTACCCGTTTGCAAAAATATGACCTAACAATCATAGATGATTGTAAAGTGGTTTTTCATTCGTAACGAGCTATATTATTGTAAGAAATGACTTACGGATTGGGAGTCAACACTCAATTAAAAATCCCCCCGCCTCCCCCTTTTCCCGACGATTGTAAAACCTGAGAACTAAAAACTGAAAAGAGCTTACAATTCTTAAAAATCACAGACACTATTTGGAATTTTATCTCTCTACATGTGTGCATTGTGCATCTCCATTTTAGATGTACACTTTTTCTTAAATCAAAACTTTGAGTTTTCGTTCTCCCTTCGTGCCGTAAACAAAAAAAGGTAAATAGATCACAACAAAATGAAAATTTTAGAGTTTATGTATGGAAAAAAATTAAAACAATAACAAATGTAAGTAATGAAAAATTATTCACACACCACAAATGAACACAAAATTTTGTTACCAGAGATTAGGAAATTCCACTAGTTCTTCCCTAATAGGTAGGAATTTTACAAGAAAGAGATTTCTTCTACACGTGTTTTAAAAATGGATATGCATGCTTGAAACATGTAAAAGATGCAAATGACCTATGGATCCAAAGCTTTTAATGAGAATAACAAACGCTCATTAAATTCTGAAGTGAACGTGCGGCGGGATATTTACCCGAGTAAAACAAGCCATTATTTTGCCCATTTGCAAAAAGTTGACCTACAATCATAGATGATTGTAATGTGATTTTTCATTCGTTACGGGCTATATTTTTTTAAGAAATGACATACGGATTGGGAGTCAATAGTCAGTTAAAAATACCCCGCCTCCCCCTTTTCCCGACGATTACAAAACCTGAGATATAAAAACTGAAAAGATCTTACAATCCCTAAAAATTACAAATACTCTTTGGAATTATCTCTCCCTACATTTGTGCATTGTGCATCTCCAACAAAAAAAGGCAAATAGATCACAACAAAATGAAAATTTAAGAGTTTATGTTTGAAAAAAAATTAAAACAATAACTAATGTAAGTTTAGAAAATTTATTCACTCACCACAAATGAACACAAAAGTTTTGTTTTCCAAGTTTGGGAAATTCCACTAGTTCAACCCTAATTGCATGGAATTTTACAAGAAAGAGATTTCTTCTACACGTGTTTTAAAAATGGATATGCATGCTTGAAACATGTTAAAGATGGAAATGACCTATGGATCCAAAGCTTTTAAAGAGAATAACATACGCTCATTAAATTCTCTAGTGAATGTGCGGTGGGATATTTACCCGAGTCAAACAAGCCATTATTTTGCCCGTTTGCAAAAAGCTGACCTAACAATCATAGGTGAATTGTAAAGTGATTTATCATGTGTAATGGGCTATATTTTTGTATGAAATGACTTATGGATAGGGAGTCAACACTCAGTTAAAAATCCCCCGCCTCCTCCTTTTCCCGACGAATGCAAAACCGGAGAGATAAAAACTAAAAGGAGCTTACAATCCCTAAAAATTACAGACACTCTTTGGAATTATCTCTTTCTAAATTTTTGCATTGTGTATCTCCATTTTAGATGTACACTTTTTCCTTAAATCAAAATTTTGAGTTTTCGCACGCCCTTCATACCGTAAAAAAAGAACAAAAAAGGCAAATTGTTACTCCAGAATGAAAATTTTAGAGTTTATACATGGAAAATTTTAAAAAAATAAAAATTTAAGTAAAGAAAATTAATTCACAAACCACAAATGAACACAAAAGTCTTGTTATCCAAGATTGGGAAATTCCTCTAGTCCAACCCTAATTGTTTGGAATTTTACAAGAAAGAGATTTCTTCTACACGTGTTTTAAAAATGGATATGCAAGCTTGAAACGTGTAAAGATGCAAACGACCTATGGATCCAAAGCTTTTAATGAGAATAACAAAAGCTCATTAAAAAATTGAACATGCGATGGGATATTTACCCGAGTCAAACAAGCCATTATTTTGCTCGTTTGCAAAAAGCTGACCTAACTCTCATAGATGATTGTAAAGTGATTTTTCATTCGTAACGGGCTATATTTATGTAAGAAATGACATACAGATTGGGAGTCAACATTCAGTTAAAAATACCCCGCCTCCCCTTTTTCCTGACGATTGGAAAACCTAAGATATAAAAACTAAAAAGATCTTACAATCCCTAAAAATTACAGACACTTTTTGGAATTTTCTCTTTCTAAATTTGTGCATTGTGCATCTCCATTTTAGATGTACACTTTTTTCTTAAATCAAAACTTTGACTTTTCGTTCTCCCTTCATGCCGTAAACAAAAAAAGGTAAATAGATCAAAACAAAATGAAAATTTTAGAGTTTATGTATGGAAAAAAATTGAGAAAATAACAAATGTAAGTAAAGAAAATTTATTCACAAACCAGAAATGAACACAAAAGTTTTGTTATCCAAGATTGGGAAATTCCACTAGTTCAACCCTAATTGCTTGGAATTTTACAAGAAAGAGATTTCTTCTACTCATGTTTTAAAAATGGCAATGCATGCTTGAAACATGTTGAAGATGCAAATGACCTATGGATCCAAAGCTTTTAATGAGAATAACAAACGCTCATTAAATTCTGAAGTGAATGTGCGGTGGGATATTTACCCAAGTCAAACAAGCCATTATTTTGCCCGTTTGCAAAAAGCTGACCTAACAATCATAGATGATTATAAAGTGATTTTTCATTCGTAACGGGCTATATTATTGTAAGAAATGACTTACGGATTGGGAGTCAACACTCAATTAAAAATCCCCCGCCTCCCCCTTTTCCTGACGATTGCAAAACCTGAGAACTAAAAACTGAAAACAGCTCACAATCCTTAAAAATCAAGGACACTCTTTGGAATTATATCTCTCTACATTTGTGCATTGTGCATCTCCATATTAGATGTACACTTTTTTATTAAATCAAAACTTTTAGTTTTTGTTCTCCCTTCTTGCCGTAAACAAAAAAAGGTAAATAGATCACAACAAAATGTAAATTTTAGAGTTTATGTATGGAAAAAAATTAAAACAATAACAAATGTAAGTAATTAAATTTATTCACACACCAAAAATTAACACAAACATTTGTTATCCAAGTTTGGGAAATTCCACTAGTTAAACCCTAATAGGTTGGAATTTTACAAGAAAGAGATTTCTTCTACACGTGTTTTAAAAATGGATATGCAAGCTTGAAACATGTTATAGATGCAAATGACCAATGGATCCAAAGCTTTTAAAGAGAATAACATACGCTCATTAAATTCTCTAGTGAACGTGCGGTGGGATATTTACCCGAGTCAAACAAGCCATTATTTTGCCCGTTTGCAAAAAGCTGACCTAAGAATCATAGATGAATTGTAAAGTGATTTATCATGTGTAACGGGCTATATTTTATAAGAAATGACTTATGGTAGGGAGTCAACACTCAGTTAAAAATCCCCCACCTCCCCCTTTTCCCGACGAATGCAAAACCTGAGATATAAAAACTAAAAAGAGCTTACAATCCCTAAAAATTACAGACACTCTTTAGAATTATCTCTTTCTAAATTTGTGTATTGTGCATCTCCATTTTGGATGTACACTTTTTTCTTACATCAAAATTTTGAGTTTTCGCACGCCCTTCATACCGTAAAAAAAGAACAAAAAAGGCAAATTGTTACTCCAGAATGAAAATTTTAGAGTTTATACATGGAAAATTTTAAAAAAATAAAAATTTAAGTAAAGAAAATTAATTCACAAACCACAAATGAACACAAAAGTCTTGTTATCCAAGATTGGGAAATTCCTCTAGTCCAACCCTAATTGTTTGGAATTTTACAAGAAAGAGATTTCTTCTACACGTGTTTTAAAAATGGATATGCAAGCTTGAAACGTGTAAAGATGCAAACGACCTATGGATCCAAAGCTTTTAATGAGAATAACAAAAGCTCATTAAAAAATTGAACATGCGATGGGATATTTACCCGAGTCAAACAAGCCATTATTTTGCTCGTTTGCAAAAAGCTGACCTAACTCTCATAGATGATTGTAAAGTGATTTTTCATTCGTAACGGGCTATATTTATGTAAGAAATGACATACAGATTGGGAGTCAACATTCAGTTAAAAATACCCCGCCTCCCCTTTTTCCTGACGATTGGAAAACCTAAGATATAAAAACTAAAAAGATCTTACAATCCCTAAAAATTACAGACACTTTTTGGAATTTTCTCTTTCTAAATTTGTGCATTGTGCATCTCCATTTTAGATGTACACTTTTTTCTTAAATCAAAACTTTGACTTTTCGTTCTCCCTTCATGCCGTAAACAAAAAAAGGTAAATAGATCAAAACAAAATGAAAATTTTAGAGTTTATGTATGGAAAAAAATTGAGAAAATAACAAATGTAAGTAAAGAAAATTTATTCACAAACCAGAAATGAACACAAAAGTTTTGTTATCCAAGATTGGGAAATTCCACTAGTTCAACCCTAATTGCTTGGAATTTTACAAGAAAGAGATTTCTTCTACTCATGTTTTAAAAATGGCAATGCATGCTTGAAACATGTTGAAGATGCAAATGACCTATGGATCCAAAGCTTTTAATGAGAATAACAAACGCTCATTAAATTCTGAAGTGAATGTGCGGTGGGATATTTACCCAAGTCAAACAAGCCATTATTTTGCCCGTTTGCAAAAAGCTGACCTAACAATCATAGATGATTATAAAGTGATTTTTCATTCGTAACGGGCTATATTATTGTAAGAAATGACTTACGGATTGGGAGTCAACACTCAATTAAAAATCCCCCGCCTCCCCCTTTTCCTGACGATTGCAAAACCTGAGAACTAAAAACTGAAAACAGCTCACAATCCTTAAAAATCAAGGACACTCTTTGGAATTATATCTCTCTACATTTGTGCATTGTGCATCTCCATATTAGATGTACACTTTTTTATTAAATCAAAACTTTTAGTTTTTGTTCTCCCTTCTTGCCGTAAACAAAAAAAGGTAAATAGATCACAACAAAATGTAAATTTTAGAGTTTATGTATGGAAAAAAATTAAAACAATAACAAATGTAAGTAATTAAATTTATTCACACACCAAAAATTAACACAAACATTTGTTATCCAAGTTTGGGAAATTCCACTAGTTAAACCCTAATAGGTTGGAATTTTACAAGAAAGAGATTTCTTCTACACGTGTTTTAAAAATGGATATGCAAGCTTGAAACATGTTATAGATGCAAATGACCAATGGATCCAAAGCTTTTAAAGAGAATAACATACGCTCATTAAATTCTCTAGTGAACGTGCGGTGGGATATTTACCCGAGTCAAACAAGCCATTATTTTGCCCGTTTGCAAAAAGCTGACCTAAGAATCATAGATGAATTGTAAAGTGATTTATCATGTGTAACGGGCTATATTTTATAAGAAATGACTTATGGTAGGGAGTCAACACTCAGTTAAAAATCCCCCACCTCCCCCTTTTCCCGACGAATGCAAAACCTGAGATATAAAAACTAAAAAGAGCTTACAATCCCTAAAAATTACAGACACTCTTTAGAATTATCTCTTTCTAAATTTGTGTATTGTGCATCTCCATTTTGGATGTACACTTTTTTCTTACATCAAAATTTTGAGTTTTCGCTCCCCCTTCATACCGTAAAAAAAAACAATAGGCAAATTGTTTTATAGAAAATGAAAATTTAAGAGTTTATACATGGAAAAAATTTTAAAAAATAAAAAATTTAATTAAAGAAAAGTTATTCACAAACCACAAATGAACACAAAAGTTTTGTTATCCCAAATTGGGAAATTTCACTAGTTCAACCCTAATAGCTTGGAATTTTACAAGAAAGAAATTTCTTTTACACGTGTTTTAAAAATGGATTCGCATGCTTGAAACATGTTAAAGATGCAAATGACTTATGGATCCAAAGCTTTTAATGAGAATAACAAACGCTCATTAAATTCTTAAGTGAACGTGCGGCGGGATGTTTACCCGAGTCAAACAAGCCATTATTTTGCCCGTTTGCAAAATGTTGACCAAACAATCATAGATGATTGTAAAGTGATTTTTCATTCGTAACGGGCTATATATTTGTAAGAAATGACATACGGATTGGGAGTCAACAGTCAGTTAAAAATACCCCGCCTCCCCTTTTCCCGACAATTGCAAAACCTGAGATATAAAAACTAAAAAGATCTTACAATCCCTAAAAATTACAAACACTCTTTGGAATTATTTCTCCCTACATTTGTGCATTGTGCATCTCCAACAAAAAAAGGCAAATAGATCACAAAAAAATAAAAATTTTAGAGTTTATGTGTGAAAAAAAATTAAAACAATAATAAACGTAAGTATAGAAAATTTATTCACACACTACAATTGAACACAAAAGTTTTGTTTTCCAAGTTTGGGAAATTCCACTAGTTCAACCCTAATTGCATGGAATTTTACAAGAAAGAGATTTCTTTTACACGTGTTTTAAAAATGGATATGCATGCTTGAAACGTGTAAAAGATGCAAATGACCTATGTATCCAAAGCTTTTAAAGAGAATAACATACGCTCATTAAATTCTCTATTGAACGTGCGGTGGGATATTTACTCAAGTCAGACTAGCCATTATTTTGCCCGTTTGCAAAAAGCTGACCTAACAATCATAGGTGAATTGTAGTGATTTATCATATGTAACGTGCTATATTTTTGTAATAAATGACTTATGGATAGGGTGTCAATACTGAGTTAAAAATCCCCCGCCTCCCCCTTTTCCCACGATTGCAAAACCTGAGATATAAAAACTAAAAAGAGCTTAAAATCCCTAAAAGTTATAGACACTTTTGGAATTATCTCTTTCTAAATTTGTACATTGTGCATCTCCATTTTAGATGTACACTTTTTTCTTAAATCAAAATTTTGAGTTTTCGGTCCCCCTTCATACCGTAAAAAAAAAAAAAAAAGGCAAATTGATTACTACAAAAAGAAAATATTAGAGTTTATACATGGAAAAATTTAAAGAAATAAAAAATGTAAGTAAAGAAAATTTATTCACAAACAACAAATGAACACAAAAGCCTTGTTATCCAAGATTGGGAAATTCCACTAGTTCAACCCTAATAGCTTGGAATTTTACAAGAAAGAGATTTCTTCTACACGTATTTTAAAAATGGATATGCATGCTTGAAACATGTTAAAGATGCAAATGACCTCTGGATCCAAAGCTTTTAAAGAGAATAACATACGCTCATTAAATTCTCTAGTGAACGTGCGGTGGGATATTTACCCGAGTCAAACAAGCCATTATTTTGCCCGTTTGCAAAAAGCTGACCTAAGAATCATAGATGATTATAAAGTGATTTTTCATTTGTAACTGGCTATATTATTGTAAGAAATGACTGACGGATTGGGAGTCAACACTCAATTAAAAATCCCCCGCTTCCCCCTTTTCTCGATGATTGCAAAACCTGAGAACTAAAAATTGAAAATAGTTCACAATCCTTAAAAATCACAGACACTCTTTGGAATTATATCTCTCTACATTTGTGCATTGTGCATCTCCATTTTAGATGTACACTTTTTTCTTAAATCAAAACTTTGAGTTTTCGTTCTCCCTTCATGCCGTAAACAAAAAAAGGTAAATAGATCACAACAAAATGTAACTTTTAGAGTTTATGTATGGAAAAAAAATTAAACAATAATAAATGTAAGTAATAAAAATTTATTCAAAAACCACAAATGAACTCAAAATTTTTGTTATCCAAGTTTGGGAAATTCCACTACTTCAACCCTAATAGCCTGAAATTTTACAAAAAAAAGAATTCTTCTACACGTGTTTTAAAAATGGATGTGCATGATCGAAACATGTTAAAGATGCAAATGACCTATGGATCCAAAGCTTTTAATGAGAATAACAAACACTCATTAAATTCTGAAGTGCACGTGCGGCGGGATTTTTACCCAAGTCAAACAAGCCATTATTTTGCCCGTTTGCAAAAAGCTGACCTAACAATCATAGATGATTGTAATGTGGTTTATCATGAGTAACGGGCTATATTATTGTAAGAAATGACATAAGGATTTGGGAGTCAATAGTCAGTTAAAAATACCCCGCCTCCCCCTTTTCCCGACGATTGCAAAACTTGAGATATAAAAACTATAAAGATCTTACAATCCCTAAAATTACAAACACTCTTTGGAATTATCTCTCTCTACTTTAGTGCATTGTGCTTCTCCATTTTAGATGTACACTTTTTTCTTTAATCAAAACTTTGAGTTTTTGCTCTCCCTTCATCCCGTAAACAAAAAAAGGCAAATAGATCACAACAAAATGAAAATTTTAGAGTTTAAGTGTGAAAAAAAATTAAAACAATAAAAAATGTAAGTATAGAAAATTTATTCACACACCCCAAATGAACACAAAAGTTTGTTTTCCAAGTTTGGGAAATTCCACTAGTTCAACCCTAATTGCATGGAATTTTACAAGAAAGAGATTTCTTCTACACGTGTTTTAAAAATGGATATGCATGCTTGAAACATGTTAAAGATGAAAATGACCTATGGATCCAAAGCTTTTAAAGAGAATAACAAACGCTCATTAAATTCTCAAAGAACGTGCGGTGGGATATTTACCAGAGTCAAACAAGCCATTATTTTGCCCGTTTACAAAAAGCTTACCTAACAATCATAGATGATTGTAAAGTGATTAATCATCCGTAACAGGCTATATTTTTGTAAGAAATGACTTACGGATTGGGAGTCAATACTCAGTTAAAAACACCCCGCCTACCCCTTTTCCCGACGATTGCAAAACTTGAGATATAAAAACAAAAAAGAGCTGAAATTCCCTAAAAATTAGAAACACTCTTTGAAATTATCTCTCTCTACATTTGTGCACTGTGCGTCTCCATTTTAAATGTACACTTTTTTCTTAGTTCAAAACTTTGAGTTTTCTCTCTCCCTTCATCCCGTAAACAAAAAAAGGCAAATAGATCACAGCAAAATGAAAATTTTAGAGTTTATGTATGGAAAAAATTTAAAACAATAACAAATGTAAGTAAGGACAATTTATTCACACCCCAAAAATTAACACAACTTTTGTTATCCAAGTTTGGGAATATCCGCTAGTTCAACCCTAATAGCTTGGAATTTTACAAGAAAGAGATTTCTTCTACACGTGTTTTAAAAATGGACATGCAAGCTTGAAACATGTTATAGATGCAAATGACCAATGGATCCAAAGCTTTTAAACAGAATAACGTACGCTCATTAAATTCTCTAGTGAACGTGCGGTGGGATATTTACCCAAGTCAAACAAGTCATTATTTTGCCCGTTTACAAAAAGCTGACCTAACAATCATAGATGAATTGTAGAGTGATTTATCATGTGTAACGAACTATATTTTTTTAAGAAATGACTTATGGATAGGGAGTCAACACTCAGTTAAAAATCCCCCGCCTCCCCCTTTTCCCGACGATTGCAAAACCTAAGATATAAAAACTAAAAAGAGCTTACAATGCCTAAAAATTATAGACACTCTTTGGAATTATCTCTTTCTTAATTTGTGCATTGTGCATCTCCTTTTTGGATGTTCACTATTTTCTTAAATCAAAATTTTGAGTTTTCGCGCCCCCATCTGACTGTAAAAAAAAAAAAAAGGCAAATTGTTTAATACAAAATGAAAATTTTAGATTTTTTACATTAAAAAAATATAAAAAAATAAAAAATTTAAGTAAAGAAAATTTATTCACAAACCACAAATGAACACAAAAGTTTTGTTATCCAACATTGGGAAAATCCACTAGTTCAACCTAAATAGCTTGGAATTTTTGAAGAAAGCTATTTCTTCTACACGTGTTTTAAAAATAGATACGCATGCTTGAAACATGTTAAAGATGCAAATGACTTATGGATCCAAAGCTTTTAATGAGAATAACAAACGCTCATTAAATTCTTAAGTGAAAGTGCAGCGGGATATTTACCCAAGTCAAACAAGCCATTATTTTGCCAGTTTGCAAATAGCTGACCTAACAATCATAGATGATTCTAAAGTGATTTTTCATTCGTAACGGGCTATATTATTGTAAGAAATACCTTATGGATTGGGAGTCAACACTGAATTAAAAATCCCCCGCCTCCCCCTTTTCCCGACGATTGCAAAACTTAAGAACTAAAAACTGAAAAGAGCTTACAATCCTTAAAAATCACAGACACTCTTTGGAATTATATCTCTCTACATTTGTGCATTGTGCATCTCCATTTTAGATGAACACTTTTTTCTTAAATCAAAACTTTGAGTTTTCGTTCTGCCTTCGTGCCGTAAACCAAAAAAGGTAAATAGATCACAATAAAATTAAAATTTTAGAGTTTATGTATGGAAAAATATTTAAACAATAACAAATGTAAGTAATGAAAATTTATTCACACACAACAAATGAACACAAAATTTAGTTATCCAAAATTGGGAAATTCCACTAGTTCAACCCTAATAGCTTTGAATTTTACAAGAAAGAGATTTCTTTTACACGTGTTTTAAAAATGGATATGCATGCTTGAAACATGTAAAAGATGCAAATGACTTATGGATCCAAAGATTTTAATGAGAATAACAAACGCTCATTATATTCACAAGCGAACGTGCGGCAGGATACTTACCCGAGTCAAACAAGCCATTATTTTGCCCGTTTGGAAAACGCTGACCTAACAATCATAGATGAACTGTAAAGTGATTTGTCATTCGTAACGGGCTATATTTTTGTAAAAAACGACATACGGATTGGGAGTCAACATTCAGTTAAAAATACCCCGCCTCCCCCTTTTCCCGACGATTGCAAAAACCTGAGATATAAAAACTAAAAAGATCTTACAATCCCTAAAAATTACAGACACTCTTTGGAATTATCTCTTTCTAAATTTGTGCATTGTGCATCTCCATATTAGATGTACACTTTTTTCTTAAATCAAAACTTTGACTTTTTCGTTCTCCCTTCATGCCGTAAACAAAAAAAGGTAAATAGATCACAACAAAATGAAAATTTTAGAGTTTATGTATGGAAAAAAATTGAAACAATAACAAATGGAAGTAAAGAAAATTTATTCACAAACCAGAAATGAACACAAAAGTTTTGTTATCCAAGATTGGGAAATTCCACAAGTTCAACCCTAATTGCTTGGAATTTTACAAGAAAGAGATTTCTTCTACACGTGTTTTAAAAATAGATATGCAAGCTTGAAACGTGTTAAAGATGCAAATGACCAATGGATCCAAAGCTTTTATAGAGAATAACATACGCTCATTAAATTCTCTAGAGAAGGTGCGGTGGGATATTTACCCGAGTCAAACAAGCCATTATTTTCTCCATTTGCAAAAAGCTGACCTAACAATCATAGATGAATTGTAAAGTGATTTATCATGTGTAACAGGCAATATTTTTGTAAGAAATGACTTATGGATAGGGAGTCAACACTCAGTTAAAAATCCCTCGCCTTCCCCTTTTCCTGACGCTTGCAAAACCTGAAATATAAAAACTAAAAAGAGCTTACAATCCTTAAAAATTACAGACACTCTTTGGAATGATCTCTTCCTAAATTTGTGCATTGTGCATCTCCATTTTGGATGTACACTTTTTTCTTAAATCAAAATTTTGAGTTTTCGCTGCCCCTTCATTCCGTAAAAAAAAAAAAAAAGGCAAATTGTTTAATACAAAATGAAAATTTTAGAGTTTATACATGGAAAAAATTTAAAAAAATAAAAAATTTAAGTAAAGAAAATTTATTCAAAAACCACAAATGAACACAAAAGTTTTGTTATCCACGATTGGGAAATTCCACTAGTTCAACCCAAATAGCTTGGAATTTTACAAGAAAGAAATTTCTTCTACACGTGTTTTTAAAATGGATACGCAAGCTTGAAACATGTTAAAGATGAAAATGACTTATGGATCCAAAGCTTTTAATGAGAATAAAAAACGCTCATTAATTCTCAATGAATGTGCGACGGGATATTTACCCAAGTCAAACGAGCCATTATTTTGCCCGTTTGCAAAAAGCTGACCTAACAATCATAGATGATTGTAAAGTGATTTTTCATTCGTAATGGGCTATATTATTGTAAGAAATGACTTACGGATTGGGAGTCAACACTCAATTAAAAATCCCCCGCCTCCCCCTTTTCCCGACGATTGTAAAACCTTAGAACTATAAACTGAAAAGAGCTTACAATCCTTAAAAATCACAGACACTCTTTGGAATTAATTCTCTCTACATTTTTGAATTGTGCATCTCCATTTTAGATGTACACTTTTTTCTTAAATCAAAACATTGAGTTTTCGTTCTCCCTTCGTGCCGTAAACAAAAAAAGGTAAATTGATCACAACAAAATTAAAATTTTAGGGTTTATGTATGGAAAAAAATTAAAACAATAACAAATGTAAGTAATGAAAATTTATTCACACACCACAAATGAACACAAAATTTTGTCATCCAAGATTGGGAAATTCCATTAGTTCAACCCTAATAGCTGGGAATTTTACAAGAAAGAGATTCCTTCTACACGTGTTTAAAAAATGGATAGCATGCTTGAAACATGTAAAAGATGCAAATGACCTATGGATCCAAAGCTTTTAATGAGAATAACAAACGCTCATTAAATTCTGAAGTGAACGTGCGGCGGGATATTTACTCGAGTCAAACAAGCCATTATTTTGCGCGTTTGCAAAAAGCTGACCTAACAATCATAGATGATTGTAAAGTGATTTTTCATTCGTAACGTGCTATATTTTTGTAAGAAATAAGATACGGATTGCGAGTCAACAGTCAGTTCAAAATACCCCCGCCTCCCGTTTTTCCCGACAATTGCAAAACCTGAGATATAAAAACTAAAAAGATCTTACAATCCCTAAAAATTACAAACACTCTTTGGAATTATCTCTCCCTACATTTGTGCATTTTGCATTTCCAACAAAAAAAGGCAAATAGATCAGAACAAAATGAAATTTTTAGAGTTTATGTGTGAAAAAAAATTAAAACAATAACAAATGTTAGTATAGAAAATTTATTCACACACCACAAATGAACACAAAAGTTTTGTTTTCCAAGTTTGGGAAATTCCACTAGTTCAACCCAAATTGCATGGAATTTTACAAGAAAGAGATTTCTTCTACACGTGTTTTAAAAATGGATATGCATGCCTGAAACATGTTAAAGATGCAAATGACCTATGGATCCAAGGATTTTAAAGAAAATAACATACGCTCATTAAATTCTCTAGTGAACGTGCGGTGGGATATTTACCCGAGTCAAACAAGCCATTATTTTGCCCGTTTGCAAAAAGCTGACCTAACAATCATAGGTGAATTGTAAAGAGATTTATCATGTGTAACGGACTATATTTTTGTGAGAAATGACTTATGGATAGGGAGTCAACACTCAGTTAAAAATCCCCCACCTCCCCCTTTTCCCGACGATTGCAAAACCTGAGATATAAAAACTAAAAAGAGCTTACAATCCCTAAAAATTACAGACACTCTTTGGAATTATCTCTTTTTAAATTTTGGATTGTGCATCTCCATTATAGATGTACACTTTTTTCGTAAATGAAAATTTTGGGTTTTCGCTCCCCTTTAATACCGTAAAAAAAAAAGGCAAATTGATTACTACAAAATGAAAATTTATGAGTTTATACAAGGAAAAATTTTAAAAAATAAAAAATGTAAGTAAAGAAAATTTATTCACAAACCACAAATGAACACAAAAGACTTCTTATCCAAGATTGGGAAATTCCACTAGTTAACCCCTAATAGCTTGGTATTTTACAAGAAAGAGATTTCTTCTACACGTGTTTTAAAAATGGATATGCATCCTTGAAACATGTTAAATATGCAAATGACCTATGGATCCAAAGCTTTAAATGAGAATAAGAAACGCTCATTAAATTCTTAATTGAACGTGCGGCGGGATATTTACCCAAGTCAAACAAGCCATTATTTTGCCCGTTTGAAAAAAGCTGACCTAACAATCATAGATTAAGAGAGTTTATGTATGGAAAAAATTCTAAAAAATAAAAAAAGTATGTAAAGAAAATTTATTCACAAACCAGAAATGAACACAAAAGTTTTGTTATCCAAGAATGGGAAATTCCACTAGTTCAACCCTAATACCTTGGAATTTTCCAAGAAAGAGATTTCTTCTACACGTGTTTTAAAAATGCATACGCATGCTTGAAACATGTTAAACATGCAAATGACCTATGGATCCAAAGCTTTTAATGAGAATAACAAACGCTCATTAAATTCTGAAGTGAACTTGCGGCGGGATATTTACCCGAGTCAAACAAGGCATTATTTTACCCGTTTGCAAAAATCTGACCGAACAATCATAGATGATTGCAAAGTGATTATTCATTCGTAATGGGCAATATTATTGTAAGAAATCACTTACGGATTGGGAGTCAACACTCAATTAAAAATCCCACGCCTCCCCCTTTTCCCGTCAATTGCAAAACCTGAGAACTAAAAACTGAAAAGAGCTCACAATCCTTAAAAATCACAGACACTTTTTGGAGTTATATCTCTCTACATTTGTGCATTGTGCATCTCCATTTTAGATGTACACTTTTTCTTAAATCAAAACTTTGAGTTTTCGTTCTCCCTTCATGCCGTAAACAAAAAAAGGTAAATAGATCACACCAAAATGTAAATTTTAGAGTTTATGTATGGAAAAAAATTAAAACAATAACAAATTTAACTAATGAAAATTTATTCACACACCACAAATGAACACAAAATTTTGTTATCCAAGATTGGGAAATTCCTCTAGTTCATCCCTAACAGCTTGGAATTTTACAAGAAAAGAGATTTCTTCTACATGTGTTTTAAAAATGGATATGCATGCTTGAAACATGTTAAAGATGCAAATGACCTAAGGATCCAAAGATTTTAATGAGAATAACAAACGCTCATTAAATTCTGAAGTGAACGTGCGGCGGGATATTTACCCGAGTTAAACAAGCCATTATTTTGCCCGTTTGCAAAAAGTTGACCTAACAATCATAGATGATTGTAAAGTGATTTTTCATTCGTAACGGGCTATATTATTGTAAGAAATGACTTACGGATTGGGAGTCAACACTCAATTAAAAATCCCCCGCCTCCCCCTTTTCCCAACGGTTGCAAAACCTGAGAACTAAAAAATGTAAAAGAGCTCACAATCATTAAAAATCACAGACACTCTTTGGAATTATATTTCTCTACATTTGTGCATTGTGCATCTCCATTTTAGATGTACACTTTTTTCTTAAATCAAAAGTTTGAGTTTTCGTTCTCCCTACATGCCGTAAACAAAAAATGGTAAATAGATCAAAACAAAATATAAATTTTAGAGTTTATGTATGAAAAAAAATTAAAACAATAACAAATGTAAGTAATGAAAATTTATTCACACACCACAAATGAACACAAAAATTTTGTTATCCAAGTTTGGGAAATTCCACTAGTTCAACCCTAATAGCTTGAAAATTTACAAGAAAGAGAATTCTTCTACACGTGTGTTAAAAATGGATTTGCATGCTTGAAACATGTTAAAGATGCAAATGACCTATGGATCCAAAGCTTTTAATGGGAATAACAAACACTCATAAAATTCTCTAGTGAATATGCGGCGGGATATTTACCCGAATCAAACAAGCTATTATTTTTCCCGTTTGCAAAATGCTGACCCAACAATCATAGATGATTGTAGATGATTGTAATGTGATTTATAATGAGTAACGGGCTATATTTTTGAAATAAATGACATACGGATTGGGAGTCAACAGTCAGTTAAAAATACCCAGCCTCCTTTTCCCGACGATTGCAAAACCTGAGATATAAAAACTAAAAAGATCGTACAATCCCTAAAAATTGCAAACACTCTTTGGAATTTTCTCTCCCTATATTTGTGCATTGTGCATCTCCATTTTAGATGTACACTTTTTTCTTAAATCAAAACTTTGAGTTTTCGCTCTCCCTTCATCTCGTAAACAAAAAAAGGCAAATAGATCACAACAACATGAAACTTTTAGAGTTTATGTGTGAAAAAAAATTAAAACAATAATAAATTTAAGTATAGAAAATTTATTCACAGACCACATATGAACACAAAAGTTTTGTTTTCCATGTTTAGGAAATTCCACTAGTTCTACCCTAATTGCAAGGAATTTTACAAGAAAGAGATTTCTTCTACACGTGTTTTAAAAATGGATATGCATGCTTGAAACATGTTAAATATGCAAAAGACCTATGGATCCAAAGCTTTTAAAGAGAATAACAAACGCTCATTAAATTCTCAATGAAGGTGCGGTGGGATATTTACAAGAGTCAAACAAGCCATTATTTTGCCCATTTACAAAAAGCCTTCCAAACAATCATAGATGATTGTAAAGTGATTTATCATCTGTTACGGGCTATATTTTTGTAAGAAATGACTTACGGATTGGGAGTCAACACTCAGTTAAAAACACCCCGCCTCCCACTTTTCTCGACGATTGCAAAACCTGAGATATAAAAACTAAAAAGTGCTTAAATTCCCTAAAAATTACAGACACACTTTGGAATTATTTCTCTCTACATTTGTGCACTGTGCGTCTCCATTTTAAATGTATACTTTTTTCTTAAATCAAAATTTTGAGTTTTCTGTCTCCCTTCATCCCGTAAACAAAAAAAGCAAATAGATCTCAGCAAAAAGAAAATTTTAGAGTTTATGTATGGAAAAAATTTAAAACAATAACAAATGCAAGTAAAGAAAATTTATTCACACACCAAAAATTAACACAAAACTTTTGTTATCCAAGTTTGGGAAATTCCTCTAGTTCAACCATAATAGCTTCCAATTTTACAAGAAAGAGATTTCTTCTACACGTGTTTTAAAAATGGATATGCAAGTTCGAAACATGTTAAAGATGCAAATGACCTATGGATCCAAAGCTTCTAAAGAGAATAACATACGCTCATTATATTCTCAAGTGAACGTGCGGTGGGATACTTACCCGAGTCAAACAAGCCATTATTTTGCCCGTTTGGAAAACGCTGACCTAACAATCATAGATGAACTGTAAAGTGATTTATCATGTGTAACGGGCTATATTTTTGTAAGAAATGACTTATGGATAAGGCGTCAACACTCAGTTAAAAATCCCCAGCCTCCCCCTTTCCCCGACGATTGCAAAACCTGAGATATAAAAACTAAAAAGAGCTTACAATCCCTAAAAATTACAGACTCTTTGGAATTATCCCTTTCTAAATTTGTGCATTGTGCATCTCCATTTTAGAAGTACACTTTTTTCTTAAATCAAATTTTTGAGTTTTCGCTCCCGATCAATTCGTAAAAAAAAAAAAAAAGGCAAATTGATAACAACAAAATGAAAATTTTAGAGTTTATGTATGGAAAAAATTTTAAAAAATAAAAAATGTATATAAAGAAAATTTATTCACAAACCACGAATGAACAAAAAAGTTTTGTTATCCAAGATTGGGAAATTCCACTAGTTCAACCCTAATAGCTTGGAATTTTACAAGAAAGAGATTTCTTCTACACGTGTTTTAAAAATGGATATGCATGCTTGAAAGATGTTAAATATACAAATGACCCATGGATCCAAAACTTTTAAAGAGAATAACAAACGCTCATTAAATTCTCAATGAACGTGCGGTGGGATATTTACAAGAGTCAAACAAGCCATTATTTTGCCCATTTACAAAAAGCCTTCCAAACAATCATAGATGATTGTAAAGTGATTTATCATCTGTAACGGGCTATATTTTTGTAAGAAATGACTTACGGATTGGGAGTCAACACTCAGTTAAAAACACCCTGCCTCCCACCTTTCCCGACGATTGCAAAACCTGAGATATAAAAACTAAAAAGAGTTTAAATTCCCTAAAAATTACAGACACTCTTTGGAATTATTTCTCTCTACATTTGTGCACAGTGCGTCTCCATTTTAAATGTACACTTTTTTCTCAAATCAAAACTTTGATTTTTCTGTCTCCCTTCATCCCGTAAACAAAAAAAGCAAATAGATCACAGCAAAAAGAAAATTTTAGAGTTTATGTATGGAAAAAATTTAAAACAATAACAAATGCAAGTAAAGAAAATTTATTCACACACCAAAAATTATCACAAAACTTTTGTTATCCAAGTTTGGGAAATTCCACTAGTTCAACCCTAATAGCTTCCAATTTTACAAGAAAGAGATTTCTTCTACACGTGTTTTAAAAATGGATATGCAAGTTTGAAACATGTTAAAGATGCAAATGACCTATGGATCCAAATCTTCTAAAGAGAATAACATACGCTCATTAAATTCTCAAGTGAACGTGCGGTGGGATACTTACCCGAGTCAAACAAGCCATTATTTTGCCCGTTTGGAAAACACTGACCTAACAATCATAGATGAACTGTAAAGTGATTTATCATGTGTAACGGGCTATATTTTTTTAAGAAATGACTTATGGATTGAGAGTCAACACTCAGTTAAAAATCCCCTGCCTCCCCGATGATTGCAAAACCTGAGATATAAAAACTAAAAAGAGCTTACAATCCCTAAAAATTACATACACTCTTTGGAATTATCTCTTTCTAAATTTGTGCATTGTGCATCTCCATTTTAGATGTACACTTTTTTCTTAAATCAAAATTTTGAGTTTTCGCTACCCCATCATATCGTAAAAAAAAAAAAAAAAAAGGCAAATTGATAACAACAAAATGAAAATTTTAGAGTTTATGTATAGAAAAAATTTTAAAAAATAAAAAATGTAAATGAAGAAAATTTATTCACAAACCACAAATGAACACAAAAGTTTTGTTATCCAAGATTGGGAAATTCCACTAGTTCAACCCTAATAGCTTGGAATTTTACAAGAAAGCGATTTCTTCTACACGTGTTTTAAAAATGGATAAGCTTGCTTGAAACATGTTAAAGATGCAAATGAGCTGTGGATCCAAAGCTTTTAATGAGAATAACAAACGCTCATTAAATTCTTAAGTGAACGTGCAGCGGGATATTTACCCGAGTCGAACAAGCCATTATTTTACCCGTTCGCAAAAATCTCACCTAACAATCGTAGATGATTTTAAAGTGATTTTTCATTCGTAACGGGCTATATTATTGTAAGAAATGACTTACGGATTGGGAGTCAACACTCAATTAAAAATCCCCCGCCTCCCCCTTTTCCCGACGATAGCAAAACCTGAGAACTAAAAACAGAAAAGAGCTCTGAATACTTAAAAATCACAGACATTCATTGGAATTATATCGCTCTACATTTTTGCATTGTGCATCTCCATTTTAGATGTACACTTTTGTCTTAAATCAAAACTATGAGTTTTCGTTCTCCCTTCATGCCGTAAATAAAAAAAGGTAAATAGATCACAACAAAATGTAAACTTTAGAGTTTATGTATGGAAAAAAATTAAACCAATAACAAATGTTAGTAATAAAAATTTATTCACACACCACAAATGAACACAAAATTTTGTTATCCAAGATTGGGAAATTCCACCAGTTCAACCCTAATAGCTTGGAATTTTACAAGAAAGAGATTTCTTCTACACGTGTTTCAAAAATGGATATGCATGCTTGAAACATGTTAAAGATGCAAATGACCTATGGATCCAAAGCTTTTAATGAGAATAACAAACGCTCATTAAATTCTGAAGTGAACGTGCGGCAGGATATTTACCCGAGTCAAACAAGCCATTATTTTGCCCGTTTGCAAAAAGATGACCTAACAATCATAGATGATCGTAAAGTGATTTTTCACTCGTAATGGCCTATATTATTGTAAGAAATGACTTACGGATTGGGAGTCAACACTCAATTAAAAATCCCCCACCTCCCCTTTTCCCGACGATTGAAAAACATGAGAAATAAAAACTGAATAGAGCTCACAATCCTTAAAAATCACAGACACTCTTTGGAATTATATCTCTTTACATTTGTGCATTGTGTATCTCCATTTTAGATGTACACTTTTTTATTAAATCAAAACTTTGAGTTTTTGTTCTCCCTTCATGCCGTAAACAAAAAACGGTAAATAGATCACAACAAAATGTAAATTTTAGAGTTTATGTATCGAAAAAAATTAAAACATTAACAAATGTAAGTAATGAAAATTTATTCACACACCACAAATGAACAAAAAAATTTTATTAGCCAAGTTTGGGAAATTCCTCTAGTTCAACCCCAATAGCTTGAAATTTTACAAGAAAGAGAATTATTCTACACGTGTATTAAAAATGGATATGCATGCTTGAAACATGTTAAAGATGCAAATGACCTATGGATCCAAAGCTTTTAATGAGAATAACAAACACTCATTAAATTCTCTAATGAACGTGCGGCGGGATTTTTACCCGAGTCAAACAAGCCATTATTTTGCCCGTTTGCAAAATGCTAACCTAACAATCATAGATGATTGTAATGTGATTAATCATGAATAACGGGCTATATTTTTTAAAGTAATGACTTACGGATTGAGAGTCAACACTCAGTTAAAAACACCCCGCCTCCCCCTTTTCCCGTCGATTGCAAAACCTGAGATATAAAAACTAAAAGTGCTTAAATTCCATAAAAATTACAGACACTCTTTAGAATTATTTCTCTCTACATTTGTGCACTGTGCGTCTCCATTTTAAATGTACACTTTTTTCTTAAATCAAAACTTTGAGTTTTCTCGCTTCCTTCATCTCGTAAACAAAAAAAGGAAAATAGATCACAACAAAATGAAATTTTTTGAGTTTATGTGTGAAAAAAAATTAAAACAATAACAAATGTAAGTATAGAAAATTTACTCACTCTTCACAAATGAAGACAAAAGTTTTGTTTTCCAAGTTTGGGAAATTCCACTAGTTCAACCCTAATTGCATGAAATTTTACAAGAAAGAGATTTTTCTTCTACACGTGTTTTAAAAATGGATATGCATGCTTGAAACATGTTAAAGATGCAAATGACCTATGGATCCAAAGCTTTTAAAGAGAATAACAAACACTCATTAAATTCTCTAGTGCACGTGCGGCGGGATATTTAGCCGAGTCAAACAAGCCATTATTTTGCCCGTTTGCAAAATGCTGACCTAACAATCATCGATGATTGTAATGTGATTTATTATGAGTAATGGGCTATATTTTTGTAAGTAATGACTTACGGATTGGAATTCAACACTCAGTTAAAAACACCCCGCCTCCCCCTTTTCCCGACAATTGCAAAACCTGAGATATAAAAACTAAAATAGCTTAAATTCCATAAAAATTACAGACACTCTTGGGAATTATTTCTCTCTACATTTGTGCACTGTGCGTCTCCATTTTAAATGTACACTTTTTCTTAAATCAAAACTTTGACTTTTCTCTCTCCCTTCATCCCGTAAACAAAAAAAGGCAAATAGATCACAAAAAAATGAAAATTTTAGAGTTTATGTTTGGAAAAAATTTAAAACAATAACAAATGTAAGTAAAGAAAATTTATTCACACACCAAAAATTAACACAAAACTTTTGTTATCCAAGTTTGGGAAATTCAACTAGTTCAAACCTAATAGCTTGGAATTTTACAAGAAAGAGATTTCTTCTCCACGTGTTTTAAAAATGGATATGCAAGCTTGAACCATGTTAGAGATGCAAATGACCTATGGATCCAAAGCTTTTAAAGAGAATAACATACGCTCATTAAATTCTCTAGTGAACGTGCGGTGGGATATTTACCCAAGTCAAACAAGCCATTATTTTTCCCGTTTGGAAAAAGTTGACCTAATAAACATAGATGAATTGTAAAGTGATTTATCGTGTAACGGGCTATATTTTTGTAAAAAAATGACTTATGGATAGGGAGTCAACACTCAGTTAAAAATCCCCCGCCTCCCCCTTTTCCTGATGATTGCAAAACCTGAGATATAAAAACTAAAAAGAGCTTACAATCCCTAAAAATTATAGAGACTCCTTGGAATTATCTCTTTCTAAATTTGTGCATTGTGCATCTCCATTGTAGATGTACACTTTTTTCTTAAATGAAAATTTTGAGTTTTAGCACCCCATAAAAATCGTAAACAAAAAAAAAAAAACTCAAATTGATTACAAAACAATGAAAATTTTAGAGTTTATCTATGGAAAAAATTTCAAAAAATAAAAAATGTAAGTTAAGAAAATTTATTCACAAACCACAAATGAACATAAAAGTTTTGTTTTCCAAGATTGGGAAATTCCACTAGTTCAACCCTAATAGCTTGGAATTTTACTAGAAAGAGATTTCTTCTACACATGTTTTAAAAATGGATACGCATGCTTGAAACTTGTTAAAGATGCAAATGACCTATGGATCCAAAGATTTTAATGAGAATAAATAACGCTCATTAAATTCTTAAGTGAAGGTATGGCGGGATATTTACCCGAGTCAAACAAGCCATTATTTTGCCCGTTTGCAAAAAGCTGACCTAACAATCATAGATGATTGTAAAGTGATTTTTCATTCGTAACGGGCTATATTATTGTAAGAAATGACTTACTGATTTGGTGTCAACTCTCAATAAAAAATCCCCCGCCTCCCCCTTTTCCCGACAATTGCAAAACCTGAGAACTAAAAACTGAAAAGAGCTTACAATCCTTCAAAATCACAGACGCTCTTTGGAATTATATCTCTCTACATTTGTGCATTGTGCATCTCCATTTTAGATGTACACTTTTTTCTTAAATCAAAACTTTCAGTTTTCGCTCTCCCTTCCTCCCGTAAATGCCGTAAACAGAAAAAAGGTAAATAGATCACAACAAAAAGAAAATTTTAGAGTTTATTGATGGAAAAAAATTAAAAAAAAACAAATTTAAGTAATGAAAATTTATTCACACACCACAAATGAACACAAAATTTTGTTATCCAAGATTGGGAAATTCCACTAGTTCAACCTTAATCGCTTGGAATTTTACAAGAAAGAGATTTCTTCTACACGTGTTTTATAAATGGACATGCATGCTTTAAACATGTAAAAGATGAAAATGACCTATGGATCCAAAGCTTTTAATGAGAATAACAAACTCTCATTAAATTCTGAAGTGAACGTGCGGCAGGATATTTACCCGAGTCAAACAAGCCATTATTTTGCCCGTTTGCAAAAGCTGACCTTACTATCATAGATGATTGTAAAGTGATTTTTCATTTGTAACGGGTTATTTGACTGTAAGAAATGACTTGGGAGTGAACACTCAATTAAAAATCCCTCGCCTCCCCCTTTTCCCGACGATTGCAAAACCTAAGAACTAAAAACTGAAAAGAGCTCACAATCCTTAAAAATCTCAGACACTCTTTGAAATTATATCTCTCTACATTTGTGCATTGTGCATCTCCATTTTAGATGTACACTTTTTCTTAAATCAAAACCTTGAGTTTTTGTTCTCCCTTCATGCCGTAAACAATAAAAGGTAAATAGATCACAACAAAATGTAAATTTTAGAGTTTATGTATCCAAAAAAATTAAAACAATAACAAATGTCAGTAATGAAAATTTATTCACACACCACAAATGAACACAAAAGTTTTGTTTTCCAAGTTTGGGAAACTCCACTAGTTGAACCCTTATTGCATGGAAATTTACAAGAAAGAGATTTCTTCTACACGTCTTTTAAAAATGGATATGCATGCTTGAAACATGTAAAGATGCAAATGACCTATGGATCCAAAGCTTTTAAAGAGAATAACAAACGCTCATTAAATTCTCAGTGAACGTGCGGAGGGATATTTACCCGAGTCAAACAAGCCATTATTTTGCCCGTTTGCAAAAGCTGACCTTACTATCATAGATGATTGTAAAGTGATTTTTCATTCGTAATGGGCTATTTGACTGTAAGAAATGACTTACGTATTGGGAGTGAACACTCAATTAAAAATCCCTCGCCTCCCCCTTTTCCCGACGATTGCAAAACCTAAGAACTAAAAACTGAAAAGAGCTCACAATCCTTAAAAATCTCAGACACTCTTTGGAATTATATCTCTCTACATTTGTGCATTGTGCATCTCCATTTTAGATGTACACTTTTTCTTAAATCAAAACCTTGAGTTTTTGTTCTCCCTTCATGCCGTAAACAATAAAAGGTAAATAGATCACAACAAAATGTAAATTTTAGAGTTTATGTATCCAACAAAATTAAAACAATAACAAATGTAAGTAATGAAAATTTATTCACACACCACAAATGAACCCAAAATTTTTGTTATCCAAGTTTGGAAAATTCCACTAATTCAACCCTAATAGCTTGAAATTTTACAAGAAAGAGAATTCTTCTACACGTGTTTTAAAAATGGATATGCATGCTTGAAACATGTCAAAGATGCAAATGACATATAGATCCAAAGCTTTTAATGAGAATAACAGACACTCATTAAATTCTCTAGTGAATGTACGACGGGATATTTACCCGAGTCCAACAAGCCATTATTTTCCCTGTTTGCAGAAAGCTGACCTAACAATCATAGATGATTGTAATATGATTTATCATGAGTAACGGGCTATATTTTTATAAGAAATGACATACGGATTGGGAGTCAACAGTTAGTTAAAAATACCATGCCTCCCCCTTTTCCCGATGATTTCAAAACCTGAGATATAAAAACTAAAAAGATCTTACAATCCCTAAAAATTACAAACACTCTTTGAAATTATTTATCCCTACATTTGTGCATTGTGCATCTCCATTTTAGATGTACACTTTTTTCTTAAATCAAAACTTTGAGTTTTCGCTCTCCCTTCATCCCGTAAATAAAAAAATGCAAATAGATCACAACAAAATGAAAATTTTAGAGTTTATGTGTGAAAAAAATTAAAACAATTACAAATGTAAGTATAAAAAAATTATTCACACTCCACAAATGAACACAAAAGTTTTGTTTTCCAAGTTTGGGAAATTCCACTTGTTCAACCATAATTGCATGGAATTTTACAAGAAAGAGATTTCTTCTACACGTGTTTTAAAAATGGATATGCATGCATGAAACATGTTAAAGATGCAAATGACCTATGGATCCAAAGTTTTTAAAGAGATTAACAAACGCTCATTAAATTCTCAGTGAACGTGTGGAGGGATATTTAACAGAGTCAAACAAGCCATTATTTTGCCCGTTTACAAAAAGCTTACCTAACTATCATAGATGATTGTAAAGTGATTTATCATCCGTAACGGGCTATATTTTTTTAAGAAATGACTTACGGATTGGGAGTCAATACTCAGTTAAAAACACCCTGCCTCCCTCTTTTCCCGACGATTGCAAAACCTGAGATACAAAAACTTAAAAGAGCTTAAATTTCCTAAAAATTACAGACACTCTTTGGAATTATCTCACTCTACATTTGTGCACTATGCGTCTCCATTTTAAATGTACACTTTTTTCTTAAATCAAAACTTTGAGTTTTCTCTCTCCCTTCATCCCGTAAACAAAAAAAGGCAAATAGATCACAGCAAAATGAAAATTTTAGAATTTATGTAAGGAAAAAATTTAAAACAATAACAAATGTAAGTAAAGAAAATTTATTCACACACCAAAAATTAACACAAAACTTTTGTTATCCAAGTTTGGGAAATTCCACTAGTTCAACCCTAATAGCTTGGAATTTTACAAGAAAGAGATTTCTTCTACACGTGTTTTAAAAATGGATATGCAAGCTAGAAACATGTTAAAGATACAAAAGACCTATGGATCCAAATCTTTTAAAGAGAATAACATACACTCATTAAATTCTCTAGTTAACGTGCGGTGGGATATTTAGTCGAGTCAAACAAGCCATTATTTTGCCCATTTGCAAAAAACTGACCTAACAATCATAGATGATTGTAGAGTGATTTTTCATTTGTAACGGGCTATATTATTGTTAGAAATGACTTACGGATTGGGAGTCAACACTCAATTAAAAATCTCCCGCCTCCCCCTTTTCACTACGATTGCAAAACTTGAGAACTAAAAACTGAAAAGAGCTCACAATCGTTAAATATCACAGACACTCTTTGGAATCATACCTCTCTACATTTGTGCATTGTGCATCTCCATTTTAGATGTACACTTTTTTCTTAAATCAAAATTTTGAGTTTTCGATCTCCCTTCATGCAGTAAACAAAAAAAGGTAAATAGATCACAAAAAAATGTAAATTTTAGGGTTTATGTATGGAAAAAAATTAAAACAATAATAAATGTACGTAATGAAAATTTATTCACACACAACAAATGAACAAAATTTTTTTGTTATCCAAGTTTGGGAAATTCCACTCGTTCAACCCTAATAGCTTGAAATTTTACAAGAAAGAGAATTCTTCTACACGTGTTTTAAAAATGGATATGCATGCTTGAAACATGTTAAAGATGCAAAAGACCTATGGATCCAAAGCTTTTAATGAGAATAAAAAATACTCAATAAATTCTCTAGTGAATGTGCGGCGGGATATTTACCCAAGTCAAACAAGCCGTTATTTTGCCCGTATGCAAAAACCTGACCTAACAACCATAGATGATTGTAATGTGATTTGTCATGAGTAACAAGCCATATTTTCGTAAGAAATGACATACGGATTGGGAGTCAACAGTCAGTTAAAAATACCCCACCTCCCCCTTTTCCCGACGATTGTAAAACCTGAGATATAAACACTAAAAAGATCTTACAATCCCTAAAAATTACAAACACTCTTTGGAATTATCTCTCCCTACATTTGTGCCTTGTGCATCTCCATTTTAGATGTACACTTTTTTCTTAAATCAAAACTTTGAGTTTTCGCTCTCCCTTCATCCCGTAAACCAAAAAAGGCAAAAACATCACAAAAAAATGAAAATTTTAGAGTTTATGTGTGAAAAAAATTAAAACAATAAGAAATGTAAGTATAGAAAATTTATTCACACACCAAAAATGAACACAAAAGTTTTGTTTTCCAAGTTTGGGAAATTCCACTAGTTCAACCCTAATTGCATGGAATTTTACAAGAAAGAGATTTCTTCTACACGTGTTTTAAAAATGGGTATGCATGCTTGAAACATGTTAAAGATGCAAATGACCTATGGATCCAAAGTTTTTAAAGAGAATAACAACCGCTCATTAAATTCTCTAGTGAACGTGCGGAGGGATATTTACCCGAGTCAAACAAGCCATTATTTTGCCCGTTTGGAAAAAGCTGACCTAACAATCATAGATGAATTGTAAAGTGATTTATCATGTATAACGGGCTATATTTTTGTAAGAAATGACTTATGGATAGGGAGTCAACACTCAATTAAAAATTCCCCGCCTCTGCCTTTTCCCGACGATTGCAAAACCTAAGATATAAAAACTAAAAAGAGCTTACAATCCCTAAAAATTACAGACACTCTTTGGAATTATCTCTCTCTAAATTTGTGCATTGTGCATCTCCATTTTAGATGTAAACTTTTTTCTTAAATCAAAATTTTGAGTTTTCGGTCCCCCTACATACCCAAAAAAAAAAAAAAAAAAGGCAAATTGAAAACTACAAAACGAAAATTTTAGAGTTTATGTAAGGAAAAAAATTTAAAAAAAAATGTGAGTAAAAAAAATTTATTCACAAACCACACAGGATCACAAATTTTTTGTTAACCAATCTTGGGAAATTACACTAGTTCAACCCTAATAGCTTGGAATTTTACAAGAAAGAGATTTCTTATACACGTGTTTTAAAAATGGATATGCATGCTTGAAACATGTTAAAGATGCAAATGATCTATGGATCCAACGCTTTTAATGAGAATAACAAATACTCATTAAATTCCCTAGTGAATGTGCGTCGGGATATTTACCCGAGTCAAACAAGCCATTATTTTGCCCGTTTGCAAAAAGCTGACCTAACAATCATTGATGATTGTAAAGTTATTTTTCATTCGTAACGGGCTATATTATTGTAAGAAATGACTTACGGATTGGGAGTGAACACTCAGATAAAAATCCCCCGCCTCCTCCTTTTCCAGACGATTGCAAAACCTGAGAACTAAAACCTGAAAAGAACTCACAATCCTTAAAAATCACAGAAACTCTTTGGAATTATATCTTTCTACATTTGTGCATTGTGCATCTCCATTTTAGATGTACACTTTTTTCTTAAATCAAAACTTTGAGTTTTCGTTCTCCCTTCACGCCCAAACAAAAAAAGGTAAATAGAACACACAAAAATGTAAATTTTAGAGTTTATGTATGAAAAAAAATTTAAAAAATAACAAATGTAAGTAATGAAAATTTATTCACAAACCACAAATGAACACAAAATTTTTGTTATCCAAGTTTGAGAAATTCCACTAGTTCAACCCTAATAGCTTGAAATTTTATAAGAAAGAAATTTCTTCTACACGTGTTTTAAAAATGGATATGCATGCTTGAAACATGTTAAAGATGCAAATGACCTATGGATCCAAAGCTTTTAAAGAGAATAAAAAATACTCATTAAATTCTCAATAAACGTGCGGTGGGATATTTACCAGAGTCAAATAAGCCATTATTTTTCCCGTTTACAAAAAGCTTACCTAACAATCATAGATGATTGTAAAGTGATTTATCATCCGTTACGGGCTATATTTTTGTAAGAAATGACTTAGGGATTGGGAGTCAACACTCAGTTAAAAACAACCCGCCTCCCCCTATTCCGGACGATTGCAAAACCTGAGATATAAAAACTAAAAAGTGCGTAAATTCCCTAAAAATTACAGACACTCTTTGGAATTATCTCTTTCCACATTTGTGCACTGAGCGTCTCCATTTTAAATATTCACTTTTTTCTTAAATCAAAACTTTGAGTTTTCTCTCTCCCTTCATCCCGTAAACAAAAAAAGGCAAATAGATCACAGCAAAATGAAACTTTTAAAGTTTATGTGTGAAAAAAAATTAAAACAATAACAAATGTAAGTATAGAAAATTTATTCGCACTCCACAAATGAACACAAAAGTTTTGTTTCCAAGTTTCGGAAATTCCACTAGTTTAACCGTAATTGCATGGAATTTTACAAGAAAGAGATTTTTTCTACACGTGTTTTAAAAATGGATATGCATGCTTGAAACATGTTAAAGATGCAAAAGACCTATGGATCCAAAGTTTTTAAAGAGAATAACAAACGCTCATTAAATTCTCAATGAACGTGTGGTGGGATATTTACCAGAGTCAAACAAACCATTATTTTGCCCGTTTCCTAAAAGCTTACCTAACAATCATAGATGATTGTAAAGTGATTTATCATCCGTAACGGGCTATATTTTTGTTAGAAATGACTTACGGATTGGGAGTCAACACTCAGTTAAAAACACCCCGCCTCCCCCTTTTTCCGACGATTGCAACACTGAGATATAAAAACTAAAAAGAGCTTAAATTCCCTAAAAATTAAAGACACTCTTTGGAATTATCTCTCTCTACATTTGTGCACTGTGCGTCTCCATTTTAAATGTACACTTTTTTCTGAAATCAAAACTATGAGTTTTCTCACTCTCTTCATCCCGTAAACAAAAAAAGGCAAATAGATCACAACAAAATGAAAATTTTTGAATTTATGTATGGAAAAAATTTTAAAATGTAACAAATGTCGGTAAAGATAATTTATTCACACACCAAAAATTTACAGAAAACTTTTGTTATCCAAGTTTGGGAAATTCCACTAGTTCAACCCCAATAGCTTGGAATTTTACAAGAAAGAGATTTCTTCTACACATGTTTTAAAAATGGATATGCAAGCTTGAAGCATGTTAAAGATGCAAATGACCTATGGATCCAAAGCTTTTAAAGAGAATAACATACGCTCATTAAATTCTCTAGTGAATGTGCGGTGGGATACTTACCCGAGTCAAACAAGCCATTATTTTGCCCGTTTGCAAAAAGCTGACCTAACAATAATAGATGAATTGTAAAGTGATTTATCATGTGTATTGGGCTATATTTTTGTAAGAAATGACTTATGGATAGGGAGTCAACACTCAGTTAAAAATCCCTAGCGTCCCCCTTTTCCCGACGATTGCGAAACCTGAGATATAAAAACTAAAAAGAGCTTACAATCCCTAAAAATTACACACACACTTTGGAATTATCTCTTTCTAAATTTGTGCATTGTGCATCTCCATTTTGGATCTACACTTTTTTCTTAAATCAAAATTTTGAGTTTTCGCTCCCCCTTCATAACGTAAAAAAAAAAAAAAAAGGCAAATAGATAACAACAAAATGAATATTTTAGAGTTTAAGTAATGAAAAAAAATTAAAAAAATAAAAAATTTTATATAGAAAATTTATTCACAAACCACAAATGAACACAAAAGTTTTGTTATCCAAGATTGGGAAATTCCACTAGTTCAACCCTAATAGCATGGAATTTTAGAAGAAAGAGATTTCTTCTACACATGTTTTAAAAATGGATATGCATCCTTGAAACATATTAAAGATGCAAATGAACTATGGATCCAAAGCTTTTAATGAGAATAACAAACGCTCATTAAATTCTTAAGTGAACGTGCGGCGGGATATTTACCAGAGTCAAACAAGCCATTATTTTGCCCATTTGCAAAAAGCTGACCGAACAATCATAAATGATTGTAAAGTGATTTTTCATTCGTAACGGGCTATATTATTGTAAGAAATGACTTACGGATTGGGAGTGAACACTCAATTAAAAATCCCCCGCGTCCCCCTTTTCCGGCGTTTGCCAAACCTGAGAACTAAAAACTGAAAAGAGTTTACAATCCTTAAAAATCACAGACACTCTTTGGAAATATATCTCTCTATATTTGTGTATAGTGCATCTCCATTTTAGATGTACACTTTTTTCTTAAATGGAAAACTTTGAGTTTTCGTTCTCCCTTCATGCCGTAAACAAAAAAAGGTAAACAGATCACAACATAATCAAAATTTTAGAGTTTATGTATGGAAAAAATTAAAACAATAACAAGTGTAAGTAATGAAAATTTATTCACACACAACAAATGAACACAAAATTTTGTTATCCAAGATTGGGAAATTTCACTAGTTCAACCCTAATAGCTTCGAATTTTACAAGAAAGAGATTTCTTCTACGCGTGTTTTAAAAATGGATATGCAAGCTTGAAACATGTTAAAGATGCAAATGACCTATGGATCCAAAGCTTTTAAAGAGAATAACATACGCTCATTAAATTCTCTAGTGAACGTGCGGTGGGATATTTACCCGAGTCAAACAAGCCATTATTTTGCCCGTTTGGAAAAAGCTGACCAAATAATCATAGATGAATTGTAAAGTGATTTATCATGTGTAACGGGCTATATTTTTGTAAGAAATGACTTATTGATAGGGAGTCAACACTAAGTTAAAAATCCCCCGCCTCTGCCTTTTCCCGTTGATTGCAAAACCTGAAATATAAAAACTAAAAAGATCTTACAATTCCTAAAAATTACAAACACTCTTTGGAATTATCTCTCCCTACATTTGGGCATTGTGCATCTCCATTTTAGATGTACAGTTTTTTCTTTAATTAAAACTTTGAGTTCTCGCTCTCCTTTCATCCCCTAAACAAAAAAAGGGAAATAGATCACAACAAAATGAAAATTTTAGAGTTTATGTGTGAAAAAAAATTAAAACAATAACAAATGTAAGTATAGAAAATTTATTCACACACCACAAATGAACACAAAAGTTTTGTTTTCCAAGTTTGGGAAATTCCACTAGTTCAACCCTAATTGCGTGGAATTTTAGAAGAAAGAGATTTCTTCTACACGTGTTTTAAAAATGGATATGCATTCTTGAAACATGTTAAAGATGCAAATGACCTATGGATCCAGAGCTTTTAAAGAGAATAACAAACGCTGATTAAATTCTCAATGAACGTGCGGTGGGATATTTACCAGAGTAAAAAAAGCCATTATTTTGCCCGTTTACAAAAAGCTTACCTCACAATCATAGATGATTGTAAAGTGATTTATCATCCGTAACGGGCTATATGTTTTTAAAAAATGACTTACGGAGTGGGAGTCAACACTCAGTTAAAAACACCCCGCCTCTCCCTTTTCCCGACGATTGCAAAACCTGAGATATAAAAGCTAAAAAGAGCTTAAATTCCCTAAAAATTACAGACCCTCTTTGGAATTATCTCTCTCTACATTTGTGCACTGTGTGTCTCCATTTTAAATGTACACTTTTTTCTTAAATCAAAACTTTGAGTTTTCTCTCTCCCTTCATCCCGTAAGCAAAAAAAGGCAAATAGATCAAAGCAAAATGAAAATATTTGAGTTTATATGTGAAAAAAAATTTAAACAATAACAAATTTAAGTATAGAAAATTTACTCACACTACACAAATAAACACAAAAGTTTATTTTTCCAAGTTTGGGAAATTCCACTAGTTATACCCTAATTGCATGGAATTTTACAAGAAAGAGATTTCTTCTACACATGTTTTAAAAATGGATATGCATGCTTGAAACATGTTCAAGATGCAAATGACTTATGGATCCAAAGTTTTTAAAGAGAATAACAAACGCTCATTAAATTCTCAATGAATGTGCGGTGGGATATTTACCAGAGTCAAACAAGCCATTATTTTGCCTGTTTACAAAAAGCTTACCTAACAATCATAGATCATTGTAAAGTGATTTATCATCCGTAACGGGCTATATTTTTGTAAGAAATGACTTACGGATTGGGAGTCAGCACTCAGTTAAAAACACCCCGCCTCCCCCTTTTCCCGACGATTGCAAAACCTGAGAACTAAAAACTCAAAAGAGCTTTTATTCACACACCAAAAATTAACACAAAACTTTTGTTATCCAAGTTTGGGAAATTCCACTACTTCAACCCTAATAGCTTGGAATTTTACAAGAAAGAGATTTCTTCTACACGTGTTTTAAAAATGGATATGCAAGTTTGAAACATGTTAAAGATGCAAATGACCTATGGATCCAAAGCTTTTAAAGAGAATAACATACGCTCATTAAATTCTCTAGTAAACGTGCGGTGGGATATTTAC
Organism: Aristolochia californica; assembly: GCF_029961685.1. Taxonomy (NCBI): domain Eukaryota; kingdom Viridiplantae; phylum Streptophyta; class Magnoliopsida; order Piperales; family Aristolochiaceae; genus Aristolochia; species Aristolochia californica. The sequence goes on from NW_027181793.1 coordinate 13,767,347, forward strand.
CCGAGTCAAACAAACCATTATTTTGCCCGTTTGCAAAAAGCTCACCTAACAATCATAGATGAATTGTAAAGTGATTTATCATGTGTAACGGGCTATATTTTTGTATGAAATGACTTATGGATAGGGAGTCAACACTCAGTTAAAAATCCCCCACCTCCCCCTTTTCCCTACGATTGCAAAACCTGAGATATAAAAACTAAAAAGAGCTTATAATCCCTAAAAATTACAGACACTCTTTCGAATTATCTCTTTCTAAATTTGTGCATTGTGCATCTCCTTTTTAGATATACACTTTTTTCTTAAATCAAAATTTTAAGTTTTTGTTGCCCCTCATACCGTAAAAAAAAAAAAAGGCAAATTGTTAACTTCAAAATGAAAATTTTAGAGTTTATGTATGGAAAAAAATTTAAAAAATAAAAATATAAGTAAAGAAAATTTATTCACAATCCACAAATGAACACAACAGTTTTGTTAACCAAGATTGGGAAATTCAACTAATACAACCCTAATAGCTTGGAATTTTACAAGAAAGAGATTTATTCTACACAAGTCTTACAAATGGATATGCATGCTTGAAACATGTTAAAGATGCAAATGACCTATGGATCCAAAGCTTTTAATGAGAATAACAAACGCTCACTAAATTCTTAAGTGAACGTGCGGTGGGATATTTACCCGAGTCAAAAAAAGCCATTATTTTGCCCGTTTGCAAAAAGCTGACCTAACAATCATGGATGATTGTAAAGTGATTTTTCATTCATAATGGGCTATATTATTGACAAATGACTTATGGATTGGGAGTCAACCCTCAATTAAAAATCCCCTGCCTCCCCCTTTTCCCGACAATTGCAAAACCTAAGAACTAAAACTGAAAAGACATTACAATCCTTAAAAATCATAAACACTCTTTGGAATTATATCTCTCTACATTTGTGCATTGTGCATCTCCATTTTAGATGTATACTTTTTTCTTAAATCAAAACTTTGAGTTTTCGTTCTCCCTTCATGCCGTAAACAAAAAAAGGTAAATAGATCACAACAAAATGAAAATTTTAGAGTTTATGTACGGAAAAAAATTAAAACAATAACAAATTTAAGTAATGAAAATTTATTCACACACCACAAATGAACACAAAATTTTGTTATCCAAGATTGGGAAATTCCACTAGTTCAACCCTAATAGCTTGGAATTTTACAAGAAAGAGAATTCTTCTACACGTGTCTTAAAAATGGATATGCATGCTTGAAACATCTTAAAGATGAAAATGACCTATGATCCAAAGCTTTTAATGATAATAACAAACGCTCATTAAATTCTGAAGTGAACCTGCGGCGGGATATTTACCCGAGTCAAACAAGCCATTATTTTGCCCGTTTACAAAAAGCTTATCAAACAATCATAGATGATTGTAAATTGATTTATCATCCGTAACAGGCTATGTTTTTGTAAGAAATGACTTACGGATTGGGAGTCGACAATCAGTTAAAAACACCCCGCCTCCCCCTTTTCCCGATGATTGCAAAACCTGGATATAAAAACAAAAACGAGCGTAAATTCCCTAAAAAATACAGACACTCTTTGGAATTATCTCTCTCTACATTTGTGCACTATGCGTCTCCATTTTAAATGTACACTTTTTTCTTAAGTCAAAACTTTGAGTTTTCTCTCTCCCTTCCTCTCGTAAATAAAAAAAGGCAAATAGATCACAGCAAAATAAAAATTTTAGAGTTTATGTATGGAAAAAATTAAAAACTATAACAAATGTAAGTAAAGAAAATTTTGTCACACACCAAAAATTGACACAAAACTTTTGTTATCCAAGTTTGGGAAATTCCACTAGTTCAACCCTAATAGCTTGGAATTTTACTAGAAAGAGATTTCTTCTACACGTGTTTTAAAAATGGATATGCAAGCTTGAAACATGTTAAAGATGCAAATGACCTCTGGATCCAAAGCTTTTAAAGAGAATAACATACGCTCATTAAATTCTCTAGTGAACATGCGGTGGGATATTTACTCGAGTCAAACAAGCCATTATTTTGCCCGTTTGTAAAAAGCTGACCTAACAATCATAGATGAATTGTAAACTGATTTATCATGTGTAACGGGCTATATTTTTGTAAGAAATGACTTATGGATAGGGAGTCAACACTCGGTTAAAAATCCCCAGCCTTCCCCTTTCATGACGATTGCAAAACCTGAGATATAAAAACTAAAAAGAGCTTACAATCCCTAAAAATTACAGACACTTTTTGGAATTATCTCTTTCAAAATTTTTGCATTGTGCATCTCCTTTTTTTATGTAAAATTTTTGTTAAATCAAAACTTTGAGTTTTCGATCTCCCATCATTCCGTAAACAAAAAAAAGGTAAATAGATCACAACAAAATGAATATTTTAGAGTTTATGTATAGAAAAAAATGAAAACAATAACAAATGTGAGTAATGAAAACAATAAAATTTTGTTATCCAATATTGGGAAATTCCACAAGTTCAACCCTAATAGCTCGGAATTTTACCAGAAAGAGATTTCTTCTACACGTGTTTTAAAAATGGATATGCATGCTTGAAACATGTTAAAGATGCAAATGACCTATGGATCCAAAGAATTTAATGAGAATAACAAACGCTCATTAAATTCTGAAGTGTATGTGCGGCGGGATATTTACCCGACTCAAACAACCCATTATTTTGCCCGTTTGCAAAAAAGTTGTCCTAACAATCAAAGATGAATGTAAAGTAATTTTTTATTTGTAACGGGCTATATTATTGTAAGAAATGACTTACGGATTGGGAGTCAACACTCAATTAAAAATCCCCCGCCTCCCCCTTTTCCCGATGATTGCTAAACCTGAGAACTAAAAACTGAAAAGAGCTCACAATCCTTAAAAATCACAGACACTCTTTGGAATTATATCTCTCTACATTTGTGCATTTTGCATTTCCATTTTAGATGTACACTTTTTTATTAAATCAAAACTTTGAGTTTTCGTTCTCCCTTCATGCTGTAAATAAAAAAAGGTAAATAGATCACAAAAAAATATACATTTTAGAGTTTATGTATGGAAAAAATTAAAACAATAACAAATGTAAGTAGTGAAAATTTATTCACACACCACAAATGAACACAAAATTTTTGTTATCCAAGTTTGGGAAATTCCACTAGTTCAACCCTAATAGCTTGAAATTTTACAAGAAAGAGAATTCTTCTACACGTGTTTTAAAAATGGATATGCATGCTTGAAACATGTTAAAGATGCAAATGACCTATGGATCCAAAGATTTTAATGAGAATAACAAACACTCATTAAATTCTGAAGTGAACGTGCGACGGGTTTTTTACCCGAGTCAAACAAGCCATTATTTTGCCCGTTTGCAAAAAGCTGACCTAACAATCATAAATGATTGTAATGTGATTTATCATGAGTAACGGGCTATATTTTTGTAAGAAATGACATACGGATTGGGAGTCAACAGTCAGTTAAAAATACCCCGCCTCCCCCTTTTCTCGACGATTGCAAAACCTGAGATATAAAAACTAAAAAGATCTTACAATCCCTAAAAATTACAAACACTCTTTGGAATTATCTCTCCCTACATTTGTGCTTTGTGCATCTCCAGTTTAGATGTACACTTTTTTCTTAAATCAAAACTTTGAGTTTTCGCTCTCCCTTCATCCCGTAAACAAAAAAAGACAAATAGATCACATCAAAATGAAAATTTTAGAGTTTATGTGTTAAAAAAAATTAAAACAATAACAAATGTAAGTATAGAAATTTATTCATACACCACAAATGAACAAAAAAGTTTTGTTTTCCAAGTTTGGGAAATTCCACTAGTTAAACCCTAATTGCATGGAATTTTACAAGAAAGAGATTTCTTCTACTCGTGTTTTAAAAATGGATATGCAAGCTTGAAACATGTTAAAGATGCAAATGACCTATGGATCCAAAGCTTTTAAAAAGAATAAAAAACGCTTACTAAATTCTCAATGAACGTGCTGTGGGATATTTACTTGAGTCAAACAAGCCATTATTTTGCCCGTTTACAAAAAGCTTACCTAACAATCATAGACGATTGTAAAGTGATTGTTAGGTCAGCTTTTTGTAAATGGGCAAAATAATGGCTTGTTTGACTCGGGTAAATATCCCACCGCACGTTCACTTCAGAATTTAATGAGTGTTTGTTATTCTCATTAAAAGCTTTGGATCCATAGGTCATTTGCATCTTTAAGATGTTTCAAGCATGCATATCCATTTTTAAAACACGTGTAGAAGAATTCTCTTTCTTGTAAAATTTCAAGCTATTAGGGTTGAACTACTGGAATTTCCCAAACATTGATAACAAAAATTTTGTGTTCATTTGTGGTGTGTGAATAAATTTTCAGTACTTACATTTTTTATTGTTTAAATTTTTTTCCATACATAAACTCAAAAATTTACATTTTGTTGTGATCTATTTACCTTTTTTTGTTTACGGCATGAAGGGAGAACGAAAACTCAAAGTTCTGATTTAAGAAAAAAGTATACATCTAAAATTGAGATGCACAATGCACAAATGTAGAGAGATATAATTCCAAAGAGTGTATGTGATTTTTAGGAATTGTGAGCTATTTTCAATTTTTAGTTCGCAGCTTTTGCAATCGTCGGGAAAAGGGGGAGGCGGGGGATTTTTAATTGAGTGCTAACACCCAATCCATAAGTCATTTCTTACAATAATATAGCCCGTTACGAATGAAAAATCACTTTACAATCATCTGTGATTGTTAGGTCAGTTTTTTGCAAACGGGCAAAATCATGGCTTGTTTGACTCGGGTAAATATCCCACTGCACGTTCACTTCAGAATTTAATGAGTGTTTGTTATTCTCATTAAAAGCTTTGGATCCATAGGTCATTTGCTTCTTTAACATGTTTCAAGCAAGCATATCCATTTTTAAAACACGTGTAGAGGAAATCTCTTTCTTGTAAAATTCCAAGCTATTAGGGTTGAACTAGTGGAATTTCCCAATCTTGGATAACTAAATTTTGTGTTCATTTGTGGAGTGTGAATAAATTTTCATTAATTACATTTGGTATTTTTTTAATTTTTTTCCATACATAAACTCTAAAATTTTCATTTTGTTGTGATATATTTACCTTTTTTTGTTTACGGCATGAAGGGAGAACGAAAACTCAAAGTTTTGATTTAACAAAAAAGTGTACATCTAAAATGGAGATGCACAATACACAAATGTTGAGAGATATAATTCCAATGAGTGTGTGTGATTTTTAAGGATTGTATTCTCTTTTCAGGTTTTAGTTCTCAGGTTTTGCAATCGTCGGGAAATGGGGGAGGCGGGGGATTTTTAATTGAGTATTGACTCACAATCCGTAAGTCATTTCTTACAATAATATAGCCCATTACGAATGAAAAATCACTTTACAATCATCTATGATTGTTTGGTCAGCTTTTTGCAAACGGGCAAAATAATGCCTTGTTTGACTCGGGTAAATATCCCACCGCACGTTCACTTAAGAATTTAATGAGCGTTTATTATTCTCATTAAATGCTTTGGATCCATAGGTCATTTGCATCTTTAACATGTTTCAAGCATGCATATCCATTTTTAAAACACGTTTAAAAGAAATCTCTTCCTTGTAAAATTCCAAGCTATTAGGGTTGAGCTAGTGGAATTTCCCAACCTTGGATAACAACACTTGTGTGTTCATTTGTGGTTTGTGAATAAATTTTCTTTACTTACATTTGTTATTTTTAAAATTTTTTTCCATACATAAACTCTAAAATTTTCATTTTGTTGTTATCAATTTGCCTTTTTTTTTTTTACTGTGTGAAAGGGGAGCAAAAACTCAAAATTTTCTTTTAAGAAAATAAGTGTACATCTAAAATGGATATGCACAATGCACAAATTTAGAAAGAGATAATTCCAAAGAGTGTCTGTAATTTTTAGGAATTGTAAGATCTTTTTAGGTTTTATATCTCTGGTTTTGCAATCGTCGGGAAAAGGGGGAGGAGGGGGATTTTTAACTGAGTGTTGACTCCCTATCCATAAGTAATTTCCTAAAAAAATATAGCCCATTACTCATGATAAATCACTTTACAATTCATCTATCATTGTTAGGTCAGCTTTTTGCAAACGGGCAAAATAATGGCTAGTCTGACTCGGGTAAATATCCCACCCCACGTTCACTAGTGAATTTAATGAGCGTATGTTTTTCTCTTTAAAAGCTTTGGATACATTGGTCATCTGCATCTTTAACATGTTTCAAGATTGAAAATCCATTTTTAAAACACGTGTAGAAGAAATCTCTTTCTTGTAAAATTCCAAGCTATTAGGGTTGAACTAGTGGAATTTCGCAAACTTGGATGACAAAAATTTTGTGTTCATTTGTGGTGTGTGAATAAATTTTCATTACTTACATTTGTTATGGTTTTAATTTTTTTCCATACATAAACTCTAAAATTTACATTTTGTTGTAATCTATTTACCTTTTTTTGTTTATGGCAAGAAGGGAGAACGAAAACTCAATGTTTTGATTTAAGAAAAAAGTGTACATCTAAAATGGAGATGCAGAATGCAAAAATGTACAGAGATATAATTCCAAAGAGTGTCTGTGATTTTTAAGGATTGTGAGCTCTTTTCAGTTTTTTGTACTCAGGTTTTGCAATCGTCGGGAAAAGAGGGAGGCAGAGGATTTTTAATTGAGTGTTGATTCCCAATCCATAAGTCATTTCTTACAAAAATATAGCCCGTTACACAATATAAATCACTTTACAATTCATCTATGATTGTTAGGTCAGCTTTTTGCAAACGGGCAAAATAATGGCTTGTTTGACTCGGGTAAATATCCCACCGCACGTTCACTAGAGAATTTAATGAGCGTATGTTATTCTCTTTAAAAGCTTTGGATCCATAGGTCATTTGCATCTTTAACATGTTTCAAGCTTGCATATCCATTTTTAAAACACGTGTAGAAGAAATCTCTTTCTTGTAAAATTCCAAGCTATTAGGGTTGAACAAGTGGAATTTTCCAAACTTAGATAACAAAAGTTTTGTGTTCACTTTTTGTGTGTGAATAAATTTTCTTTACTTACATTTGTAATTGTTTTAAATTTTTTCCAAAGATAAACTCTATAATTTTCATTTTTCTGTGATCTATTTGCCTTTTTTTGTTTACGGGATGAAGGGAGAGAGAAAACTCAAAGTTTTGATTTAAGAAAAAAGTGTACATTTAAAATGGAGACGCACAGTGCACAAATGTAGAGAGAGATAATGCCAAAGAGTGTCTGTAATTTTTAGGGATTGTAAGATATCTTTTTAGTTTTTATATCTCAGGTTTTGCAATCGACAGGAAAAGGTGGAGGCGGGGTATTTTTAACTGACTGCTGACTCCCAATCCGTATGTCATTTCTTACAAAAATATAGCCCGTTACTCATGATAAATCACATTACAATCACCTATAATTGTTAGGTCAGCTTTTTGCAAACGGGCAAAATAATGGCTTGTTTGACTCGGGTCAATATCCCGCCGCATGTTCACTTCAGAATTTAAGGAGTGTTTCTTATTCTCATTAAACACTTTGGATCCATAGGTCATTTGCATCTTTAACATTTTTCAAGCATGCATTTCCATTTTTAAAACAAGTGTAGAAGAATTCTCTTTTTTGTAAACTTTGAAGGAATTAGGGTTGAACTAGTGGAATTTCCCAAACTTGGATAACTAAAATTTTGTGTTCATTTGTGGAGTGTGAATAAATTTTCATTACTTACATTTGTTATGGTTTTAATTTTTTTCCATACAAAAACTCTAAAATTTACATTTTGTTGTGATATATTCACCTTTTTTTGTTTACGGAATGAAGGGAGAACGAATACTCAAAGTTTTGATTTATGAAAAAAGTGTACATCTAAAATGGATATGCACAATGCATAAATTTACAGAGATATAATTCCAAAGAGTGTCTGTGATTTTTAAGGATTGTGAGCTCTTTTCAGTTTTTAGTTCTCAGGTTTTGCAATCGTCGGGAAAAGGGGGAGGGGCAGGGGGGATTTTTAATTGAGTGTTGACTCCCAATCCATAAGTCATTTCTTAAAATAATATAGCCCGTTACGAATGAAAAATCACTTTAAAATCATCTATGATTGTTAGGTCAGCTTTTTGCAAACGGGCAAAATAATGGCTTGTTTGACTCGGGTAAATATCCCGCTGCACGTTCACTTCAGAATTTATTGAGCGTTTGTTATTCTCATTAAAAAATTTGGATTCATAGGTCATTTGCATCTTTAACATGTTTCAAGCTTGCATATCCATTTTTAAAACACGTGTAGAAGAAATCTCTTTCTTGTAAAATTCCAAGCTATTAGGGTTGAACTAGTGGAATTTCCCAATCTTGGATAACTAAATTTTGTGTTCATTTGTGGAGTGTGAATAAATTTTCATTACTTACATTTGATATGGTTTTAATTTTTTTCCATACATAAACTCTAAAATTTTCATTTTGTTGTGATATATTTACCTGTTTTTGTTTACGGCATGAAGGGAGAACGAAAACTCAAAGTTTTGATTTAAGAAAAAAGTGTACATCTAAAATGGAGATGCACAATGCAAAAATGTAGAGAGATATAATTCCAAAGAGTGTCTGTGATTTTTAAGGATTGTAAGCTCTTTTCAGTTTTTAGTTCTCAGGTTTTGCAATCGGCGGAAAAAGGGGGAGGCGGGGGATTTTTAATCGAGTGTTGACTCACAATCCGTAAGTCATTTCTTACAATAATATAGCCCGTTATGAATGAAAAATCACTTTACAATCATCTATGATTGTTAGGTCAGCTTTTTGCAAACGCGCAAAATAATGGCTTGTTTGACTCAGGTAAATATCCCGCCGCACGTTCACTTAAGAATTTAGTGAGCGTTTGTTATTCTCATTAAAAGCATTGGATCCATAGGTCATTTTCATCATTAACATGTTTCAAACATGCATATCCATTTTTAAAACACGTTTAGAAGAAATCTATTTCTTGTAAAATTCCAAGCTATTTGGGTTAACCTAGTGTAATTTCCCAATTTTGGATAACAAGACTTTTGTGTTCATTTGTGGTTTCTGAATAAATTTTCTTAACTTACATTTTTTATTTTTTAAAATTTTTTCTATACCTAAACTCTAAAATTTTCATTTTGTTGTTATCAATTTGCGTTTTTTTTTAAGGTATGAAGGGGGAGTGAAAACTTAAAATTTATATTTAAGAAAAAAATGTACATCTAAAATGGAGATGTACAATGCACAAATTTAGAAAGAGATAATTCCAAAGAGTGACTGTAATTTTTAGGGATTGTAAGCTCTTTCTAGTTTTTTTATCTCAGGTTTTGCAATCGTCGAGAAAAGAGGGAGGTGGGGGATTTTTAACTGAGTGTTGACTCCCTATCCATAAGTCATTTCTTTCAAAAATATAGCCCATTACACATGATAAATCACTTTACAATTCATCTATGATTGTTAGGTCAGCTTTTTGCAAACGGGCAAACTTATGGCTTGTTTGACTCAGGTAAATATCTCTCCGCATGTTCACTAGAGAATTTAATGAGCATATGTTATTCTCTTTAAAAGCTTTGGATCCATAGGTCATTTGCATCTTTAACATGTTTCAAGCTTGCATATCTATTTTTAAAACACGTGTAGAAGAAATCTCTTGCTTGTAAAATTCCAAGCAATTAGGGTTGAACTAGTGGAATTTCCACAACTTGGATAACAAAAGTTTTGTGTTAATTTTTGGTGTGTGAATAAATTTTTTTTACTTACATTTGTTATTTTTTTAAATTTTTTACATACATAAACTCTAAAATTTTCATTTTGCTGTGAGCTATTTGCCTTTTTTTGTTAACGGTATGAAGGGAGAGAGAAAACTCAAAGTTTTGATTTAAGAAAAAAGCGTACATTTAAAATGGAGACGCACAATACACAAATGTAGAGAGAGATAATTCCAAACAGTGTCTGTAATTTTTAGGGAATTTAAGCTCTTTTTAGTTTTTATATCTTAGGTTTTGCAATCGTCGGGAAAAGGGAGAGGCGGGGGTGTTTTTAACCGAGTGTTGACTCCCAATCCATAAGTCATTTCTTAAAAACATATAGCCCGTTACGGATGATAAATCACTTTACAATCATCTATGATTGTTAGGTAAGCTTTTTGTAAACGGGCAAAATAATGGCTAGTTTGACTCAGGTAAATATCCCACCGCAAGTTCATTGAAAATTTAATGAGTGTTTGTTATTCTCTTTAAAAGCTTTGGATCCATAGGTCATTTGCATCTTTAACATGTTTCAAACGTGCATATCCATTTTTAAAACACGTGTAGAAAAAATCTCTTTCTTGTTAAATTCCATGCAATTAGGGTTGAACTAGTGGAATTTCCAAAACTAGGAAAACAAAACTTTTGTGTTCATTTGTGGTGTGAGAACAAATTTTCTATAATTACATTTGTTATTGTTTTAATTTTTTTTCACACATAAACTCTAAAATTTTCATTTTGTTGTGATCTATTTGCCTTTTTTTGTTGACGGGATGAAGGGAGAGCGAAAACTCAAAGTTTTGATTTAAGAAAAAAGTGTACATCTAAAATGGAGATGTACAATGCACAAATGTAGAGAGAGATAATTCCAAAGAGTGTTTCTAATTTTTAGGGATTGTAAGATCTTTTTAGTTTTTATATCTCAGGTTTTGCAATCGTCGGGAAAATGGGGAGGCGGGGTGTTTTTAACTGAGTGTTGACTCCCAATCCGTAAGTCATTTCATACAAAAATATAGCCCGTTACACATGATAAATCACTTTACAATTCATCTTTGATTGTTAGGTCAGCTTTTTGCAAACGGGCAAAATTATAGCTTGTTTGACTCGGGGAAATATCTCACCGTAGGTTCACTAGAGAATTTAAAGAGCGTATGTTATTCTCTTTAAAAGCTTTGGATCCATAGGTCATCTGCATCTTTAACATGTTTCAAGATTGAATATCCATTTTTAAAACACGTGTAGAAGAAATCTCTTTCTTGTAAAATTTCAAGCTATTAGGGTTCAACTAGTGGAAGTTCCCAAACTTGGATAACAAAAATTTTGTGTTCATTTGTGGTGTGTGAATAAATTTTCATTACTTACATTTGTTATGGTTTTAATTTTTTTCCATATATAAACTCTAAAATTTACATTTTGTTGTAATCTATTTACCTTTTTTTTGTTTACGACATGAAGGGAGAACGAAAACTCAAAGTTTTGATTTAAGAAAAAAGTGTACATCTAAAATGGAGATGCACAATGCAAAAATGTAGAAAGATATAATTCGAAAGAGTGTCTGTGTTTTTTAAGGATTGTGAGCTCTTTTCAGTTTTTAGGTCTCAGGTTTTGCAATCGTCGGGAAAAGGGGGAGGCAGAGGATTTTTAATTGAGTGTTGATTCCCAATCCATAAGTCATTTCTTACAAAAATATATCCCGTTACACATGATAAATCACTTTACAATTCATCTATGATTGTTAGGTCAGCTTTTTGCAAACGGGCAAAATAATGGCTTGTTTGACTCGGGTTAATATCACGCCGCACGTTCACTTCAGAATTTAATGAGCGTTTTTTATTCTCATTAAAAGCTTTGGATCCATAGGTCATTTGCATCCTTAACATGTTTCAAGCATGCATATCCATTTTTAAAATACGTGTAGAAGAAATCTCTTTCTTGTAAAATTCCAAGCTATTAGGGTTGAACTAGTGGAATTTCCCAATCTTGGATAACTAAATTTTGTGTTCATTTGTGGTGTGTGAATAAATTTTCATTACTTACATTTGTTATTGTTTTAATTTTTTTTCATACATAAACTCTAAAATTTTCATTTTGTTGTGATGTATTTACCTTTTTTTTGTTTACGGCTTGACGGGAGAACGAAAACTCAAAGTTTTGATTTAGGAAAAAAATGTACATCTAAAATGGAGATGCACAATGTAAAATGTAGAGAGATATAATTCCAAAGAGTGCCTGTGATTTTTAAGGATTGTGAGCTCTTTTCAGGTTTTAATTCTCAGATTTTGCAATCGTTGGGAAAAGGGGGAGGCAGGGGATTTTTAATTGAGTGTTGACTCCCAATCCGTAAGTCATTTCTTACAAAAATATGGCCCGTTATGAATGAAAAATCACTTTACAATCATTTATGATTGTTAGGTCAGCCTTTTGCAAACGGGCAAAATAATGGTTTGTCTGACTCGGGTAAATATCTTGGCGCACGTTCACTTCAGAATTTAATGAGCGTTTGTTATTCTAATTAAAAGATTTGGATCCATTGGTCATTTGCATCTATAACATGTTTCAAGCTTGCATATCCATTTTTAAAACACATGTAGAACCAATCTCTTTCCTGTAAAATTCCAAGCTATTAGGGTTGAACTAGTGGAATTTCCCAATCTTGGATAACAAAACTTTTTTGTTCATTTGTGGTTTGTGAATAAATTTTCTTTACTTACATTTTTTATTTTTTAAAATTTTTTCCATACATAAACTCTAAAATTTTCATTTTGTTGTTATCAATTTGCCTTTTTTTTTTTTTTTTTACAATATGAATGGGGTGCGAAAACTCAAAAATTTGATTTAAGAAAATAAGTGTACATCTAAAATGGAGATGCACAATGCACAAATTTAGAAAGAGATAATTCCAAAGAGTGTCTGTAATTTTTAGGGATTGTAAGCTCATTTTAGTTTTTATATCTCTTGTTTTGCATTCGCCGGGAAAAGGGGTTGGCGGGGGATTTTTAACTGAGTGTTGACTCCCTATCCATAAGTCATTTCTTACAAAAATATAGCCCGTTACACATGATAAATCACTTTACAATTCATCTATGATTGTTCGGTCAGCTTTTTGCAAACCGGCAAAATAATGGCTTGTTTGACTCGGGTAAATATCCCACCGCACGTTCACTAGAGAATTAAATGAGCGTATGTTATTCTCTTTAAAAGCTTTGGATCCATAGGTCATCTGCATCTTTAACATGTTTCAAGCTTGCATATCCATTTTTAAAACACGTGTAGAAGAAATCTCTTTCTTGTAAAATTCCAAGCTATTAGCGTTGAACTAGTGGAATTTCCCAAACTTGGATAAAAAAAGTTTTGTGTTCATTTTTGGTGTATGAATAAATTTTCTTTACTTAAATTTGTTATTGGTTTAAATTTTTTCCATACATAAACTCTAAAATTTTCATTTTGCTGTGATTGATTTGCCTTTTTTTGTTTACGGGATGAAGGGAGAGAGAAAACTCAAAGTTTGGATTTAATAAAAAATTGTACATTTATAATGGAGACGCACAGTGCACAAATGTAGAGAGAGATAATTCCAAAAAGTGTCTATAATTTTTAGGGAATTTAAGCTATTTTTAGTTTTTATATCTCAACTTTTGCAATCGTCGGGAAAAGGGGGAGGCGTGGTGTTTTTAACTGAGTGTTGACTCCCAGTCCGTAAGTCATTTGTTACAAAAATATAGCCCGTTACGGATGATAAATCACTTTACAATCATCTATGATTGTTAGGTAAGCTTTTTGTAAACAGGCAAAATAATGGCTTGTTTGACTCTGGTAAATATCCCACCGCTCGTTCATTGAGAATTTCCTGAGCGTTTTTTATGCTCTTTAAAAGATTTGGATCCATAGGTTATTTGCATCTTTAACATGTTTCAAGCATGCATATCCATTTTTAAAACACGTGTAAAAGAAATCTCTTTGTTGTAAAATTCCATGCAATTAGGGTTGAACTAGTGGAATTTCCCAAACTTGGAAAACAAAACTGTTGTGTTCATTTGTGGTGTGTGTATAAGTTTTCTATACTTATATTTGTTATTGTTTTAATTTTTTTTCACACGTAAACTCTAAAATTTTCATTTTGTTCTGATCTATTTGCCTTTTTTTGTTTACGGGAGGAAGGGAGAGCGAAAACTGAAAGTTTTGATTTAAGAAAAAAGTGTACATCTAAAATGGAGATTCACAATGCATAAATGTAGAGAGAGATAATTCCAAAGAGTGTTTGTAATTTTTAGGGATTGTAAGATATCTTTTTAGTTTTTATATCTCAGGTTTTGCAATCGTGGGGAAAAGGGGGTGGCGGGGTATTTTTAACTGACTGTTGACTCCCAATCCGTATGTCATTTCTTACAAAAATATAGCCTGTTACTCGTGATCAATCACATTACAATCATCTATGATTGTTAGGTCAGCTTTTTGCAAACGGGCAAAATAATGGCTTCTTTGACTCGGGTAAATATCCCGCCGCATGTTCACTTCAGAATTTAATGAGTGTTTCTTACTCTCTTTAAAAGCTTTGGATCCATAGCTCATTTGCAACTTTAACATGTATCAAGCATGCATATCCATTTTTAAAACACGTGTAGAAGAAATCTCTTTCTTGTAAAATTCCATGCAATTAGGGTTGAACTAGTGGAATTTTCCAAACTTAGACAACAAAAATTTTGTGTTCATTTGTGGGGTGTGAATAAATTTTCATTACTTACATTTGTTATTGTTTTAATTTTTTTCCATACATAAACTCAAAAATTTACATTTTGTTGTGATCTATTTACCTTTTTTTGTTCACGGCATGAAGGGAGAACGAAAACTCAAAGTTTTGATTTAAGAAAAAAGTGTACATCTAAAATGGAGATGCACAATGCACAAATGTAGAGAGATATAATTCCAAAGAGTGTCTGTGTTTTTTAATGATTGTAAGCTCTTTTCAGTTTTTAGTTCTCAAGTTTTGCAATCGTCGGGAAAAGGGGGAGGCGGGGGATTTTTAATTGAGTGTTGACTCCCAATCCGTAAGTCATTTCTTACAATAATATAGCCCGTTACGAATGAAAAATCACTTTACAATCATCTATGATTGTTAGGTCAGCTTTTTGCAAACGGGCAAAATAATGGCTTGTTTGACTCAGGTAAATATCCAGCCGCACGTTCACTGCAGAATTTAATTAGCATTTGTTATTCTCATTAAAGGCTTTGGATCCATAGGTCATTTGCATCTTTAACATGTTTCAAGCATGCATATCCATTTTTAAAACACGTGTAGAAGAAATCTCTTTCTTGTAAAATTCCAAACTATTAGGGTTGAAGTAGTGGAATTTCCCAATCTTGGATAACAAGACTTTTGTGTTCATTTGTGGTTTGTGAATAAATTTTCTTTACTAAATTTTCTTTATTTTTATAATTTTTTCCATGCATAAACTCTAAAATTTTCAGTTTGTTGTTATGAATTTGCCTTTTTCTTTTTTTTGTTTTACGGAATGAAGGGGGAGCGAAAATTCAAAATTTTGATTTAAGAAAAAAGTGTACATCTAAAATGGAGATGCACAATGCACAAATTTTGAAAGAGATAATTCCAAAGAGTGTCTATAATTTTTAGGGATTGTAAGCTCTTTTTGGTTTTTATATCTCAGGTTTTGCAATCGTCCGAAAAAGGAGGAGGCGGGGGATTTTTAACTGAGTGTTGACTCCCTATCCATAAGTCATTTCTTACAAAAATATAGCCCGTTACACATGATAAATCACTTTACAATTCATCTATGATTGTTAGGTCAGCTTTTTGCAAACGGGCAAAATAATGGCTTGTTTGACTCGGGTAAATATCCCACCGCACGTTCACTAGAGAATTTAATGAGTGTATGTTATTCTCTTTAAAAGATTTAGATCCATAGGTCATTTGCATCTTTAACATGTTTCAAGCTTGCATATCCATTTTTAAAACATGTGTAGAAGAAATCTCTTTCTTGTAAAATTCCAAGCTATTAGGGTTGAACTAGTGGAATTTCCCAAACTTGGATAACAAAAGTTTTGTGTTCATTTTTGGTGTGTGAATAAATTTTCTTTACTTACATTTGTTATTGTTTTAAATTTTTTCCTTACATAAATTCTAAAATTTTCATTTTGCTGTGATCTATTTGCCTTTTTTTTGTTTACGGGATGAAGGGAGAGAAAAAACTCAAAGTTTTGATTTAAGAAAAAAGTGTACAATTAAAATGGAGACACACAGTGCACAAATGTAGAGAGAGATAATTCCAAAGAGTGTCTGTATTTTTTAGGGAATTTAAGCTCTTTTTAGAGTTTTTATCTCAGGTTTTGCAATCGTCGGGAAAAGGGGGAGGCGGGGTGTTTTTAACTGAGTGTTGACTCCAAATCCGTAAGTCATTTCTTACAAAAATATAGCCCGTTACGAATGATAAATCACTTTACAATCATCTATGATTGTTAGGTAAGCTTTTTGGAAACGGGCAAAATAATGGCTTGTTTGACTCTGGTAAATATCCTATCGCACGTTCATTGAGAATTTAATGAGCGTTTTTTATTCTCTTTAAAAGCTTTGGATCCATAGGTCATTTGCATCTTTAACATGTTTCAAGCATGCATATCCATTTTTAAAACACGTCTAAAAGAAATCTTTTTCTCTTAAAATTCCATGCAATTAGGGTTGAACTAGTGGAATTTTCCGAACTTGGAAAACAAAACTTTTGTGTCCATTTGTGGTGTGTGAATAAGTTTTCTATACTTAGATTTGTTTTTGTTTTAATTTTTTTTCACACATAAACTCTAAAATTTTCATTTTGTTGTGATCTATTTGTGTTTTTTTGTTTACGGGACGAAGGGAAAGAGAAAACTCAAAGTTTTGATTTAAGAAAAAAGTGTACATCTAAAATGGAGATGCACAATGCACAAATGTAGAGAGAGATAATTCCAAAGAGTGTTTGTAATTTTTAGGGATTGTAAGATATCTTTTTAGTTTTTATATCTCAGGTTTTGCAATCGTCGGGAAAAGGGGGAGAAGGGCATTTTTAACTGACTGTTGACGCCCAATCCGTATGTCATTTCTAACATAAATATAGCCCGTTACTCATGATAAATCACTTTACATTCATCTATGATTGTTAGGTCAGTTTTTTGCAAACGGGCAAAATAATGGCTTGTTTGGCTCAGGTATATATCCCGTTGCACATTCATTTCCGAATTTAATGAGTGTTTGTTATTCTCATTAAAAGATTTGGATCTATAGGTCATTTGCATCTTTAACATGTTTCAAGCATGCTTATCCATTTTTAAAACACGTGTAGAAAAATTCTCTTTCTTGTAAAATTTCATGCTATTAGGGTTGAACTAGTGGAATTTCCAAAACTTGGATAACAAAAATTTTGTGTTCATTTGTGGTGTGTGAATAAATTTTCATTACTTACATTTGTTATGGTTTTAATTTTTTTCCATACATGAACTCTAAAATTTACATTTTGTTGTGATCCATTTACATTTTTTTGTTTACAGCATGAAGGGAGAACGGATACTCAAAGTTTTGATTTAAGAAAAAAGTGTAGATCTAAAATGGAGATGCACAATGCACAAATGTAGAGAGATATAATTCCAAAGGGTGTCTGTGATTTTTAAGGATTGTGAGCTCTTTTCAGTTTTTAGTTCTCAGGTTTGTAATCATAGGGAAAAGGGGCAGGCGGGGGATTTTTAACTGAGTGTTGACTCCCTATCCATAAGTGATTTCTTTCAAAAATATAGCCCATTACACATGATAAATCACTTTACAATTCACCTATGATTGTTAGGTCAGCTTTTTGCAAACAGGCAAAATAATGGCTTGTTTGACTCGGGTAAATATCCCACCGCACGTTCACTAGAGAATTTAATGAACGTATGTTGTTCTCTTTAAAAACTTTGGATCCATAGGTCATTTGCATCTTTAACAAGTTTCAAGCTTGCATATCCATTTTTAAAACACGTGTAGAAGAAATCTCTTTCTAGCAAAATTCCAAGCTATTAGGGTTGAACTAGTGGAATTTCCCAAACTTGGATAACAAAAGTTTTGTGTTAATTTTTTGTGTGTGAATAAATTTTCTTTACTTACATTTTTTATTGTTTTAAATTTTTTCCTTACATAAACTCTAAAATTGTCATTTTGCTGTGATCTATTTGCCTTTTTTGTTTACGGGATGAAGGGAGAGAGACAACTTGAAGTTTGATTTAAGAAAAAAGTGTACATTTAAAATGGAGATGCACAGTGCACAAATGTAGAGAGAGATAATTCCAAAGAGTGTCTACAATTTGTAGGGAATTTAGGCTCTTTTTAGTTTTTATATCTCAGGTTTTGCAATCGTCGGGAAAAGGGGGAGGCGGGGTATTTCTAACTGACTGTTGACTCCCAATCCTTATGTCATTTCTTATAAAAATATAGCCCGTTACTCATGATAAATCACATTACAATCATCTATGATTGTTAGGTCAGCTTTTTTCAAACGGGCAAAATAATGGCTTGTTTGACTGGGGTAAATATCCCGCCGCACGTTCACTTCATAATTTAATGAGTGTTCGTTATTCTCATTAAAAGCTTTGGATCCATAGGTCGTTTGCATCTTTAACATGTTTCAAGCATGTATAGCCATTTTTAAAACACGTGTAGAAGAATTCTCTTTCTTGTAAAATTCCAAGCTATTAGGGTTGAACTAGTGGAATTTCCCATACTTGGATAACAAAAATTTTGTGTTCATTTGTGGTGTGTGAATAAATTTTCATTACTTACATTTGTTATTGTTTTAATTTTTTTTCATACATAAACTCAAAAATTTACATTTTGTTTTGATCTATTTTCCTTTTTTTGTTTACGGCATGAAGGGAGAACAAAAACTCAAAGTTTTGATTTAAGAAAAAAGTGTACATCTAAAATGGAGATACACAAAGGACAAATGTAGAGAGATATAATTCCAAAGAGTGTCTATAATTTTTGAGGATTGTGAGCTCTTTTCAGTTTTTAGTTCTCAGGTTTTTCAATCGTCGGGAAAAGGGGGAGGCACGGAAATTTTAATTCAGTGTTGACTCCCAATCCGTAAATCATTTCTTACAAAAATATAGCCCGTTACACATGATAAATCACTTTACAATTCATCTATGATTGTTAGGTCAACTTTTTGCAAACGGGAAAAATTATGGCTTGTTTGACTCGGGGAAATATCTCACCGTAGGTTCACTAGAGAATTTAATGAGCGTATGTTATTTTCTTTAAAATCTTTGGATCCATAGGTCATCTGCATCTTTAACATGTTTCAAGATTGAATATCTATTTTTAAAACACGTGTAGAAGAAATCTCTTTCTTGTAAAATTTCAAGCTATTAGGGTTGAACTAGTGGAAGTTCCCAAACTTGGATAACAAAAATTTTGTGTTCATTTGTGGTGTGTGAATAAATTTTCATTACTTAATTTAGTTATGGTTTTAATTTTTTTCCATATATAAACTCTAAAATTTACTTTTTGTTGTAATCTATTTACCTTTTTTTTGTTTACGACATGAAGGGAGAACGAAAACTCAAAGTTTTGATTTAAGAAAAAAGTGTACATCTAAAATGGAGATGCACAATGCAAAAATGTAGAAAGAAATAATTCAAAAGAGTGTCTGTGATTTTTAAGGATTGTGAGCTCTTTTCAGTTTTTAGGTCTTAGTTTTTGCAATCGTCGGGAAAAGGGGGAGGCAGAGGATTTTTAATTGAGTGTTGATTCCCAATCCATAAGCCATTTCTTACAAAAATATATCCCGTTACACATGATAAATCACTTTACAATTCATCTATGATTGTTAGGTCAGTTTTTTGCAAACGGCCAAAATAATAGCTTGTTTGACTCGGGTAAATATCACGCCGCACGTTCAGTTCAGAATTTAATGAGCGTTTGTTATTCTCATTAAAAGCTTTGGATCCATAGGTCCTTTGCATCTTTAACATGTTTAAAGCATGCATATCCATTTTTAAAACACGTGTAGAAGAAATCTCTTTCTTGTAAAATTCCAAGCTATTAGGGTTGAACTAGTGGAATTTCCCAATCTTGGATAGCTAAATTTTGTGTTCATTTGTGGTGTATGAATAAATTTTCATTACTTAGATTTGTTATTGTTTTAATTTTTCCCATACATAAACTCTAAAATTTTCCCTTTTTTTTGTTTACGGCTTGACGGGAGAACGAAAACTCAAAGTTTTGATTTAGGAAAAAAATGTACATCTAAAATGGAGATGCACAATGCAAAAATGTAGAGAGATATAATTCCAAAGAGTGTCTGTGATTTTTAAGGATTGTGAGCTCTTTTCAGGTTTTAGTTCTCAGATTTTGCAATCGTTGGGAAAAGGGGGAGGTGGGGGATTTTTAATTGAGTGTTGACTCGCAATCCGTAAGTCATTTCTTACAAAAATATATCCCGTTACACATGATAAATCACTTTACAATTCATCTATGATTGTTAGGTCAGCTTTTTGCAAACGGGCAAAATAATGGCTTGTTTGACTCGGGTAAATATCACGCCGCACGTTCACTTCAGAATTTAATGAGCGTTTGTTATTCTCATTAAAAGCTTTGGATCCATTGGTCATTTGCATCTATAACATGTTTCAAGCTTTCATATCCATTTTTAAAACACGTGTAGAAGCAATCTCTTTCTTGTAAAATTCCAAGCTATTAAGGTTGAACTAGTGGAATTTCCCAATCTTGGATAACTAAATTTTGTGTTCATTTGTGGTGTGTTAATAAATTTTCATTTCTTAAATTTTTTATTGTTTTAATTTTTTTCCTTACATAAACTCTAAAATTTTCATTTTGTTGTGATCTATTTACCTTTTTTTGTTTACGACATGAAGGGAGAACGAAAACTCAATGTTTTGATTTAATAAAAAAGTGTACATCTAAAATGGAGATGCACATTGCACAAATGTAGAGAGATATAATTCCAAAGAGTTTCTGTGATTTTTCATGATTGTGAGCTCTTTTCAGTTTTTAGTTCTCAGGTTTTGCAGTCGTCGGGAAAAGGGGGAGGCAGGGGATTTTAAACTGAATGTTGACTCCCTTTCCATAAGTCATTTCTTTAAAAAATAAATCCTATTACACATGATAAATCACTTTACAATTCATCTATGATTGTTAGGTCAGCTTTTTCCAAACGGGCAAAACAATGGCTTGTTTGACTCGGGTAAATATCCCACCGCATGTTCACTAGAGAATTTAATAAGCGTATGTTATTCTTTTTAAAAGCTTTGGATCCATAGGTCATTTTCATCTTTAACATGTTTCAAGCTTGCATATCCATTTTTGAAACACGTGTAGTAGAAATCTCTTTCTTGTAAATTTCCAAGCTATTAGGGTTGAACTAGTGGAATCTCCCAAACTTGGATAACAAAAATTTTGTGTTAATTTTTGGTGTGTGAATAAATTTTCTTTACTTAAATTTGTTATTGTTTTAAATTTTTTCCTTACATAAACTCTAAAATTTTCATTTTACTGTGATCTATTTGCGTTTTTTTGTTTACGGGATGAAGGGAGAGAGAAAACTCAATGTTTTCATTTAAGAAAAAGTGTACATTTAAAATGGAGACGCACAGTCCACAAATGTAGCGAGAGATAATTCCAAAGAGTGTCTATAATTTTTAGGGAATTTAGGCTCTTTTAAGTTTTTATTTCTTAGGTTTTGCAATCGTCGGGAAATAGGGGAGGCGTGGTGTTTTTAACTGAGTGTTGACTCCCAATCCGTAAGTCATTTCTTACAAAAATATAGCCCGTTACGGATGATAAATCACTTTACAATCATCTATGATTGTTAGGTAAGCTTTTTGTAAACGGGCAAAATAATGGCTTGTTTGACTTAGGTAAATATCCCACCGCACGTTCATTGAGAATTTAATGAGCGTTTGTTATTCTCTTTAAAAGCTTTGGATCCATAGGTCATTTGCATCTTTAACATGTTTCAAGCATGCATATCCATATTTAAAACACATGTAGAAGAAATCTCTTTCTTGTAAAATTACATGCAATTAGGGTTGAACTAGTGGAATTTCCCAAACTTGGAAAACAAAACTATTGTTTTCATTTGTGGTGTGAGAAAAAATTTTCTATACTTACATTTGTTATTGTTTTAATTTTTTTTCACACATAAACTCTAAAATTTTCATTTTTTTGTGATCTATTTGCCTTTTTTTGTTTACGGGATGAAGGGAGAGCAAAAACTCAAAGTTTTGATTTAATAAAAAAGTGCACATCTACAATGGAGATGCACAATGCACAAATGTAGAGAGAGATAATTCCAAAGAGTATTTGCAATTTTTAGGGATTGTAAGATCTTTTTAGTTTTTATATCTCAGGTTTTGCAATCGTCGGGAAAAGGGGGAGGCAGGGTATTTTTAACTGACTGTTGACTCCCAATCCGTATGTCATTTCTTACAAAAATATAGCCCGTTACTCATGATAAATCACATTACAATCATCTATGATTATTAGGTCAGCTTTTTGCAAACGGGCAAAATAATGGCTTGTTTGACACGGGTAAATATTCCGCCGTATGTTCACTTCAGAATTTAATGAGTGTTCGTTATTCTCATTAAAAGCTTTGGATCCATAGGTCATTTGCATCTTTAACATGTTTCAAGCCTGCCTATCCATTTTTAAAACACGTGTAGAAGAATTCTCTTTCTTGTAAAATTTCAAGCTATTAGGGTTGAACTAGTGGAATTTCCCACACTTGGATAACAAAAATTTTGTGTTCATTTGTGATGTGTGAATAAATTTTCATTACTTAAATTTGTTATGGTTTAAATTTTTTTCCATATATAAACTCTAAAATTTACATTTGGTTGTAATTTATTTACCTTTTTTTTGTTTACGGCATGAAGGGAGAACGAAAACTCAAAGTTTTGATTTAAGAAAAAAGTGTACATCTAAAATGGAGATGGACAATGCAAAAATGTAGAGAGATATAATTCCATAGAGAGACTGTAATTTTTAAGGATTGTGAGATCATTTTAGTTTTTAGTTCTCAGGTTTTGCAATCGTCGGGAAAAGGGGGAGGCAGAGGATTTTTTATATAGTGTTGACTCCCTTTCCATAAGTCATTTCTTACAAAAATATATGTCGTTACACATTATAAATCACTTTAGAATTCATCTATGTTACGTCAGCTTTTTGCAAACGGGAAAATAATGGCTTGTTTGACTCTGGTAATTATCCCACCTCACGTTCATTGAGAATTTAATGAGCGTTTTTTATTCTCTTTAAAAGCTTTAGATCCATAGGTCATTTGCATCTTTAACATGTTTCAAGCATGCATATCCATTTTAAAAACACGTGTAAAAGAAATCTCTTTCTTGTAAAATTCCATGCAATTAAGGTTGAACTAGTGGAATTTCCCAAACTTGGAAAACAAAACTTTTGTGTTCATTTGTGTTGTGTGAATAAATTTTCTATACTTACATTTGTTATTGTTTTAATTTTTTTCACACATAAACTCTAAAATTTTCATTTTGTTGTGATCTATTTACCTTTTTTTGTTTACGGCATGAAGGGAGAAAGTTTTGATTTAAGAAAAAAGTGCACATCTAAAATGGAGATGGACAATGCACAAATATAGAGAGAGATAATTCCAAAGAGTGTTTATAATTTTCAGGGATTGTAAGATATCTTTTTAGTTTTTGTATCTCAGGTTTTGCAATCATCGGGAAAAGGGTGAGGCGGGGTACTTTTAACTGACTGTTGACTCCCAATCCGTATGTCATTTCTTACAAAAATATAGCCCGTTACACATGATAAATCACATTACAATCATCTATTATTGTTAGGTCAGCTTTTTGCAAACGGGCAAAATAATGGTTTGTTTGACTCGGGTAAATATCCCGCCGCACGTTCACTTCAGAATTTAATGAGTGTTTCTTATTCTCTTTAAAAGCTTTGGATCTATAGGTCATTTCAATCTTTAACATGTTTCAAGCATGCATATCCATTTTTAAAATATGTGTAGAAAAATTCTCTTTCTTGTAAAATTTGAAGCTATTAGGGTTGAACTAGTCGAATTTCCCAAACTTGGATAACTAAAATTTTGTGTTCAATTGTGGTGTGAGAATAAATTTTCATTACTTACATTTGTAAAGGTTTTAATTTTTTTCCATACATAAACTCTACAATTTACTTTTTGTTGTGATCTATTTACCTATTTTTGTTTACGGCAAGAAGGGAGAACGACAACTCAAAGTTTTGATTTAAGAAAAAAGTGTACATCTAAAATGGAGATGAACAATGCACAAATGTAGAGAGATATAATTCCAAAGAGTGTCTGTGATTTTTAAGGATTGTGAGCTCTTTTCAGTTTTTAGTTCTCAGGTTTTGCAATCGTCGGGAAAAGGGGGAGGCAGAGGATTTTTAATTGAGTGTTGACTCCCAATCCGTAAGTCATTTCTTAAAATAATATAGCCCGTTACGAATGAAAAATCACTTTACAATCATTTCTGATTGTTAGGTCAGCTTTTTGTATACGGGTAAAATAATGGCTTGTTTGACTCGGGTAAATATCCCGTCGCACGTTCACCTCAGAATTTAATGAGCGTTTGTTATTCTCATTTAAAGCTTTGGATCTATAGGTCATTTGCATCTTTAACATGTTTCAAACATTTATTTCCATTTTTAAAACACGTGTAGATAAAATCTCTTTCTTGTAAAATTCCAAGCTATTAGGGTTGAACTAGTGGAATTTCCCAATCTTGGATTACTAAATTTTGTGTTCATTTGTGATGTGTGAATAAATTTTCATTACTTACATTTTTTATTGCTTTAATTTTTTTCCAAAAAAAAACTCTAAAATTTTCATTTTGTTGTGATCTATTTACCTTTTTTTGTTTACGGTATGAAGGGAGAACGAAAACTCAAAGTTTTGATTTAAGAAAAAGTGTTCATCTAAAATGGAGATGCACAATGCACTAATGTAGAGAGATATAATTCCAAAGAGTATCTGTGATTTTTAAAGATTGTAAGCTCTTTTCAGTTTTTAGTTTTCAGGTTTTGCAATCGTCGGGAAATGGGGAAGGCGAGGGATTTTTAATTGAGTGTTGACTCCCAATCCCTAAGTCATTTCTGACAATAATATAGCCCGTTATGAATGAAAAATCACTTTACAATCATCTATGATTGTTAGGTCAGCTTTTTGCAAACGGGCAAACTAATGGCTTGTTTGACTCGGGTAAATATCCCGCCGCACGTTCACTTAAGAATTTAATGAGCGTTTGTTATTTTCATTAAAAGCTTTGGATCCATAGGTCATTTGCATCTTTAACATGTTTCAAGCATGCCTATCCATTTTTAAAACACGTGTAGAAGAATTCTCTTTCTTGTAAAATTTCAAGCTATTAGGTTGAACTAGTGGAATTTCCCAAACTTGGATAAGAAAAATTTTGTGTTCATTTCTGGTGTATGAATCAATTTTCATTACTTACATTTGTTATTTTTTTTATTTTTTTCCATACTTAAACTCAAAAATTTACATTTTGTTGCGATCTATTTTCCTTTTTTTGTTTACGGCATGAAGGGAGAACGAAAACTCAAAGTTTTAATTTAAGAAAAAAATGTACATCTAAAATGGAGATGCACAGTGCACAAATGTAGAGAGAGATATTTCCAAAGTGCGTCTGTGATTTTTAACGATTGTGAGCTCTTTTCAGTTTTTAGTTCTCAGGTTTTTCAATCATCGGGAAAAAGGGGAAGCGGGGGATTTTTAATTGAGTGTTGACTCCCAATTCGTAAGTCATTTCTTACAAATATATAGCCCGTTACACATGATAAATCACTTCACAATTCATCTATGATTGTTAGGTCAGCTTTTTGCAAACGAACAAAATAATGGCTTATTTGACTCGGGTAAATATCCCGCCGCACGTTCACTTCAGAATTTAATGAGCTTATGTTATTCTCTTTAAAAGGTTTGGATCCATAGGTCATCTGCATCTTTAACATGTTTCAAGATTGAATATCCATTTTTAAAACACGTGTAGAAGAAATCTGTTTCGTGTAAAATTTCAAGCTATTAGGGTTGAACTAGTGGAATTTCCCAAACTTGGATAACAAAAATTTTGTGTTCATTTGTGGTGTGTGAATAAATTTTAATTACTTACATTTCTTATGGTTTTAATTTTTTCCATATATAAACTCTAAAATTTACATTTTGTTGTAATTTATTTACCTTTTTTTTGTATACGGCATGAAGGGAGAACGAAAACTCAAAGTTTTGATTTAAGAAAAAAGTGTAAATCTAAAATGGAGATGGACAATACAAAAATGTAGAGAGATATAATTCCAAAGAGTGTCTGTGATTTTTAAGGATTGTGAGATCATTTCAGTTTTTAGTTCTCAGGTTTTGCAATCGTCGGGAAAAGGGGGAGGCAGAGGATTTTTTATTGTGTTGACTCCCTTTCCATAAGTCATTTCTTGGAAAAATATATCCCGTTACACATGATAAATCACTTTAGAATTCATCTATGATTGTTAGGTCAGCTTTTTGCAAACGGGCAAAATAATGGCTTGTTTGACTCTGGTAAATATCCCACCGCACATTCATTGGGAATTTAATGAGCGTTTTTTATTCTCTTTAAAAGCTTTGGATCCATAGGTCATTTACATCTTTAACATGTTTCAAGCATGCATATCCATTTTAAAAACACGTGTAGAAAAATCTCTTTCTTGTAAAATTCCTTGCAATTAGGGTTGAACTAGTGCAATTTCCCAAACTTGGAAAACAAAACTTTTGTGTTCAATTGTGGTATGTGAATAAATTTTCTATACTTACATTTGTTATTTTTTTAATTTTTTTCACTCATAAACTCTAAAATTTTCATTTTGTAGTGCTCTATTTGCCATTTTTTGTTTACAGGATGAAGGGAGAGTCAAAACTCAAAGTTTTGATTTAAGAAAAAAGTGACATCTAAAATGGAGATGGACAATGCACAATTTTAGAGAGAGATAATTCCAAAGAGTGTTTGTAATTTTTAGGGATTGTAAGATATCTTTTTAGTTTTTATATCTCAGGTTTTGCAATCGTCGGGAAAAGGGTGAGGCGGGGTATTTTTAACTGACTGTTGACTCCCAATCCGCATGTCATTTCTTACAAAAATATAGCCCGTTACTCATGATAAATCACATTACAATCATCTATGATTGTTAGGTTAGCTTTTTGCAAACGGGCAATAATGGCATTTTTGATTGGGGTAAATATCCCGTCGCACGTTCACTTCAGAATTTATTGAGTGTTTCTTATTCTCTTTAAAAGCTTTGGATCCATAGGTTATTTGCATCTTTAACATGTTTCAAGCATGCATATCCATTTTTAAAACACGTGTAGAAGAATTCTCTTTCTTGTAAAATTTGAAGCAATTAGGGTTTAACTAGTGGAATTTCCCAAACTTGGATAACTAAAATTTGGTGTTCATTTTTGGTGTGCTAATAAATTTTCATTACTGACATTTGTAAAGGTTTTAATTTTTTTCCATACATAAACTCTAAAATTTACATTTTTTTGTGATCTATTTACCTTTTTTTGTTTACGGCATGAAGGGAGAACGAAAACTCAAAGTTTTGATTTAAGAAAAAGTGTACATCTAAAATGGAGATGCACAATGCACAAATGTAGAGAGATATAATTCCAAAGAGTGTCTGTGATTTTTAAAGATTGTAAGCTCTTTTCAGTTTTTAGTTCTCAGGTTTTGCAATTGTCGGGAAAAGGAGAAGGCGGGGGATTTTTAATTGAGTGTTGACTCCCAATCCCTAAGTCATTTCTTACAATAATATAGCCCGTTATGAATGAAAAATCACTTTACAATCATCTATGATTGTTAGGTCAGCTTTTTGCAAACGGGCAAAATAATGGCTTGTTTGACTCGAGTAAATATCCCGCCGCACGTTCACTTAAGAATTTAATGAGCATTTTTTTATTTTCATTAAAAGCTTTGGATCCATAGGTCATTTGCATCTTTAACATGTTTCAAGCATGCATATCCATTTTTAAAACACTTGAAGAAGAAATCTCTTTCTTGTAAAATTCCAAGCTATTAGGGTTGAACTAGTGGAATTTCCCAATCTTGGATAACAAGACTTTTGTGTTCATTTGTGGTTTGTGAATAAATTTTCTTTACTTACATTTTCAATTTTTAAAATTTTTTCCATACATAAACTCTAAAATTTTCATTGTGTTGTTATCAAGTTGTCTTTTTTTTTTTTTTTCGGTAAGTAGGGGGAGCGTGAACTCAAAATTTTGATTTAAGAAAAAAGTGTACATCTAAAATGGAGATACACAATGCACAAATTTAGAAAGTGATAATTCCAAAGAGTGTCTGTAATTTTTAGGGATTGTAAGCTCTTTTTAGTTTTTATATCTCTGGTTTTCCAATCGTCGAGACAAGGGGTTGGCGGGGGATTTTTAACTGAGTGTTTACTCCATATCCATAAGTCATTTCTTGGAAAAATATAGCCCGTTACACATGGTAAATCAATTTAAAATTCATCTCTGATTGTTAGCTCAGCCTTTTGCAAACGGGCAAAATAATGGCTTGTTTGACTCGGGTAAATATCCCACCGCACGTTCACTAGAGAATTTAATGAGCGTGTGTTATTCTCTTTAAAAGCTTTGGATCCATGGGTCATTTGCATCTTTAACATGTTTCAAGCATGCATATCCATTTTTAAAACACTTGTAGAAGAATTCTCTTTCTTGTAAAATTCAAAGCTATTAGCATTGAACTAGTGGAATTTCCCAAACTTGGATAACAAAAGTTTTGTGTTCATTTTTGGTGTGTGAATAAATTTTCTTTACTTACATTTGTTATTGTTTTAAATTTTTTCCATACATAAACTCTAAAATTTTCATTTTGCTGTGACCTATTTGCCTTTTTTTTTTACGGGATGAAGGGTGAATGAAAACTCAAAGTTTTGATTTAAGAAAAAAGTGTAGATCTAAAATGGAGATGCACAATGCACAATTTTAGAAAGAGATAATTCCAAAGAGAGTCTGTTATTTTTAGGGATTGTAAGCTCTTTTTAGTTTTTATATCTCAGGTTTTGCAATCATCGGGAAAAGGGGGAAGCAGGGTATTTTTAACTGACTGTTGACTCCCAATCCGTTTGTCATTTCTTACAAAAATATAGCCCGTTACTCCTGATAAATCACATTACAATCATTTATGATTGTTAGGTCAGCTTTTTGCAAACGGGCAAAATAATGGCTTGTTTGACTCGGGTAAATATCCCGCCGCACGTTCACTTCAGAATTTAATGAGTGTTTGTTATTCTCATTAAAAGCTTTGGATCCATAGGTCATTTGCATCTTTAACATGTTTTAAGCACGCATATCCATTTTTAAAACACATGTAGAAGAATTCTCTTTCTTGTAAAATTTCAAGCTATTAGGGTTGAACTAGTGGAATTTCCCAAACTTGGATAACAAAAATTTTGTGTTCATTTGTGGTGTGTGAATAAATTTTCTTTACTTACATTTGTTATGGTTTTAATTTTTTTCCATACATAAACTCTAAAATTTATATTTTGTGTTAATCTATTTACCTTTTTTTTGTTTACAGCATGAAGGAAGAATGAAAACTGAAAGTTTTGATTTATGAAAAAAGTGTACATCTAAAATGGAGATGCACAATGCACAAATTTAGAAAGTGATAATTCCAAAGAGTGTCTGTAATTTTTAGGGATTGTAAGCTCTTTTTTGTTTTTATATCTCTAGTTTTGCAAAATTCGGGAAAACGGGGAGGCGGGGGATTTTTAACTGAGTGTTGACACCATATCCATAAGTCATTTCTTACAAAAATATAGCCCGTTACACTTGATAAATCACTTTAAAATTCATCTATGATTGTTTGGTCAGCTTTTTGCAAACGGGTAAAATAATGGCTTGTTTGACTCGGGTAAATATCTCACCGCACGTTCACTAGAGAATTTAATGAGCGTATGTTATTCTCTTTAAAAGCTTTCGATCCATACGTCATTTGCATCTTTAACATGTTTCAAGCTTGCATATCCATTTTCAAAACACGTGTAGAAGAATTCTCTTTCTTGTAAAATTCCAAGCTATTAGCATTGAACTAGTGGAATTTTACAAACTTGGATAAAAAAAGTTTTGTCTTCATTTTTGGTGTGTGAATAAATTTTCTTTACTTACAATTGTTATTTTTTAAAACTTTTTCCATACATAAACTCTTAAATTTTCATTTTGCTGTGACATGTTTGCCTTTTTTTTTTTAACGGGAAGAAGAGAGAATGAAAACTCAACGTTTTGATTTAAGAAAAAAGTGTACATCTAAAATGGAGATGCACAATGCACAAATTTAGAAAGAGATAATTCCAAAGTGAGTCTGTTATTTTTAGGGTTTGTAAGCTCTTTTTAGTTTTTATATCTCAGGTTTTGCAATCGTCGGGAAAAGGGGGAGGCGGGGTATTTTTAACTGACTGTTGACGCCTAATCCGTATGTCATTTCTGAAAAAAATATAGCCTGTTACTCCTGATAAATCACATTACAATCATCTATGATTGTTAGGTCAGCATTTTGCAAACGGGCAAAATAATGGCTTGTTTGACTCGAGTAAATATCCCACCGCACGTTCACTTCAGAATTTAATGAGTGTTTATTATTCTCATTAAAAGCTTTGGATCCATAGGTCATTTGCATCTTTAACATGTTTCAAGCATGCATATCCATTTTTAAAACACATGTAGAAGAATTCTTTTTCTTGTAAAATTTCAAGCTATTAGGGTTGAACTAGTGGAATTTCCCAAACTTGGATAACAAAAATTTTGAGTTCATTTGTGGTGTGTGAAAAAATTTTCTTTACTTACATTTTTTTATGGTTTTAATTTTTTTCCAAACATAAACTCTAAAATTTACATTTTGTTCTAATCTATTTACCTCTTTTTTGTTTACGGCATGAAGGGAGAACGAAAACTCAAAGTTTTGATTTATGAAAAAAGTGTACATCTAAAATGGAGATGCACAATGCATAAATGTAGACAGATATAATTCCAAAGAGTGTCTGTGATTTTTAAGGATTGTGAGCTCTTTTCTGTTTTTAGTTCTCAGGTTTTGCAATCGTCGGGAAAAGGGGGAGGTGGGGGAATTTTAATTGAGTTTTGACTCCCAATCCGTAAGTCATTTCTTACAATAATATAGCCCGTTACGAATGAAAAATCACTTTACAATCGTCTATGATTGTTAGGTCAGTTTTTTTCAAACGGGCAAAATAATGGCTTGTTTGACTCGGGTAAATATCCCGCCGCATGTTAACTTCAGAATTTAATGAGCGTTTGTTATTCTCATTAAAAGCTTTGGATCCATAGGTCATTTGCATCTTTAACATGTTTCAAGCATGCATATCCATTTTTAAAACACGTGTAGAAGAAATCTCTTTCTTTTTAAATTCCAAGCTATTAGGGTTGAACTAGTGGAATTTCCCAGTCTTGGATAACTAAATTTTGTGTTCATTTGTGGTGTGTGAATAAATTTTCATTACTTACTTTTGTTATTGTTTTAATTTTTTTCCATACATAAACTCTAAAATTTTCATTTCGTTGTGATCTATTTACCTTTTTGAGAACGAAAACTCAAAGTTTTGATTTAAGAAAAAAGTGTACATCTAAAATGGAGATGCACAATGCACAAATGTAGAGAAATATAATTCCAAAGAGTGTCTGTGATTTTTAAGGATTGTGAGCTCTTTTCAGTTTTTAGTTCTCAGGTTTTGGAATCATCAGGAAAAGGTGGAGGGGGGGGATTTTTAATTGAGTGTTGACTCCCAATATGTAAGTCATTTCTTACAATAATATAGCCCGTTACGAATGAAAAATCACTTTACAATCATCGATGATTGTTAGGTTAGCTTTTTGCAAACGGGCAAAATAATGGCTTGTTTGACACGGATAAATATCCCGCCGCACGTTCACTTAGGAATTTAATGAGCGTTTGTTATTCTCATTAAAAGCTTTGGATCCATAGGTCATTTGCATCTTTAACATGTTTCAAGCATGCATATCCATTTTTAAAACACGTGTAGAAGAAATCTTTTTCTTGTAAAATTCCAAGCTATTAAGGTTGAACTAGTGGAATTTCCCAATCTTGGATAACAAGACTTTTGTGTTCATTTGTGGTTTGTGAATAAATTTTCTTTACCTTTATTTTTTATTTTTTAAAATATTTTCCATACATAAACTCTAAAATTTTCATTTTGTTGTTATCAATTTGACTTTTTTTTTTTCGGTATGTTAGGGGAGCGAAAACTCAAAATTTTGATTTGAGAAAAAAGTGTAGATCTAAAATGGAGATGCACAATGCACAAATTTAGAAAGAGATAATTCCACCGCACGTTCACTAGAGAATTTAATGAGCGTATGTTATTCTCTTTAAAAGCTTTGGATCCATAGCTTTTTTGCATCTTTAACATGTTTCAAGCTTGCATATCCATTTTTAAAACACGTGTAGAAGAAATCTCTTTCTTGTTAAATTCCAAACTATTAGGGTTGAACTAGTGGAATTTCCCAGTCTTGGATAACTAAATTTTGTGTTCATTTGTGGTGTGTGAATAAATTTTCATTACTTACTTTTGTTATGGTTTTAATTTTTTTCCATACATAAACTCTAAAATTTTCATTTTGTTGTGATCTATTTACCTTTTTTTGTCAACGGCATGAAGGGAGAACGAAAACTCAAAGTTTTGATTAAATAAAAAAGTGTACATCTAAAATGGAGATGCACAATGCACAAATGTAGAGAAATATAATTCCAAAGAGTGTCTGTGATTTTTAAGGATTGTAAGCTCTTTTAAGTTTTTAGTTCTCAGGTTTTGGAATCATCGGGAAAAGGGGGAGGCGGGGGATTTTTAATTGAGTGTTGACTCCCAATCTGTAAGTCATTTCTTACAATAATATAGCCCGTTACGAATGAAAAATCACTTTACAATCATCGATGATTGTTAGGTCAGCTTTTTGCAAACGGGCAAAATAATGGCTTGTTTGACACGGATAAATATCCCGCCGCACGTTCACTTAGGAATTTAATGAGCGTTTGTTATTCTCATTAAAAGCATTGGATCCATACGTCATTTCCGTCTTTAACATGTTTCAAGCATGCATATCCATTTTTAAAATACGTGTAGAAGAAATCTTTTTCTTGTAAAATTCCAAGCTATTAGGGTTGAACTAGTCGAATTTCCCAATCTTGGATGACAAGACTTTTGTGTTCATTTGTGGTTTGTGAATAAATTTTCTTTACCTTCATCTTTTTATTTTTTAAATATTTTCCATACATAAACTCTAAAATTTTCATTTTGTTGTTATCAATTTGACTTTTTTTTTATTCGGTATGTTGGGAGTGCGAAAACTCAAAATTTTGATTTAAGAAAAAAGTGTAGATCTAAAATGGAGATGCACAATGCACAAATTTAGAAAGAGATAATTGCACCGCACGTTCACTAGAGAATTTAATGAGCGTATGTAATTCTCTTTAAAAGCTTTGGATCCATAGGTCATTTGCATCTTTAACATGTTTCAAGCTTGCATATCCATTTTTAAAACACGTGTAGAAGAAATCTTTTTCTTGTAAAATTTCAAGCTATTACAGTTGATCTTGTGGAATTTCCCAAACTTGATTAAGAAAAGTTTTGTGTTCATTTTTGGTGTGTGAATCAATTTTCTTTACTTACATTTGTTATTGTTTTAAATTTTTTCCATACATAAACTCTAAAATTTTCATTTTGGTGTGATTTATTTGCCTTTTTTTTTAGGGATTAAGGGAGAGAGAAAACTCAAAGTTTTGATTTAAGAAAAAACGTGTACATTGAAAATGGAGACGCAAAGTGCACAAATGTAGAGAGAGATAATTCCAAAGAGTGTCTGTAATTTTTAGGGAATTTAAGCTCTTTTTAGTTTTTATATCTCAGGTTTTGCAATCGTCGGGAAAAGGGGGAAGCGGGGTGTTTTGAACTGAGTGTGACTTCCAATCAGTAAGTCATTTCTTACAAAAATATAGCCCGTTGCGGATGATAAATCACTTTACAATCATCTATGATTGTCTGGTAAGATTTTTGTAAACGGGCAAAATAATGGCTTGTTTGACTCTGGTAAATATCCCATCGCCCGTTCATTGAGAATTTAATGAGCGTTTGTTATTCTCTTTAAAATATTTGGATCCATAGGTCATTTGCATCTTTAACATGTTTCAAGCATGCATATCCATTTTTAAAATACGTGTAGAAGAATTCTATTTCTTGTAAAATTTCAAACTATTAGGGTTGAACTAGTGGAATTTCCCAAAATTGGATAACAAAAATTTTGGGTTCATTTGTGGTGTGTGAATAAATTTTCATTACTTACATTTGTTACGGTTTTAATTTTTTTCGATATATAAACTCTAAAAGTTGCATTTTGTTGTGATCTATTTATCTTTTTTTGTTTACGTCATGAAGGGAGAACGAAAACGCAAAGTTTTGATTTAAGAAAAAAGTGTACATTGAAAATGGAGATGCACAATGCACAAATGTAGAGAGATATAATTCCAAAGAGTGTCTGTGATTTTTAAGGATTGTGAGCTCATTTCTATTTTTAGTTCTCAGGTTTTGTAATCGTCGGGAAAAGGAGGAGGCGGGGGATTTTTAATTGAGTGTTGACTCCCAATCCGTAAGTCATTTCTTACAATATGATAGCCCATTACGAATGAAAAATCACTTTACAATATCTATGATTGTTAGGTTAGTTTTTGCAAACGG
Source organism: Aristolochia californica (assembly GCF_029961685.1). Lineage (NCBI taxonomy): Eukaryota > Viridiplantae > Streptophyta > Magnoliopsida > Piperales > Aristolochiaceae > Aristolochia > Aristolochia californica. Next base: position 13,801,935 of record NW_027181793.1, read on the forward strand.
GCAAAATAATGGCTTGTTTGACTCGAGTAAATATCCCACCGCACGTTTACTTTAGAATTTAATGAGCGTTTGTTATTCTCATTAAAAGCTTTGGATCCATAGGTCATTTGCATCTTTAATATGTTTCAAGCATGCATATCCATTTTTAAAACACGTGTAGAAGAAATCTCTATCCATTAAAATTCGAAGCTATTAGGGTTGAACTACTGGAATTTCCCAATCTTGGATAACTAAATTTTGAGTTCATTTGTGGTGTGTGAATCAATTTTTATTACTCTCATATGTTTTTGTTTTAATTTTTTTCCATAGATAAACTCTAAAATTTTCATTTTGTTGTGATCTATTTACCTTTTTTTGTCTGCGGCATGAAGGGAGAACGAAAACTCAAAGTTATGATTTAAGAAAAAAGGTGTACTTCTAAAATGGAGATGCACAATGCAGAAATGTAGAGAGATATAATTCCAAAGAGTGTCTGTGATTTTTAAGGATTGTGAGCTCTTTTCAATTTTTAGTTCTCAGGTTTTGCAATCATCGGGAAAAGGGAGAGGCGGGGGATTTTTATTTGAGTGTTGACTCCGAATCCATAAGTCATATCTTACAATAATATAGCCCATTACGAATGAAAAATCACTTTACAATCATCTATGATTGTTAGGTCAGCTTTTTGCAAACGGGCAAAATAAGGCTTGTTTGACTCGGGTAAATATCCCGCCGCACGTTCACTTCAGAATTTAATGAGCATTTGTTATTCTCATTAAAAGCTTTGGATCCATAGGTCATTTTCATCTTTAACATGTTTCAAGCATGCATATCCATTTTCAAAATACGAGAAGAAGAAATCTCTTTCTTGTAAAAATCCAAGCTATTAGGGTTGAACTAGTGGAATTTCCCAAACTTGGATAACAAGACTTTTGTGTTCATTAATGGTTTGTGAATAAATTTTCTTTACTTACATTTTTTATTTTTTAAAATTTTTTCCATACATAAACTCTAAAATTTTCAATTTGTTGTTATCAATTTGCCTTTTTTTTTTTACGGTATGAATGGGGAGGGAAAACTCAAAATTTTGATTTAAGAAAAAAAATGTACATCTAAAATGGAGATACACACTGCACAAATTTAGGAAGAGATATTTCCAATGAGTGTATGTAATTTTTAGGGATTGTAAGCTCTTTGTAGTTTTTATATCTCTGGTTTTGCAATCATCGGGAAAATGGGGAGGCGGGGGATTTTTAACTGAGTGTTGACTCCCTATCCATAAGTCATTTCTTACAAAAATATAGCCCATTACA